>NC_137341.1:4889229-5606638 GCF_965287045.1 Carcharhinus amblyrhynchos | reverse complement strand
ACAGGTTATTGATAGTGGGGGATTCAGCAGTGGTGGTGCTGTTAAATGTCAAGAGAAGAGGGAGGGATTCTCTTTTGTTGGAGATAGTCCTTGCCTCGCACTTGTGTGGCATGAATGTAACTCACTATTTATCAGCCTGAATCTGAATATTGTCCAGTCTTGCTGCATATGGATACGGACTGCTTCAGTGTCTGAGGAATTACACTATCAAAACACTCCTGTTACAATAACGGGCCCCCTTTTTTATAATTGTAACATTAAAAGATTTTGCAGCCATTCTGCATCCGTTCCACAAAATGGGTTTGTGAATAGTCCATTAATATATCAAGGGGAGGCGGTGGTATTATCTCTGGATTACTAATCCAGAGACCCAGGGTGAGGTTCTGGGGACCAGGGTTCAAATCCCAACCTGGGCAGATGGTGATATTTGAATTCAATTTTTACCAAGTCTGAATGATTGTGGTAAAAGCCCATCTGGTTCACGAATGTCCTTGAGTGAAGGAAATCTGCCCTCCTTACCCAGTCTAACCTACATGTGACTGCCCTCTGAAATGGCTTCGCAAGCATCTCCCTTCAAGGGGCAATGAGGGATGAGCAATAAAGAGACAAAGTGCCAACATCCCATGAAACAATAAAGAATAAAAAAATGTTTTGATGGGGAGTATTCTGGGTTTACCAGCACTGTGGGGTAAAATCAGCTGCTTACAGACTTTATTTCCTTCAAGTGACCAGACGAAGAACTTTGGAATTTTAAAATTGGCCTTTATTACAAGATCTAGCAGTCCGCCTGCTGGGAGCGCAGTCCAGGGTGCTGGACACAGAGTTACACAAACAGATATACTTCCAGATTTGATTACAAGTAATTAACATATAGCAATCAGATGTACATTTGCATAGAATTCATCTATCTCCGATCACAACTAAGAATTGAGATGACATAATGTATAATGGAGAGAGTGGGAAAGTGGAACTGATCCACTTCAGATCAGCCATGATCTTATTGAATGGCAGGGCAGGCTCAAAGGGCTGGATGGCCAACTCCTGCTCTTATTTCTTATGTTCTTACAGCATCAGGGTACCGTTGTCCAATTGCAACTTGTGCACATCTATCAAATTATCTTTCTATTTGATTATGATTATGCTAGCTATATTTCTAACCAGTGGTATATCAACCCCTCATCATCTCCTCTGTCCCATTGTCTCTTGTTAGAACAGATATTAACATGCTGCAGCTGTGCATGATTCAATGGAGGCCTTGTGTGTGTGTGTGTGTGTGTGCAAACTGTGCTGAGGCCTTCCTTGTAACTAGCGGGGGAATTTCCCCGTCCTGTACAGGATGGAAATGGGGGTGGGGGTGGGAAAGCAAAGATCCTTTGACCTTGGGTGGGATTTTCCGATTTTGGGGCCAGTGCAGTTGGAAAATCCCACCCAAGGAGGTTTATGGTTCTTGGCTCTTAACTGGGTCTGTTTGAATCTCGACCCATGGCTTTCTTGGAAGTTTTCCCTGTGTGACTGAGTTTAGCAGCTTATGTGATTCTTTTTTTAAACTTGTATGGACATAAACCCTTTCAGCCAGCATTTGATTCTCTGAAGCAATTATGGGAAGGATAGCAGTGCCAAGGCGGAACCACAGCTTGGACACAGGAGTTCAATGCTCAAGACATTCACTTGAATGTGAATAAACCCACAGTATGATGTGGTCAGATTGCTTTCACTGTCTGTTGGTAAACAGATTCGTGAAGTCACTCCATCATGCCTCCAGTTGGATAATTTCATTTTATCTCTCAGCTCAATTTGTTTAAAAGCTCAGTTAAAAGTCTTGTTTGTTCCTGGGCTATGAGACTTGGCCCAAAGCTAACAATTGTCCATTTACAAACTGCACTTGCTTGACCTGAGAAAGAACTTGTCCGCGCCCCTCGCACTGGCCATCTGGAATTCGCTGCCTGAAAGGTTGTCAAAGGCAGATTCAATGATGGCTTTCAAAAGAAAATGAGATCAACACTTGCAGAGCTTTGAGGAAAGGGTAGGGCAGTGGCACTCGTGACATAACTCTGGAAGAGAGTTGGCATCAAGAAATCATAGAAACCCTACATTGCAGAAAGAGGCCATTCGGCCCATCGAGTCTGCACCGACCACAATCACACCCAGGCCCTACCCCTTTATATTTACCCGCTAATCCCTCTAACCTACGCATCTCAGGACATCAAGGGGCAATTTTAGCACAGCCGATCAACCTAACCCCCACATCTTTGGACTGTGGAAGGAAACCGGAGCAAACCCATGCAGACACGAGGAGAATGTGCAAACTCCACACAGACAGTGACCCGAGCCGGGAATCGAACCCAGGTCCCTGGAGCTGTGAAGCAGCAGTGCTAACCACTGTGCCACCGTGCCGCCCAACAAAGAGTTTTGGAAACTGCGCCATGACATACTTTAAACTAATTCAAAACACCTTTTGCTTACAGACAGTTGGTGTAAGGAAAGGAATACAGTTTTTTTGTCTGTCTTTTTCTTTCTTTCTTCCTCCTGGCGTTCCGACTTCCTCCCACAGTCCAAAGATGTGCGGGTTAGGTTGATTGGCCATGCTAAATTGACCCTTCTGTCAGAGGGATTAGTGGGTAAAATGCTTGGGGTTATGGTGCAGACTTGATGGGCTGAATGGTCTCTTTCTGCACTGTAGGGATTCTATAATTCTAAGATGGGCTAAGTGACTGCCTTCTATGCTGTTGCTATTTTATAATAAATAAAATGACTTTTAAAGGTAGTTCCCTTTAAACTAAATACACCATTAGAATTACAGAACCATCAAAATATTTCAGCACAGCAAGAGGCCATTCGGCCCATCTTGTCCATGCTAGTCCGAGGCCACCCAGGTTCCCTTTCTAACCCCGCGTTCCTTCACCCGGCCCATAGCACTGTAGCTTACAGCACTTAAGGAGCAAAGGAATTGTGAGGGTGAGCTGTGAGGTGGATGCAGAGATGCTTCAGTGTGATTTGGACAGGCTGAATGTGAACACGGCAGACACAGTATAATATGGATAAACGTGAGGTTGTCCACTTTGGTAGCAATCATAGGAAGACAGATTATTACTTCAGCGGGTGTAAATTGAGAGATGGATACTCAACGAGATCTTGGTGTCCTCGTGCATCAGTCACTGAAAGAACATACGCTGGTACAGCAGGCAGTAAAGAAGGCAAATGTTATGTTGGTCTCCATAGTGAGAGGATTTGAGTACAGGCATAGGGATATTTTACTGCAATTGTACAGGGCGTTGGTGAGGTTACAGCTGGAATATTGTGCGCAGTTTTGGTGTCCATATCTGAGGGAGGTTGTCCTTGCTATAAAGGGAGTACAGCGAAGGTTTACCAGGCTGATTCCTGGGTTGGCAGGTCTGTCATATGAGGAGAGACGAAGTCAGTTAGGATTATATTCATTGGAGTTTAGAAGAGTGAGACGGGATCTCATAGAAACTTATAACAGGGTTTCCTCCTGGTGCTCCAGTTTCGTCCCACTGTCCAAAGATGTCCTGGTTAGGTGGATTGGCCATGCTAAATTGCTCCTTAGTGTCGGGGTCGAGCTAGGGTAAATACAAGGGGTAATGGGGATGAGGCCTGGATGGGATTGTGGTCAGTGCAGACTCGATGGGCCGAATGGCTCCTTCTGCCTTGTCGGGATTCTATGATTTTAACAGGGTTAGACAGAGTAGATGCAGCAAAGATGTTCCGAATGGCGTGGAGTCCAGAACTAGGGGTCATGGTTTGAAGATAAGGAGAAATATTTTCGGACTGAAATTTCTTCACCCAGAGGGGAATTCACTAACACAGAATGTAGCTGAGGCCAAAACATTGTGCGATTTCAAGAAGACATTCAGTATAGCACTTGGGGTGAAAGGGATCCAGAGATATCGGGGGGATTGTGGGGTGGGGGGAAGGTGGGTTCGGATCATGATGATCAGACTGAATGGTAGGATGGGCTCTCAGGGCCAAATGGCCTATTCCTGCTTCTAGTTTCTACGCAACACAGTGAAAGTGAAACATGAGAAATAGGACCCATATCAAAACTGCAGGGAGAAAAGGGGATGGAGCAGGTGGAATATAACAAAGCATAAAACATGTTAAAGAGTGGCACCTCACAGAATATAAGCATGAACATTGAAACAAAAAACTCAATACAACAACAGCAAGAGAAAAGAGAATGTTAAAATGATTCATTTTGGTCGGACAAACTTGAATGCAGATTACAGGGTCAACGGCAGGGTTCTGAGCAATGTGGAGGAACAGAGAGATCTTGGGGTTCATATCCACAGATCTCTGAAGGTTGCCACTCAAGTGGACAGAGCCGTGAAGAAGGCTTACAGTGTGTTAGCGTTTATTAACAGGGGGTTTGAGTTTAAGAACCATGGGGTCATGCTGCAAGTATACCAGACCTTGGTGAGACCACATTTGGAAGATTGTGTGCAGTTCTGGTTGCCTCACTATAAGAAGGATGTGGAAGCATTGGAGAGAGTGCAGAGGAGATTTACCAGGACGCTGCCTGGTTTGGAGGGTAGCTGTTATGAAGAAAGGTTGAGGGAGCTGGGGCTTTTCTCTCTGGAGCGGAGGAGGATGACAGGCGACTTAATAGAGGTTTATAAGATGATGAGGGGGATTGATAGAGTGGACGCGCAGAGACTATTTCCTCGGGTGGATATAACTATAAGGTTCATGGTGGGTGATATTGGAGGGATGTCCGAGGTAGATTCTTTACTCAGAGAGTGGTTGGGGTGTGGAATAGACTGCCTGCTGTGATAGTGGAGTCGGACACTTTAAGAACTTTCAAGTGGTTATCGGATAGGCACATGGAGCACACCAGGAAGATCGGGAGTGGGATAGCTTGATCTTGGGATTGGACATAGCTCGGCACAACATGGAGGGCCGAAGGGCCTGTACTGTGCTGTACTGTTCTATGTTCTAAAAATGTGAAAGGACTGGAATTTTGATGAGCACAGAACAGTTAAGATTCAAAAGCGGTTTGTCCCTTATGGACAACATTTCCAAATAACAATATCCCAAATAAAATCCATGGGTGGCACTTTGAGGGAGTGGGTGTAAAATATTGGGTACATGCCAAACGGCAGCGATACCCAGCATTGAAATGAAACCGCAAGTTTTGCTTGCTGACTGTTACGCATCTGATCAACGCCCCAAAAAGCTCAAAACGCATGTATCCTTGTTATTCCAGAGTGAAGAAGACTGGTGAAGCATCAAGCAGCTTATGAGGGGAATCAAAGCAGACTAGAAAAGTACCAGTAAATCGGGAATATATTAATGTGTTAGCCACATGCGGAAAATGTAACAAAGCAGACAGAGGTAAAGATACGTACGTTAGTCTGACTTCTCAGCTCAAGTCTGAAAGTTGTCCAGGTCTTGCTGCACGTAGACACAGAGGGCTCGATTCAACTATCGCACTGCGCCCGTTTGATAAAGTCAGGCGTGATGCAAGTAGTGTGATCCGCGTCCGCGCCAGTTTCTCCTTCACCAAGGCCTGAAAATGGCTGCAATTGGGGCCACGTGCAAAATAGGTGCAGTGGCCATTTAAGTACATTTGCACGCATTTAAATTGACTGCACGCCCAACTTTACCGTCAATTCCTCCTTTACCGTCCAGAATCGGCGCAAAACATGCTCCATGTCATTCCAATTCGGACACACCGGTTAGTGAGGAGCTAAGTGCCTCGTGTCCGAAGGCTCTCTGCTTGAGATCGGTGGGGGGAGTTGGGAGGGAGGGGATGGTTGTGGCTGGGTGGGAGGTGGGGGGGGGCACTGCCACTCTGTCTGAGATCTAATGGGGGGAGGGGGTCCAATGCCACTCTGCCTGAGTTCAGTGGGGGGAGGGGAGAAGGAAGAGGGTAGATCACTCTGCCTGAAATTGGTGGGGGGGGGGGAGAGAGAAGGGGCGGAGGTGGAGTAGGGGGATAAGGGGGTCCGTAATGTTGTGGGGGGCTAAGGGGAGGCATTATCCAGCCTGGGAGGGGTGTGGCACGGGAGTAGCATCCTATCATTTGTTTCTGCGCATGCGCAATTGAAAGCTCCGATCGGAGCTGCAGGATTTCGGGCACATTAAGCCCCACCCAAGAGCTTGTGCAATTTGGAACAATCTTGCTGACTGTTCTCTGTGACACCATGCACACCTTGATTCTGGGTGATGATTTCTCGACCTGAATTAGTTTGCATAGCGTTTAGCACCATCTCACCCTTTAATTGTTTATAATGACCTCTCTATCTTAAATTATTGGTTCTCGGGGCATCCCTATACAGCCAGTCGACACACACTGAGGGTTTTTGGAACAATATCTGGATATTTGACTAGACAGAGGGCCATACTGGACCTGGTACTGAAATCTGAATGAATCTGACCAGGTCATCAAGGTTGCAGTGGGGGAACATGTGGTGAACAGTGACCATAATTCTGTAAGTTTTTGGATACTCATGGAAAAGGACGAGCGTCGTCTTCTGGTTAAGGTGCTAAACTGGGGGAAGGCTAACTACAACCAGATCAGGCAGGATTTGGAGGCCATTTGTTTGGGAGAGGCTGTTTGAGGGGAAATCCACATCCGGCATGTGGAAATCAATAAAAGGAGCAGTTGATCATTGTGCAGGCCTGTGAAAAGAACGGACAGGGAAGGCAGGATTCAGGAACCGTGGATGACTAGGCAAACTGCGAGTCCAGTCAAAAAGAAGGATGCATACATAAGGTCTAGGCAACTTAAAGCAGATGAAGCACTTGAAGTATCTCAGGAAAGGAAAGCTTTTTGATCCAATTTTCTCCCCTCTTCCAGGCCATTAACTTTAACATTCTTGACTTGCGGGGAAATTCCAGCAGGGCTCGGCTCTACAAGACTCCACGTTCCTCCAGTTCTGGCCTCCCGGGCATAGACTCAGGGAGGTTTACATCATGGAAACAGGCCTTCTTGTCTATGCCGCCCCCTTCCAGCAATTCGAGGGGGCAAGACAAATCTGATGCAGCTTACAAGGCCGTGGTGCCTTAAAGGGCAAATGAATTGGAGTTTGTGAAGATAGGCAGAGCGCCAAGTAATGTGAGATACGCGCATCCCGCGATAGCGGCAAGAATGGAGAGTTGGTGGCTTCCTGGCATTCCAGGCGGTGCAACAGAAACAAGTCCTGCAAACTTAAGAGCAAGATAATTAACTTTGAGCAGGGAGTGGTAGTCCGTCACAGCACACATTGCTCAACGTTGCCTGAAAGTAGCTCATGTTCAGTAAAGCCTCGGCTGTGATTTCGAAATATTTCCAATCGCATGACGTGACCGTACGTCCCCTTGGCGAACCCAAGGTCCCACAGGCAGCATCAGATCGGGGCCTCATCTCCCTCAGTTTCAGCCATGGCTCAGTGACAGCAATCTGAGACTCGAGGTTGTATCGCTTGGAGGCACCTGAGCATGTAACAACACCCAGGGAGAGTGTCTCGCCGTCAGCAATTTTCCAGTCGTTCACCTCAGAAGGAGTCATCGGTCCTGCTGCTCGTTTTGTAGTCTATTTATTAGTGTCGTAAGGTTTGCATTAACACTGCAATGAAGTTACTGTGAAAATCCCCTCACTCTGGCGCCTGTTCGGGTACACTGAGGGAGAATTTAGCAAGGCCAATGCACCTAATCAGCATGTCTTTCGGATTGTGGGAGGAATCCAGAGCACCCGGAGGAAATCCACGCATACACGGGGAGAACACACAGATTCTGCACAAACAGTGACTTAAGCCGGGAACTGAACCCCGATCACTGGCGCTGTGAGTTAAATCATCCCCTTAAGTTGACATAAGATTATGTGGCGCTTCTGAGACCCAACAGGGGATTTATCTCTGTTGTCAGCGGCAATATTTACTCCTAAACCAACTTCTCCAAGAACACAAATATCTACAAGAACAGAAGAACTAGGAGCAGGAGTCGGCCATCTGGCCCCTCGAGCCTGCTTGGCCATTCAATAAGATCATGGCTGATCCTTTTGTGGATTCAGCTCCACTTACCCGCCCGCTCACCATAACCCTTAATTCCTTTACTGTTCGAAAATTTATCTATCTTTGCCTTAAAAACATTCAATGAGGCAGCCTCAACTGGGCAGGGAATTCCACAGATTCACAACCCTTTGGGTGAAGAAGTTCCTCCTCAACTCAGTCCTAAATCTGCTTCCCCATATTTGAGGCCATGCCCTCAGGTTCTCGTTTCACCCACCGATGGAAACAACTTCCCTGCTTCTATCTTATTGATTCCCTTCATAATCTTATATCTTTCTATAAGATCTCCCTTTCTTCTGAATTCCAATGAGTATACTTAATCTCTTGTCATAAGCCAACCCTCTCAATGCCGGAATCAATCTAGTGAATCTCCTCTGCACCCTCTCCAGTGCCAGTATATCCTTTCTCAAGTAAGGAGACCAAAACTGTACACAGTACTCCAGGTGTGGCCTCACCAGCACCTTATACAGCTGCAACATAACCTCGCTGTTTTTAAACTCCATCCCTCTAGCGTCTTTCTATCTGTTCATTATCTCGTTACTGTTGAAAGTTGCGGAATGCAGACTGGTGGCCAGTTTGCATTGTGTTCCAATGACAGGGGACTGCCTTTCTCAACTTCCTTTACAAAATAAAAACTGGGCTGTAATCAGAGACAGGAAAAACCAAACTGTTCTGGGAAGCGTCAGCTACCATTGCACCACTGCCTGTTCCTGTGGTTTACCTGGCTGGTACACAGGAGATGCAATGGCAACTGTGAGTATGTTGGGTAGAAAGTGGGACACAAGCTGGGGGAGACATTGGGGTGGGGTGGGGAGAGGCAGAATTCTCCCATCCCGCCTGTGATGGGTTTGGTAATGGGCGGGTGCAGTGAATCAGGTGGGAGACAAAATGTGATGGAGGCACCTCGCCATTGGCCGCCAATGGAATCTTTCAATCCTGTTACTGTCCATTCCACTTTGCATGGCTTGCCCATCCCATCACCAGGGATCCCGCTACGAAGGGTTGGCTTTGGCGAGACTGGAAGATCCTGGCATCTGGAAAATCCCACCTGAGGTCCAAAATGTTGTTGGAAAACTTAATGCAGTCAGAATGGAAAATGTTTCCAACAATGAACTTTTCATAGAATCAACTTTGCTGCTATTGTACGACACCCAAGGAAATCACATGAGAAAAAGTTCTTTCTGGTTGTATCACAGCTTGGTATGGGCTCCTGCTCTGTCTAAGACCGCAAGAAACTACAAAGGGTCGTGAATGTCGCCCAATCCATCACGCAAACCAGCCTCCCATCCATTGGCTCTGTCCACACTTCCAGCTGCCTCGGAAAAGGTGAGGGGGGGCGGGGGGGCGAGGTATAATTCGGATGTTAGAGGGAGGTTTTTCACACAGAGGGTTGTGGAGGTATGGAATGCACTGCCAACTAAGGTGGTGGAGGCAGGCACGCTGGAGTTGTTTAAGGGATACTTAGATAGGCACATGAGCGGAATAGAGATGGAGGGGTATAGGAGACTGTTTTAAATAAGGATCAAGAGCCTTAGGACGTCCCTGGGAATCAATTGCTTCCTATGGACCTTCCAACGTATTTTCTGGCTCACTTGTTTTACTTTTGAGCTTCTGGGGATTCCCTTGAATGTTTGTATAAGGATGTGCATGTTATTGATGTTTTCCTCTTTTAATCCACAGGTGATTCAGTCCGCCTTGTTGTCCAACAAGGGGCAAACACGCGATGGGTCGTGCGAGGGCTGCTCTTGAATGTTTCAAGAGTAGCCTCGTGCTTCACGTCATTAGTGTACGCTTAAACTGGACCAGCTGATGGGCAACACGACAGCTCAGTGACTATCACTGTTTGCTGTGCAGATACATGGATTTGGGCCAGTGTCTGTGGGACTTTGCGCATTCTCCCCGTGCTTGCATGGGTTTTCTCCGGGTGCTCCGGTTTCCTCCCACCCCCCGCAAAGATGTGCTCTGAGGCTGATTGGTGTAATAAATTGTCCCTAAATTAGTCTCCCCTCAATCTGGTTTCCAATGTGGAGTGCCATAAGCGCAGACAAGGGTCATGGGTGGAAGAGGGAACTCACAATGTTGAAATGGCGGCGCGGGCTCGTTGGGCCGAAGGGCCTGTTTCCCTTGCTGTGTTGTCCTTTGTTCTTTGTTCTAAAAGCAGCTAATATAATTAGTGCCCTGGATGTTCTCTCTTCCGCCTTCTTCCATCAGGAAAAGGATACAAAAGTCTGAGGTCACAGACCAACCGACTCAAGAACAGCTTCTTCCCTGCTGCTGTTAGACTTTTGAATGGACCTACCTTGCATGAAGTTGATCTTTCTCTGCACCCTAGCTATGACCGTAACACTACATTCTGCACTCCCTCCTTTCCTTCTCTATGATCGGTATGCTTTATCTGCATAGCGCACAAGAAACAATATTTTTCATTGTATGTTAATACATATGATAATAATAAATCAAATCAAAAATAGGCAAGATTTTCCAGTTACGCATACCCCAAGGTCGGAAAGTCCACCCAAGGTCACCAGACCTTGAAATGATTCACCAGATTTTCCGTCCTGCCCACTACGATTCCCACCGTGGACGGGGGAGGAAAATCCCGCCCAACGGTTTTTTGAAAATTAGCCAGCAACTTATTTTTAAAACTTGTTTTATTTACAGACTTAAGCTCCAGATTTTAGAGAGCCCTCGAAATCTTCAAATAGAAATACCAGAACTAACCCTAACCATCTGAACTGAGGTCCCAAGAGGCAAAAACACTTTAAGTTTGATTCCCACTGTAGCCGCTCCTTGGAGGAGTATATTTGGTTACGAAAAATGTTATGAATAATTCCCCAACAAACATTGGGTGCAGGTTCATAGCTCCTTGAAAGTGGACTCACTAGTGGATAGGTTGGTGAAGAACGCATTCTTGGTTTCATTGGTCAGAACATTGAATTCAGGAGTTGGGACATCTTGTTGAAGTTGCACAAGACATTGGTAAGACCACACTTGGAACACTGTGTACAGTTCTGGTCACCCTATTATAAAAAAGAAATGATTAAACTCGAAAGAGTGCAGAAAAGATTTACTAGAATTTGATAGTTGGGTTATAAAGAGAGGCTGGTTAGACTGGGACCTTTTTCCCTGGAGTGTAGGAGGCTTAGAAGTGATCTTATAGAGGTCTATAAAGTAATGAGGGGCACAGATCAGCTAGATTGTCAATATCTTTTCCCAAAAGTAGGGGAGTCTAAAACCAGAGGGCACAGGTTTAAGGTGAAAGGATCCAGAGGGGCAGTTCTTCTTACACAGAGGGTGGTCAGTGTCTGGAACAAGTTGCCAGAGGTAGTAGTAGAGGCAGGTACAATTCCATCTTTTAAAAAGCATTTGGACAGTTACATGGGTATGATGGGTATTGATGGATGTGGACCAAAACATGGGCAATTGGGACTAGCTTGGTGGTTAAAAAAGGGCCAGCATGAACAATTTGGGCCAAAGGGCCTGTTTCCATGCTGTAAACTTCTATGACTTTATAACAATGGATTACTCAGAGTATTCTTTGCTTGATCAGCTATGCGATGTGGCTGCTGGTAATCTCTAGTAATGTCCCCCAGAGCTGGAGTGCTCAGATTTAATTGGCATAAAATGAACAGGTCAATACCCACAGGGGACACATCTTGTTCCCCAGCATGACAGAGAGAGACCGTGTAAGGTGACGGGTAGAGGTGGACGGAAGGAAGATGCCCCCATTAACACAGCCGATCAAAAAAAACAATTAAAATTGTCAAATCTCTCTGGGATGAAGAACCAATTGGTGAACCCATGGTGGCCATTTGGGAAACTGCTACTTCTCACTTCACTTTGCAATGAGGTTGATAGAAAATAAAGATATGGAGGGTCAAAATGAACAAACAGAACAACACAGGAATAGACCCTTTGACTTACTAAGCCTGCATCGATCACATTGTCCGATCTTGACCAACCGCCTGTCTCCCTCTATTCCCTACCTGTTCATGTGTGTATCCAGATAAGTCTTAAATGTCACTAATGTATCTGCCTCAACCATCTCACTGGGCAGTGCATTCCAGGCCCCCACCACCCTCTGTTGGAAAAAACTTTCTTCGTACATCTCCACTGAACCTTTCCCCCTTATCTTGAACCCGTGCCCCCTTGTAATTGTCATTTCTGCCCTGGGAAAAACTGTTCACCCTATCTACACCCCTTAAAATTTTATAAACTTCTACCAGGTCACCCTGTCTACCCAAGGAGAACAATCCCAATTTATTCAATCTCTCCGCATAGCTGATATCCTCCAGACCTGACAACATCCTGGTGAACTTTTCAGTACCCCCTTCAAAGCCTCCACGTCCTTCCTGGTCGTGTGGCGACCAGAATTGGCCTAACCAAGGTTTTATGCAACTGCAACGTAATTTGTCAACATTTATACTCGATGTCCCAGCCGAGAAAGGCAAGAATCCTTTCTTTACCACCTTTCCCACCTGTACTGCCACGACTGAACTGCTGATTCACCATCAACACACTTAAAACAGCCTGTAATTCTAACCGGTACAGCGTGGAAAACCCTGGTTTAAATGTAACAAAATCATATTGAGCGATGCTTCAGCTAGCACTTGGTAAAAACATTTTAACTTTAAAACAATTGCGACAGTGTTGTCAGCAAAATACCTCACATTTTATCTCTGCATCGAACATCATTCCATTCTAGAACTAGAGTAATTATTGATTAAACTGAGCTAATCAATCACCTTACAGGAAACACTTCCACTCACTTTGCCCCTTAAAGCCACTGATTATTGCTTGAAAATTATGAATTAGTCATGGGAAATATAAGAACACGAGAAATAGGAGCAGGAGTAGGCCATCTAGCCCTTCGAGCCTGCCCCGCCATTCAATAAGATCATGGCTGATCTGATAGTGGATCAGTTCCACTTTCCCGCTTTCTCTCCATAACCCTTAATTCCCCTGTCTATCAGAAACCTATCTACCCGTGACTTAAATATATTCAGCGAGGTAGCCTCCACCACTTCAACTGGCAGAGAATTCCAGAGATTCACCACCCTTTGAGTGAAGAAGTTCCTCCTCAACTCCGATCTCAACTGCCCCCCTCTTATCTTGAGGCTGTGCCCTCTCGTCCTGCTATCCTGTCTAAGCGGGAAGAATCTCTCTACCTCTACCCTATCCATCCCCTTCATGATCTTACACGTCTCCATAAGATCCCCCCTCAGCCTTCTAAACTCCAACGAGTACAAACCCAGTCTATTCAATGTCCACTTAACCATCCGCTCACCATAACCCTTTACTGTTCAAAAATTTACCTATCCTTGCCTTAAAAGCATTCAATGAGGTAGCCTCAACTGCTTCACTGGGCAGGGAATTCCACAGATTCACAATCCTTTCTGTGAAGAAGTTCCTCCTCAACTCAGTCCTAAATCTGCTTCCCCTTATTTTGAGGTTATGCCCCCTAGTTCTAGTTTCACCCACCAGTGGAACCAACTTCCCTGTTTCTATATTATCTATTCCCTTCAGTAACTTATGTGTTTCGATAAGATCTCCCCTCATTCTTCTGAATGAGTCAATAGCTCAATGCTGTTTACTTCCACCAACTTGAGACTCATGACACAATGTCAAAGTGTATGAGTAAGAATGAGCAAGTTGTGGTGCAAGTCTGGCGATCGCAATCACCCTACAGTGCAGAAAGAGGCCCTCCGGCCCATCGAGTCCGCACCGACCACAATCCCACCCAGGCCCTACCCCCGTATCCTTACATATTATACCCACTAATCCCTCTAACGTACACATCCCTGGACACAAAGGGGCAATTTCTTAGCATGGCCAATCAACCTAACCCGCACATCTTTGGACCGTGGGAGGAAACCGGAGCACCCGGAGGAAACCCATGCAGACAGGGGGAGAATATGCAAACTCTACACAGTGACCCGAGCCGGGAATCGAACCCTGGACCCTGGAGCTGGGAAGCAGCAGTGCTCACCACTGTGCTACCGTGCCACAATGTTATATATCACCAATTATTTGCACCGTCTTTTGTTCTCAAAATACAGACTGTTCTATCAGTGCAGGCTCCATGGCTCTCCCTCTGCACTGCAGCGATTCTATAGCATTCTGTCTATAAGAAAGTGGGGTGATTGTGCCAGCTAACCCAACGCAATGGGCTGGGAGACCCAAGCAGAGGCCGTGTAGGGGGGTCCCTGCTGGGCACCGTGGCCTCTGAGTCTCTGGCCACCGGATTTCCGATGCCATCAGCTCCCACCCCAGAAATTGCCGCAGAGTTGGATAAATGATTTAAATGGGGAATTGAATGTGATCAGTGGGCCTGGGACTGAATTCTCCAGGCCTGCTAGAGTCTCCCACCCCATCAACAGGGGTGTTTCACTCCAGCAGGGGTTTACAACAACTCCCCCACCCCCAATGGGGAGCTTGCAGCCTGACCCTACTGGAGTGAAGGGACAAGTTTTGGAGAACATAAGAAATAGGAGCAGGAGTAGGCCATCTCGCCCTTCAAGCCTGCCCCGCTATTCAATAAGATCATGGCTGATCTGATAGTGGATCAGTTCCACTTTCCCGCTTTCTCCCCATAACCCTTAATCCCCTTGCCTACCAAAAACCTATCTACCCGTGTCTTAAATATATTCAGCGAGGTAGCCTCCACCACTTCAACGGGCAGAGAATTCCAGAGATTCACCACCCTTTGAGTGAAGAAGTTCCTCCTCAACTCTGTTCTAAACTGGCCCCCACCCCCCCCCCCTCCACTTATTTTGAGGCTGTGCCCTCTAGTTCTGGTTTGGGGGCCAGTGATCGGGCAGTGGTGGGCTTCAGAGGGGCAGCGATGCAGGGTGGCAGGGCTGGCCAGCGATTGAGAGGCGAATAAATGCAGGGCTACAGCACATGCGTCAATACCTCACCCAAGGTGGCGTGACGATGAGAAAGGGGTCAGTGAGGGAGATCAGCTGAGTTGCTCGGGCAGAGAGCCAGCATAGAAAGTGTACGGTGAATGGCCCCCCGATAACTCATTCTATAATTCAATTCTTTCTCAATTAAACTGAAGAACCGTCTTGCGTGTCATCTAGTTGCCTGAAGTAACTTTTTAAAAAATGGAACTGCAGGATTGTGACACCATTTGGAGTGAAGGAAAGGGAACTTGTCAGACTTGTGGGCAGCACAATGGTACAATGGTTAGCACTGCTGTCTCACAGCACCAGGGACATGTGTTCAATTCCCAGCTTGGGTCACTTCCATTCCATTCCCCTTCATTTGTATAGCTGCCCCTGATAGCTCTGACTGGGAATTCCCTCAGCTGCTCCCTGAGATCGCGAGTTCCATATTCACTTTGGGTATTATTTATTGTTTGCACATTGTCCAAGGTCCCGCATCTGGGAAGTTAATTAGGAAGGTTCAGTCGCGAGGTATACATGGAGAGGTAGTAATTGGATTAGACATTGGCTCAATAGAAGAACACAGGAGGAAATCTCACCAGGTTCAAGTCCAACAGGTTTTATTTGGTAGGAACACCACTAGCTTTTGGAACGCTGTTCCTTTGTCAGCTGAGTGGAGAGTTCTGATCGCAAACAGGGCATATAAAGGCACTCGCAGTTTGCAGGATACTGCTTAGTCTAGTGGAAGAAGCCACAGAGTGGTAATGGAGGATTGCTTCTCTGAGTGGAAGCCTGTGACTAGTGGTGTACGACAGGGATTGGGTGCTGGGTCCATTGTTGTTTGCCATCTATGATCAATGATCTGGATGATAATGTGGGAAATTGGATCAGCAAATTTGCTGATGGAACAAAGATTGGAGGTGCAGTGGACAGTGAGGAAGGTTTTCAAAGCTTGCAGAGGGATTTGGACCAGCTCGAAAAATGGGCTAAAAAATGGCAGATGGAGTTTAGTGCAGACAAGTGTGAGGTATTGCACTTTGGAAGGACAAACCAAGGTAGAACATACAAGGTAAATGGTAGGACACTGAAGAGTGCAATAGAACAGAGGGATCTGGGAACACAGACACATAATTCCCTAAAAGAGGCATCATAAGAACATAAGAAATAGGAGCAGGAGTAGGCCATCTAGCCCTTCGAGCCTGCCCCGCCATTCAATAAGATCATGGCTGATCTGTCGCTGCTCAGTTCCACTTTCCCGCTTTCGCCCCATAACCCTTAATCCCCTCCCTTATCAAAAACCCATCAACCCGCGTCTTAAAAATATTTAGCGAGGCAGCCTCCACCACTTCAACGGGCAGAGAATTCCAGAGATTCACCACCCTTTGAGTGAAGAAGTTCCTCCTCGACTCCGTTCTAAACCGCCCCCCTTTTATCTTGAGGCTGTGCCCCCTAGTCCTACTGTCTTTTTTGAGCAGGAAGAGTCTCTCCACCTCTATCCTATCCATCCCATTCATCATCTTATACGTCTCAATGAGATCTCCCCTCATTCTTCTAAACTCTAACGAGTACAAGCCCAGTTTATTCAGCCTCTCCTCATAGCTCAACCCCCTCAACTCCGGTATCAGCCTAGTAAACCTCCTCTGCACTCCCTCCAAGGCCAAAATATCTTTGCGCAGGTGCGGCGCCCAAAACTGCACACAGTACTCCAGCTGCGGCCTCACCAATGCTCTATACAGCTGCAGCAAGACCTCCCTACTTTTATATTCAATCCCCCTCGCTATGAAGGCCAGCATCCCATTCGCCTTCCTGACCACCTGCTGCACCTGCAAGCTGGGTTTTTGCAACTCGTGCACAAGGACCCCGAGGTCCCTCTGCACCGTCGCCTGCTGCAGTTTTTCGCCCCGTAAGTAATAGTCCTTCCTACCATTCTTCCTACCAAAGTGGACCACCTCACACTTGCCAACATTAAATTCCATTTGCCATTTCCTGGCCCATTCGCCCAGCCTATCTAGATCCTTCTGCAGACTCTCCACACCCTCCGCGCAATTTGCCGTTCCCCCGATCTTGGTGTCACCAGCAAATTTCGACACCCTACACTCGGTTCCCTCCTCCAGATCATCTATAGAAATGGTAAAAAGCTGAGGCCCCAGCACCGACCCCTGGGGCACTCCACTAGTCACCATCCGCCAATCCGAATAGCACCCGTTGACCCCCACTCTCTGCCTCCTATTTGACAACCAATCCTCTATCCACGCTAACACCCTACCCCCAACTCCATGTCCCTCGACCTTCTGCAATAACCTCTTGTGAGATACTTTGTCAAACGCCTTCTGAAAATCTAGAAAGACCACATCCACCGGCTCTCCTCTATCCACCGGCTCTCCTCTATCCACCGCCCGAGACACACCCTCGTAGAACTCCAGTAAATTTGTCAGACACGACTTCCCTTTAATGAAACCGTGCTGCGTCTGCTCTATCAAGCAATTCCCTTCAAGATGCCTCGCAATTTCCTCCTTAATGACAGATTCTAACATTTTACCTACCACAGACGTTAAACTAACCGGCCTATAATTCCCCGCCTTTTGCCTGGCACCCTTCTTAAACAACGGCGTAACATTAGCCGTTTTCCAATCATCCGGCACTTCCCCGGAATCCAGCGACGTCTGGAAAATAACCACCAGGGCATCCACTATCACCTCCGCCATTTCTTTCAGAACCCTCGGATGCATTCCATCCGGTCCTGGGGACTTGTCCACAATCAGCCCCTCCAGTCTGTCGAGCAGTAGATAGAGTCGTAAAGAGTGCTTTTGAAACATTGGCCGTTATAAATCAAAGTATTGAGTATAAGAGTTGGAATGTTATGGTGAGGTTTTGTAAGACATCGGTGAGGCTGAATTGCGAGTATTGTGTGCAGTTTTGGTCACCTAATTACAGGAAGGATATTAATAAGATTGAAAGAGTGCAGAGAAGGTTTACAAGGATGTTGCCAGCACTTGAGAAGCTGAGTTACAGAGAGAGATTGAATACGTTAGGGCTTTATTCCCTGGAGCGTAGAAGAATGAGGGGAGATTTGATAGAGGTGTATAAGATTTTGATGGGTACAGATAGAGTGAATGCAAGTAGACTTTTTCCGTTGAGGTGAGGGGCGAAAAAAAACTAGAGGACATGGGTTAAGGAGGAAGGGAGGAAAGTTTAAAGGGAATATTGGTGGAGGGGGAGATCTTCACACAGAGAGTGGTGGGAGTGTGGAATGAGCTGCCAGATGAAGTGGTCAATGCAGGCTCACTTTTAACATTTAAGAAAAACTTGGATGGGTTCATGGATGAGAAGGGTGTGGAGGGATATTGTCCAGGTGCAGGTCAGTGGGACGAGGCAGAAAAATGGTTCGGCACAGACAAGAAGGGCCAAAAGGCCTGTTTCTGAGCTGTAATGTTCGATGGTTCTATTGGCAGAAGCAGCAGAATGATTGGTAACAACATTGTCTCTGGGCCTCACAGGGAAGGTTAAGCCTCCCCCTGCTCTCAGTTCCTTCCTTCCTGCCCACGGGACACTCCCTCAATTTCCCCTTGTACTGTCGGTGGGGCTGTTCTTACAACTGGGGGAATTGGCAGGGTAACTGCGTGGAGTGACGGGGACAGGGGGTGGGTAAGATACTCTGTCAGAGAGTCGGTCCAGACTCGAGAGGCCGAATGGCCTCCTTCTGCACTGCAGGAATTCTATATTCCACGCCTTTGAGATTCATTTTGAAAATGACACAAACCAAATAAGAAGCAGGGCAGCAAATTTAATAAACCCGGTTCTAAATTCCTTCACTTTATTTAAACTTGAAAAGGGGATGACACAAGTTAGAATCTCAATTTAAAAGGGTTGGAATTTTTCCTGCATTTCTGAAGTGTTTGTAAGCTGTTTGATCCCTGCTAAATTTCTATGAGGAATAAAATGTGCATTCCCTAAAATATACTTTCCAGTAATTTTGAGAGAGGAGTATTTATGCATTGATAAAAGGTTGCTATGAATGATTGCTCCTAACATTAGCCACTGGCCCCCCAAGTTGAAACCTCCCCCTCCAGTGGAAAAAGCAGTTTGGATCAGTATTATTTCCCAGTTTTTATTCTTCATCGAACCTTTACAGTGTAAAAGGAGGCCATCCAGCCCTTCGAGTCTGCACCAGCCACAATCCCACCCTGACCCTATCCCCGTAACCCCGCATACTTACTCTGCTAATCCCCTGACACTGAGGAGCAACGTAGCATGGCCATGCACCTAACCAGCTTGTCTTTTGGACTGTGGGAGGAAACTGAGCACCAGAGGAGCGCAGACTCGGGGATGAAGCGCAGACTCCATACAGAGAGTTACCCGAGGCCAGAAGCGAATCCAGGACTCTGGCGCTAACCACTATGCCGTCATGCCCACTGCTGTTCCATTTTAAATATACAAGACCACCTCAGACCAATATTCCTATTTCAACATTCTTCTGATGTCCTTCTCTTCCCAAACACTCGACCCTCCCACAACTTCAAACAAAAGTTGCATTTGTCTAGGAATGCACGTCCAAATCGGAATGGCGTGTTAGCGTACAATTTACCCACAATGCAATGTCAGACATCTTGGAAAGGATGGCCATGATGTCACTTCCTAGCCACCCAGCAACCTCCCAGACGTCAGCAATCCTCTATGAATACTAACAGCCAAATGTCATTTCAGGTTGTGTGTGGGCGAAGCAGTAAGCATTAAGGCCTGCTCCGGTTACTCTTCGACCAAAACCAGAAAATTCGTCCAACAAATACGTTCAAAAGACACAAGGAAACAAGTTCGAAGGTGAACTTCATAAAATTGGCACATCGCAGGCCTTAAGCAGTTGCTCAATGAGTGTGAAGAATGCTTCGACCTACGCATCTCCCCAACCTGCAAAACAACAGTTTTATGACAGATTACGCAGCAAACTGGCAAATTCAATTTCCTCATTGCTCAGAATTTGCATCGTTTTCTTTATTCATTGGTGGGATGTGGGCGTTGCTGGTGAACCAGCATTTATTGCCCATCCCTCATTGTCCTTGAGCTGAATGGCTTACGAGGCCATTTCAGAGGGCAGTTGAGAGTCAACCACATTGCTCTGCCTCTGGAGTCACATGTAGACCAGGTAAAGACGGCAGATTTCCTTCCCGAAAGGACATTAGTGACCCAGATGGGTTTTTCCGACAACGGTTTCACGGTCGTCTGTAGATTCTTAATTCCAAATGGTTTTTTATTGAATTCAAATTCCACCACCTGCTGTGGTGGGATTCGAACCCAGATCTCCCAGAACATTAGCTGAGTTTCTGGATTAATAGTCTGGTGATAATACCACCAGACCATTGCCTTCCCATGCCAGGAAAGCTTTAGGATGAAAAACAAGAGTAACTTTGAGTCAGATAGCACCTTTAATGGAAGGGCGGCACGGTGGCACAGTGGTTGCATTGCTACCTCACAGCGCCAGGGATCCAGGTTCGATTCCCGGCTTGGGTCGCCGTCTGCGTGGAGTTTACACATTCTCCCCATGTCTGTGTGGGTTTCTTCTGGTTTCCTCCCACGATCCAAAGATGTGCGGGTTAGGTGGATTGGCCGTGCTAAAAATTGCCCCTTAGTAACCGGGGCATTAGCTCGGGTAAATGCATGGGGTGATTGGGATGGGGTCTGGGTGGGATTATGGCCGGTGCTGACCGATGGGCCAAATGGCTTCCTGCTGCACTACAGTCTCCCAAAGGATGAGGAAGTGGATCTGGCTTTTACTCCCATTGTTGGGAATCCTGTGCGGGGAGAATTTCTGGATCCTGACCATGGTAGGTGCTATCCATAGATCCTCGACGATTCACTGCAATTCGTGGGTGGACTCCCAAGGCTGGATAATTCAATAAATCCTGATCAATAGCTAACATCTTGTGGTATTTCTGGTGAGAATTTAAATAATAACGACTGAAAAATAAATGGGATGTTTTGGGGAAATTGTCAACACTAACACTGTTTGAACGTTCTTCCTAATACCAGGTTTCAGTTTGACTCTGAAGACTTACTTTAGGCCCTCTGACTAATCTTAAATGACAAAGTCACAGACTGACTCATGGCCACTGACACCGCGACTTCCATTCACACCTGGGAGGGGGACAACTGTCACGGGGCAGGACTGTAGAATTTGACCATCAATCAGCTTTGGGTAGTGGATGGCACTGCTACCTCACAGTGCCAGGAGACCGGGTTCGATTCCCGGCTGGGGTCACTATTGTGCACAGTCTGCACGTTCTCCCCGTGTCTGCGTGGGTTTCCTCCGGGTACTCCGGTTTCCTCCCGCACTCCAAAGATGCGCGGGTGAGGTGGATTTGGCCATGTTCAATTGCCACTCAGTGTCAGGGAGGCTAGCAGGGCAAATACCTGGGGCTAAAGGGGTAGGGGTTGGGTGGCATAGGCTCGATGGGCCGAATGGCCTCCTTCTGCATTGTAGGAATTCTATGAATCTATCCAAGACTTGGAAAAGTTTGACCCATTTCTGCGCGTGTGGAAAGTGCACCCCCTTGTGTGGCAGCATGGTAAATGCAGCCTGTCACAGGATGCTCCATAAGAAGTCTCACAACACCAGGTTGTGGAACACATCTTCAGACACCACCAGTCGATGAAAGAGGCGACCCTTGACCATTTGGAAGACTAACCAGAGAAGGAAGGAAGAAGCTGCCATCAAGACTCACCTTCGTGCCGACTGACCGGAGACACTCAGAGAATCGAGCCTGCGGTTTTAACCAAACCACCTTTGCGGGCAGTATACTTGAATCTGGGGTATTCTCTTGTTCAAGTGCCTTTTTTTTTGGAGGTTCTTCCTGTCCTGAGTGTTGCAGGGAACGGGTCTGGCCACACTGCCACGGAACGCTCCGAGTACTTGGACCGTACCGCAGCACCTGTCCTTCGTGGAGAAATTTTTCCGCAAACACACCTTTGACCACATGGCGATTAAGCAGTGGTCAGCACGTAACGTCCTCGGGGCCCTGAGAGAAAAGGAGACGGCGGATCCTGTCGGATGGTTCCCTGAGCAGACTGTCAGTGTCATCTGGCAGAACGCCTCATCACCAGAACTGACAAACAAGCACCAAGATCTGGCTTGGCTGGTGGTGAGAAGGGCACTCCCCGTCGGATCCTTTGTGCACGCTCGATGTCTCAACAGCACCGCACGCTGCCATCGAAGTGGCTGCGGGGCGGATGAGATTGTTGCACACCTCCTTGTGCAATGTGCCTTTGCAAAGAAGATCTGGAGTGAGATGCAGTGGTATTTGTAGAGGTTCGTCCCGAGCAGCTCGGTGACGCAGGACTCTGTGCTCTACAGGCTGTTTCCGGGGGCGCACACCGAGACAAATATCAACCGCTGCCGGAAGGTCATCAGCTCGGTGAAGGACGCACTTTGGTCCGCCCAAAACTTGCTGATCTTCCAGTTGAAAGAACTGAGTGCTGAAGACTGGCACATTCCAAGGTCCAGGACTACGTGCTGAGGGGCGGGCTGAAGCTTGGGGCAGCTGCCGCAAAGGCACAATGGGGAAAGGCCACACCGTAAGGCCTTTTAACGGAAGCAGACCGAGGGCCCGGGAACTGCAGAATACCCTCGACCTGCCTAACCGTGCGCCAATCTGAGCAAAAATGGCACACAGAAATTTTTGAGGCATGTATATAGTTTTAAGTTTGAAATGTTATGACTGTAATCTGTATAGAACTGTAAAAAGTTCTGCACTGTTTGCAATTCAAAGACATGTAGATTTGCAATGGTTTGCTTGAGATTTTTATGAGTGAGGTATATTTTTGGAAAAAAGGTGGTTCGGGAAAGGCCACACCGTAAGGCCTTTTAATAGAGGCAGACCGAGGGCCCGGGAACTGCACAGCACCCTCGACCTGCGTGCCAATCTGAGAAACAACGGCACACAGTAATTTCTGAGGCATGTATATAGTTTTCAGGTTTAAAATGTTATGACTGTAATTTGCATAGAACTGTAAAAAGGTTTAATTTTGCACTGTAGGCAATGCAAAGACATGTAGATTCGCAATGGTTTATTTGAAATTTTTATGAATGAAGTATATTTTTGGAAAAAAAAATTCTCTCGTTTTATGTGGGTAATTTAAGGGTTAGTAGTGTTATTATTAATAAACTTGTTGAACCTTGACTTGTGTTCGTCCTGTGTCCATCTTGCAAATAAGGGCACCGGGGTAAAACCTGAGAGTAAGCAAACTGGTCGAAAGCATCTGAGATTTTAAACTTAGTGTGTTTACCCCAGTCCATCGCTGGCATCTCCACATCACAAGATGCTCTGATCAGGCGACACAGTGACAAAGCAGAGGTCGCAACTTAAAAGAGTGGGAGTTGGAACAGGAGCAATCCTTCTGCTCGTGGTTATACAAAGGCAAGAATCAAATGTAATGCTTTTCTTAGAATGGGAAGCTGTTCTGCTCCTAACTCCGGGTCCCTCCTGACTGATGGACCTGATCTGAATCTATTTATGAGCTGCCCAACTGACTACACCTCAACCATCCAGACAAACAGTGGTGTGAATATATAGACCACAGAAAGTGAACAGAGCAATATCTGTGTGCTATTTTAATGCCTGCGTCTGCTCTGTGGTGGGAATTAAAATCAAACCACCACACCCACCCCCCCCGCCACCCTCTCCCACAGAACCCCAAACCTAAAAGGAATATGATGCATTGCCCGAAGGGCCGAAAATATATAATGAAATGCCCCGGCCATTCCTGGAAGCAATGTTGTGAAATACTTCTTCGGTAGTGTAATTGTTATCACTGACTTCTGACAAACTAATCACAGGAGACTCAGAGCAGGTTATAATTGCATTTGCTTAAATAAACAAAAAAAAGGCCTCTGAAGCAGATTCCACCCACTGGAAAACTGAGACATTCCTCCAGTGAAAAACCACACAAGGAAATTGTTGTGATAAACATGTTTGTTATTTCCCTCTTACATTCATCGTGTCTGTATTTTGTGCGTGTTATGATGTGTGCGGCCTCACCCACGCCTTGTATCGTTGTAACAATACTTCCTCACCTTTACATTCTCTTCCTTTAGCTATAAATGCCAACATTCCATTCTCTTTCTTTATTACCCACTGTAGCTGCATGCTAGTTTTCTGTGACTCACGAACGAGGACACCCAGCTCCCTCTGTTTGGTGGCCATTCTTAGATAGTCCAGCATTCTGGATAAACAGGTTTGTAGTCAGCTACAGTATCGGAATTTGCAAAGTTGACCACCTGTGTCTCAGTGACGGCAGATGCATTTTCCTCAGTTCCCCGTATTGCAGTTACACAATACCCCAAACTGAGCCAAACTCTCACAGTTTTTAGAACAAAGTTCCAAGAACTGATTTTGTAACAGTACAACGGGAAAAATCACAATTTTCAAAACAATTACAACAGCAGCAGATCACAAGATTTTAGTGTCTTACGATAACCTCTCCCTTTCTCAGAAGGACCAATTTATCATCTCAGCAGCAGATTTTCAGCGGGTTCGAACTTTCACTTGTCCCTTGCCTCAGCCTCTACTCCAGTCCCCTGGCTCTGCATTACTAGACTGTGAGAGCAGGTTCCACGATGGTTTAGCCTGCTGCTGGAGTGTCCGCCTTGCGTGGGGAGGGGAGGAGGAGCAGATATCGCCGTACGACAGATTCTGGGACAAAACGCCGGGAGTATATGAAGAACTGCCATTAACATTCATTGGGAATCAAGTAGATAGGGTTGTTAAGAAGGCATACGGTGTCTTGGCGTTTATTGGTAGGGGGACTGAATTTAGGAGTCGCAGCGTCATGTTGCGACTGTACACAACTCTGGTGCGGCCGCACTTGGAGTACTGTGTGCAGTTCTGGTCCCCACATTACAGGAAGGATGTGGAGGCTTTGGAGAGGGTGCAGAGGAGGTTTACCAGGATGTTGCCTGGTATGGAGGGGAGGTCCTATGAGGAGAGACTGAGGGATTTGGGGTTGTTTTCGCTGGAAAGAAGGCGGCTAAGAGGGGATCTTATTGAAACATATAAGATGATTAGAGGTTTAGATAGGGTGGACTGTGATAGCCTTTTTCCTCGGATGGAGAAAGCTAGCACGAGGGGGCATGGCTTTAAATTAAGGGGGGGTAGTTATAGGACGGATGTCAGGGGTAGGTTCTTTACCCAGAGGGTGGTGAGGGATTGGAATGCCCTGCCTGCTGCGGTTGTAAATGCACCTAGTTTGGGGGCGTTTAAGAGATCCGTGGATAGGTTTATGGACGAAAAGGGATTGGTTTAGGTTAGTGGGTCATTGTTTTTTAACTGGTCGGCGCAACATCGTGGGCCGAAGGGCCTGTTCTGCGCTGTAGTGTTCTATGTTCTAAAACAAATGGGGCACTGCTCCATGAGGAACACTTAAAGAATGGGCCTGATGGACTAGTTTATCTTTTTCAAATGTTGTTAATTTTAGGATTTTCAGCCCATTTCCAAATGACATATTTATAACAAAATCATTGACATCTCTCTTAGATTTATGTCCCCAAAGAAAAATGAGTACTCTTCAACCTATTTCTTTCATGCAGACTGGGTCACTTTTCTACTTGCTTTATAGGTAATGATCATACGTCTCTGTTCTTGGCTCGAACCTAACTTTCTCCGGGCACCTTTGCTTATTCATAGAAACACAAAAGATTGGCCTACTCCAGAACCTTTCAGTCCTTCTAACCTGCTGCACCATTCATTGTGATCATGCAACTCAGTAGCCTGATCCTGCCTCCTCCCACCCACCCATATCCTTTGATTCCCCTTTGCCCCCACAAGTTGTGTGGAGTCTGCATATTCTCCCCATGTCTGCAAGGGTTTCCTCCGGGTGCTCTGGTTTCCTCCCACAGCCCAAAGATGAGCAGGTTAGGTGGGTTGGCCATGCTAAATTGCCCCTTCGTGTCAGGGGGGATTAGCTCGGGTAAATGCATGAGGTTACGGATGTAGGGCCTGGGTGGGATTATAGTCGGCGCAGGCTCGATGGGCGAAATGGCCTCCTTCTGTACTGTAGGGAGTCTATAATTCTGTGTCTAAATCCTTCTGGAAAACACACAGGGTGCAATTTTACCATCTCGTCGCAACTGGCAAACAGTGCAGAGAGCTGGAAAAATATGGACAACTTCTTCCACAGTGAAAAGTTCTGATTCTGTTAAGTCTTTGGTGGAAGAATAACTGGAAATCATGTATTTAAAGACATATTATTACAAAAAAGATTCTAATTTGACTGCAGCTTTCTGCCAGTTGCACTGTGTTATAAATTAGATGCCGGAGTAACCATGATTAATAAATTTCCCAAAGCTCAATGTAATTTTCACAACAGGAGCTGCGACTTTAGGCTCTCTCCTGCCCTCTAGAGATGATAGCGTTGGACTGGGTTAAACACAGTATTAAGTGTCACAACACCAGGCTAAAGTCCAACAGGTTTATTTGGGAGCAAAAGCCACTAGCTTTCAGAGCGCTGCTCCTTCATCAGGTGAGTGGGAGATCTGTTCACAAACAGGACATATACACGCAAACTGAATTTACAAAATAATGGTTGGAATGCGAGTCTTTACAGGTAATCAAGTCTGAAAGGTACAGACAATGTGAGTGGAGAGAGGGTGAAGCACAGGTTGAAGAGATGTGTATTGTCTCCAGACAGGTCAGTTAGTAAGATTTTGCAAGCCCAGGCAAGTCGTGGGAGTTACAGCTAGTGTGACATTAAACCAAGATCTCAGTTGAGGCCGTCCTCAAGTGTGCACAACTGTTCAACGACTCTGCGCTGCAGTGTGTTGTGAAGGCCGCCTAGGAGAAAGCTTACCCGAAGATCAGAAGCCGAATGCCCGTAACCACTGAAGTGTTCGCCAACAGGAAGAGAACACTGTTGTCTGGTGATTGTCGAGCGGTGTTCATTCATCTGTTGTCACAGCATCTGCACGGTCTCCCCTATGTACCAAGGCAGCCTTCACGACACACAACAGCGCAGAGTTGCTGAGCAGAAACTGATAGCTAAGTTCCACACACATGAGGATGGCCTCAACCGGATCTTGGGTTCATGTCACACTTGCTGTAACCCCCACGACTTGCCTGGGCTTGCAAAATCTCACTCACTGTCCTGTCTGGAGACAATACACATCTCTTTAACCTGTGCTTAACCCTCTCTCCGCTCACATTGTCTGCATCTTTCAGACTTGGTTACCTGTAAAGACTCGCATTCCAACCATTATTTTGTAAATTGAGTTTGTGTCTTTATATGTCCTGTTTGCTATCAAATAAATCTGTTGGACTTTAACCTGGTGTTGTGAGACTTCTTACTCTATAGATGATTCATGTTACAGCAAGCAGATATTAGTAAACTGCAAGACTTAACAAAAATTGATAACTCATAGCACTAAACTTATTCTATCAAACATGAATCCAACTATACGTTTACCCTTCCTTCCAAAGGAACACCAAATTAAACCAACTTAAAACTGTAACTTATTTCTAATATTTAACAATACAAATATAGATTCATTAAAACTATCATTGTTTTCCTAACACAACTCTTGAACTGATGTCCTGGAACTGACATGATTGATCTCCAACCACAATAACCATCTTTCTTTGTGCCAGTTATGACTCCAGCCAGCAGAGACCTTCCTCCCGATTCCCATTGACTCCAGTTTTGCTGGGGCCTCTTGATGCCACACTCAGTCAAGGGCTGTCACCTGAGCTTTGTCATTCAGCTCTTTTGTATTGAGGCATACAAGATGATCAGAGGGTTAGATAGGGTGGACAGTGAGAGCCTTTTTCCTCGGATGGTGACGGCTAACACGAGGGGACATAGCTTTAACTTGAGGGGTGGTAATTATAGGACGGACGTCAGAGGTAGGTTCTTTACTCAGAGGGTAGTAAGGGCGTGGAATGCCCTGCCTGCAGCAGTTGCGGACTTGCCAACTTTAAGGGCGTTCAAATGGTCAGTGGACAGGCAAATGGATAACATTGGAATAGTTTAGGTTAGAGGGTCATTGGATTGGTTCCACTGGTTGGCGCAACATCGTGGGCTGAAGGGCCTGTACTGTAATGTTCTGTGTTTGAACCAAGTGCTATTGCTGGAATATTGTCAGAGCCCACAGCCTTTGCAGCACCCAACGTCTTCAGCCATTTCTTGATATCATGTGGAGTGAATTGAATTGGCTGAAGAGTGGTACTTGTGTTGCTGGGGACCTCCAGACGAGGCCGAGATGGATCATTCACTCGGTACGTCTGGCTGAAGACTGTCGCGAACGCTTCAGCCTTATCTTTTGCACTGGTGAGCTGGGCTCTTCCATCATTGAGGATGGGGATATTTGTGGAGCCTGCTCCCCCAGGGAGTTGTTTAATTGTCCACCATCAGTCATGACTGGATGTGGCAGGACTGCAGAGCTCAGATCTGAACTGTTGGTTATGGGATCACTTCGCTCTGTCTATCACTTACTGCTTCTGCTGTTTGACATGCAAGTCATCCTGCGTTGTAGCTTCACCAAGTTGACAGTTCATTTTTTTAGGTACGCCTGCTGTTGCTCCTGGCAGACCCTCCTGCAGCCACTTTGTAAACTGTATCTTTTACATTCCCTCTCCTCAAATGCATCGCTTCCCATGTTTCTACAGTAAATTTCATCTGCCAATTACTTGCCCATTTCATCGTTCTCTCTTTGCCCATCCGAAGTTTGTTGCTGTCCACCTCATTGTTTACTCACTTCCCAATTCCAGATCATCTGCAAACTTTGAAATTTGTGTGCCCGTGTCCAGTGATTGAAATAGATACATCTCAACACTAAAAACCAGAGCTTCTGTGGGCAGCATCCCTACCTCTGGGTCACAAGCTCTTCAGGACTTGATGGCTGTGAAAGGTGTGTGCATAACGTGGCCAAATAGGATGATTCGCAGCCTGTAAATTCCTGATACAAAGACCGGGTGAGCTCCGAGTCAGCCATCCCGCAGAAAGCACCGAGTCCATCACTGCCTATTCCTCATTAGAATCATAGAAAGAGGCCGCTTGGCCCATCTTTCATGCCCTAGCCGAGAAACAAGCCACCCAGCTTGACCTGGCTTTCGGTCTACAGGTCTCTGCCTCCACTACCCTTTCAAGCAGCGAGTTCCGAAACCCCACAGCCCTCTGAGTCGGTGGTCTCCAGCCTTTTTCAGCATAAGATCACTCGTAGCATCAAAATGCAGAACAAGATCCACTCTTAAAAATTTTGAATTTACTAAAACCCCCCAAAAATGTACTCACGCATAATACTCGCCACATCCTGGGATAATTTCACCCTTCTGGCTACTGTTAAAAAAGACCGAGCGGCATACTGTTGATGGCTGTTATCATTTCATCTTTGTTTTGAAGTCTTTGAACAAGGTGTCAGCAGCGACTATCAGAGCCTCTCTAATAACCATCGGGGGACAGTTTCTTATGTTTTGCCAGCATTCTTTCCGGTTGTGTCACAGCTTGGTACGGCTCCTGCTCTGCCCAAGGCTGCAAGAAACTACAAAGGGCCGTGAATGAAGCCCAGTCTATCACTCAAACCAGCCTCCCATCCATTGACACTTCCTGCTGCCTCGGAAAAGCAGCCAGCATAATTAAGGACCCCACGCACCCCGGACGTTCTCTCTTGCACCTTCTTCTGTCAGGAAAAAGATACAAAGGTCTGAGATCACATACCAACCGACTCATGAACATCTTCTTCTCTGCTGCCGTCAGACTTTTGAATGGACTCGCGTTAAGTTGATCTTTCTCCACACCCGAGCTATGACTGTAACACTACATTCTGCACCCTCTCCTTTCCTTCTCTATGAATGGTATGCTTTGTCTGTATAGGGCACAAGAAACAACGCTTTTCACTGTTAGTATACGTGACAATAATAAATCAAAAATCAAAAGCTGGCTAATCCAGAAAAACACCTGATTGGTAGCCTTGCCTTTGGCCACAGGTTTGGAAAACCATGCAGCATTCCCTTTAACTCCCCAATTTCCTTTAGGCGCATTGGCCGTGCTAAATTCTCCCTCAGTCTACGCCGGAGTGTGGCGTCTCGGGGATTTTCACAGTAACTTCATTGCAGTGTTAATGTAAGCTTACTTGTGACAATGATAAATAAATAATGGAAATTGCCTGAATGGCCCCTATTTAAGGGAAGTTTTCTTGAAACGTTGCATGCGTTGCCTTGCAATGCTGTTCCAAATAACCTCTTTTCCTCTGTTGACAAATTATACAAACGGTCTTGCCTTTGACATTTGTAAAATGAAATTCACTTACCCGTTCCTGGTGGAAATAGGAGGTTTCTACCCTGTTGGAGGTCCCTGTCTTCTCGCCCATCATTTTGTCTTCTCCCAGTTTAGTTCTCGTTTCGTCATCAGTGAGCTGATTCACACGTCATTACGAAAAACCTGGGTCCCACGCATTTTCCATTGTTTATTTATCATTGTCACAAGTCAGCTTACACGAACACTGCAATGAAGTCACTGTGAAAATCCCCTCGACGCCACACTCCGGCATAGACTGAGGGAGAATTTGGCACGGCCGATGCACTTAACCAGCGCATCTGGGGATCTGAAGGAACACCTGACGAAGGGGCAGAGCTCCAAAAGCTCGTGGCTTTTGCTACCAAAGAAACCTGTTGGACTTTCAGCTGGTGTTGCGAGACTTAGAACATAGAACGTAGAACACTACAGCACAAACAGGCCCTTCAGCCCAGAAGTTGCGCCGATCACATCTATACCTACCAAGCCATAGAACTATCTGTAATACCCAATCCCATTAGATCCCATAAACTCATCCAGAAGTCTTTTAAAAGACCCCAGCGAGTTCACCTCCACCACCACCGACGGCAGCCGATTCCACTCACTCACCACCCTCTGAGTGAAAAACTTTCCCCTAACATCTCCTCTGTACTTGCTTCCCAGCACCTTAAATTTGTGTCTTCTCGTAGCGAACATTTCAGCCCGAGGAAATAGCCTCCCAGAATCCACCCTATCTATTCCTCTCAACATTTTATAAACCTCTATCAGGTCGCCTCTCAACCTTTGTCTCTACAGGGAGAAGAGACCCAGCTCCCTCAACCTATCTTCATAAGGCATGCCACCCAATCCAGGCAACATCCTTGGAAATCTCCTCTGCGCCCTTTCAATAGCTTCTATGTCCTTCCTATAGTGAGGCGACCAGAACTGCGCACAGTACTCCAAGTGAGGCCTGACAAGGGTCTTATAAAGTTGCAGCATTACCTCCCGACTCCTAAACTCAATCCCTCGATTCATGAAGGCCAGTACACCATACGCCTTCTTGACCACATCCTCCACCTGCGAGGCCAATTTAAGAGTCCTGTGGACCCAGATCCCAAGATCCTTCTGCTCTTCAACCCAGCTAAGACTCCTACCCTTGATATTGTACTCCTGCATCCCGTTGTTCCTGCCAAAATGGACCAGTACACATTTATCCGCGTTGAAGTCTATCTGCCACTTCTCCACCCAGTCTTGCATCCTATCTATGTCACGCTGCAACTTCTGACATCCCTCGAGGCTATCCACAACACCACCAACCTTCGTATCGTCGGTGGACTTCGTCACCCATCCCTCCACTTCCTCATCCAGGTCATTAATGAAAATGGCAAACAGCAAGGGTCCCAGAACAGATCCCTGGGGCACTCCACTGGTGACCGACCTCCATGCAGAAAAAGACCGATCCACAACCACTCTCTGCCTTCTGCAGGCAAGCCAGTTCTGGATCCACAAGGCCAAAGCCCCTTGGATCCCATGCCCTCTCACCTTCTCAAGAAGCCTTGCATGGGGGACCTTATCAAACGCCTTGCTGAGTCCGCGTAAACCACGTCCACTGCTCTTCCTTCGTCAATGTGTTCAGTCACATTTTCAAAGAACTCAACTAGGCTCGTAAGGCACGACCTGCCCTTGACAAAGCGGTGCTGACTATTCCTGATTTCTTACGGCATGGAGGAGGGCAGGCAAGAAGAACCAGAGAGAGTGCAGCTGCCTGGCCTGGAAGCCTAGCCTCGGACTCTGTACGGGACTAGCTGCCAGTTTAACCCAATAGAACTTCAAAATCTAGGCTATCTGAGACTAAGGCCACCATTCCTTTCTAATGCTCTGCCAACACTTGAAGCTGTGGATAAATTCTATTGTCATTTTCATCTGTACAACACTAGTCTAATGTGCGATATTGTTCTACTTAAACACACTTAAGACATAAGAATGAGTAAGATCGTAACAGTAAGAGCTAATTTCTAAAACAGACACTGAATAATTCAAAAAAAACATTTTATTCTGCTGAAAAACAATTCTGCCACTGGAAAACTGCACGGAATTACAAACCATGATCATTTTAAACACGTTTCTGTATTGAACTTCAAAGTTCTAACGGAGAAATGAACTCTGTCTGCTTCCTTCTTCCTTCACTATTGTATGGGGTTCTGTCAGAAACAGAGACAGAGGAACTGCTATCTCTCAGAACAAAGCGTCCCCTCAGACCATTGCAACAAGTACACAAATCTGAAAAGAATAAACAGAAAAGTGTTAAAATACCTCTTTACTTGTTCAATAAGAGGGAAGGCAGCAACTTGGACACAAAATTGGCTGAATAACAGGAAACTGCGAGTTCTGAGATTTTTCAGGCTGGAGGAAGGTTTGTAGCAGAGTGCTCCAGGGGTTGATATTGGGACCCTTGCTTTTCCTGATACATATTAATGATCTTGATCCCAGTGTGTAGGGGAAAGTTTTCAAAATTTGCAGACGGTATGAAACTTGGTAGTTTCACAAATTGTGAAGAGGACAAATGTGAACCTCTAAAGGACATAGACAAGTTGGTGAACTGGGCTGATAGGTGGCTGGTGAAGTTCAATGTGAAGGAGTGCGAGGTGATGCATTTTGGTCAGAAGAACATGGAGAGACAATATAAAATAATGGGTAAAATTAAAGGGTTGCAGAAACAGAGGGAGCTAGATGAATGTGTACACAGATCATTGAAGGTGGCAGGACAGGCGGAGAGAGCAATTAATTCTGGGCTTTATTAATAGGGGCACAGAGTACAAGGAAAAGCAGATAATGCTGAACTTATACAAGACACTAGTCAGACCTCATCTGGAGTGTTGTGTATTCTTGTGGGCACCACAATATAAAAAGTCACCACCGTCCCAGGCTGCTCTCCCTCTCAAAAGGGAGAGCTGACTGGATAATTTAACCTGAGGATCACCACACCTCAGGCGAGGGAGGAAAGTTTGAGAAGGCGGGCCCTTCATGAATAACCTCAGCCGGTACGGGAATTGTACCCACGCTGTTGGCATCGCTCCGGATCATGAACCAGCTGTCCAGCCAACTAAACAGAGTGTGGTGTTTGTCTTTAGAAGGTAGAAGACTTGGAGGAAGCTGATAAAGTTATGAATGGGTTTGTCAAGGCGTGTGAAGAGAATAGTTCCGCTTGCTTCAAACTGGGACTGTGCTTAATGAAGGTAATGCAGCGGCACAGTAGCAGAGTGGTTAGCACTGCTGCCCCACATGCACAGCCCCACAACACCAGGATCGATTCCCAGCTTGGGTCACTGTCTGTATGGAATCTGTACGCTCTCCCCGTGTTGGCGTGGCTTTCCTCTGGGTGCTCCAGTTTCCTTCCACAGTCTGAGAGACGTGCTGGTTAGGTGCATTGGCCGTGCTAAATTCTCCCTCAGTGTACCCGAACAGACATCGGAATGTGGCGACTAGGGGATTTTCACACCAACTTCATCGCAGTGTTAATGTAAGCTTACTTGCGACACTAATAAATAAAACTAAAACTTAATTACTGACTATGAGCTGAACATATCTTACTGGACCTGAACTGTAGGGATTCCATTGGGACGTGGCACTTTCAGAGAGATGTTGGTTATGAACAAGGAGGGAAACTACATGGATGGGCCACCAGGCAGAGACAATGTACACTCAAAATTGCCTGCTCGGATTATAAGTGATGACGTGGAGATGTCGGCATTGGACTGGGACGGCCACAGTAAGAAGTCTCACAACACCAGGTTAAACTCCAACAGGTTTATTTGGAATCATAGCTTTTGGAGAGCTATTTTAGGTAGAGAGATTCTTTCCGCTTAGAAAGGAAACCAGAACGAGAGGGCACAGCCTTAAAATAGGGAGGGGGGTGCAGTTTAGAACAGAGTTGAGGAGGAACTTCTTCACTCAGAGGGTGGTGAATCTCTGGAATTCTCTGCCCATCGAAGTGGTGGAGGCTACCTCGTTGAATATGTTTAAGTCACGGGTAGATAGGTTTCTGATAGACAAGGGAATTAAGGGTTATGGGGAGAAAGCGGGAAAGTGGAACTGATCCACTTCAGATCAGCCATGATCTTTTTGAATGGCGGGGCAGGCTCAAAGGGCTAGATGGCCTACTCCTGCTCATATTTCTTATGTTCTGATGGAGCAGTGGTCCGAAAGCTCGTGATTCCAAAACGAAATCCTGCTGGATTATAAGCGGAAAGTTAAGACCTCAAACAACGGACAGGGATACCAACCGTTACTTTTTACGAAGTTTCTTTATGAAGGTAACTTCATCTCGATTCCTTATACCATAGCTGCAAGTGAAAAGTTCATACTTTAGAATCAAGTAAACATTTCCTGCTCAGTAAAGTTTCCTTCCCTGAGCTAGTGATTACATGAGTTATTTTAGTTGAAGAACCAACAGGAAATCAGCCATTGGTACCATATCTGGTATGATAATATCCCAAATCTACTCAACACTCTTTACAGCACTCTAACTGCTGGTGACTACATGACGAAGTAACCAAGATGGCTGGCTTGGTCTTAAGTCCTGTATAAGCTGTATAATTTATTGGAGGTTTGTGTGAAATTACTAAATAAACTGTGATTTCATCAAGGTGAGTGGATAACATTGAAACCCAGTGGTTATTTAATCGTAACTTCAAACAACTGAACAATACTAAGCTGAACTACCTTTGCTTTTGAAGCTCGCGAACTGCCTTTATGTGTGCCTTGAATCCTCTTTGAATAACAACAACATTTAATATCATATCATTAGAGAACGCCTGCTCGCTGGGCAATTTTACATTTTGCTACGTATATCGGCTAGTGTTACTCAATGGCTCTGTGAATTATCAACCAAAACTGAACAACTATGCCTTGGGGGTGAGGGAAATTAAGCAGGAAGCCAATTCTCGTAGAAATTCATTATCTTCAAGATATTTGGAAGTATCGGAACTGTTACGGCACGAAAAGAGACCATTCAGCCGACTGTGTCTGTGCCAGACAAAAATAAAGAAAAAATAAAAAGCTAACCCCACCTGGTACCCTTCAAGGTTTCAGCATTTCAGATACAGATTCAGCTGGCTTTTAAATCAGTTGAGCATTTCAGCCTCAACCACTAACTTAGACAGTGGCCCTGATGTTACCGGCACCCCCGTTTAAACAAGATTCTCCTTTGGCCTCAGGCGCGATCTTTGGAGTCTCGAGCGGGCGTGCCAGTAAAATTCCGTACAGTGAATTCCAGACACCCGTCACCCTCTAAGTACCAAAATGTTTCCTCCTGTCCCCTCCAATCGCTCCTCATTGCTGCAATTTTCAAGCCTTGCTAACATTCTTGTAAATCTCCTCTGCACTCTCTCTCCAGAGCAATTCAGTCTTTCCCGTAATGTGGTGACCAGAACTGCACACAAAATTCCAGCTGGAGCCAAACCAGTGTTTTATACAATTGCAGCATTACATCCCCGCTTTTGTATCCAATACCTCGCCCAATAATGGAACGCATTCCATTTGCTTTCTTGACCACCTTCGGGAACCTGTGAATATGCACCTCACAATCTTTCACTTCCTCCACCCCTCTCAATATCTTCCGGTTCATTGAGTAATCCTTTGTTTTGTTCACTCTCTCTAAATGCATTATCTCACACTTTCTCACACAGGAGGTCTTGCTGCAACTGTACAGGGCACTGGTGAGGCCGCAGCTGGAGTACTGTGTGCCGTTTTGGTCGCCGCACTTGCGCAAGGATATTTTGGCCTTGGAGGGAGTGCAGAGGAGGTTCATTCGGCTGATACCGGAGATGAGGGGGTTAGACTATGAAGAGAGACTAAATAGACTGGGTCTGTACTTGTTGGAGTTTCAAAGGATGAGGGGGGATCTTATGGAGATGTATATGATAGTTAAAAGGGATGGATAGGGTAGAGGTAGAGAGATTCTTCCCACTTAGAAAGGATAGCAGGACTAGAGGGCACAGCCTCGAGATAAAGGGGGGGCAGTTTAGAACGGAGTTGAGGAGGAACTTCTTCACTCAAAGGGTGGTGAATCTCTGGAATTCTCAGCCCATTGAAGTGGTGGAGGCTACCTCGCTAAATATATTTAAGTCACAAGGAGATAGGTTTTTGACAGACAAGGGAATTAAGGGTTATGGGGAGAGAGTGGGAAAGTGGAACTGAGCCACTTCAGATCAGCCATGACCTTATTGAACTGGGGGGCAGGCTCGAAGGCCTAGATGGCCTACTCCTGCTCCTATTTCTTATGTTCTTATATTGCCTGACCTGCTGAGTATTTCCAGCATTTTCTGTTTTTATTTCAGCACCTGCAACATTTCCCTCTTGCATTCTCTGAGACTTTCACCTTAACATATTTATCAAATGATCTTATGCATTTTTAGTTTTATTCAAAAGATTAATTTAAGGCCATTTATCGGTGATTGGGAGATCTTAAACAGGGAAAGCAAATGCCGTAAACTTGTTAATACTTACTCTTTAAGTTTCATTTTGTCATCAGTCAGTTTTTCTCCATTAAATGTCAGATGGTAGGTCCTCCAGATATATTTCCTACACAGAGATAAGAAAACCCCATATTTTGTACTATGGCATTACACAGAATTGATCCCATTGTATTACGTATAAATAGAAGAGAGATCAGAAAAAAAATGTCAGAATTCTCTCCGATCTCGCCCACGGCTGGGATTTTACGGTCTGGCTACAGCTAATGAAGGTTTGGCCGAGCGCCAGATTCTCCATTCTCGCTGGCAGCCTGAGCGAGTGAACAAGATCGGAGAATCCTTCCCTTGAATAAGAGGTAAAGGGCAAGGAGTTGATCAGAAAGTGTTCATGGAATGACAAGATTTAAATTAGATAAAGCAAAGGATGAGAGGAGCGATCCAGAATATAAGGCCGGTGGGGGGGTAGGGTGGACAATAAACAGGATTGATAACTGGCCAATGTACTAAAAAAGTACTTTGTGTCTACTTTTAGCAACGAAGTAAGAGCTGTCAAAATTTTAAGTGGTAATGGGTTGAAGGGTTACCGGATGACAAGAAAATGGGGATGGGGAAGGGTTTTTCTGGAAGGGTTGGAATTTTAGTTAAGTTGGGCAGCATGGTCGGTGTAGACTTGATGGGCTGAAGGGCCTGGTCCCGTGCCGTAATTTTCTTCGTTCTTTGAACATATCAGCCATGATCAAATGAGGCTGCAGGCTCGATGGGCCAAAAGGCCTAATTCTGCTGCTATATGTCATGAACTTATGAAAATCAGTGAGGCGTAAAGCAGGTCTTCTGATATCGTATTGGCATTTAGTACAAAACTGAAAGAAAGCAGTTTAGGGTTTGAAGCTTTCTTGACTGTTTTGGGTTTCCAAAACTTATTTCCATCTGATACGTTATGGAAAGGAAGCAACAAAGATTTCCGAGCATGTCGTAGGATGAGAGGTTTGACAGAAACTTTAGAAGTCAGGACTCTTAACAATAGGCCTGAGGTAGAGTTACGATACAGCAAATAGTTTTCCAATGCTCAATGAGGCAGTAATTAGGAAGTACGAGTGTCAAAATTAATCGGACAAGAAAAAAATCTCTTAGAGATAACGGGGGCTCTGCGTCCCGCCGACCAGGGGAATCGTAGCGGGCGGGCAGACCATACAAAGATCCACTGAGCTCCGGATCTTCCGGTTTTGGGGTGAGCGTGGCTGGAAAATCCTGCCCAATGTGGATGTCTCCCCGACAAACAGCTGCGAAGTTCATGAATAATTTTTGAAGTTGGTTCACAAAGAACATGCTGTTTTGTAGGATCATAGAATCCCTACAGTGCAAAGGAGACCATTCGGCCCATCGAGTCTGCACCAACCACAATCCTACCCAGGCGCTATCCCCATAACTCTACCGACTTTCTGACACTGACGGACAATTTAGAATGGCCAATCAACCTAACCCACACATCTTTGGAGTGTGGGAGGAAACCGGAGCACCCGGAGAAAACCCACGGAGAATGTTTAAACTCCAACAGACAGTGACCCAAGCTGGGGATTGAACCCGGGTCCCTGGTGCTGTGAGGCAGCAGTGCTAACCACTGTGCCACATCATCACCTTTCAGGAGTGTGGCATTGGATAATCTTGCTCTTACAGATCAGAGACAGACTGATCAATGATTGAGAGAGGGAGCATGATGACACTTGGTTGGCACGATGGCACAGTGGTTAACACTGCCGCCCCACAGCGCCAGGGACCTGGGTTCTATTCCGGCCTCGGGTCAACGTCTCTGTGGGGCTTGCACATTCTCCCCATGAGTTTCTCAAAAACCGCAGCGACCTCCTCAGAAGGCAAGCATGGGACACGGCAGACAAGAGTACCCATCGTCGTTCAGTACTTCCCCGGAGCAGGGAAGCTACGACATCTTCTCCGGAGCCTTCAAAATGTCATTACGAAGACAAATGTCTCGCCAAGGCCATCCCCACACCCCCATTTCTTGCCTTCAAACAACCACACAACCTCAAACAGACCACTGTCCACAGCAAACTACCCAGTCTTCAGAATAGTGACCACGACGCCAAACAACACTGTCACAGCAACCTCTGCAAGACGTGCCGGACGCCATCATCTCACGTGAGAACACCATCCACCTGGTACACAGTACGTACACTTGCAACTCGGCCAACGTCGTCTACCCGACGCGTTGCAAGGAAGGACGTCCCGAGGTATGGTACATTGCGGAGAACGTGCAGACGCTCCAACAACAGATGGATGAACACCGCTCGATAATCACCAGGGAAGAGTGTTCTCTTCCTGTTGGGGAACACCTCAGTGGTCACAGACATTCGGCCTCTGATCTTCACGACACACGACAACACAGAGTCGCTGAGCAGAGACTGATAGCCAAGCATGCATGAGGATGGTCTCAACCAGGATCTTGGGTTCACGTCACACTATCTGTCACCCCCACGACTGCCTGGACTTGGAAAATCTCACTAACTGCCCTGGCTGGAGACACTACACACCTCTTTAACCTGTGCTTAACCCTCTCTCCACTCACATTGTCTGTACCTTCAAGACTTGATTACCTGTAAAGACTCGCATTCCAATCAGAATTTTATAAATTGAGTTTGTGTCTTTATATGCCCTGTTTGTGACTAGCACTCCCACTCACCTGATGAAGGGGCAGCGCTCTGAAAGCTAGTGGCTTGTGCTATCAAATAAACCTGTTGGATTTTAACCTGGAGTTGTGAGACCTCTTGCTGGATTTCCTCCCACACTCCAAAAATGTGCGGGTTAGATTGATTGGCCATGCTAAGCTTACCCATAATGTCATGGGAATTAGCAGGGTTAATATAGAAAACAGAGAAACAGAGAACATTACAGCACAGTACGGGCCCTTCGGCCCTCGATGTTGTGCCGAGCTATGTCCAATCCCAAGATCGAGCTATCCCACTCCCTATCATTCTGGTGTGCTCCACGTACCCATCCAATAACCGCTTGAAAGTTCCTAAAGTGTCCGACTCCACTATCACAGCAGGCAGTCTATTCCACACCCCAACCACTCCGAGTAAAGAATCTACCTCGGACATCCCTCCTACATCTCCACCACGAACCTTCTCGTTATGCCTCCGAGTAACAGCGGCATCCACCCGAGGAAATAGTCTCTGCACGTCCACTCTATCAATCCCTCTCATCATCTTATAAACCTCTATTAAGTCACGTCTCATCCTCCTCCACTCCAAAGAGAAAAACCCCAGCTCCCTCAACCTTTCCTCATAAGACCTACCCTCCAAAGCCGGCAGCATCCTGGTAAATTTTCTCTGCACTCTCTCCAATGCTGCTACATCCTTCTTATAGCGAGGTGACCAGAACTGAACACAATATTCCAAATGTGGTCTCACCAACGTCCGGTATAGTTGCTTCATAACCCCACGGCTCTTGAAAGTCAAACCCCCGTCAATAAACGCTAACACCCTATAAGCCTTCTTCACGGCTCTATCCACTTGAGTGGCAACCTTCAGAGATCTATGGATATGAACCCCAAGGTCTCTGTTCCTCCACACTCCTTAGAACCCTGCCATTGACCCTGTAATCTGCAAATATGCGGGGTTACGGGGATAGAGCCTGGGTGGGATTGTGGTTGGTGCACAATTGATGGGCTGAATGGCCTCCTTCTGAACTGTAGGATTCTATGATTCTAAGGATACGTAGGCATAAGATTAAGCGTAAGAGATATAGGACAGAGAGCAGGATAAGCCTTTTTACACTCGAGTTGGTGATTGAAACCAAAAGCAGGTTAACATGAAGGGATAGGTTTGATGGGGGTTTGAAGGAAGGGGGAAATGAAAGGTTATGGGAACGGGTGAACAGTATGAGGATACGATTATATATAAATATTAATATATAAATAAATATCAATGTGAACAGAAGGGGCTGATTATTCTGTTTCATTAATGTCACTCAAGTGTAATTTGTGAAACAAAATAGCAGCGTACCTCAAGTAACTGGAGACAATCTGGGATTCGATACTTGGTGTAAAACCATTTCAAATAGAAAAAGATATACCACATCGGTTTTACACTCACTCAGGTGTAACTATAACCGGTGCAAAGATGACTTTGTAAAGGTTAATGCTTTCGTGGGCCTTCCTTCAAAGTGCTAATGCTAATACGGTGCTGGTCAGATCGTCAGCTCTTTGCTAACACTGCAATTATCAGCATTTGTGATCACCTCAGCAATCAAGGCTCTTTACAGGTTCAAAGATGAAGGACTCTGCCTTTCCCCAGTTTGAGAATGATAAACACCAGGTTAATATCATTTATCACATCCTGCAGGCATTCACAGCTCCCAAAGTCCTATCACAGCAAAACCAGTCGGTGCAGTGCAATTGCATTAAAACACAGTCTGTTATCTGCAAAAGCACAGTTGTACTACACTATAAAAGAAACCAGCGTTAGACTGGACGTCTTCAATATGATTTGTTAAGCTTTTTACCCAGAGAGTGGTAACGGTCTGGACCGCACTGCCTGCGAGGTTGACAGCCTCTGAAATGACCCAGCAGTCACTCAGTTCAGGGGTAATTAGGGACGGGCAATAAATGCTGGCCCAGCCGACGACACCCACATCCCATGGACGAATTTTATAAAATGGAGTTACTCACTGGTGGCGGGCCAGACAAAAAAGTTGAACTTCTTTGTGATCAACCAATTTTTATTGTTAATTATTAATCAAATTATTAATTATTAATCAAATTGCACCAAATTACCACATTGACATATATTATGGGATATTTGTTTTAAAATGAGGCCGGACTATCGTGGTTCCTGGCAGATATTAAATTCTGTGGTAAGCACGTATGTTTGAGTGGAAACCTGAGAGACAAAAGTCCTTTTCAAAACAAGGACAACGTTTGATGCAATTTGTGTTGAGATCACCAATTTCAAAAGGTAGAAACTCCAGCCCTTGATATTTACAACTCTGCGCCATGAAATATTACCACTGTTCAGTGCACTGTTTCGAGGTTCAAAGATAATGAGCACCAAGCATAATTTACCAACTAATATACTGTGTTCCTCCTTCCCGTTCTTGCTTCAGTTGCATATATCGCTGAATGGCTTTTTTCAGATCCAGGACAGTGTCATTTTGAATCACCACAACAGCTGGGGAGAGATAGCATTATTTACGGAGCTGCACCAAAGACAGATTTTTAGACCAGAGTTTACTGATGCAAAACATTGAGAAACAATGGCTGCTTTCACCCTCTCTTTTGTCCAATCCACCCTTCTGAGCGGAAAGGCGAGCAGGTGGTAGTTTTACAAAGTCGGCTGCTGACGAGCAGTAATATAAATTAACACACCTCTTGACTCCCCAAAGCCTAATATTCCCACTTGGTTGGATGAGTGCTGCTCCAACAACACTCAAGAAACTCAACTCCATTCAGGACAAAGCAGCCCAAACCCCGTCCTTCTCCCATCGACACTCAGTAGCAGCAGTGTGTACCATCTACAAGATGCACTGCAGCAACTTACCAAAGACCCAAAGACAGCACCTTCCAAACTGGCAACCACTTTAATCTAAAGGACAAGGGCAGCAGATACACGGGAACACCACCGCCTGCAAATTCCCCTCCAAGCCACTCACCGCCCCGACCATTAAATATATCGACATTCCTTTGCAGTCGCTGGGTCAAAATCCTGGCATTCTCTCCCTAATGGCATTGCGGGTCAACCCTCAGCACGCGGACTGCAGCGATTCAAGAAGACAGCTCAACATCATCTCAAGGGCACCTAGGGATGGGCAATAAATGCTGGCCAGCCAGCGACACCCATGTCCCATGAACGAATTTGAAGAAAACTTCTCTCTGTTGTGCTGGTACGAGAGAGCTATCGCTAAGGCTTCAGTGCGAAGGACTTCACATTAGATGAGTTAAGCATGAATCAGCAAATAGAAAGGAAACATTTTTTATTCATCCATGGAACGAGGGCAATTTTGGCAAGGGCAACGTCGCATCCCTTTATAAACGAATGGCTTACGAGACCGTTTCAGATGGCAGTTCAGAATCAAACACGTTGCTGTGGGTCACATGTGTCATATTCACCTGATAAAGGGGCAGTGCTCTGAAAGCTTGTGGCTTGTGCTGCCAAATAAACCTGTTGGACTTTAATCTGGTGTTGTGAGACTTCTTACAATATTCCAGAAAGCCAAGTGATGAAGGATAGAGCTGGAACCAATCTTTACATCTTTACATAGTTCTATGTTTACTTAGAGTAACAAATCAAGCCAACAAGCACAGTTTCAGTCTGTGTTTAGCTTTCGGGAATCAAATGAATCACGAGTTAATACGCAGCACCTGCATACCACTAAACACAATACTTAATTAACAGCGTACAGATCAGACTGAGTAAGGTTGGTGGGTTTCCTTCTTGCAAGGATATTTGTGAAGCTACGTAATTTCATAAAACGCTCACGTACACACACTTAATAAAGAAACTTCATTATTAAGTCATTTCAAGTAGTCTATCGGTTATAAAGAAAAATAAACAAACTTCTATTCAGTGACCACATCCAAAACACATAATCCTTTAAAACCGTCAGTCAAAATGTGACTGCAATCCCCCGCTGAGATAAGTGTCTTAGGGCCTTCTGAAACCCAGAAAAGCATTCATAATGGGCTCAGCTGCAATAGCAATCTTTGGGAAGTGGTCAAGAATCAACTCTACCGAAACTGCAGGAAGAGCTGGCTATTTTCTAGGCTACTCCAGACGGCACGTCAATTAGAACAGTCTCACGCTGCGTGTTTTCAAAATTCTGCAGCCTAATTTTTCTTTTGCTTTTAAAGGGCAGGTGACAAAAATAACTTCAGATCATGACACTTAACAAATTTTATCCTCTTCCATATATTTATGACTCTCTCCCAAACTGTGGGTTAAGGACCTTGGAGCAGCAAAAATAGGGTCTATTTAAACACAGCATATTTTCAAATGTCATTTTTGAATTTGAGCTTCAAGACTTTGTCACCTAAATCCTGCTTTCCTTCTCCTATAGGTGAAAATGATGTTGGCTGGAAATGGTGATAGGACTCGTCCATCCAGGTTCCGCCTACCATTTTGAAAAGTCTCGGAGTTCCAACTCTGCAACTAACACAACCTAACATCGTCCGAGGCAATTGAAATGATGAAAAACTGGAAGGATTGTACTTACGCATAATTTCATTGTCTCCTTTCTTTACTTTGACGGTCATTGCCTGGCCGTACTCGAGAGCAACCTGAGAATTTATCTCTTCCAAAGTGACCTAAATATAAAAAAAAATCTAAGTTAGCAGATAAATCTCATCTTATATCTGCGTTGTCCCAGCCTGGCATTTTTTAAGCCGTTGTTCCACAGAGAAGTTTTGGAATTTTGAAATATATTGAATTGGGAAAGCTATGAAGGTGACTGGAATTTTAAAGGATAGCTACTAGGTATCTTTCAAGACTAAGTTTGAAGTTTTTATAGTTTATTTATTGGTGTCACAAGTTGGCTGACACTAACACTGCAATGAAGTAAAAATCCCCTAGTTGCCACGCTTCAGCGCCTGTTTGGGTACACTGAGGGAGAATTTAGCACGGCCAATGTACCTAACCAGCATATCTTTCCGGAGGAAACCCACGCAGACACGGGGAAAACGTGCAGACAGTGACCCAGCCACGAACTGAACACGGGTCCCTGGTGCTGTGAGGCAGCAGTGCTGCCCAGCTGTGAACTGTAAATGACACCAACCTATTTAGAACTTGCTTTCTGGGTTTCACCATTCATTTAACTACCCTTTTAATTTCTGTGTTTAGAAAAAAAAGGTTCCTTTTTGTTACTCACTAATTTTATCTCACTATCTCTTTGCCCTTCTTGTTGTTTACTGCACTGTGCCAGTTTTTTCCACTTTGCGCTCCTCCTGACATTTATCATTAACCTTTTTCTCTTTTATTTTAACCGTGGAGCTCTCCTCTGCATGTCCCAATTCTATTGAAGCGATAGCATTTTTTTAAGCCTGCCATTTCTATCCCTCGTCTTAATTCATCAACAACATTGTACTATAAACACCATCCTGGGTGCTCAATCTTACTGTTGAGATACTGCACGTGAAGATATCTATTACATCTCATCTCAGGAAAATCATTCAGTTTCAAGGTACCCACACAGGAAATCAGCGTGACTACTGCATGCTCAGGGATGCATCAGAGACTATTACGATCCTAGTTTGTGTTACTGCTGGATGGGAAGATCCCAGAAGGGAATCCTGGCTCAAAGACCACGGGTGGGATTTTACAGCCTTGCTCATCCCGAAACTGTAAAATCCCACCCAAGGTCGACGGACCTTCCCGTTATCGCCCGCTCCAATTCCCATGGTGGGCAGGGTGGTAAAATTCCAGCACATCACTTTCGTTTTATTTTTTAGGAAATGTGGAGAAGCAGAGTCACAGGTCTGCCAATTAACAACAAAAAAACCCTTTCCTAAATGTGAAATGTTTGACGATGATGATACTCCTTCCCCCCTGCCCCCCCACTCCCCACTTATCTTCACAAATGTACACTGGTTACAAAATACATCTTTACGTTATGAGGTTTTCAGGAAACACAGTCCCTTTAAACCCACAGGCTGCTTGCCACTCAATCGATCTTCTGTGGATCTCACCTCAAACGACTGTCACTCAGTGTTTCTAAACTCCATTCTCAAAAAAACAGAGATACTATAGGACAGCGGTCTCCAAACTTTGCAGTACGAGAACCACATCGTATATTTTACACATTTTTACGGGCCAAAGAAGAATATCAGTCTTATAAATGAATTAATAAAATTTACTGGCTGCGGGCCGGACGTGGCTGTAGTTTGGAGACCCCTGCTATAGGATATTCAAATCCTAAAATTCAAGAGAATGTTTCTTCCTTAAAGTTTGAAATAAAGTCAACTAGAAATCCAAGCAGAACTGAGCTCGAAATCCTCGTGCAATATTTAAATAAAGCGCTGATTGTAGACCAACATAATTATTAGTGAGGAAAGGACTTTTTCTGTTAATTTCATAACAGAAAATAATTTCGTACGGTGGAGCAATATTCTCCTAAACGGCATTTAACATTGCAAATTCTGTCAATTCCACTTTGTTAAATTAGAAGATTACAATCTTTAAAAATTCATTCATGGGACGTGGGCATCACTGGCTGGGTCAACATTTATTGCCCATCCTTAGTTGCCCTTGGAAGGCAGTTGAGAATCAACCACATTGCTATGGGTCTGGAGGCCAGGCCGGGTAAGGACGGCAGATTTCCTTTCCTAAAGGACATGAGTGAACCAGACAGGTTTTCCAACAACTGACAATGGTTTCACGGTCATCAGTAGATTCTTAATTCCAGATATTTTTTATTGAATTTAAATTCCACCATCTGCCATGGCAGGATTCGAATCCTGGTTCTCAGAACATTAACTGAGTTTCTGGATTAATAATCTAGCGATAATATCACTGGGCCCATCTCTTTACCAAATACCACAAACTGAGAGAATGCTGGACTGGACCTAAATATGTCATGATGTGGAGATGCCGGCGTTGGACTGGGTAAACACAGTAACAAGTCTCACAACACCAGGGTAAAGTAACCTGGTGTTGTGAGATTTCTTCCTATATATATCACACAGGGAGACAAATTGTTCTGTATCATTGGATGATAATCAAATCAGACAGGTCAGTACTGAATGCAGTCTGGTTACAAATGTTCGGCTCTACTTCTTGTCAGTAAGTTTTTAGAATCATAGAATCCTTACTGTGCAGAAGGAGACCATTTGGCTCTTTAAGCTTGCACCAACAGCAATCCCACTCAGCCCCTATCCCCGTAACCCCACGTAGTTACCCTGCTAATCCCCCGATACTAAGGGGCAATTTAGCATGGCCAATACACCTAACTTGCACATCTTTAGACTGCGGGAGGAAACCAGAGCACTCGGAAGAAACCCACGCAGACACGGTAAGAACATGCAAACACCACACAGACAATGACCCAAGGTTGGAATTGAACCTGGAACTAGCTCCCAGTCGTGTTTAAGTTTTAAAAGAAGGTCCCCTGAAAGTTTTACTCCAATGAAAACTCTTCATCTGGAGATTTAATGATAACACTGAGGGATTTTCCCAGTAACTTCATTGCAATGCTAATATAAGCCTACTTGTGACAATAATAAATAAACTTTAAACACTACCAATTGTAACTGTGGACAAGATATAGAATTTGAGTTGCTGTGGCAACGTGCACTTGGACACGAATAACATTTCATTGATCAAGCTGTGTTTACCTTAATTGAGATTAAACATTATCAATAATAAATTGCAATTACAATATTAGGTACGTACAATTGTTAAGATTAAAATGAAACAAAAAAAAATCAATCCTACTCACCTGAACAGGCAGGTCACACAGTAAAGGATCCTGGACTATCATGGCCAGGCCTTCCTGAAATAGGTCCAGGATTTCCGCATGTGATAACTCTTCCTCCTCTTCAGCAGCTTTTTCCTGAGTGTCAATTGTAAAATTTTCTTCCTCCTTAATGCTGACCGATACCGATTCTTTTTTAACGTCTTCAGTCATCTTTGAGTCTTTAATTGGAATTTAAGAGGGAATTGGATTACTATCAGAAAAGCAAGAACGTACGGTACTATAGGGAGAAAGCCGGAGGAGCGGCACTAGACAAATTGCTCCTTTGCAGGGCCAGCACTGACACGACAAGCTGAGTGGTCTCCTTCCGCGCCACAACCATTCTCTGATTCTGTGAATTAGAATAATGGATACAAAGTCAACACTTTCGGATAAAACCTTCAAGTAACGACATAATACAATTTGATTCTTTACAAATACAAGTCACACTCTTTTTCATTTCAGAAACATTCATGAAAAAAGTGAATGAATCATTTCCTCATATAACAGGGCAGCACGGTGGCACAGTGATTCGCACTGCGGCCTCATAGTAACAGGGACCCAGGTTCAATTCTTGGCTTGCGTGACTGTGTGTGGAGTCTGCATGTTCTCCCCGTGTCTGTGTGGGTTTCCTCCAAAGATGCGTGAGTTCGGTGGATTGGCCATGCTAAACTGCCCCTTAGTGTCAGCGGGACAAGAAAGCACATGGGGTTAGGGGATAGGGCCTGTGTGAGAGACACTGTGTGACAGAGAGAGTGAGAATGTGTGTGTGAGTGAGAGAATGTGAAAGAGTGCATGAGACAGACTGTGAGAGTGAGTCTGCACTGACCACAATCCCACACAGGCCCTGCCCCCATATCCCTACATATTTTACCCACTAATCCCTCTAACCTTTGCATCTCAGGACACCAAGGGGCAGTTTTTAGCATGGCTAATCAACCTAATCCGCACATCTTTGGATTGTGGGAGGAAACAGGAGCACCAAAAGAAACCCATGCAGACATGGGGAGAATGTGCAAACTCCACACAGACAGTGACCCAAGCTGGGAATCGAACCCAGGTCCCTGGAGCTGTGAAGCAGTCGTGCTCACTACTGTGCTGCCCCAAAGCAAATATGCAGCATCTAACAAAATATTTGTTCCTACTCTTTATCCGGTGAGTGGCTTGGAGGGGAACTTGCAGGTGGTGGTGCTCCCCTGTATCTGCTGCCCGAGTCCTTCTAGATTGAAGCGGTTGTGCGTTTGGAAGGTGCTGTCTGAGGATCTTTGGTAAATTGCTGCAGTGCATCTTGTAGATAGTACACTCGGCTGCGACTGAGCCTCGGTGATAGAGGGGTTGAACGTTTGGAGATGTGGTGCCAATCAAGCGGGCGACTTTGTCCTGGATGGTGTTAAGCTTCTTGAGTGCTGTTGGAGCTGCACCCGTCCAGGGCAGTGAGGAATATTCCATCACACTCCTGACTGGTGCCTTGTGAATGGTGGACAGGCTTTGACGGAGGGGGAGACGGGGAGGGGGAGGGGGAGGGGGAGACGGGGAAGGGGAGGGTGAGACGGGGAAGGGGAGGGTGAGACGGGGAAGGGGAGGGGGAGACGGGGAAGGGGAGGGGGAGACGGGGAAGGGGAGGGGGAGACGGAGACGGGGAGGGGGAGACGGAGACGGGGAGGGGGAGACGGAGACGGGGAGGGGGAGACGGAGACGGGGAGGGGGAGACGGAGACGGGGAGGGGGAGACGGAGACGGGGAGGGGGAGACGGAGACGGGGAGGGGGAGACGGAGACGGGGAGGGGGAGACGGAGACGGGGAGGGGGAGACGGAGACGGGGAGGGGGAGACGGAGACGGGGAGGGGGAGACGGAGACGGGGAGGGGGAGACGGAGACGGAGACGGGGAGGGGGAGACGGAGACGGGGAGGGGGAGACGGAGACGGGGAGGGGGAGACGGGGGACGGAGACGGGGAGGGGGAGACGGGGAGAAAGGAGGTGAGTTTCTCTGACCTGTTCTGGTAACCGTGATGTGGAGGTGCCAGTGTTGGACTGGGGTAAACACAGTAAGAAGTCTGACAACACCAGGTTGAAGTCCAACAGGTTTAAGGTTTATCAAATAAACTGGTTGGACTGAAACCTGGTGTTGTCAGACTTCTGGCTGTTCTGATAACCACATTATTTATCCTCTTTTAAGGTCCAACCAAATAAACAAATTAAATTAGGGCAAAGTAAAAGGGGCAGCTCTCCAAAAGGAGGGGGAAACAGCCCAAACAAAAACAAAAAGTACAAAGGAAACTAAAGACACATCAAATCAAAATGCGATTATCAGGGTCTACAATGCACCCCAGCACCACATTATTTATCTGGCTGGTCCAGATGAGCTTCTGGTCAATGGTAACCCCCTCCCTGGCTGTTGATAGTTTCTTCGCCTCAGCCTGTGTCCCCTCTCCCTGTCTGTTTGGCCCCCGGCAACACAACCATCCCAACCCCGTCACTCACTCGCTCCGCCAGCCGCTCTCTCTCTCTCTCCCGCCGCCGGAACCGATCTCCGGGGCTCAGCGCCGCGCTGCCGGGGGAAGGAGCGGCGCTGGTTTCCGCTTCCGGCGATGCTGCTGTTCTGTCCGACCTGCGGCAACGTCCTGATCGTGGAGGAGGGTCAGAAATGTTACCGCTTCGCCTGCAACACCTGCCCCTATGTCCACAACATCACCCGGAAAGTGAGGGAGCAAATACATCCCGGGGGGACTGGGGGCGGGGCGGGGCGGGGGGGATTGGGGGCGGGGAGGGGGGGGACTGGGGGCGGGGAGGGGGGGGACTGGGGGGGTGGGGAGGGGAGGGACTGGGGGGGCGGGGAGGGGAGGGGCTGGGGGGGCGGGGAGGGGAGGGGCTGGGGGGGGCGGGGAGGGGAGGGTGTTTGAAGGTGGGCTTTGACTTGGGGCTGTAACGTGATTGAGATGCTGATGCTGTGCTCTAGATGCAAGGTACATGAATCATTTCACAAAGCCATTCAGTCTTCAAGATGCAAGGTTATCGAATCATTTATTATCCAGTAGCAAAATATAACAAGTAATATAACTTCACTCTACGACGACGGAGTTGGGATGTTGAAACTGAGTATTATAATCTTGTGCATTCTTTAAAGTGAGCACAGTGACTTTCATGTGCAGGTGAATGGGAAAGGGGACGATGTTGAAGAATGGAAACATATATCGGAACGAAATGATGTTAACTGTGGACAAGGCAATTTTCCCTTGTGAACTAGGGATTCTTTCACATTCTTCATGGTTTTGAACACCTCTGAATTGAGGTGATCTCGTTAAAACAGATAGGATCCTGAGGCCTTTCGATAGGGTGGATGCAGGGAGGACGTTCCCTCTTGTGGGAGAAACTAGCACCAGAGGATATGATTTAAAATTGAGGTCGACCTCTTTAGATATCGATGAGGAGAATTTTTGTCTGTGGACCATTAGTCTGTGAAGTTCACTTCCTCAGAGAGCAGCGGAGTCATTGAATCTATTCAAGGCAGAGTTAGACAGATTTGACAAAGGAGGTCACGGAGTCGACGGCAAAGTGAAGTTCAGACGACAATTAGATCAGCCATGGTGTGATTGGATTGCAGAATAGGCTTAAGGGCTGAATGGCCTACTTTTGCTCCTAAGTCCGATGTTCTTATGACGTACGTATGCTAAATGTGTTATTGTCCTTTGTTTTGCAGGTAACAAACAGAAAATACCCCAAGCTAAAAGAGGTTGACGATGTTTTGGGTGGAGCTGCTGCTTGGGAAAATGTTGACTCTACAGCAGGTACAGCATGATTTGCCCATACATTGTTTTAAGATGGAATTATAGGTTGCACTGTCTCACAGAAGTAGGGTAGTGCTAATATAGTAGTGGTAGTCATGGTGTTACAATGTTAGTGTCCTGGACAATATTTATCCCTCTGCTTGTGCTATAGGCTGGATTTTTACTCTTGTCAATGTGTGGAATATATATTTCAAGTTTTGCTGCTTTTGGATTAGTTGTATAATGAAATTTTTCCAACTCTTCTGCTAGTCAGAATTGTTCATGGATCTTTGTCTAGATAAACCTCATCCCTCCTTCCCGAGCCCTGAACATGCATCTTCTCTCCCTTCTGCCCTCCCTGAGCTCACCTTGTTCATGTAAGTTTCCTCCACCTCCTTTAACCCGACTCCCACCAGACTGCTGAACTCTTCTCTAATTCCACTGGCTGGAATTGAACCCAAGACCAGCTTCAATTCCAGCCTCGGATCAACGTGCAGAGTTTGCACGTTCTCCCCACGTTTGCTTGGGTTTCTTCCAGGTGTTCCGGTTTCCTCCCGCAGTCCAAAGATGTGCAGGTTAGGTTGATTGGCCCTGGTAAATTGACCCCAGTGCCAGGGGATTAGCAGCGTAAATGTGTGGGGTTGTGGTCAGTACATACTTAATGGGCTGAATGGCCTCCTTCTGTACCGTACGGATTCTATGACCCGACTGTTGCCTTTTCTCTCCTTCAAATTTGCTGACACCATCCCTACCATCTGAACCTCGTCCGCCGTCTCCACGATCCTTGCAAACCCCCAGCTTTCCTTTTCTCTCTGAAGCCCTTTGGCGTTTTCTCACCATCCAAATCCGCGTCAATCTTTGTCAGAGCTCCAGGATTGAATCCCTCTGATCAGACAGCAACATGGAGTAAACAGAATCTGAGATTGGAGAGGGGACTGCTCACGTTCAGTCTCCTGTGCTCATTGCCCCTTCCGTCAAAATACACAGGGCAACCTTTCTCGAATTCCCCTGCCGCTGGCCACCTTGTATTTTGAATCCTATTTTCACACGTACGCTGCTGTCACCGAGCTCCAGCTCACTCCTTCTGCTGATTCCAAACGATCAAACCGCATTATGCGGACTGCAGCGGTTCAATGGAGAGCAGCCTGCCACCATTCTCTGGAAGGCTATTCGGGATGGGTACTAGATGCTGTCATCGTGTGAAAGATTAGGAAAAAAAAAACACCTTGCTGGCACATAGTGGGGCTTCCAATTACATAACTGTGCCAATGCTTTCGTCTCTGTAACTTTGCCAATGCTTCAGCTCATGAACTGAAAACCTTCTACTATTCCCTTGTTTTCGCGAGCCCTGATTTTCTTTATTCTTTTCATGGAATATAGGCATCGCTGGCAAAGGCACCCTTTTCTGCACACCCCTTATTTCCCTTTACAGGAAGTTAGTAAATGGAGTCACGTGCACATCAGATTGGGGAAGGACAGTATGTTTCCTTCCCTAAAAGAGATGTGAACCAGATAGGTTTTAACGACAATTGATAGTTGCACGGTCACCAGTACTGAGACTAACTTTATGTTCCAGAATTATTAATTCCACTCACCGCTGTGGTGACGTTTGAGACTACGTTCCAAGACCATTAGCCTGGGCCTCAGGATTTAGTGTCATTACCATTACTATGTGATCTTCCCTGGAGACAGTGGCATTGTAGTTTTGTCCAACATAGTCCCAGCTGGCCTCTCATATTCTACCCAGTACAAACTCAAGGTCATTCTAAACTGCTGTTCATTTGATATACATTGGCTCATGGTCAAGCTGTGTCTTGATTTAAGATTCTCATTCTGGTTTGCAAATACCTTGGTCCTTTCCTGACTAATTTTCTCCACCTTCCTCCCTTCCTGCCCCATTTGATTCAGGCTTCTTGAGCACTGGAGTTTTTTTTTTAAATCTGTCTACCAAAGGCCTAAGTTCTCCACCTTACTTCATGGACACCCCACAAAAATTAGTTTGTTTGACTATCTGCCCTAATAACATTTTGTGTGGCTTGGGTTGGGGGGGGTGCGGGCTGGAGGGTCTAGTTTTGCTCTGTAACTCATGTGAAAATCTTTTACAGTGCAGTATAAATGATTGTCTTGAGCGTTTGGGTGGGGGTGGGAGGTAATTTAAGTTTGGATGGAGAAAGGTTGCATCTGCCATTTGTGACTCATGTCACACAATTTGCATGAAAGTAGTTTGACTTTTACCACATCTGTTTCTGCAGAAACCTGTCCCAAGTGTGAACATTCTCGAGCCTATTTCATGCAGATACAAACCAGATCTGCTGATGAACCTATGACTACGTTTTATAAGTGCTGCAATCCAGCGTGTGGGCATCGCTGGAGGGATTAAATTTCTTGTACAGTATTTGAACAATTATGAATGGATAGCAACTAAAATATAGAGCTGTACTATATTGAAATTACTAGTATGTTTTTTCTTGTCACTCGACAAGGCTTAATCCAATTGCAATGAAATTTAGACATGAATTGTGTACAGGTTGTAATAGATTAGTGCCACTATGCTCTCAAAATATTTTTATGTATATTAAACATTGATTAAATGTGTTCCTTGTTTCTTTCTTGTTGTGATCAGAACATCTGCTGGAACTTAGACATGGTTATTTTTGGAACAAAGAATAGAATTTGGAAAATAAAATGGGCAGTGATATTAGCAGAGACATTTAAAATTGTATTCAGAGTTCAATGCAAATACATGCAAGTAAATGAAACATGAGTAGGGATGCTGTTAATAAATAAAGAGATGAGGAACAATTCAGAGTTAGGAAAGAGGCATTAAAACCTCTGCAACCATCCTTGTGTTGATTCCTAGCTGTGATCACTCTGTTTGGAGTTTGCACATCACACTTGTGTCTGTGTGGGTTTCCTCCCACAGTTTTAAAGACCTGCTGGTTAGGTGTATTAGCCATACTAAATTCTCCCTCTGTACCCAAGAAGGCACCGAAGAAGGGGATTTTCACAGTAACTTCACTGCAGTGCTAATGTAAGCCTAAATAAACTTTCATGTAGTCAACATTTACTGTCTTATAGTTTTATGATAAATGTAATGTTTGTGTAATTAGACAGATGAAATGATTAATATTGCAAAAAATAATTCGCGTTTATTTTTAGTTTCACTTGAAGGCAATGTTTGGTACGGTTCAGGTGGATTTGGAAGGTTCTATGACAAGCACAGGACACTGGCCCCAAAGGAATTTTGGATAAACTTTCTCTCCACCTGCATTTGTGTAACACAGTAAAACACCCCAAGGTAGTTCATAGCCATGTGATAGTGTGATGGAAGCAGATTTCATCGTGACATTTAAGTGAATTAAGGAAAAATAACATGCTGAGAAAAGGGACAGGTTATTGGAAAATGCGTTCAGGAAAATTTTCTAAATATATAGAGATACCAACTCGAGAGGATGCAATATTAGATCTGTTAGGAAGTTAGTTTGGGGAAGGGACAGAAGTGTGTGGGGGAACATTGTGATAACAACACTATCTATGATCAAGTTGAAACTAATAAAGATAGATCTGGTCCTTGTGCTGAGGTTCTAAACTGGAAAAAAAAAGCCAAATTTGAAGAAATGAGGAAGGATCTAATGCGTGGATTGGGACAGGCTGTTCTCTGGCAAGGATGTGATTGGAAAGTGGGAGGCCGTCAAAGGAGAAATTGAGAGAGTGCAAAGTTTGCCTTTAATCCTGACAAGAACATACAAAAAGTGAATCAGACTGAGGAACCTCAGTTCTCCAAAGATATTGCAACTCACAGAGATGTATGACATGTATAGGCAACAGGAAACAAATAAGATGCTCTAGGATAAAAATTGCAAGAAACTACTTGAGGAAGAAATCAGGAAGGCTAAAAGACATGAGATTGCTTTGGCAGTCAAGGTGAAGGATAATCCTAAGAGCGTCAACAGGTATATTAAGAGCAAAAGGATATAAAAAAGGGATAAAATTGGTCCTTTTGAAGATCAGAGTGGTTGCCTTTGTATGGAACGAAAAGAAGTGGGGGAGATATTAAAATGCATTTTTTGCATCCATATTTACTCAGGAAACTGGCATGGAGTCTACAGCAATAAAGCAAACAAGTAGAGGGGTCATAGAACCTATGCAGATTAAAGGGGAGGAGGTGCTTGCTGTCTTGAGGCAAATCAGAGTAGATAAATCCCCAGGTCCAGACATGGTATTCCCTTGCACCCTGAAGGAGACTAGTGTTTAAATTGCAGGAGCCCTGGCAGATATATTTAAAACGTCAGTATCTATGGGTGAGATGGTGAATGATTGCAGGATAGCTCACGTTGTTCAGTTGTTTATAAAACTTTAAAGTAATCCAGGAAATTATAGGCCAGTAAGTTTGACGTCAGAAGTAAGTAAATTATTGGAAGGAGTACTAAGAGATAGGATCTACAAATACTTGGATGGACGGGAACTTTGGGGAGAGTCAACATGGCTTTGTGCGTGGTAGGTCACGTTTAACCAATCTGATAGAGTTTTGAGGTTACCAGCAAAGTGGATGTTGTCTACATGGACTTCAGTAAGGCCTTTGACAAGATCCTGCATGAGAAGTTTATTAGCAAGGTTCAGTTGCTAGGTATACATGGGAGGGGTCGTAAATTGGATCAGACATTGGCTTAAATGGAAGAAGCCAGTGAGTGGTAGTGGAGGATTGCTGAGTGGAGGCCTGTGTCCAGTGGTGTACCACAGGGATCGGGTGCTGGGTCCATCGTTGTTTGTCATCTATAATCAATGATCCGGATGATAATGTGGTAAATTGGATCAGCAAATTTACTGGTGATATAAAGATTGGAGGTGTAGTGGACAGTGAGGAAGGTTTTCAAAGCTTAAAGGGATTTGGACCAGCTAGAAAAATGGCAGATGGAGTTTAATGCAGACAAGTGTGAGGTATTGCACTTTGGAACGACAAACTAAGGTAGAACATACAAGGTAAAATGGTAGGACACTGAAGAGTGCAGGAGAACAGAGGGATTCGGGAATACAGATACATAATTCCCTAGAAGTGGCGTAGATAGGGTCGTAAAGAGTGCTTTTGGAACATTGTCCTTTATAAATCAAAGTACTGAGTATAAGAGTTGGAATGTTACGGTGAGGTCGTATAAGACATCGGTGAGGCCAAATTTGGAGTATTGTGTGCAGTTTTGGTCACCTAATGACAGGAAGGTTATTAATAAGGTTGAAAGAGTGCAGTGAAGGTTTACAAGGATGTTGCCAGCACTTGAGAAACTGAGTTACAAAGAAAGGTTCAACAGGTTAGGACTTGATTCCCTGTCGCGTAGAAGAATGAGGGGAGATTTGGTAGAGGTGTGTAAAATTTTGATGGGTACAGACATGGAGTGAATGCAAGCAGGCTTTTTTCACTGAGGCGAGGGGAGAAAAATAAACCAGAGGACATGGGTTAATGGGGAAAAGTTTAAAAGGGAAAATTCGGTGGGGGGCTTCTTCACAGAGTGGTGGAATAAGCTGGCAGATGAAGTGGTAAATGCAGGCTCATTTTTAACATTTAAGAAAAACTTGGACAGGTACATGGATGAGGAGGGTGTGGAGGGATATGGTCCAGGTGCAGGTCAGTGGGACTAGGCAGAAAATGGTTCAGCACAGCCAAGAAGGGCCAAAAGGCCTGTTTCTGTGCTGTAGTCTACGTCAGTTCGAGTGGGTGGGTTGCTCTTACGGACACTGTCCAACTGGCCTCCTGTGCTATAACCATTGGGTAATGCTATAAATAAATTGTTTTTGAGCCAAGATCAAAATTAAGTGTCACAACAAAGCTGTGCCATAAGCATTTATTAATCTCCAAGTTGTATATACTCATTTGTACATTGGATAAGATAATGCATGTACATGTATGGAATGCTTAATTAGCTTGCACATACAAGCTGACAACCACTAATCATTTCAGTTACATAAAAAAATCAGCTACAGATTTTTCCCAGCAAGAACTTTAGCATTAAATATGTACTGCCTCTTATTTCAACACTACCACATATCACTTAAATACAAAAAAGTGATCAGATACTACAAGGTGAACATGTTAAAATTTAAATCCAAGTTGTCTGCAGACAGGCTTTTGTCACATCAACAATACACAAATTGTCCTGATTGTTAGCATGTGAAGGTGAAGAAGGCAAGTATTCGTGTTAGCTTTGCAGGTGCGCAAAATCTAGCATTAAAGAAAAATAGTGCAAAACAATTTAGCATCTGCGCTTGTGGCAATAATTATAGTTTGTATCGACAGATGTGCTTAATTGACAATTACGGTGTACTTAACTGGTGCAGAAGCTTGACGTCAAGGAATAGATTGCATTCCCCAACCCAGAACATAAATAGACCTATTTTTAAAAAGGAATGCAGTATTTTACAGTTACCAAGGCAACATTCTTGTGATGCTGTTAAAAAAATTAATGCAGTATTTTTAAGTCACAGGTCAGACAATTAGCACTCCCACCCACAGTCAAAAAAATTGGTACCCAATATCCATCAGGATGATTAAACTTCGATATGGGGGTAAATAAACATGATTTGCTTTTTCTCTTCAATAACTCACAGTATACACAAATATCCTCCATGTGCAGGCCCACGATAAGAAAGCCCACTTCAAATGGCATGTTTTCAATCTAAAAAAAACAGCATTAGCTATACCAGTCTTTACAACAGAAGACACTTGTTGCAAGTGCCAGAAAATGCAGCCTATGTGAGAAAACAGCTTGCGTGTAATCCTTTCACAATAATTCACTTCAATTAACAAAACAGAATTGGAGGACTGAATATATTGCATTCACAGTAGTCATGAAAGGAAAGAAACAAATCCCTGTGTCAAGACACCCTTTTGACAATGTCACAACAAGGTGGAAAAAGAAAAGGCCGCTCACGTCAAATACTTTTGCTTCCTGTCCTATCTTGTCAGGAAAAAATCTTTTGGTCTCCTGCTGTTAGAATTAATAGCAATCTGAACCAAACAATCAAGACATTGTTAATATCTAAGATAGTGCGTTTCTAACTATCAACGAGTACCACATCTAATAACACTGATTAATATTAAATTGACGCGTAAGTGATGGGCACAAAGTATATTGGATGGAAAGAGATTTGCCGCAGGTATCGGTCCTCCTCATAGATAGATATATTTTTCATTAAATTTCTTGCGCTGCATTCACTTATTTTCAAAGCAGAATACACTTTGTTTCAATTCTTTGCAATTCATAATGCAAGTCGTACAGTACAAATAATACTAGAGGTTCACATATGTTGCATAAGTTCTTAGCCAAGGCAACACTTGCAAGCTGCTGAAAATTGCACAAGCATCAAGAGCATTGTCATTACATTTATATTTCTGAAATATATAATCCCAAGATTTCCACACTGTACAAGATTTCAAAACACTACTATAAAGAACTTATCAGGAGATCCTGGTGCAGTGATCTGTATTCTAACAGACAGACTCCTTTTAAAATGACAAACTCTTCCATGGATTGACAGAATCTAAGCTGTGTCTTTTAAACATTGGATTTCTAAGTTTTAGAAACTATGCTGTACAAGCTTCATTATATGGGTTAAAAAGGACATAGTGTTTTATAGTGCAATCGCAAGTCAGCCACAGTCATTTCTCATACCTCAGATTGCATTGGATCCCTTTTAAACCATCACTGTGGCAGAAAAAAAAATCAATCGACAAGTGTGAACTTCATATTTTAGCAACAACATTTCGTCTCAGCAAAATAAATACTATACTCTAAAACATGCCCTCTTTACCACCTCGGTACCTTTCTCAACAATCTGTCAGTTTCAAAATCTGTACCAGGAGCAACACCAAATACTTGAATAAGATGCAAGTCTTAAAATGACAACAAACGCAAATAATATTGGAAAACACATTCGTGCATATATGCTCCCGTTAAGAAGCATTAGGAGTGAGACAATATTTATTTTCCCTGGGGTTTCATGTATACACACACACACACACACGTTTGTTTTCTACACAGCACATTAACAAATTATTAAACATGATAATTGAAAAATAAACAGTGCATCACAAAAATATCACTGCCATGTGCAATATTTTGGGCCTGAAGGCAGATTGTGAAAGATGTCCTAAACCAGTTATTTTCCCTTCATTCCCAACATCATTCAGCACAATAATCAAAATGTAGACATACAAATGGCTCAGGATTTAAAACTGAATGTTATCTTAAAGGTTTTGTCGCACTGGGAACTTTAAAAGTTTAAATTGTTAGGGTATGACTGACATTTATCTTGTTTGCATGGAATTAACATTAATAAATTCTTGAACTTAAATCATATGTTCTGCAATAAGGCATCCACAGTTGCTTGTAATTACAGCGCAGTACAATGCTGCAAGTATCCCAATCATACAGAATACAACATGTAAATCAAAATAAAAATGAACACTTAAGTTTGCCATTTTAAGGTTATCGCAACACCTCTCGGGCAGGATCAGGATTGCTGTTAGCATACCCGCTTGTATGTATATATGTAAGCTTTACAGTTTGGACAAGTGTGCATCACATCCTTCAGATCATCTATTAAGCAGGGGATTAAGCAGCAGCCCAAGTCACACCTGCATTAAAACAAATAAAATAACATCGGTAAAAAACTTAAGTTACCACATTTTGATGACTTAAATCTGTTGCAGATCAAACAGTAGCGTCAGAGGTTATTGAAAAACGGAGCAGAGACGTTACCAGTCGTACCCGTAATTTTCACAGCCTTGCTAGTACTGTGGAGTGGAATGCCTCAAGCGATCAAAACAAATCCTGTGCATTTTAACTTACATTAAAAACCAACGCATTACTGGGTATTTCTATAGGAATAGCCACACAAGAAATTTGCAACACCCTCGGTGGTGTTTTTGCCTCAAATCTGTAATTAAACTTTTGATTCCCTTCTTAAAAATTTGTCTATCTTAGTCTCGAACATACTTAATGGCCCAGCCTCAACTGCTCTCGTGGTAAAGAATTCTACTGATTCACTTCCCTCAGAAGAAATTCCTCCCCATCCTCAGTTTTAAATGGGAATCCCCTTATTCTGAGATTATGCCCTCGGGTCCCAGACTCTCCTACAAGAGGAAACAATCTTTCAGCATCTATCCTGTCGTGTTCCCCGAGAATCGTATACGTCACAATTTATTAACGCTCTCCCACCACAAAGAAACAATCACAGTAACTGCAACTGCAAACTCGCTTCAACAATCTGTTTAGAATTTCCCCTAAATATCAAGTTAATAGGAGAGAGAAAAAAAGAGAAATTATTTGCATTTGAATTCACCATTTGTCACAAGGTCCCGAAATGTTAATCCTGAACTCTCCATGCGTGTGATCAATCTTTTTGAGCAGTCCCAAGTTCTATTAAAAAAAATAGCTGGTACATCAAATTTGTCTCACCAGTCAGGCATTTAACTGCATTCTGAATAATACATTCTCTTGCTGCCTTATTTGGAGAATTATTCCACGTTTATTATCTTTTAGCGCAGAAGAAAATCTCAGACGCTTCCCACAAAAGCACATTCATATCATTTGGTCCGATGGGCTCAACTAATGTATTATTTTGTACTCGACTAACTGTCTCAAGTTTAATCTTCTCTAAACTGTCCGCATACTTCATTTTCAGAGTCAGGGTCAATCAATTTTGTTGCAGCACTCTTTCAAATACAACATCGCCTTCAATGGTGATTAAAACCGAAGTGCTCCAGATGTGACATATCGTCTGTACCAGTCTTCCACTGAACTGACTTATGAATCTGAGAATTCTATTTGCTTTTTCAGAAAAAAAAAATTGGTTCACCATATTTACTTAACACTGAATCCGATCTGGAATAATAGTCTCGGCGTGATCCAAGTTTCCTTTTCATTTTTCTCTTTTCCACATGTTACATGTTCCAAGGGGGCACAAGTTCAAGGTAAGGGGGGTTTGGTGAGGCTCCGGGGGGGGGGGTGTTTTTAAAACAGAGTGGTGGGGGCTCTGGAATGCGCTGCCAAGTTAGGCAGTGGAGGTTGACATGTTCACATTATTTAAAACTTATCTGGATAGACACGAACAGCCGGGGAATAGTGTGGTACGGGCAGTCGGTCGAGATAGGACAACGTGATCGGTGCAGACTTGGAGGATCCAAGGGCCTGTTCCTGCACAGTATTGTTCATTTTTTCCATTCAACGTGTAAAGCTAATTTTCCGCCCAGTTACATAGCTGGTCTATGACCGCTGAACATCGACAAACTAATAATTAAATCAAACTGGGTAAGAATAATGATATACACGATTCAATTCTCTGTAGATCCTTGGCAATCACTTGCCAAATCACAGAAAAATACCGGAGATGTGATTTTACTACTGAGTCGGGCGCAGAGGCAGGCCCCAAATCTACCTCAGCTGGAATGGGATCAAGTTCTGTGCTATCGATGTTAATTTGATCCATACACTCGCCAACCAGCCCCTCCATTGAGTTTATATTTTGAACACAGGTATTATAGCTCAACCTAGTTATTTTTGATTGATGCTACACTCTGTTAATTGATGGGACGGCAACCAAATGAAAATAGAGACGTGACTCGAATGTGAATTTCAAAGTGGGGGCTTTGGGGAGGGAGTCATTCAACTGAAGGTAGGTAAGAATAAGTTATAGCTAGCTATCAGTTACAGTCAATAAGTCGTAATATGCAGAAATATCAAATAACAGGTGTTAACTCAGACGAGGACAAATGTCAGAAATGGCTCCAACTGAGTCCACTCAAGGACTTGTAACTCGAATGAGAATTGTCGATAACTCAACGCATTATGGAGGTGAGGGTTCTGGAGGTGGTGTAGAGCTGGAGGAAGCTGCAGTGAGTAGAGAAAATGAGACAAGGTGGACTAAATACGCATAGTCAATCATCCTATCACACTTGCAGTGACTGGCTTTCTGTGGGGAGGTGGCAATTCTGGGCAGGACCCTCAGATGCATTGAAATGGCACCAAACTTGAGATGGTGCGAAGGGGCTGGTGAGACTCATCAGCAATGAATGCAGTGGAACTGAAAGGGTTGATCGTTCAGAGGACTCAAACGCTGGCTTTTGCGATCTAAAGTGGGCGAGGGACATTTCTGAAAAGCTGGAAAAAAAAATCCAAAAACAGATTCACATGAAGGCAGAAGAAAAAAAAAGACCTGAAGCAATCAGAGTTCAGATTACAAAGCATGACTTAAAGGATGTTAATAATATTGATAACCCTCAGTGCACAAAAATAGAGATGGACAGGAAGCACAATACAAAGTTAAAGGATGCTGTCAAAAGGAGGATTTCCCTTTCGCTCTGGACAAGATGGGAATTGTTTTGTAAGCATGGACTTCACTTGGCTAGAAAAAGGGAGCTTATGAACGGGTAACCCAGATATAAAATCAGGGAAGTGAAGAAATACTTAAACCAAGAAATGGGGTAAGTAGGATAAAAGGAAGCAGAAATACGAAGCAGGAAGTAAAATTAATTCAAAAATAATAAAAAAAGATTAGAGACGGAAAACCCATTTCCCAGGGATGGTTAAAGGTATTTGCCACGGACGTCTTCTGTGGCCGACCTGCACCTTTGCCACAGCACTTGCACTCTCACCCTCAAGTGCTCTTCCCTACCTCCAGATGTTATTCCCTGGCCTACTCCAGCCCTAACGTTACTTGATAGCTTCCACTCCCCTCCTCCCCACCCCCGACTGGCTGGTGGGGTTCTCCTGTCTTATTCCCACCCTCTTTTCTCATCAGGGTCTGTTTTCAGCTGCTGTGTCCCTGGCTTCAGTTCTGAACTCAAGTTGTTGGACTCCATCCCGTGGCAGAAGCACGTGCTGATGGTCCCAGGATTCCAGCAACTTCTTGCACTGTCCAAAAGCCGCAAGTCCTCAGTCCGACACCAGCATCTCCACATCCTGACCAACAGCCACCCGGGACTAACCGAGATCCATCTGAGGATGCTGAGGGAAGAACTGACGATAACCCTTCACTGCGCCTTAGATATGCAGATGGTGCAAGAGGTCTGGAGGACCACAAATGTATCACTCTTGACGAAAGGGAGCGTGATCAGCTTACCAACGACAGGCCAGACAGTGTACTTCTGGGAAAAAAAATTAGCAGTCACTTGGAAAAGAATAGACAAATATACAGGGTGGCACACTTATTAACACTGCTGCCTCACAGTGCCAGGGACCCAAATCCGGTTCAATTGTGGCTTCAGGTCGCTGTCTGCGTGAAGTCTGCACGGGTTTCCTCCGGGTGCTCCGGTCTCCCCCCGACATTCCAAAGATGTGTGGGTTAGGGTGGTTTGGCCGTGCTAAATTGCCCCTTATTGTCAGCGAATTAGCAGGGTAAATATGTGGGATTACCGGGATAGGGCTTGGGTGGGATTGTTGTTGGTGCAGGCTCGATGGGTCAAATGTACTCCATCGGCGCTGCAATAATTCTAATCAAGGAAAGCCAGCTCAGTCCCGGTGAAGGCAACCTGTTCGCATTAAATGTTTGCAGTAACAGATAGGGTTGATGTCGTAAATATGAACTTCCAAAAGGTATTTGTTAAAGTGCCACATGATACATTTGCCAGTAAAGTTGCAGGCCTTGGAATAAAAAGCAGCAGGAACTCATCAAGGCATCTTAGGAACCACGACAGCTACAATCTCGAAGATCACGGGCAGTACATACCCAGAAACACCACCTGAACGTTCCCCTCGAAGTCACTCACCATCCTGACTTGGAGATATATTGTCGCTCCATCACTGTCGCTGGGTCAAAATCTTGGGACTCTAACAGCACTGTGGGTGTACCTACACCACGTGGATTGCAGTGATTCAACTTCATGACCACCTTCTCAATGGTAATTAGGGATGGGCATGGCCAATGATTTCCACATCCCGTTAATGAATTTTATAAATGAATGCAAACTTGGTGAAGTGATGGAACATTAGAGGTGAATGGCTGTTTCCCCAAATAGTGTTTCAATTAAAAGGCACGAAGGATAAAAGTAAGGGAGTTATGAACCACCTTTCTAAAAACACTGGCTCAGCTCCAAGAGTATTCTGAGCCTTTCATTTCGGGCAACACACTTTTGGAAGGTGCAGGAAAGGTCTACTGGAACACTTCCAGAGATAAGGGGCTTGAGTCACATGGTTTGTTTGGAGAAACTGGCCTGTTCTCCTTTGAGAAAGTTGACAGAAGATTTCATTGATATGTTCAAAACCATGAGGCATCTAGACAAAGCAAACAGAGGTAAACCTTTTCCGTTGATGCATGTATCAAAGAACAAGAGGGTACAGTTTTAAGTTGAAAGGCAAAAGAATCCAAGGTGGTGGAAGCAAGTTCAATCTTGGCCTTCAGAAGGCAATTGCAGGACGAGAATGAAATGGAAAGACGATAGGACTTACAAAGAGCCAGCACAGGTTCAACTGGCTGAATGAACTCCTTCCGTGCTTTGACTCCATGTAATCATTGACCGTATCAGGGAGGGAGTTAACGGAAAAGAATGCTTTCAAGGCCAGAGCAGAATGTCCAAATTCCTGCAAACTCAGAGTGATTGCTGCTACAGCTGTAAGTTATGAAAGACATCAGGCAGATGAGTCGAGCAAGTGTAGGCGAGAGGCTCAGAAGCAGTCCAAACAGAAGGCTGGGTCCAAACAGAGAAGAGTAAAACCTCAGAACAAAAAAAAAGGGTACTGTTTGGAAAGGGAGATTTTAGCAAGAGTGAACCAGGTAAATTGAAGAGAAGTTAGCACACAGGACCATGATTAATGACATACTTTCAAGGATATTGTAAAAGTTGCTCACTAAATATTTACCATTCAAAAAGACTACCTCAGTCCCACAATTTAAAGGATACGTTCATAATTAACACAAATTGAACGGAAGGGCGTAGCGTGCTCGAGGCAAGATTAAAATGATAAAACAAGCAAATTAACAAAGGTATAATTAAATGAGGGGAGTTTGAGGAGAGAATCTCAAAATCTACGAAGAACACTAAACTCCTTTGCAGCTTTCCACGTTAGAAGACAACTGTTAGAAACGGGAATCCCACGAGGAGAGGCTCGTGAGCTGATACAGGGCAAGTGAAAATGGACGTTCACTAAAACGCAAAATACTGCAGATGCTAGAAATTAGAACACGACAGCAGAAACAGGCCCTTCAGCCCACAAGTCGCACCGATCATATCCATACCTAATGGAGGAGGTATGGAAAATGCCAGAAATGCTTAACAAGCCTGGCAGCATCTGCGGAGAGAGCAGCAGAGTAAAAGTTTCAGAACATCTGATCACAGGTCATTGATCTGAAACATTAATATACTCTCTCCACAGATACTACCTAACATGTGCTTCCAACATTGTGTTTATTCTAAGCTAACAGCTATTTCACTTCAGTATTTACAATCAAGAGCATGGGGAAGTCGGGGCAGGGTAAATATTATAAATTGATGAAAAAAACTGGACGAGATATGCCTTTAAAAGAGAAGCACCTTAAATCGTTGGTGAAGCCAAAAGAAAAAGTCCTACAATTTGATGGGATATACCAAGGATCCTGAGGGAACTTGAAGAGATAGTAGGAGCCTTAAAACTAATGTATCAGTGTTCATTTAGAGTAACACAGCCAATATAATCGCCACTTTGAACTGTCATTTGTGGGAGGGGAAATGACTAAGTATTTCGATGACAAAGACAATTAGAATTAGTCAACATAGATTTCAGAATCGAAGAGAATGCTTAAGTAAAGTTGTCATAGGCCCTGATGACCATGGACTGCTCTCCCCTTTGAGGAGAGAGCTGACTGGTGATGATTTAGCCTGAGGGTCATTAGACCTCAGGCGAAGGGCAAGGTTGAGAAGACTTACGTGAATAATCTGCTCAGCAAACCTATTGGAATTTGTTGAGATGACGTGATGGATATGGTGAATGAGAAAAATGGCTGCCAAGGTATCTGACAGGAGACTACTAGAGAATACTAACAAGTGTCAGAGCAGCAGAAAAGGCAAGGGTCAAAAACTGGTTAGATGGGAGGAAACAGAGTAGACGCTTAGGGCAGTTTCTCAGAGTGGCTTGAAAGGACTATCTGTGTCCCACAAGGTTCTGCCGTGACCACTTAGAACCATAGAATCCCAACAGTGCAGAAAGACGCCAAATAACCCATTGATTTTGCACCGTCTCTCCGAAACAGCATCTTACCCAGACCCCTCCACCGCCCTATCCTGTAACACTGCACATTTACCACAGCTAATCCATCTACCTATACATCTTAGGACACAAAAAAGCAATGTCTGTCAACAATTTGGATATAGTTTTCAAAGGAATGCGGATCACATTTTCAGGCATGACTAAAATAGGTGCATAGTAATTAATTGGAGGGCCACGAATGTACACATCAAATTTAATATGTCCAACAACAAAAGTGAGCAAGAGTAGGCCATTCAGCCCCTCGAGCCTACTCTGCCATTCATTATCGTAGAGCTATCTCAACGCCATACTCCCACTTCCTCCCCACACCTGTCGATGTCTTCGTTATCTCAAAATCTATTTATTTCTTAAATACGTTGCGATTTGGTTTCCACAGCCTCATGTGATAATACACGATAGAGAATTTTACAGCTTCATCACCCCCTGGGCGGGGAAGGTTCTCCTCATCTCAGTCCCAAATGGCCTCCGCCCTACCCTGAGATTGTGGCTCCTGCTGTCGACACCCCAGCCAGGAGGAACATCATCCCTGCATCCAGTCTGACCAATTTATCACAGACTTCTGACTTCTTTTGAGATATTTTTGCAACTAAACAAATCGAGATATTTCCACAAGCTTTTGCTTGTACCGTGCTGCTGTGCCAGTTACTTACCCCACAAAACAGCAGAAGAGGCAGAATAAAGTGTTCAGCAAGCCTACTTCGTAAGTGATCTTGGTTGTGATGGTCTGCTGGCAGTGAGGGCACATGGTCTGTACCGGTGCAGCTTGAAACATCTCGCCTTGCAGTACTGTCACTGTCGTCGCAGCACCCGGGGGAACTATAACAGTCGCCGTTTGTCCACTCTGAGGAGCGTAGTGTCCGGGAGGGGGTGGGTAATGCCCCGGGGGCATATAATGGCCTGGCGGTGGGTATGGACCAGCCGACTGATAGTAACCTGTCAGTGAAAAAAAAAGAAAACTTATCAATACCTGTTAAAGGCAACTAAATTCATATAATTTTTTTTGCACAAATATGGTTCTTGATCATTAATTTAAAAAACTTCTCGGTTCACACCAAAACTCAAAACGAAGTCATAAAATCCCTTCAGTGCAGAAGGCGGCCAATCAGCCCATCGAGTCTGCACTGACCACAATCCCACCCAGTCCCATTCCCATAACCACACTGACCCAACCCTAGGGTCAATTCAGCATGGCCAATCAACCTAACCCCCACATCTTTGGACTGGGTGTGTGGGGGGAGAGAAACCAGAGAACCCGGAAGAAACCTATGCAGATACGGGGAGAACATGCAAACTCCACACAGACAGTGACCCGAGGCCGGAATTGAACCTGGGTCCCTGGTGCTGCGAGGCAGCAGACCTAACCACTTGCACCTTGCCTCCAAAGAAATGCAGCTTTTTTTGAATTTTGAGATGGTTACATTCCTATATCTACACAATCAGAATCTATTCCTCGCACTTAAGAGAAGGACAGCCCGAGGACAACAGCCATAAATGGGTACAGGAATACATAATTGCAGGAAAACCAGTTACTCTATGTATAGACCAAAACTAAGTCAGTCATTGATAGCATGACTACATTTCCTCTAGGAAACAATGCAATATTAAATGCCAATGTCTCTATGTGTCCGGCTGTAATGGTGTGTTAAACTATTGATCCGACTCAACTATAAACGATGTGTTTAATTGCTAAATGTCCGGACTATCCACTGTCTGAAAGGTATTAAAATCAACCGCTCCTATTGTATTCAGAGAAGGTAGCTGCCCAGTACTGCAGAGTGTCAGTGCCTTTTCTCCACAAAGCTTCGTTAAATAAATCTGTATTGTTGCACCAAGTCCGACTCCAAAGTGATAATTTCCCACAATAGTGCAATACAGATTGAGGCAGAACAACAGGTTTATTCAGCAAAAGGTACCGTGAAGTAAGATGCGACCTGTGATGTAGCCACATAAGTTTAATTTATATGTCACAAATAGCCTGACATTAAAACTGCAATTAAATTACTGTCAAAATCCCCTAATTGCCACATTACAGCACTTGTTGGCGTACACGGAGGGAGATGTCAGCACGGCCAATCCACCTAATCAGCTTATCTTTCGGATTGTGGGAGGAAACCAGAGCATCCAGAGGAAACCCATACAGACATGGGAAGAACACGCAGACTCCACACAAACAGTGACCCAAGCTGAGAATCGAACCCAGGTCCCTGGTGTTGTGAGGCAGCAGTGCTAACCACTGTGCCACCCATGGTGGGTTCATCATTGAAGTCAGTGTCTGTCATGGAGCAGTAGGTAATTCTCAAAAGCAATTTCATCTAAATTTGCCTAATTGTTCAGGCCACTACCCTGAGGAAGAGTTGCCATCTTGGGAGAGGGTACAGAAAGGATTTACTAGAGTAGTTCTAGGGATAAAGGATTAGAGTTTTCTGTATAGACAGAAGAAGTTGGAGCTGTTTCTCCTTTGGGGAGGGGAGGAGGGAGATTTATTCAAAGCATTCAATGCGAGCAGGGTCGATTTCTTCATTTAGTCGATTTCCAACGGCTGAATGCTCAGTAACCATTACCACAGTTAGCATGAGGAAAAGAATGACGCGCCACGGAGTTGGAGTTTCGAATGCACTAACCAGCAGGGTTATGGATACAGATTCTATTGTAGCCTTCCAAAAGAAGCTAGATAAATTCCAAATGGAGAGAAAAAAAAAGGGAAACGTACGGGAAAATAGCAAAGAGTGGGATTAACTGGATTGCTCTTTGAAAGAGCTGGTGTGAACTCTGGAAAAAACACCGCCCTTCTGTCTCACATAATCCAACGATTAGACAACAGCCAGTCTCCAAGTGAATTACATGGGGGTCAATCTGTCTGGAATCAGTGCCATAGATTTACAAGCGCTTGCAACCACCTTGAGATTGTACCCTTCTTTTCACACAGGAACTCGACAGATATCAACCTCTAGGTCGAGACAAGACTATCCCAAATAGCATGCCCACTGCTTGAAGTGCAAGTTATTTGACTTATTTGCAGTGTCCAGTAGATTGTCTGCCTGCTCCACATACTAAAAGTGATGAGATCAGTAAACAAATTCATTATCTGTTGTTATCAGCCAATGACACATGCATTTATAAAAATGCAGAAATGAGTTTCCTCTTTAAATTATTAATCCTTTTAACAGAAAATGCTGGGAATAAGGGTAAGACTGAGCTGAGGAGGAACTTTTTCCACTCAGAGGGTGGTGAATCTTTGGAAGTCCCTAACCCAGAGGGCTGCAGAAACTCAATCACTGAGCGAGTTCAAGACAAGGGGTGGCCCAGTGGTTAGCACTGCCGCCTCACAGCACCAGGGACCTGGGTTCGATTCCCAGCTGGGGTCACTGTCTGTGTAGAGTCTGCGTGGGTTTCTTCCGGGTGCTCCAGTTTCCTCCCACAATCTGAAAGACGTGCTGGTTAGGTGCATTGACCCAATGAGTGCTGGAGTGTGGCGACTAGGGGATTTTCACAGTAACTTCCTTGCAGTGTTAATCTAAGCCTCACTTGTGACTAATAAATAAATGTAAAAAAAAATTGACAGATTACTGGAGACCTAAATGACATCAACGGATATTGGACATAGTGAGAAACTGAAGTTGAGCCACGGTCGAACTGAATGGTGGAGAAGGTTCTAAACACTCAGCAGGTCTGGCAGCATCCTTCTACCCAAATTTCCAGCATCTGCAGTACATTACTCTTCTTGAATTCGAGATCTGGTTCACAAAACGTTGGATTTAAATGAAGCAGCAGAATCATGCCCCAAAAATATGCGTGCCAAAGTTCTCACTCAAGAGTAAAATCTGAACCCCTCACGTCAATTGCAAATAATCCATTTGCCACTCAAAATCATTTCATTTTTACATGGGCGTAAGAACATAAGAAATAGGAGCAGGAGTAGGCCATCTAGCCCCTCGAGCCTGCCCCGCCGTACAATAAGATCATGGCTGATCTGAAGTGGCTCAGTCTCACTTTGCTGCTTTCTCCCCATAACCCTTAATTCCCCTATCAGAAATCTATCTACCTGTGTCTTAAATATATTTAGCGAGGTAGCCTCCACCACTTGAACAGGCAGAGAATTCCAGAGATTCACCACCTTTTGAGTGAAGAAGTTCCTCCTCAACTCCGTTCTAAACTGCACCCCCATTATCTTGAGGCTGTGCCCTCTAGTCCTGCTGTCCTTTCTGAGCAGGAAGAATCTCTCTCCCTCTAAGATGCCCCCTCAGCCTGCTCAACTTCAACGAGTAGAGACCCAGTCTATTCAGCTTCTCTTCATAGTCCAACCCCCTCATCTCACCGGAGTTGAGCTATGAGGAGAGGCTGAATAAACTAGGCTTGTACTCGTTACAGTTTAGAAGAATGAGGGGAGATCTCATTGAGACGTATAAGATGAAGAATGGGATGGATAGGATAGAGGTGGAGAGACTCTTCCCGCTCAGAAAGGACAGTAGGACTAGGGGGCACAGCCTCAAGATAAAGGGGGGGGCGGTTTAGAACATAGAACATTACAGCGCAGAACAGGCCCTTGGGCCCACGATGTTGCGCCGACCAGTTTTTTTAAAAAAAAGCACTGACCCACTAATCTAAACCAATCCCTTTTCGTCCATAAACCTATCCACAGACCTCTTAAACGCCCCCAAACTAGGCGCATTTACAACCGCAGCAGGCAGGGCATTCCAATCCCTCACCACCCTCTGGGTAAAGAACCTACCCCTGACATCCGTCCTATAACTAACACCCCTTAATTTAAAGCCATGCCCCCTCGTGCTACCATTCTCCATCCGAGGAAAAAGGCTATCACTATCCACCCTATCTAAACCTCTAATCATCTTATATGTTTCAATAAGATCCCCTCTTAGCCTCCTTCTTTCCAGCGAAAACAACCCCAAATCCCTCAGTCTCTCCTCATATGACCTCCCCTCCATACCAGGCAACATCCTGGTAAACCTCCTCTGCACCCTCTCCAAAGCCTCAACGTCCTTCCTGTAATGTGGGGACCAGAACTGCACACAGTACTGCAAGTGCGGTCGCACCAGAGTTGTGTACAGTTGCAACATGACGCTGCGACTCCTAAATTCAATCCCCCTACCAATAAACGCCAAGACACCGTATGCCTTCTTAACAACCTTATCTACTTGATTCCCAACCTTCAGGGATCTATGTACGGAGTTGAGGAGGAACTTCTTCACTCAAAGGGTGGTGAATCTCTGGAATTCTCTGCCCGTTGAAGTGGTGGAGGCTGCCTCGCTAAATATTTTTAAGACGCGGGTCGATGGGTTTTTGATAAGAGAGGGGATTAAGGGTTACGGGGAGAGGGCGGGAGTGTGGAACTGAGCCAAGACAGATCAGCCATGATCTTACTGAATGGCGGGGCAGGCTCGAAGGGCTAGATGGCCTACTCCTGCTCCTATTTCTTATGTTCTTATCTCCAGTATCAGCCTAGTCACCCTCCTCTGTACTTCCTCCAAGGCCAAAATACCCTTGTGCAAGTGCAGCGACCAAAACTGCACACAGTACTCCAGCTGCGGCCTCACCAGTGCCCTGTACAGTTGCAGCAAGACCTCCCTGCTTTTATATTCTATCCCCCTCGCGATGAAGGCCAGCGTCCCGTTCGCCTTCTTGATCGCCTGCTGCACCTGCAGACTGGGTTTTTGCAACTCATTCCTGCCAAAGTGGATAACCTCACACTTGCTATCATTGTACTCCATCTACCAGGTCCTCGCCCACTCGCTCAGCCTATCCAGATCCCTCTGCAGACTTTCCACGCCCTCCGCACAATTTGCTTTTCCACTTATCTTTGTGTCATCAGCAAATTTCGACACCCTACACTCAGCCCCCTCCTCCAGATCATCAATATAAACGGTCAATAGTTGAGGCTCCAGCACCGATCCCTGCGGCACTACAATAGTCACCAACCGCCAATCCGAATAGCACCCATCGATACCGACTCTCTGCTTCCTATTCGACAACCAATCCTCCATCCACACTAAACACCTTACCCCCGACTCCGTGCCCCCTAACCTTCTGAAGCAACCTTTACCACAGCAATCAGTTATATCCACAAATTCAGCGCTCACACCAAGGTTTTTGAACTTTAATTACCATGTGGTGGCATGGGCATACCACCTTCTGCCGGCGTGTGGAGAGGTACAAATCCTGGCTCATAAGGAGGTGGTCCGCCATCTGGTGGGACGGAATATCCTTGAGGTTGAGCGGTAGTAGGTGGCGGATACACTGAAGAAACATGGAGAAATATTTTTGACTTGGTAACAAAAGCACAACTGATAAAAAAAAACACCATAAGCTGTGACTTAATCACTTGTTTATCAAGATGAAATACAGCTGAGAATTCTAACTGCTGTTTGCTTCTGTCTCATTTAACAATCCTCAAATAAAACACTCAGCCACGAATCTTGTACTAGTGAGCAAATCCCAACTGCTCACATCTTTTGAGAAGGTGACTCTTGCCTTGAGGTACATGCTTTGGAAAACTAACGGTAACCCCCTCCACTCATTCACCTCGTACTGATGCACACATTCCAACTATAGAATCTACACTCATCTAACAATTACAATTCTGGGTCGAATTATTGAAATGAAGGAAAGAATAAGACATCAAAATCAATTAAAACGGACCAAGAACGTAAAATATTTTGGATCTTTTTCTCTTTAAGATCTCAAATTTATAAGCGTTTTCATTAGCAGAGCAAACATTTCCTGAAATACATTCAAAGAATTTTTTCTTAAATTGTGAAGTTGTTGAGGATCTACGGCGCCTGGGTGTTTAATTGTTTCCCACCGGTAGCTCCCGAGAACCGCTTCGCTTTTCATTTTTTTTATTTTCCTTCTGATTTAAATGTTGTTCTACATTGATGTGGGAATGCCGGCGTTGGACTGGCGTAGACACAGTAAAAAGTCTGACAACACCAGGTTTTAGTCCAACCGATTTATTTGATAATACTCACAAGCTTTCGAGGGGACTGCCTCTTCGTCAGGTGAATGGAGAGTTCTGGCCTCAGACAGAGCATATAAAGCACAGACCGTTTAGAGATTACTGATTAATGCTCTGTCTGAGGCCAGAACTCTCCATTCACCTGACGAAGAGGCAGTCCCCTCGAAAGCTTGTGAGTATTATCAAATAAATCGGTTGGACTAAAACCTGGTGTTGTCAGACTTTTTACTGTGTTCTACACTGAGCCAGTGTTATGACAGACAAGAAAAAGGTACACTAGGAGCAAGACTTTTAACAGATTTAAAATTCTACATGGATCGTTATTCAGCATGCTTTAAAATCATAAGAACGAACTTAAAATTCCACAGTGTAAATCCTAACCGTCGAATCCCTGTGAAAGATTGGCGGAGTTGTTGATGGCGCCAGGGATTGTCAGAAGATACAACAAGATATGGATAGATTGGAGACTTGGCACAGAAATGGCAGATGAAGTTTAGAATCATAGAATCACTACAGTACAGAAGGGAGGTCATTAGGCCCATCAAGTCTGTACTGTCAACAATCCCATCCAAGCCCAACTCCCGCAACCCCATGCATTTACCCTTCTCATCCCCCTGACACTAGGGTCAATTTAGCACGGCCAATCAACCTAACCTGAACATCTTTGGACCACAGGACAAAACAGAGCAACCGGAGGAAACCCGCACAGACAGGAGGAGGATAGAATGCAAACTCCACACAGACAATAGCAAGTAGTCAGAATCAAACCCAGATCCCTGGTACTGTGAGGCATCAATGTTCACCACTGTGCCACCATGCTGCCCTAGGTTAGGTTAGGTGAGGAAAGACTTTTAAACCATCAGACATTAAGTCACTGGCAGGACAACCAACATTCAGTTAAATGACTTTAAAATGGACTTAAGCTAACAAGAAAGCAGTTTACACACATGAAATGCAATAAGAGATTTTAAAAAGTGATGACTTAAAAAACAAAACACAATCTGATATTTTGAATGTATTAATATATTTTGAATAATCATTGTTCACTTTAGCCAAAGGCAGATTGCTGCAAAGCATTCATGGTAAAAGGCATTAGGATAAAGGCATATTCTAAAAAAAACACTGAAATCTTGGAAATATGCCAGTTATCAGAGTTATAACAGTGAAAACATTTGGAACACTGAAACTTCACAAACAGGGCTTATTCACTATCCAGACGAGATGGGTGCATGCCCAGACGTGGAATCGTGTGTTAATCTGATTTTGCAGTGACCTGTGGGGGAACTTCTGGAATGTTCACTTTGAACTTAGGGGCTGGCATCTGAAGTTATTAGGCAAAGGAAGATGCTTCAGCCAAAACAGGGGAGGAAGCATCTAGATTCTAAGGACAAATGAAATGCCATTTCGCTAGATGGTATGATGAAACTGGCTAAAATTTGTTAAATTTTAAATTAAAATTGGCCGAATCACAGGTATCATTGTCGATTTATGTATAATGGAGGTGATTGATTTAAAGCTAATTAAAGACAGGAATAATTGATAAGAAAATCTACAATTGATCTGTTTTGAATTGCAAACATCAGAATTTATTGGCAAGGTCTAGCTGCTCCATCTTGGGAGCTGCCCTGACCTTTCGAGGATTTTTTCCTGGTGGCCGCTAGTTAAAATAAAGGTTACGTCTTTAAACCGAGAAACCAGCTTTGCGAGTCTTGTATTGTCTGAAGTTTCTGACGGTACCCAGCCACCTTCAAACATGCCACCGACATAGAATAAAATCATTTCCGTAACACTTTTTAAACTGTACTCGAGGTCTAATTACTCACTTTAGCACTCTAATTGCTGTACTTTGTGAATAAAAATATTGTAAACAAAGTACGGGCAGAATGGTGGCACAACGGTTATGGGCAGCACAGTGGCAAGCACTGCTGCCTCAGTACCAGGGAGCCCGGCTCAATTCCTGCCTTTGTGCAAAGTCCATTCTCCCATGGAGTTGGGGTGACCATTCTCCCACGTTTGTGTGGGTTTCCTCTGGGTTGCACCAGTTTCCCCTCTCAGTCCAAAGATGTGCAGGTTAAGTTGATCAAGGAGCAATTTTGCACGGCCAGTGTTACAGGATGTGTAGGTTAGATGGATTGCCCATGGTAAACGTATGGGGATAGGAGGGCCTGGGTAGGATTCTCGGTCAGACAGTTGGTGCAGACTTGATGGACCAAATGGCCTCTGCTGCACTGTAAGGATTCTATGATTCTGTTCAGAGCATTAATAATTTATATCACAAAATAATTTAAGTTTCTGAAGCCTTCAATATGTAGGTAGATCTAGTCTCCGAGCATTTAATTTCACCAGATTGTCCTTAAAATATTTCAGCCAAGATGTTGTTTCTACCTGTTGATGGTGGCTGTCCTCCTTTCTCTTCAAGCAACGGAGCAGAAGGCCCCCCAGGGTACGGAGGTGGTGGTTCTTCTGACATGGTTCACCGCTGTTGATAAAAACAAACAAGTTAACCAGGAAATCAAATTCTTCTCAACTTTCAATTCGTTCTGTAGAGATTTCCAAATCTATGCCCCCTGGTATAAGACTCGTCACAGAGGCTCACCGAGGATGGGAATTGAACCTGGGTCCTTGGCGCCGTGAGGCAGCAGTACTAACCAGTGTGCCGCCGGCAGTCTTCAGCTGCAACAGGACGTTGAGGGGAACGACGGCTGAGGCACCTGCAATTTCCTTCTCTATTTAACACCCTGATGAGGCAATCAGGCTCTTCCGATTAGGTCCATTATTTCCCTTGACGTTATTACATTTACATTATCCTGCCGCTCGCGCTGCTGTCCCTGCCGCTAAGCGCCGAGTTCTTGCCCTTGACCCATACCTTAGCACTGTGGTCTGCATCTGTTTTCGTCACGGAGACAAAGTTAAATCTATCAACTGTCACTTTCACGTTGAAAAAGGAGTCTCACTTGTACTCGTTACAAATATCATACACCCCATGATTTAACTCGGAAAATGTTTGCCATCGGTGCTTTCCTCCCCATATTTCCTGTTTATTTTTATAGGTCTTTCTCAGTTTAATATAGTTGCGTGGTGCATTAAGGACAGCAATTACCTTACATTTCTCTTGGGTTTTAGACAGCATACAGGCACTGGCAGAGCTAACAGGAATGAGTTAAATGATACTTACATATAGATGCAATAAGTGAAATAAACAAGTAACCAATGATTTTAAAACATATAAGCTGCTGTTCTAAATGTATTTCAAGTATTTTACTGTGATTATACATGTTGGCCAATGCAAATTACTGCAAGGCATGATGGAACAGGTGAAAAGTTTGGAGCCAAAGGCCTGGGAACCATGAGCTAGCAGAACTCATCTGGAAGATACTTAAGAGGGAACATATTTGCAATAATAACGAATGGATTCAGTCACTGCCCAGACACAACAGAAATGACCCTTGATGCAGGAACTCACATCTGTTCAGTTTGGCAATCAGCCAGTGGAAACCTCCACTTGACCCCTACGTAGCATTTACTGCATCCAAGCAACAGGGAAAGAAGCTTTAGCCAAGAAGGGGGTTAACGTTTGGGTTTTACAGACAGAGGCACCAGTGTTAACCACTGTGCCACCAATAGCTAGCACCGCTGCCTCTCAGCACCAGGGGCTCGCGTTCGATCCCAGACTTGGGTCACCGTCTGTGCGGAGTTTGCACATTCTCCCCGTTGGTGGGTTTCCTCCGGGTACCCCGGCTTCCTCCCACAGTCCAAAGATGTGGGGGTTAGGTGGATTAGCCATGTAAAATTGCCCCTGAGCATCAGGGGGACTAGCTGAGGTAAAAATGCATGGGGTTATAGTTATAGGACCTGGGTGGGATTGTGATAGATGCAGATTCAATGGGCCAAATGGCCTCCTTGGGCACCGTAGGGATTCTATGAATGCAATATCATCATGCTGGCAGATAAATACATTTGGCTGACGTATTTGATTTGTATTGATGTGTGTATACTAAACGAAATTCATCTTAAACTAATGAAGGGCAGCAAATCTGATAAAGAAAATGTATAACTTATGTTTTTTACTGATAAAAACCAGTGATCGATGGGAGAAGTTAAATGAAAGATTTACGTTTTGTCCTCTGACATTTGGTTTCCTGAATTTAATTGCCTCCTTGTTGAAAACCCCATTTACACTTCATTACATATGCGAAGCTTTAGCCTTTTTAGGGTGCTGATTTTGCATTGATGTATACCATCCTCTGCCAATGCCATTCTGCCCTGGTCCAGCTGGCTGGGGTTGCATTTGTATCAAAGTACTTGCGACCAGAGAATCATCGTCACTGGGCTGTCTTCACATCATTGCATGGTTAATGTCGTCCCCCAAGGTCCATATTTTACCCTTGCCCCTCTATACGCTGCCTCCCAATGGATTGTAGACACAAGTCATAGGAAGAAAGAGAATTGGAATGAGGAACTCACTGAATGGTAAAATGGGTGGCGCAGGCTTGGAGGGCTGCAGGGCCTGTTTCCTGTGCTGTGTTTTTCTTTGTTCAATGAGATCACCCAAAAACACCTCAGATTCCAGTCTTCGCATAGCTCTACCTCACCATATCTGTCAACCCCGCCACTGTCTTTACACTTGCCCCTCATCATGATGAATGAGCAGATGTTTCCTTCAACTGAATATTTGGAGTAAAGCCATTATCGCGTGTGTGGAACGACACTGTCTGCAGCCTCAATGTTGTATTTAACTGAGTTGAACTGTCATCCATATATCCATGCTATCAATCACGAGAACCACCTCCATAATATTGCCCATCTTCAACCCTGCCTTAGATCTGCTGTTGAAACTCAACCACGCTTCTGCTACCTCAGATTCAATTGCTCGAACACACTTCTGGCTGGCCTCCCATTTTCTATCTCCCATATACTTAAAGTCACTCAGGACTCTGCTGTCCATACTCTTACTCACATCAAATCTCACTGCCTCATTACTCACGCTGACTGACTGACAGACACTGGCTCTTCTGTAAGCCAGGCCTAGATTTTAAAATTCTAACCCTCCTTTTCAACGTCCACAATGATCTACCTCCTCCTTATTTCTACAGTCTTCTCCAGCACTGCAACCCTCCAAATGATCTAAACTTCTCTAATTCAAGCCTCGCAAGCACCCTGATTTTAATCATTCCACCACTGGTGCCTTTGCCTTCAGTTGCAATGATTTTAAGTTCTGGACTTCCTTCCCTAATCTCTCTTCTTACTCACTTTCTTCCTTTCTTTAAGTTGCTTCTTAAAAATAACAGTACTTGTTTGACCATCAGCCCCAATATCATCTTTTGTAGCCCAATGTCATGATTTGTTATATGACATCTTTGCAAACAGATAGGGGTGTTTGACATTAAAGATGTCATAGAAAAATAAGTTAAACGTAACGTACAAATACTGTTTAGAATGCTTCCCAAAGTTTGCGGTTTGTCTGTTAACAGTCTCCCATCTTAAAAGTTTACCTTAATTTTAAAACATCGATTTTTGACTTCCTTTTCTTCTCAAATATAGAAGAGTGGAGAAGATGTTTCCATTCATAGCGAAGACTTCTTCAGCTGGAGGGTGATCCATCTATGGAACTCATTGCCACAGGCGGCTTCGGACGCCAGGTCATTCTATCTATTTCTGTCTTAAATATGCTCCTTCTCGATTGGCAAGGGGGTCAAACGTGATAGGGAAAAGGCAGGAGAATGGGGTTCAAAAACTTTGAAGCCATGATCAAATAGTGGAGCAGACTCCATGGGCTGAATGGCCTACTTTATTTATGGTATTAAATTGATTATCAAATGTAATGCTACTGTGGCTGCCATTTTCAAAATGTTCCTTTACTACAAAATTATAATTTGTTACTCATTAAGTTCAATGTAAACTAGGTTCCTTTGTTCTAAAAGGATATTCCAATTGCATTCTATAAACCTACGATACAATTTGCTCTGTTTCTTCCAGCTTTAGAAAATAGAACCATTTTGGTTTTGACACAATCTCTATAATTAAATATTCTGTCATGTCATCAGTATGTTCCTAAGGTCAGCTGGCAGCTCTTAGAGACTCGTATCCTTCTCTATCCCTTAATTCCACTCACTGATCGTACCAACCAATTATGCTTACCGAAATACCTTTTCATTTCAGTGATCATGTCTCAGAAATAGTTCCATCTGTTCTTTTCCTAACATCTCCATTCTTCCCAAAGACTCCAAAGCCTGGAATATTTAGCTCTCAATCATGGGATTAGTTGCTAACTTTGCAAATGGCTGGGTTTTGGATGAGTTAAAAATCACACATGTTGTTGCCAGGTCTCTCCGTTGGCCATTGCAGCAATGCCTTCGAACCAAATTTCTGCTTCCAATCAACTGTTTCTAGTTCTTGAAGTACGTGCAGTGGCTAGCACTGCTGCCTCAGAGTGCCAGCGACCTGGGTTCAATTCCTGGTTTGGGTCACTATCTGCATATTCTCCCCGTGTCTGTGTGGATTTCCTGTGGGTGCTCTAATTTCCTCCTATAGCCTGGAACATGTGCTGGTTCGGTGCACTGGCCATGTTAAATTCTCCCTCAGTGCACCCAAACAGATGCCGGAGTGTGACAACTAGGAGATTGTCACAGTAACTTCATTGCAGTGTTAAAGCCTTGCAACAAAGTAAACTTTAAACTTGATTGACATTCAGAAGCCCAACCTGGGTTACTGTCCCTAACCCCATATATCTTGCGACTTTCTTGCATTGTGGATTTTCCCTTCCCAAATGGTTTAAGTCTCTCCCCATTGTTCCATTTAAATCAAGAACACGGGTGAAGAACATCCACTAGATAAAGCCTTCTCCTGCCCTAACAGTATCCCATTGTCTTTATCCCTAACCTTTCTACACCATTCGATATGTTCCATGCACGATGATCATTCTTGCAGCCTCCTCATCTACTTGTTTGGTTCAGCATTTGAAGTAATCCAAACATTATGACTGGAGATTTTGTTACTTGAAACATCTTTTATAAAAACTTGGTAGATCGCCTTGTAGCAGTTGATGTTATCATTGATCAGCCCGTTTCGTCTGGCACTGTGCTCTGTTGGGATCATCTGCCTCGCCAATGAGATGGAAAGCTCTTGACAGTTGATGATACTCAAGGGGATGGTGTTTCAGTATGATCTTCCTCTTCGGTGTTGACTCTACACCTGTATTCAATCTTCACTGGACAACTCCTCTTCGTGGGACTCTAGCAATTCCGTGTCAGTTTCCTCCACTTCAAAGCCAACTTCCCTTGCCAGGGTGATGATTTCACACTGAACTTCGGCAGCAGCATCGAGAACTTCTCTGTTATCACTGACACTCACGCTTTCCACCGTACAATTCAGACACAATCTAACTTTATTCCGCAGATCAGCGATACTGTCGAAACCCGAGAGAATGTCGTCGGCATGCTAAAATTCCACGACAGTTGGCACGTTCTCACCATCTTTTGCTCGATAGCCACGATGTGGAGATGCCCGCATCCGACTGGAGTGGGCACAGCAAGTCTCAAAACACCAGGTTAAAGTTGAACAGGTTTATTTGGAATCGTGAGCTTTTCGGAGAGCTGCCCCTTGATCAGGTGAGTCACTCACCCCATGAAGGAACAGCGCTCCAAAAACTCGTGGTTCCAAATAAACCCACTGGACTTTAACCTGGTGTTTTGAAACTTCTTGCCTTGATGAGCTGGAACAAAGACTGTCAGCCTGCTATTGTCCCCTACTGCATGGATTGAGCAATGTTGGGTGGCAAGAAAATTACCTTCACATTTTCAGCTAAGTTACTGGAGATTGATAGGATGACCTGGGCATTATCTACAAGGAAGACCATCTTGAAGGAGGTAACTTTTCCAGCACAATACTCCCTTCAAGTGGGGATGGTATAGAGAGGGAAGCTTCTGAAAGAGTCCCCTTGCGATTCAGACTTTATCTGAACACCATAATGACGCGCAGGTGTTCCTTGGAACAACGCTTCAAAGCCTTTGGTGTCTTGAAGAAGGGCTTAAACTTCAAATTGCCTGCAGTGTTTCTATCAAGCGGAAGAGGCAGGCAATCTTTGGCAGGTTTAAAACCTGGCATTATGACTTCCTCTTTGGAGTTGTGTGCTCTCTGTGGCATCTACTACCAAATAAAGCTGTCATCAACATTAAAGACATTCAATGATTCTCTTCAAAAAGACAGGAAAATAATTTAAGAGTGTGATGAAATTGTTGGTTATTTTACCAACAGGTAAATTTCTTAAAAATGCTCAAATGAAGCACGGCCAGCCATAAAACTGAACGCTCACTTCCTACTCATTCTGCAAGTCATCATGCAAGCTTGATAGTTGTCCAAACGCAAGCCAAGAGGAACTTATGCTGGTTTTGTTCTTCGATTCAGGGTGTTAAAACTTAATTCTTTCTGTTCCATGCCTGATGTTGCTTGTAGTTTCAGTTACCCTGCAGCAGTTGAAGGTGGAACACTGAGCTCAATTCCATCAGTGTTTCTCCGGCCTCACATTTTAAACCCTTGAATTTCATTTCTAAAAAGTGATTTTGTAAAAATTTTCTGAGCAGCAGCAGCATTCCCAAGACCGTCACTTAACTATTCCTGACTCATGCTGGAAAGTGTTTCCAAAGGATTGAAACACTAAATGACATACTGGAAACAATCTCAAAATGACTACAAAATGGCCTTGTTGCCTCTGTCCAATGCTGCATAGCTTTTTTTTTGCCTAAGGTTGCTGTGCCCTCGAACCTGATCGGACGCCTTTCGCTCATATTTGCTCCAAATGGCACTGATCAGTCTACAAGTTGCTCTAGAAGGCCCGACACAAAAATCGACATTAATACAAACGTCACAACTTTCAGGGTACACACCAGCTCCATCATCAAGGTGCTACTAAAGCAGACCAAATTAAAATTAGCCAATTTGACATCTTATTCTACCTAACCTGCAGAACGCCTTCCAAACCTACATACGAGCCATCACCTCCTGCTCCCCCAGGGTATTGCGCAACGCCCTCCTCCATCAGACTGCTGCCCTCACATTGCTTCCTAAATCTAACATTTAGAAGTCTCTACGAAGGCTACCTCTTTCACCCGGCAGCCTTCATGCTAAAACTTCTTCCTTCTTCTGAAGGACAAACCAAGGCGGAACGTATAAGGTAAATGGTAGGACGCTGAAGACTGCAGTAGCACAGAGGGATCTGGGAATACAGATACATAATTCCCTAAAGGTGGTCGATAGGGTCGTAAAGAGTGCTTTTAGTACACTGGCCTTTATAAATCAAAGTATTGAGTACAAGAGTTGGAATGTTATAGTGAGGTCAAAAAGACATCGTTGAGGCTCAATTTAGAGTACTGTGTGCAGTTTTGGTCACCGAATTACAAGAAGTACGTGAACAAGGTTGAAAGAGTGCAGAAAAGGTTTACAAGGATGTTGCTGGGACTTGAGCAACTGAGTTACAGAGAAAGGTTGAATAGCTAAGAGCTTCATTCCCTGGTGCGTAGAAGAATGAGGGGAGATTTGATGGGGATGTCCAAAATTATGATGGCAAGAGATAGAATGAATGCAAGCAAGCTTCTTCCACTGAGGATAGGGGAGAAAAAAAAACTAGGACACGGGTTAAGGGTGAAGGGGGAAGAGTTTAAAGGGAATATTAGTTGGTGGGGCGGGGTGGGGGGTTTCTTCACACAGAGTGGTGGGAGTGTGGAATGAGCTGCCAGATGAAGTGCTAAGTGTGAGCTCACTTTTAACATTTAAGAAAAACATGGACAGATACGTGGATGAGACGGGTGTGGAGGGATATGGTCTCGGTGCAGGTGAGTGGGACTAGGCAGAAAAATGGTTCGGCACAGACAAGAAGGGCCAAAAGGCCTCTTTGTGTGCTGTAATGTTCTATGGTTCTGTAACCTGCTTAGTATCCATATCCCCATGCAAATCATCTTTAATATAATCAGTGCCGTTTAGTATAACTGTCTTAAGTACATGGTATTAATGTTCAGTTTATTCCTGATGTCAGTGATGAAGCTTTAGTTACTCAGCCAGTGCCTTCAGAAAGGAACTAATCCTTTTGCTTCCATATTATAAATCGGCACTTCAGCATTGCAATACTGCGAAGTAAACTGTGTCAATTGGGATACAAAATGAATAGAGCTTTTTAACTATTCATTGCAGGAAACCTCCATACTGACTTGTTGATTCTCAATGCAATTCAAGTGCTCAATTAATCGATACATTCGCTTTTTTGTGGTCTTGTATATCTGGTTACCTTGAGCGACAAACTACGTTCTCACATTGATCTTTCAGGATTCTGGGTTTTCCAATACATTCAGGATTAAAACGCTGTGCGTGTCACAGTTCTATTTATAGCATGACTTCTGTAACATTTCTAGAAACTGTAAACATAGCACTAATATCTATGATTAATATCAGCAACATCCAGATATCTCGTTTATATTGTCAAGAATCAAACAAATGCAGATTGTGTGCCAAGAGTAAAATGTGTACAATTGGATCAATATTTTCATTTTCCCTGTTTTCTTGACAGAAATCACAACCTTAATTTGTTGGTTTTCAGCTGTAGCGAAGGAAGTTTTCAGCACGAGGTATTCAGTGCTTTTTCTTAAGGTGGGTAGGTTTTAGTGACTGTATGACAACAGGTGGTTTGGAATCCTCATGAGCCTTGTGAAACTCAGTTGGTAAATGTTATTAATCTGTTCTGATGGTATAAATACACAATAAACCCTGTTTTAAAGCCATCCAATTCAACTGTGTACTCTTATGTACAGGCGTCCATCTACGAGGTGTTGGCTCGGGTGAACATTTGCCGCGTTGCGCACCCGTGATTACGTCAGGTACTCAGTTGCTTCCAGTGAGTCCAAGACCCCGAATGGAGTAAGAGGCTCTTGTGGCGATGTGCTGTAATACATCTACATTGCAGTCTTTTAAAGGTAATGGATCAGAGGGCAAAATTGGGAGTTTTGGTGGAAAGATGTCTACATCAGCCTTTATTAAACAGCCTGGGAATTTAAAACAACAAACTTTTCATTGTGTCACTGGTTTAAAAAAAAAATTTGACCACGACGTTGCCTGGTATGGAAAGACTGGGTTACGAGGAAAGATTGAGCAAATTGGGGCTCTTTTCCCCTCGAAAGACGGCGACTGAGGGGGGATCTATAAGATTATGAAGGGTCTAGATAGAGTAAACAGAGGTAAGTTATTTCCTATGTTAGAGACACACAGTACGAGGGGCCATGGGCTTAGAGTGAGGGGGGGGAAGAGGTATAACTCATATTAGAGGGAGGTTTTTCCACACAGAGGGTAGTGGGGGTATGGAATGCTCTACCAAGTAAGGTGGTGGAGGCAGGCACGCACGCTGGAGTTGTTTATGAGCAACTTAGGCAGGCACATGAGTGGGTTGGAGATGGGAGGATGTAGGAGATTGTTTTAAATAAGATTCATTAGCATTGGGACGTCCCTGGTAATGTAAAAGGATGTGGTACGATAATAACGTTTTTCTCTTTTAATTCACAGGTTTTAAGTCGGTCCGCCTTGTTGTCCGACGAGGGGCACACACGCGATGGGTCGTACTTGGGCTGCTCTTGAATGTTCGAGTGGCCTAGTGCTTCACGTCGTTATTGCGTGCTTAAACTGGACCAGATGCTGGGCAACACGACAGCTCAGTGACTATCACTGTTTGCTGTGCAGACACGTGGATTCGGGCCGGTGTCTGTGGGAGTTTGCGCATTCTCCCCGTGCTTGCGTGGGTTTTCTCCGGGCGCTCCGGTTTCCTCCCACACCCCAAAGATGTGCTATTAGGCTGATTGGGAAGAATAAATTGTCCCCAAATTAGTTTCCCTCAATGTGGACTGCCATAAAACAATAGATAAGGGTCATGGGTGGAGGGGGTAATGTTAAAATGGCAGCACGGGCTCGTCGGGCCGAAGGGCCTGTTTCCCGGGCTGTTTTTGTTCTTCGTTTTCTTGAACCGATTTGAGAGCTGTACGTGAAGATGATAGTCCGGCAGAATGAAATGTCGACCTTTTCATTCCAAAGCATGAATGGCAATTCATGTCCTTTTGTACAAACGTAGCACAGTGGTACAAGTCTTCCAAAAACTAGAGGGACGGCTGCATTTTCCCCACTTCCTCCCCGTTTTCCCCCTCAATAAAGGCCATCAAGAAAAAAAAAGGTAATCGCCTCACATGTCAAATTTACCTCAATTTCCATCGAATACACACTTTTCTTGAAAACACAACAAAAACGACCCAAATGAATTCACAAGAACAAGATTTTCTACCATTACCTGAAAAGAACACTGTTTCACGAACACACATGGTTGCCAAACTCATTTCACCAAGTTCAGTCTTACAGGTTTGGAGATCCTCTGGAATTTGAGCCAGCAGTTTGAGGTGTCGGTGGTAGCCATGATGTGGAGTTGCTGGCGTTGGGGTAGGCGAACTAAGTAGTCTCACACACTAGGTTAAACATACAACACTACAGCACAAACAGGCCCTTCAGCTCACAAGTTGTGCCCATCGTATTCCTACCGACCAGGCCTATCTATAACCCTCAATCCCATTAAGTCCCACGTACTCATCCAGAAGTCTCTTACAAGGCCCCAGCGAGTTCGCCTCCACCACCACCGACGGCAGCCGATTCTACTCACCCACCACCCTCCGCGTGAAAAACTTACCCCCGACGTCTCCTCTGTACCTACTCCCCAGCGTGTTAAACCTGCGTCCTCTCGTAGCGACCATTTCAGGCCCAGGAAATAGCCTCTGGGAATCCACCCGATCTATACCTCTCAACATTTTATAAACCTGTATCAGGTCACCTCTCGTCCTTCGTCTCTCCAGGGACAAAAGACCGAGCTCCCTCAACCTATCCTCGTGAGGCATGCCACCCAATCCAGGCAACAACCTTGTAAATCTCCTCTGCACCCTTTCAAAAGCCTCCACAGCCTTCCTGTAGTGAGGCGACCAGAACAGTACACAGTCCTCCAAGTGGGGTCTCAAATTTTAACCTGGTGTTGAGACTACTGACTGAGCTTACCCCAGTCCAACACTGGCAACTCCACATCAAACACAGCTCAGTTTTGGAAATGGAAAATAGTGACATTTCATTCTGTTATCAGATTAATGCTTGGGCTTGAACTTTTCCATTGCGGTGGTATCAATTGCAGTATTTGATAAAGGTATTTCAGCCTGTGTGATGGAACCTGAGTGAATAGTTTTGTGTAACCTCCCTTCCCATAAATAGATTCAGATGCTGAGAGGTTGTTTATCCCTTCATGGGAGAGTCGAAGGCCAGAACATAATCTCAGAGTAAGGGATGGCCCATTTAAAATGGAGATAAGGAGGAATTTCTTCTGAGGGCAGTGAACCTGTGAAATTTTTTTTATAGCAGAGGCCTGGAGAGGCTGGGTCATGAACTGTGTTCAAGGCTGAGTTGATAAATTTTTTTTATCACTAAGGGAATCAAGAGTCGTAAGGAAAAACATAAGAACATAAGAAATAGGAGCAGGAGTAGGCCATCGAGCCCTTCGAGACTGCCCTGCCATTCAATCAGATCATGGCTGATCTCAAGTGGCTCAGTTCCACTTTCCCGCTTTCTCCCCATGACCCTTAATTCCCCTGTCTGTCAGAAACCTATCTACCCGTGACTTAAATATATTTAGCGAGGTAGCCTCCACCGCTTCAACGGGCAGAGAATTCCAGAGATTCACCACCCTTTGAGTGAACAAGTTCCTCCTCAACTCTGTTCTAAACTGCCACCCCCGCCCCCCCCCAACCCCGTTATCTTGAGGCTGTGCCCTCTAGTCCTGCTGTCTTTTGAGCGGGAAGAACCTCTCCACCTCTACCCTATCCATCCCTTTCATCATCTTATACGTCTCAGTAAGATCCCCCCCTCATCCTTCTAAACTCTAACGAGTACAGACCCAGTCTATTCAGCCTCTCTTCATAGCTCAACCCCCTCAACTCCGGTATCCGCCGAGTGAACCTCCTCTGCACTCCCTCCAAGGCCAAAATATCTTTGCGCAAGTGCGGCGACCAAAACTGCACACAGTACTCCAGCTGCGGCTTCACCAGTACCCTGTACGGTTGCAGCAAGACCTCCCTGCTTTTATATTCTATCCCCCTTGCTATGAAGGCCAGAACATAATCTCAGAGTAAGGTAGGAAAGTGAAGAGGATCATCATATCAGGTCTGTCACATTCTCACCGAATGGCAGAGCTGACTCGATGGCCTACGTCTTACGGTCTTAGTGGTCTAGAATCTTCTATTTCGTGGTATTCTACCCCCATCTTTTGGGATTAAAAAAGATGTTTTGTATTATATTCCTCCTCCATTCGCTGCAGAAAATGATAACAATGCACAGCACTTAAGTTGGGCTCTGATTCCAAGTTAACGAACTGGATTTATTTATTAAAAAAAAGCAAGCAGGACATACACAAAGTTACGCAAGTTTTATACTAATGACTGAAAACTGAAAAGCCTTTAAACAAAGATAACGAAAGAGCCTTCAAAACAAATTGCTTTACAACAATTTTAACACATGTGCTTGGGCTCTTGATTTGAAGACCAACACTATTTCCTTATTCTCATGATTATTTCTCTCCTCTTAGCCAGTAAGGGGCATTCCTTTACGCATAGTTGTAGAAGATGTTAAAATGTGTTTTTATAATTTTTGGTAGCTTACTCATTCCAATTTTTCCTTCATCAATTTTGATGATTCTTTCCTGGGTTTCTACAACTCTCCCAATCCTCAGCCTTATTACATTTCAAGCTTATTTCGATGCGTACAAGCATCGTATCCCGATAGTGCAGAAGGCGGCCATCCGGCCCATCAAATCCGCACCCGTTCCACATCCCCCCGAGCATTCACCATGAATAATTCACCTAACCTAAACATTGGACTGTGGGAGGAAACAGGAGCACCCAGAGGAAACGCATGCAGACACAGGAATATGTGCAAACTCCACACAGTGTGCTGCAAGACAACACTGTACCACCCATCTTTAGACAGCCACAGTTGGATCATTTTACCCATCGAGTTTCTATTTCTCAGTGGGATCTAGATTCACTGAGAATTAGGATGTTTTTCTAAAAGCATTCAGCATTGCTCATCTGTCGTATCAGTTCGCCGACTCACTCCCCACGCATACGTAACTGACTCCAAGTTTAATACTCCAGTTTCAGGCTTATACACATGACGCTCTCCCATCCTCATGGCTAAGAAGAATCTCAAACTTGTTGGATAACAGCAATGGTTGAAGTTCCTCCAGCCTGCACCTGGAGTTCCCTTCCATTCTCTATTCAGTCAGACCCTCCTGTCTCTATTCACAAACCAGCCCTGTTCTCCTTATTAACTTGAAGGATGCGACTACCTCCTGGTTCAAAGTGTCTCAGTAACCCTACCCAATCTTTTGCCCCGCAATTTCCGTACCTTGGACTCGACGAGTGTTACATTTTGGTAGGAAAGACGAGGAGAGCAATACAAATAAACGCACAAGGGATCCTGGGCTTTAAAAACAAATGCAGAGAATACAAAAATAAGGAAGTTACGATAAAACTTTAGAAAACATTTGTTTTGCCTCAATTGTATTATTATTATGCCTAATTGCATTTTAGGAAGGGCGCAGAAGAGATTTGGGAATAATTCTAGTATCAAAAAAGCAGAGGTAGTTTGTATTGTTGGATATTAGAAATAACATATAGATTAATTTCATTTAGTGTTTCTGTGCAAGCAAGGAGACATCTCTAGTTACGAGCCATTTTAAGAGACAGACCTTGTGATTGTGTTTCAGCTGAATTCATAACAAATGGGAATAGGAAATTATTTAAGCAGAAGCAGGACAAGCAAGCTGCTAAATGCCAGACTTCCCGGAAAGCACACCAGAAATGAACTAACAGCTAGTTATGGAAACCAGAGAACAAAGAGAAAGTTTGAAGTCAAAGGAAAAAACTGAATCTAGAATTGGAACAGAATTGGATCATTGAAATCAGACAGAACTGAGAAGAAGTTTGACTATGAAAAGGGAAACAACATTTAAAGTTATTCTAAGTTTTGAGGTATTTTGTTACAGCCCATGGAGCGACAGTTGAAGCATCTGGGAAACAATTATGGTTGGCTTTCTAAGAGTTTGTGCGAAAGCTTGAAAGCGTTCAAGACAAAGGAATGCCGAAAGAAGAGCTGGAAAGCCTGGAGGTGGATCCATGATGGTAACAGCTGAGGGAAAGCGTTGTTTGAAATATTTTAAAGTGTGCCTTTTTGGGAGTGGAACTTGGAAACATGAGTGACAATCATTTGCAGAGAATTTGGGGAGAAATCCACAGAAGGTCAATTGAGTGGCATCTCCACTTAGTTTCAGAGTGGGGTGTTCTCTGACCACAGTTCGGTTACAGGGATTGTGTGTTTACTGAAAACCTTATAACAAAAGCTATATTTTATAACCTGTTTGATCCTCAAACTGCGTGTACATTTGTGAAGATAAATGGGAGTGAAGGAGTATCAGATAGTTAAACTTTTCACGTTAACACATTTTTTGTTGTTAAAAGCTAATCAGTAGTGCTGTGATTTTGTTCATCCGTGTTTTCTAAAATAGTTAGAATTATGATCTTTGGAGCTAGGGTTCCATTCTGGGATGTTGCTGCCCAGGACTATCAACTGATCTTTACATCACCACAACTTTGCCTGTCATGGAAGATTACGATATGGAGATGCTGGGTAAACACAGTAAGGAGTTTCACAGCACCAGATTAAAGTCCAACAGGTTTATTTGGTAGCAAAAGCCACTTGCGGATTGCAGATGTGGCTTTTGGTACCAAATAAACCTGTTGGATTTTAACCTGGTGTTGTGAGACTTCTGACCACAGAAAGAATTAGACAGTGAGATAGAGATCAATGAGGCACTGACTATCTTGCAAGTAAAGCCTCAAAACATGATGTTGCACTCAAAAGCCACAACATCTTTTTGAACTATCGTCTCTCAGTGAGTCAGCACTATGCTGGGAATACACATCAGGGTGAGTGAGAATTTAGTGCATATTTAGAATCCTCCCACCGCCACCCCCGACCCCATCCCGCTCACCCCACCCCAACAAAATAAGATTTGGTTGGAATTTTTCAGAACCCTCACGGCACTTCTTCCCGCAGAGGAGCCTTGCTATGCGCCATGGATCTTTCAGTCTGCTTTGATAGTGGAGTCGGACACTTTAGGAACTTTTCAGCAGTTACTGGGTAGGCACATGAAGCACACCAGAATGACAGGGAGTGGGATAGCTTGATCTCGGGTTCGGACATAGCTCGGCGCAACATTGAGGGCTGAAGGGCCTGTACAGCGCTGTACTGTTCTATACTCTACGTTCTACGTCGGAAGGAACGATCTGTGCCTTAAGAAATGCACGGTGCGAGGACAGTACAAAAATTAGGGGGATTTGCAGTCACAATGACTGAGGTACATCCTTGCTAAGCATCCTGGGGAAGGTCTTTGCTTGCATTGCTCCGACTAAATTGCAGACCCTGATGTCAGACATCTTAGTCTCAGTGCAACTTTAGAGCTGGCAGATGAACAGTCGACGATAACAATTGGGCAGTTCCAGGAACGCTGCAGACCAATTCTATATCGTCGTCATAGACCTTGAGGTCATTGACCTCATTAGCAGAGATTCTCTCTTCAAACTGCTGCAGGAAAATAGGCTATGCGCCTGGATTCCTGGGTGTCATTTTTACTTTCCACAAGAACAAGCACAGTTCCAGCAGTGACAATGGAGCAAATTCAAATACTCTGAAGATCAGCCATGGGTGAAGCAGGGCTGCACCTTGACATGGCACCAACCCTGGCACATTCTTCACCGTGTTGCCATTGCTTGCTATCAGCAGGCATTCGTGGATTGCAGATGTGGATGACCCATTGACCTTGTGCCAATCACAATGTGCTGGTGGAGGCTATCTTTGACAACGCAACCTCCATCCATTTAGCTCACGTCACCCAGGCAATGGAATCACCGTTGACTCAAGAGGCTAAACATGCTTGAAGTCCCTGCACGATGATGTATTTCTTTACCTGGCACTCTGTCCTACCAGATGTTCAATATTAATCTGATGCAGCAGAGGAAGAAGCTGTTCAGCTGCTTTGTTTGGCTTGCGTAAGTTTCCGTGCCTCATTCTGGTAAAGGAGGGTGCCGAGAACACAAGTCTGTGATACGTGGATGTTGGCAAGCAAGATCTCAGGTGACGAGTGCATGGGAAATCCTTACTGTTGACTCGAATGCCTGGGGCCAAGCAGTGAGGAAGTGTGTAGAAAAAGTAGAGGACGAAATAAATGACGAGATGGCTGAAAAGAGGGCCTGCCAGAATTTTAAAAATCAGTCGAACTTGAGCCAATGCCATCTGCAGAAGGGATGAACACTCGCACGTATCCTCTACAGTCACAACAGAGAATTTTCAATCCAGAAGTGACCTACACACCGAGAGCAATCCATTGTCTCGAGATGGACTGACGCCTACTGTTTACGTGAAGGGCGATAATGTTTTAATTTATGTTGACTGCCATTAAGGAGGAAATTGCGAGGCATCTTGAAAGGAATTGCTTGATAGAGCAGACGCAGCACGGTTATGGGTTTTTGATAGGAGAGGGGATTAAGGGTTATGGGGAGAGGGCGGGAAAGTGGAACTGAGCAGCGACAGATCAGCCATGATCTTATTGAATGGCGGGGCAGGCTCGAAGGGCTGGATGGCCTACTCCTGCTCCTATTTCTTATGTTCTTATGTTTATTCTATTCTCATTCTGTTTTACCATCCTTATTTTCCTCTTCTCAACCTATTCTTCTTGCTTGAAGATTTCACCAGGCATGGATCGCGCACACACTTTTTATTTCATCACACTCTTCATCTCGTCATCGATGGAGTTTTGGCTTGGACTTGATCCTTGCTGTAACGTACCTAGCCTGTACCTGAAACATCATCTCAACAATCATCCAGTTTTCTATCACAGTTTCTCCTGCCAATCTTTTGTTCCACTTTACCCCGGCTAGCTCTACTTTCCCCCATTTGAAGATAACCCTCTTCCAATCTACTTGTGGATTTTAGATTGTCTCTCGCTCTTTGCCGTTATTAGTCTAAAGGTTATGACACAATGATCACGTTTACCCAATTTCTCCCCAAAGATTTGGTTCAGCTCATTCCCCAGTTTCAGATCCAGCAATACCTCTTTCCAAGTTGACCCAAGAACGTACCGGTCAAGGAAGTTTTCCTGAAATTCCCCTCACTCCTTACCCTTTACTCTAACACTATCTCAACAGATAGTTCAGCAATTGAAGTCCCACAACCACTCTGTACTTGTGCCATACCTTGGCTTTCCCTGCAAATTTGCCCCTTTCTCTAAATACTTGCAGGTCAACAGAGTACGCCCAGTGGTGTCATCGTACCCTTTTTGATTCTCAACTCTACGGTGACGCAGTGGGGTTCGTACTGCTCCTTCACAGCACCTAGGTCAATTCCAGCCTTGTGACTGTCTGCGTGGGTTTTCTCCCACAGTCCAAAATGTGCAGGTTAGGTTGACTGGCCACGCTAAATTGCACGTTAATATCTCAGGGTGTACAGGTTAGGGAGATTAGTGGGGTAAATAAGTGGGGTTAGAGGGAGGGTCTGAGTGGGATGCTCTGTTACTGGTTAGTGCAGGCTCGATGGGCCGAATGACCTGCTTCTGTAGGGATTTTACGATATAGATTCTGTCCTTGCCTCAAGGACATCCTTCTCTCGTACAGTACAAAGTCTTCCCTACTCTGTTATATTCTTAATGGTGCTTTGTAGATAGTGGAGAGTCCTGAACAGCAAGTTTAACTCAACAGATAAACTGATGAATATTTTATTCACTGCTTAAATGTTTTAAATCTTAATGACTCTGAATTTGGGACAGATACAAGAAGCACACAAAAAAGTTTCCTTCGACTAACACCAAATGTGGACCTTGGAACTTGCCAAATTATTTTACAGCCAATTAGCTACTTTTGAAGAGTAACTACACACATGTACACATAACACAATGGTTTTAAAACTCTTTGTGACTTTGAGGTCATAGAAAGATAAAATAAATGCATTTTTTGCTTTTCAGATTACAACTTTAAGATACGTTAATATAGCAACTTAAATGTAGCAAAACTTAAGACAATAAATTTGACACTGAAGCATACAAGGAGATATTAGAACAGGGGGTCACAATACTAGATTATAAGAAGTTTGTTAGATCAAGGAGTGATAAGGAAGTTTGGAAAGGGAATTCCAGAGTTTAGGGCCTAGGCAGCTGAAGGTATGGTCACAATGGTGGAGTAATTAAAAATAAAACAAAACAGGATGCACGAGAAGTTAGAATTTGCAAAGCTTTAAAGTGAGCTTTAGGGCTGGAGGAGGTTACAGAGATATCACAAGGATAATAAAGTTAAAGCTGACGACTTTAAAGTAATAACTGCTATCCAGCTTGAAAAAAAAACTTTATACCACAAATCAAAATATATTACATGTGCAAATCACTTACCAAGAATCTTAGAAGAACAACCATCATGCAAAAAGGGATAAAAGTACAATATGGTAGTTAGCTATACAATTTTAATAATAAACTTTGAAATATTCTGAATCAAACATTTAAAACTAACTGCAACACCCACATTAAGCAAATTCAAATTCACACAGATTGCAATTTCACGTGTTCATCCAAATTTTACATTCAGGTGCACACTCCCCATCTGAAATGAATCCAGGTGGAACAACAATCAGCCACATTAATGTTGATATGAAACATGTGCACAGACAAACAATAGGAAAAAGCTCTGCTATGCTTAGATCTCAAATAATCTAGAAATAGATATTATGGCTACCAACCTCCGTTGCTTCAATAAATTCTAGAGCAGGGATATAAAAATGCTGTATCAAGTTGAGGGGGGCTGGGTCTCCGTGGAAAAGTCCTGGCCAGATATTTTGTTTACAAACACCCTCGAATGGTCAGTTTTGTGGCATCGCCCTGACATTATGTTACACCCAATACTCTGACACTTAATTATTCCAATGAGAGAAATTGCCTCAGGAGGTTTTAACTTGCATTTGTGCCTGGATGCATCGATTAACATCTTCACCCTCCCTCAAAAAGCATCAACACCACAGGGCTCAGGACAGTGAACACTAATGTATGATCAACCAAGTAACGTTTCTCCTCTGGAATGAGAGAGAGGTCGCTTACCGGAGCCGGGTACACCAACAAGAGGGGAATTATTTACCGCCTGCTGGGGAGAGCCGCTTCTTTTCTACCCCCTCGGGGAGGGGCCTGAGGAATCGAACCTGCAGCGGAGGAGGGAGAGTGAGGGAAAAAGAGAGAGGCCGCGGGCTAACGGAATGCGCAGGCGCGGCGGCGGCGGCAAGGGGAAGAAGAGGCAGCGGACCGGCTGAGTGCGCAGGCGCGGCGACGGGGGGACGAAAAGGAGGCGGCGGCGGCGGGCCGGCTGAGTGCGCAGGCGCGGAGGCAGGGAACCGGGGCGGGCTGGCTTCATGCGGAGGCCGGGGAGCCAGGGGTGAGGGGCCACGGCAGGCCGGCTGAGGGCGCAGGCGCGGCGGCGCAAGCCCCTCTAGGAGGTGTAGTTCCCCCAGCCGCCGCCGGCCGCCGGAAATGACACAGCGTCCGGGGGCGGTGGACTCCAAGTCCCAGAAGACACCGCCGGCAAAACACTCCCGGAGACCTGCACGGGTATGAGAGAGAGACAGCAGCAAACGGTTCCTGCACCTCTTATTTTATTTTGATCCTCACGATAAAAGGAACAGCTGCTCCGACTCCCAAACTTTTTTTTAATTATAAAGGTAATTTAGGATTATTAACAGTCAAAGTTTCCTCACCGAGCCCCTCTCCTGTCCTCGGTGTCCCAGCTGCTGGAGTCGCAGATGTGCCGTCCGCGCATGCGCCCTCCCATCCCCACCTGCATGACATGGTCCATGTGCAACTGTGTTCCTTCACTTCCAGCATTGCAGTTTCTGCAAATATAATCTGAGATTGTCAGTGTACTGATGCACTTCAAGAGTGCCACAATCTGTATTGAAAGAACTGCTTTGAAATCAAAGTAATATCTATTTGAACTGTTATGTAGTTTTTCAGTTTGTTTATTAGTGTCACAACATTAACACCACAGTGAAGTCACTGTGAAGATCCCCTCGTTGTCACCCTCCGGCATCTGTTCGGGTACACTGAGGCAGAACTTAGCATATCCGATCCACCTAACCAGCACGTCTATCGTATTGGGGGAGGAAAATGGAGCACCTGGAAGAAACCCATGCAGACACGGGGAGAATGTGCAGACTCCACACAGACAGTGACCCAAGCCAGTAATCAGACCTGGGTCCCTGGCTTTTGAGGCAGCAGTGCTAACCACTGCCACCTGAACTTGTACTGATTTTAGGAATAGGGTATATCTGTGTTTCTGCCATTTATCCACTGATTTCACTCGACAACAGGTAATCAAATGCAACAGTTCTAAGCCTTTTGCAAAAATAAATTACGGATTGGAGGTTGACCGATCCTGTGGTTGAAACTGATGTGACTGGAAGCCAGACACAACAGTTGCTGGAAAACTTGAAATGAAAACAGAAACTGCTGCAAACATTCAGGAGTACAGATAGCATCTGTGAGTTCATATTTTCCCGTCTGTTGATAGGCCATAGATTTATTTCTCCTGTCGCCAGAGAGGCTCCAGACCTGCTCTGAGTCTTTGCAGCATTTTCCGTTTTTATTTTCCCGCTATTTGCAGGGACAGGAGAAAGAATTTCAGGGAGTTCTCAGTCTGTGTGCCCTTAGTGCTTGCAGATAACAAATAAATTGCTAAAACACCATAGACAGAAACATTTCCTCAGTGGAATTTTCTGACTTACACCTGCTTGTTGCCTAATGTGAATAAGTTATTAAAGATTGATTCCAGATTCTTCCTTGAACTTTCCTATCAAACTTCTGAAAATAAAACAGGGCTTCACGTACAAAATAGAGATGGGCTGAAGTCATGGGCCGTTACCTCTGAGCTCCTCAGTATCATATCAGGATGTGTGTTGGGGTGGGGGGAGGGGAGTTCCTGCGTAAAAGCTAGTGCCCAGAAGTGCTAACTTCCTCTGGACAATTGCCTTGTGCTGGGAACCAATTTAAATTGTAAACTTTGCATAGTTCTGCCAGGGTTACATCAGTAGTTACCTGGAAAATGTTAGAAGGGGTGGCGTCAGGTAGAGGGCACCAAGCTACTCTAGTACAAGGGGCTCACATGGTGGCACAATGGTTAGCGCTGCTGCCTCACAGCTCCAGGGACCTAGGTTCAATTCCGGCCTCAGGTGACTGTGTAGAGCTTGCACGTTCTCTCATCTCTGCGTGGGTTTCTTCTTGATTCTCTGGTTTCTTCCCACACTCCAAAGATGTGCGGTGTTTGGTTGATTGGCCGTGCTGAATTGACCCTTCGTGTCGAGGGATAAGGGCGTAGGGCCTGTTGTTGTCGGTGCAGGCTTGATGGGCTGAGTGGCCTCCTTCTGCACTGTAGGGATTCTGTGAAATCCATCTCTAACCTGTAGGTAACTATTGTAACAAGTAAAGTCATCACAGTCCCAGATGGCCGTAGGCTGCTCTCCCCTTTAAGGGGGAGAGCTGACTGGTGATGATTTAATCTGAGGATCGTCACAACTCACGCGAGGGTCAAGGTAGAGAAGGTGGGACCCTCATTCATGACCTGAGCTAGTCAGGTTTACTATTTATTAGCCACAAGTAAGGCTTACATTAAGACTGCAATGAAGTTACTGTGAAATTCCCTGAGTCGCCACACTCCGGCACCAGTTCATGTTCAAGACACCTAACCGTCGTATCTTTCAGACCGTGGGAGGAAACTGGAGCACCCGGAGGAAACCCATGCAGACACGAGGAGAACATGCAAACTCCACACACAGTGACCCAAGCCAGGCATCGAACCTAGATCCCTGGTGCTGTGAGGCAGCAATGCTAACCACTGTGCCACATGCTCCGGGAATTGAATCCAGACGAACACCCCTGCCACAGATATTCTCACTATCTGGACCTCTTGCTGACCACCTTGTAGAGGCCCAGGTGTAGTTCCAGGAGAGGGTGCCCTGATATGCTCGCTCCCCTTTGTACTGAGTGGCCAAAGGTCAGGAGCATGGGAATGGAGTTGGTTGAAGACTAGTTCGCTAATGTCCTTTAGGGAAGGAAATCTGTGTCCTTACCTGGCCTACATGTGACTCCAGAACCATTAGCAATGTGGTTGACTCTCAACTGCCCTCCAAGGCCTATTAGGGATGGGCAATAAATGCTGGCCAGCCAGTGATGCCCATGTCCCACACGTGAATTTAAAAAAACATGTCGCCAGAAACCGAGCAGCAATCTCCTGAGACAACGGAAGAGGTGTTGCACCTCTCACACTCTACGTAGATGTGAAACACAGGTTCCTTGAGGCCGCAGAAAGTGCAACAGATTGTTAAGTCTATTCACGGACTTTAGGTGGCCCTAAAGTCCGTGACTCGACTTAACGATCTATTGCACCAGGTTGCCAAATGCACCACCTTTTATAGCAAATTCCCCATTGAAGAAAGGAAGGACTCCCACACAGAGAGTCCTCCGTTGAGAATTCAGATGACAGGAAGCTTCATCATGGTGTGTCAGTAGGCTGACAAAGGAGAGGAAACCCCCGTGCGCAGAGTGAATTTCTGAAAGAAGACTCTAGTCGTGCTGGTAGTTTCGGGACCTGCCACTGCTGAAAAGTTCAGTCTGAATAAGGATCGGTCCTGAGCCACCTTGAGTGCAGTGGACCTGAGCACCACTTTATAAAGACACACGTTGGCTTTGAGCTTGATGACGCTCGTTGGCTTTGGCCTTGAGCTTGGTGCCATCTACTAGATGGTTCCTCGGACATTCGGTGAACCCCGAATCTGGTTGTCTCGGCTGCCTGTTTCCTCCCTTCCACCAGCCCACGTGGATGGATGTGTGAATTCCTGAGCAGCAACTCCTGAACCTTAGCTGTCACTTAGGACAGGGGAGAGCGCTGACTGGAGGTGAACGTGTTTCAGACATTTTTTAAAAAATACAGGGAGCTCCCACAAGGAGACATGGAGACCACCTCCAAGGTATGACCGTCTACCTTTTGAAATCTGTCAAAGAATGACCATGCCTTGTAAGCTTCTAATGCCCCACCTTGCTGGTAACTTTCACCCATGAAACGTAATCGAGCCAAACCTTGCTCAATATCTAACTGAGACACCAAACCTACAGATTACATTGCTTCTTATTTTACTTTCATTAGGAGGTGACAATGCCAAGGCATGTCTCGTTTCCTCCTTCATAAGAACATAACCTGTGTCCACATATCCACTTCATTCTTCCACTGGTCATAGATTTCAGACTCTGAGAACATCAGTGGGTAATGATACCCTTAAAACTGAGACTTGCTTCCAACCAATCCTCACAAAAGCTACTCAGCTTGTAATCTGTCATTATAAAAAAGTTCTCACTTTCCAGTCTTAACTTTGAAGCAACAGTTCTCTGCTACCAGCCTGGTAATGGCCTTTTGGGGATGGAAGACATCAGAAGTTGGTCTTTACTCTGTTTAGATTTATTCACAAAGAGAAACATTTCTAGTCTTAAGCTCCTAACCCTACTCATCCACCCAGTGTCAATAAGTACCTTGTTATATATGCTCAAATAATGAATGCCCTTCACTTTATATAATTAAGTCACCTCCTTTGCGATCTCCTCCAGGCCACCTTAGTCAAGCAGCAGGGTCTTCTATTGGCATCACGCGAGAAGAGAACTTCCTACATGCCCTAGAGAAGAAATCATAGGGAGACATCATAGAACTGTGCAGCCGAATATTGTTGTAAAGCCAACACGGTGTTGATGGGGGTCCCAGAGAGGAATGTTCAATAGGAGGGCTGGGGGGAGGAATTGAGTCAGCTGGTGATGGGGTGGCCACTTCCTACTGGCACCCACCTGGTACTTTCACATGGTTCAGGTACCTGCCGCATGCAGGGAAGATTTCAATCCTACTACCCTGTGAACATGTGAGCAGAAGTGGTTCTGGACCTGCCATTGGGAGCCTCGTTCTTTTCATTAAATTCTGCCCCATATCTCTGCAATTGTATTCTAGTAGACGCCATTGATACAAGATCGTAACCAAGGAATCCAATGTCAACCTTTTTTACCCGGGCAGTTACGAGAATGGGGAACTCAAGCTGTTGGGAGTGGTTGAAGTGAATTGTACAGAAACGTTTAAAGGATTCCTTTCTCTACAGAACCCATGGCGATTGATCACCTGCACTAAATCAAGCAAATATGTATGAAGGGAATACAAGGTTATTACGGTAGAGTTAAATGAAGAAAGATGCAAGGAGGAGCAAGTGGACCAGAAAAACCAACAAGGACAGGCTGGGCCAAAAAGCCTGTTTTTCTGCTGCGGAGCTCAGAAATAAGCAGGATAGACAGGGACAAACGCAAATCAATCTCAGAGGGGTTTGGATAGCATGTATGCAAATACACAGAGCATGGTTAAATAATATTGCTGCAGGCACAGACCATACGAATTCAAGAAGGCAGCTCACCAACTTTTCAAAGCCAATTAGAGATGAAAATAAATAAACAAACTTATTAGACTATGATACAACGGCAATAGCAGAGATCCGTCTCAAAGGAGGGGAGAATCAGGGACTTACCATTCCTGGCTGCTTTGTCATGATCACTGAAGGCATCCTGTTTGCATCTTCAAACGTGGATTGTGTTTCCAAGTCTCGAACTGAATTTTATACTTTCAATGGACACCCAGAAGGTGGCTGCCAAGAGTCCAGCGACCTTTGCAACTTCAGTACACGCGATTTCAAGTTTTTGGAAAGTTATGAATTTAGTTACACCGAGTGGGTCCTTCCCCCTTTGAATAGAAATGCCCAGACAGCACGGCTCTGTGGAATTCACATTTGCCGTTTTTTGTGCTTTACTCCAAATACTGAATTGATGAATGGCTGGGCCGGAATTTTCTGGCCGTTCACGCCAGCTGGGTTCCGTGGTCCTTCTGCAGTGATGATGTGGAGATGCCGGCGTTGGACTGGGGTAAACACAGTAAGATGTCTGACAACACCAGGTTTAAGTCCAACCGATTCATTTGATAGTAAACCCACAAGCTTTCGGGGTTTCTCCCTTCGTCAGGTGAACGTCTGAGGCCAGAACTCTCCGTTCGCCTGACGAAGGGAGAAACCCCCGAAAGCTTGTGAGTTTACTATCAAATAAATCGGTTGGACTTAAACCTGGCGTTGTCAGACTTCTTACTGTGCCTACTGCAGTGAACAGAGATTTGGCTGAGTGTCAAATTCCCCATCTGCGTTTGCGGCGGTGGCAGGGTGACCAGCTGGAAAATTCCAGCCCTCGACTCCCATGTCCCCAAATTTACCAAAAGAGAGCTGACGAGACCAGTTATCCACAAGGCGAGTGTGACAGACTGCAATCTATCTCCTATTGTGTTAGCGATGTCTTGAGACTTCCAAAACGCTCTGGTTGGATGAAACAAATGTTGGTGATGTGACCAAACCCAGTTTGAGATAGTGACTTTTATCTAAAAGACCCGGAGGGACCTGGGTAGTCTGCAGAAGAATTCCACAAAGTACAGCAGCTGCAGAAAAGAATTGGGAGGTTGTAAAATTCTTCAAAAGCCTCCCAGCCTGATTCTTCACTTCAGATCCATCTGTTAATAAATTTGATGTCTCGATACAGTGGTGCCTAGCTTCGTGACCTGCTGAACCTTCATCTCTTCGAGAGAACCCTGCAACAATTAAGGTATCTGACTTATCTTTTGGGATCTGTCTTAATACAACCCAGGAATGGAAAAGGACCTCTTTCTCTACACGGCCCAGGATGACTGATCGCCTCCAATAAATCAAGCATATGAACTGTTCACTATTCTTTCGCTTTAACTCTGTAGAACTGCACTGTCTTCTTTAATTGTACCTTTCTTGTGTGTGACTGACAGAGCATTTAGATTTTTGCAGTGAATATGTGAATACATAAAACTGTGTTCAAACCAACGAAAGTCTGCTGCTAATTCTTTAAATTGAAACGTGTGTAGCTTTCCCCCAAAAAAAGGAAAATCGTGGGGATGAGGTTGTCATTGCATCGATAAAATATTGTTTTCTGCTGATTTAAGGCTAATGGGTCAGTAATCCCCTGTTTTCTCCCTTTTTAATAGTGGGGTTACATTTGCTACCTTCCAATCTGCAAGAACTGTTCCTTAAGCTGTTGAAGTTTGGAACGTAATCACCAATACATTCACTATCTCCAAAGACGCATCTTTCAACACTCTGGGATGTAGATCACCAGGTCCAAGATTTTATTAACTTGCAATTCCAGTAATTTCTCCAGTACTTCCTTTCACAAATATTAAATTCTTTCAGTTTTTAGAGTCAAGTAAAAAAGCAATAAGGGCATACCACCTCTTTATAAATCACCAGCTGGGACTCCTCGGACATTTTGTTCAATTCTGAGCACCACCCTTGAGAAATGAAGTTAAGTTGTTTCAGTAGAATGATGCAAGAGATGGGACACATCAGTGTGGAAGCTGGGGGTCTTGGAGCAGAGAAGATTAGACAGAGGTATTCAAAATCGTGAACAGTTTTGATAAGAGTAAAGATAAGCTGTTCCTGATGTCAGAAGGGTCAGTAGCCGTAGGACACAGACTTAATCTGATTGTGAAAAGAACTAGAAATGACAGGGGGAAACTACTTTTCACACAGTGATTTGCTGTGATCTGGAATGCACAAATGAAAGGATGGAAGCAGATTCAATAATGATGATTTAAATACAATTGGAGAAATACTGGAGCCAAAAAATGGGGAGAGAGCACGCAAGTGGAATTAATTCCAAAGCTCCAGTTAAGGGGCACAGTGGGTGGAATGGTCTCATTCTGTGCTGCATCATTCTAGTTGTGGATGTGATATATGATGTTCACTTCCATTAAAAAAAAATGTACCAAATTTGCCCTGTTCCCCATTCAAATTACAATTGGACGCTGTTTGCAAGGAGATGTCCTGTTCGAGCTGCTCCTTCTTCACTTGTCTTCTTCTGTCACTCTGGAGCTACTCAAAGTGATTGTTGAGCAGACAGCCACCAACCACTCCCTCCTTTCCTGTGCACTGTTACTGGAGTGGACATCAACATTTTTCACCTGTGCATTTTTACCAGAAAACCAACAACCAATGAAAGAATTAAAGCACACATGATGACCAAAAATATTTTTACTGTGCACACAGAATTGTTGAAGAATGCATGCATACACTGTGCAAATATAAATAGAGATCACATGCTAAAAGACAATCACTCATTTTTTTATTTGCCAGTCAAAATGCAGTTAGCCATTTGTGGCCAGTTACTAGAAGTTTAGTGTCATGAGTAGGCTTACATTAACACTGCAATGAAGTTACTGTGAAAATCCCCTAGTCGCCACACTCCAGTGCCTGTTTGGGTACACTGAGGGAGAATTTAGCATTGCCAGTGGACCGAACCAGCATGTCTTTTGGACACGGGAGAAAACCCATGGGGAGAACACACAGATTCTGCACAGACAGTGACCCAAGCTGCTTCCCTGGTGCTGTGAGGCAGCAGTATTAACCACCATAACTAAGGTATTGGACAACAGTTCACAAGTCATGGTGAGGTTTTATAAAACTATAGATTCTCATACCTGTATGTAGAAATATATGTGTTTATGACATAAAGGAGGCTATTGGTCTCAGTGATGTCTGTGTCCACATTCTTGTTGTACAACCTGATCTCTAAATATGTATGTCCTGCAGCATTATGAACGCATTGTGGAAAGCCTGCCTGGGATTCCTTTCCTTGGTTAAAGCTATGGAGATTCACCGAGGGAACGTGCCACCCTGATCCAATGGAAGGTCATCAAACAAAGTACAAGGCAACCCATTCAGGTAGGTGTTCATGAAGTCCATGGTGTTTCCAAAGCAGGTAAGCAGAGCCCTGCTGGGAATGCAAAATGAAAATGTTATGGATCATGGGGAGAACAAACCTGGTTGATCCTGGGTGGGGGATTACAAACCTGATTGATCCTGGTGGAGATGATTACAAACTGGTTGATCCTGAGGGGGTGATTACAAACTTGGTTGATCCTGAGGGGGTGTGGGATTACAAACCTAATTGATCAGGGGAGGGGGATTACAAACCTGGTTGATCAGGGGAGGGGGATTACAAACCTGGTTGATCGGGGAGGGAGGATTACAAACCTGGTTATTCATGGGGGGGGCAATTACAAACCTGGTTGATCCTGGGGGTAAGGGTGGGGGATTATAAAGTGGTTGAGGGGTGGAATTCCAAACCTGATTGATCCTGGGGGGGGGAGATTACAAACATGATTGATCCTGGGGGGGAGAATTACAAACCCTGGTTGATCCTGGGGGAAATTACAAACTTAGTTGATCTTGGCGATCATTACAAACCTGGTTGATCCTTGGGGGGGAGGGCAGGGAGGTAAGGATGGGGGAATTACAAATTTGGTTGGGGGGGAGGGGTTGGAATTACAAACCTGGTTGATCCTGGGCAGCGGGGAGTGGGGTGGGGGTGGAATTACACACTTGGTTGATCCTGGAGGGGGGAAATCACAAACCCTAGTTGATCCTGGGGGAGATGATAAACCTGGTTGATCTTGGCAGTTGGCATACCTTATTGATCATGGAAGGCAGGGGTGGGTGGGGAGCCCTGGGAGGGGGGGTTTGGAATTATAAACCTTGTTGGTCCGGGGATAGGATGGATCATTAGATAGGAACGAAACATCTCCCAGGATGGAGGCAGAGCAGAAACGTCAGGAGCCCACGCCTGGGCTTGTTGCTTGCCCAGGGTGACATAGGACCAGGCCGAACAAAGGCGTTTCCATGGGGGCAGCTGCCGTCGCTTAGCAACTGCGGTGTAGCAGAGGTTTGGGGAGGAGATGATTGGTGGGCTGCTGAATGGGCGGCTCTTTGATGCTAATTGAAAAGTTCCTTTGCCCGCCGCGGACTTGGCTTTGCACTTGGAGCGAGCAATTCACACAAAATTGAGACGTATGTGCGATCCTTAGCGAGATGGCACATACATTTACCTTATCCGAGCTGGTGAACCTGGCCATTGGCACCCCCGAGTTGGGCGTGTGCAACTTCAATGCGCTGCATGCCCTCCTGCATGGCATCTTGGAGCACCTGCACATGGGGGAGGTGCAGAAGACGGTGGGCGAGGTGGAGAAAGAGTTCATCAAGCCCCAGAGCACGGACAGTGCGGCCCCGCACTCCTCGGCCTCGGAGGAGGCCGCCAAGGCTGTCGAGAGCAGCAAGGCGCCCTCGCTGTTCCACCAGCTGGAGGAGAAGGTGGCCAAGCTGCAGGCTGCACTGGAGTTGCTGAGCCAGCTGCCCACCGTCCCCGAGCTGATGGCCCGCAGCCAGACCGACCATACGTCCCCCCGCAAGTTCTCCGTGCCCAACACCGGCGCCGGGCCAGTCAAAGACATGTGGCAGCTGATGCAAGTCAAGAAGAAAGTTGAAGCGAACGAGGAAGGGGTCAATAAGGTGAGGATGGTTTCAAACTGGCATCGGTGGCTGTGCTACTTTTTAAAGAACCAATCTGGATGGTTAAAGGTTGAGCATTTACTCTTGAAATATGAACTATGAATCCCTGCAATGCAGAAGGAGGCTATTCAGCCCGTCTAGTCTGCACCCACTCTCCAAAAGAATATTCCCCACTCCACCCCGTGCAACCCCACACATGTGGCATGGCCGATCCTCCTATCCTACACATCTTTGAACACTAAGGGGCAACTTAACGTAGCCAATCCACCTAACTTGCATATCTTTGGATACTAAGGGGCGATTTAGTCTGGCCGAGCTACCTAACCTGCACGTCTGTGGACACGAAGGAGCAATTTAGACTGACTGATCCACCTAATGCACAGGTCTTTGGAGTGTAGGAGGAAACTGGAGCACCCGGAAGAAACCCATGCAGACGTGGGGAGAACGAACAAACGCAACGCAGACGGTCACCCAAGGCTGGACTCGAATCTGGGTCCCTCGCACTGTGAGGCAGTGGTGCCAACCATTGTGCCACCATCATATATGTCATGTTGTTTAAAGGCATCCAGAAGCATTATTGGCTGAATGAAAGGATTAACTGGAGCAACTACTGCCTGTAATCAGATATATGATTAAATTTGACTGAATAATTCTGTTCAGTTGCAGGGGGGGTGGGGGGGTAAGCAATGGGCTGTAAATCTACCCATTGTTGCAATGCAAATCCCTTGCTTTTAAAAAAAACTTGCCTCCCACTTTAGATGATTTTGGGTGAAAGTGGCATGCTGCTGGATGATGAGTACATGTGGCCTCTCCTGTTCTTTTGTTGCATTCCAAACCCACTTCCTCGGTTTGCACCCTCTGCCTGAAAACCTCGAACTGTCTGAAATCTCACGGCTGCGATCCCACTTGCCCCAGCTACAAAGAAAGCTGGTCGTTTGCAGCCTGACTTCATTTATTTTCTGAAATCTGTGAGAAGATTTGATAGAGAGGGGTCTGGAAAGAGTAGATCGGGAGAAAGTGGTGAAAGAATTGAGAACAGGAGGGCGCAAGTTTAAAATAATTAAAGTAAAGGAAGCAAAAGTGATATGAAGCGAAAATTTCTATGCAGCCAGTGCCTGGGTTTTGGAAGGCACTGCCTGAGAGTGTGGTAGAGGTAGGTTCAATTGAAAACATTCAGAAAGGAAGAATATGCAGGGATATATGGGGAGAAGCATCATGTGGAGAGCTGGTACAGATGTGGTTAGCATTGCTGCCTCACAGCTCCAGGGACCTTGGTTCGATTCCTGGCGTGGGTCACTGCCTGTGTGGAGTTTGCAGTTCTCCCAGTGTCAGCATGGGTTTCGTCCGGATGCTCCGGTTTCCTCCAAAACTCCAAACGTGCAGGTTGGGTCGATTGGCCGTGCTAAATTGGCCCTGAATGTCCTGGGATGCTTGGATGAGTGGGGCAAATGTGCAGGGTGATGGGAATAGGGCCTGGGTGGGATTGTTGTTGGTGCAGACTCGATGGGCTGAATGGCCTCCTCCTGCTCCGTTGGGTTTCTTTTCTATATGATGGGCCAAAAGGCCTCCTGCACCAGGCAATTCTGTGATTTATATTAGGCTTGGCGGGAGCATAATGCAGATTTACCAGTATGATACTGAAGTTCAGAGAGTTGAATTATGAGAACAGGCTGTGTAAATTTGCTTGTATTTCCTGCCGCACTGAACTTGGAAATGATAATTTAATAAAATTGTTTTAGATGTTAACAAGGTTCTATAAGTTCGCGAGTGAGTCAAGAACATTATGCGAGGCAGGACATTCAGGAATGAAATTGGGAAACAGTTCTTCACACACAGCAGGGGAAATTCGGGGAAAATCCCAAGATGTGTTGATTTGGTGGATTGGCAGTGCTGAGTTGCCCCTTAGTCTCCCAAGATGTGTCGGTTAGATCAATTCACCATTGCAGGATTACAAGGATAGGGTTGGGGGGGAGAGTCTGGGTGAGGCACTCTTGTCAGGCAGTCAGTGCAGACTCAATGGGCAGAATGACCTCCTTCTGCACTGTAAGGATTTTATGATTCTCCAAAAGATTCTGAAAGTGAAGATCAGCCAACAATTTTCAGCACCGAGGTTGCTAGATTTCTGTTAGATAGGGATGTGGAGCAAAGCTGGGTAAATAGTTTGACCTGCAGATCAAGTATGACCTAATTCTTTTTACTCGTCTATGATGTTGGTGGCAATGACTGCATTACTGCCCATCCCTAACTCACTTGAGAAGATGGTGATAAGCTGCTTTCTGAACCACAGTGGTCCTTGTTGCACGTTTTGTGTAATAACTGTAGAAGAGCTTGTTTGAAACTCCTCTGACAGATGTGTGGGTTGGAGCAGATAAAATTGTCAAACATCACTCCAAGCTGTCTACTTCCAGGTTTAATGGTGGCACAGCGGTTGGGCGGCATGATGGCACAGTGGTTAGCCCTGCTGCCTCACAGCATCAGGGTTCAATTCTGGGTTTGGGTCACTGTCTGTGTGGAGTTTGCACATTCTCCCCATGTCTGCGTGGGTTTCCTCCAGGTGCTCCCGTTTCCTCCCACAGTCCAAAGATGTGCGGGTTTAGTTGACAGGACATGCAAAAATTGCCCCTTAGCGTCAAGCGGATTAGAGGGTAAATATGTGGGGTTGTGGGGTGGGGGCCGAGGGGGAATTTTTGTCAGTGCAGGCTTGATGGGCCAAATGGTCTCCTATTGCACTGCAGGGATTCTGTGTTTCTAATGGAGGTGAAGTCAGCTGCCAAACCATTCCCAGGGGTTAGGATGGCAATTTAAATATTATAATCAGGCTGGGAACCTCACATTTATCCTGTCTAATGGGGTTAACTGGTCAAATGCCTGAGTCTCAGGAAGCCCAGCAGCTCAAATGAAGCAAGGGCAGCTTCGGGGAAATGTTAAGCATGGTGGTGTTGGTCGACCAGGGGATCCAGAATTCTTCCTCTAAGTTAATATCTTTCCTGTCCCCTGTCTTCAAATGCGATTAAAATTCCATTGTATGTGATTCCCAATCAAAACTCCTCCCTCACGAGCCGACCCCTGTTGCCTCGCAACCCACCCCCGTCAATATCTCAGTCTCAGCATCAGACTGCACAGATTAAACTTGGTATTCTGATAACGCTGAGATATCTCAGGCTGAGGTCGTTCTGATGAGCTTATATTTTTCTTCAAAATTACTATTAATTTTGACAATCTCCTAACTTTATTTCAACGACAGCCTCACCATTTACTGGCTCCCAGCTGTTTACTTTCCTTAGCCTTCAGGAGGTGCACAGTTGAAAACTTGTGTCCAACTCGAGGTGTAGCAGTGACCATGTCAAGATTGTTTTTTTTTGCTGGTACTGAGACATCTTTTTTTTAAAACGGGCCTTCTGATGATAGGTGTTGTTTGAATCAATTGGCCTTCAACATGCTTGCTCTGTAATGTTCAAACATGAATAATTGATTGAGGGTACTGGAGGATAATCAGTGTCCCAAGAACAGTGAGGAATCTACACCTTCCAGACAAGGCAGGAACGCAATCATGGAAACTGGTCATCTCAATCATTTTTTCCATGGGAATTCTAATTTTATTAGACTTTCTCAATCGTGTAAATCAGAATCTTTGCTCATGGGAATAATTTTCTGTGCACTCCCACAGCATATCGAGGGCCATAATAATCTTTCTATTAACTATTCAGCAACGCACACAGTACTCAAAGTGGGTCTTCACTTTTCATGGGGCAGCATGGTAGCACTGCTGCCTCACTGTGCCAGGGACCCAGGTTTGATTTCTGGCTTGACTCTCTGTGTAGAGTTTGCATGTTCTCCCCGTGTCTGCATGGGTTTCCTCCGAGTGCCCCCGTTTCCTCCCACAGCCCAAAGATATGCGGGTTAGGTGGATTAGCCATGCTAAATTGCCCCTTAGTGTCAGGGGTACGAGCTAGGGTAAAGCATGGGGTTATGGAGATAGGGCCGGTGTGGGATTGTGGTTGGTGCAGTCTCAATGGGCCGAATGGCCTCTTCCTACACTGTAGGATTTTACATTTCTATGACCAACGTACTCTAAAATTGTTCCATTTAGTGAAAAATCTTTTCCTTTCATTGCTTGTTTTTATATTAAGATTTCATCCACATTTAGTCCATTAGCTAACCTGGCTGAGATTGTTCCAAATTATTTTTGCCCCTGCTTTGATGTTAATTGCAAACTTTGCAATTTGAGTTAAGGTTATATGTCATTTTTTTCCCAGTATAAACAGAAGTAAAGTGACTAAAGTCCTCAATTGAGCATGTGAGTCCGATATCAGAACGTGGGAATGCTTCATTTCGTAACCTCTTGCCAGTTTGAAAAAAAAACTATTGGTCTTCATGGTGGAAGATGCTAAAAACATTCCAAAAATACTAAATAATCAAAGACAATCGGAGGGAAGAAATAATTATCACTCGGGAAACTAATAGAGCTTAAGGCCGATAAGTTCTCTGGACATGATGGGGCATATCTTAGGATGGTAAAGGAAGTAGCTTCACAGATGGAAGACCTGTGCATCCACTAAGAATCCCTAAGTCACAGAGGATCAAAAAACTATCAATGTGCTTTAAAATGGGTAACTATAAGCCAGTTAGCTTAATTTCTGTCATTGGGAAAAGTCCATTATAAAATATCTAATAGCAGAGCATTTAGAAATGCACAGTATAATCAAGAATGTCTTCACGAAGGAGAAATCATACCTGACAAACTTAATAGAATTCTTTGAAATGGTAACAAGCAGGATAGATGAAGGGGAACCAGTAGATATACTATATTTGGATTTCCAAAAAGCATTTGATAAAGTACAATACAAAAGGCAACTTAATAAAATAAGAGCTCATGGTGTCGGGGGTAGTATATCAGCACGCATAGAGCGTTGGCTAACTAATAAAAGACAGAGTAGGGAAAGAGGGACATTTTCAGGATGGCAACCTGTAACGAATGGAGTGCCACAGGGATCAGTGCTGGGGTCACAGTTCTTTACAATATGTATTGATGACTTGGACGAGGGAAGTGGATGTACTTTGCCAAGTTTATGGTTAACCGAAAACTAGGTTGGATGGCAAGTGGTGAGAATGATACAAAGTGCACACAGAGGGATATAGACAGGTTATGTGAGTGAGCAAAAACCTGGCAGATGGAATATAATGTCGGAAAATGTGAGGTTCTTCACTTTGTTTAGAAGGATAAAAGAGCTGAATATTATTTAAATGCAAAGAGCTGCAGCACAGGGATTTGGTGGTCCCGACAGTGCAGAAGGAGGCCATTCAGCCTATTGAGTCTGCATCAACGACAGTCCTCCCCAGGCCCTACTCACTTAATCCAAAGTATTTACCCTGCTATTCCCCCAACATTATGGGGCAATTTACCATGGCCTCCCCCGCCCGCACGTCTTTAGACTGTGGGAGGAAACCGGAGCATCCAGAGGAGAACGTGCAAACTCCACGCAGACAGTGACCCAAGGCCAGAATTGAACCCGGGGCCTGGCGCTGTGGAGCAGCAGCGCTAATCACTGTGCCACCGTGCTGCCAATTGTAGGACTCCCGTAACAAATTCTCGATTACCACTACGTTTCTGAATTTGACACTGCCGGGCTTGAACACTCCTTTGACACGTTGTCACTCTGTGGCATCGGATGCCAAATCCTGGTTCGAGAGCTCCATGCTCCCGGAGGATTCCTGTATTTCCTCCCGCCTCTCGCCCTACGGTGTGAGCAGTCGCTCGCTTTTCCGATGGTCGGAATTTTACCGCCTCGTCTGCCCGAGGCTTGTGAGATCCTGCCTGAGGCCGGTGCCGTTCTGTGAGCCTCACGGGGCAGGTATGCTGGTAAAATCCTGTCAGATATCTGTAATCTGAGTAGTTTATCTTATTCTGGTGATTGCAGCGATCCTGGTCTCTATCATAGTGTTCTGTTAGTTTTACAAAAGTGCACTGAGGAAGTTACCAGCGAATAGGACCGTAAGATATAGGAGCAGAAGTGGCCATTCGGCCCATCGAGTCGACTCTTCCATTTAATGAGATCATGACTGATCTGAAATGATAATCCCCGATCCACTTTCTCACCTGATCCCCGCAACCCTTAAATCTGATTATCTCAGTCTTGAACGTACTTCATGACCCAGCCTCTACAGCTCGCTAAAGAATTCCACAGATCCACCACCCTCTGAGAGAAGAAACTCCTCCTCATTGCTGTTTTAACTCGGTGACCCTCTTATTTTGAGATTATGCCCTCTGGTACTAAACTCTTTCCCAGGGGCAACAACCTCTCAGCATCTGCCATTCTAAGTTGTTATAAATATCTGATTATCTTGGAAATTCTAGACTACAGCAGGTTATTGTTGCAGGTGGTATTTGGGAGTACGTGATCTGAACAGTTACTAGTATGCGTACATCCGCAGCAAGCAATGTAATCCCGTTTCTGTATGTGCCTTTTTTTTCAGGCTATGTCATCATTGCAGGAATTAATGAATTCAATTAATCAATTAAGTAGCGCCAATGATATGCTGAAGAAGGAGATGGAAAAAGTAAGTTGACAACACTCCTAAAGTAGACTCTCGACTGATTGTGTCTAATCTTTGTGATTTTTCTCTTTATTGTTAATATGAAGGAACTCCATTTCTTTTCATAGTACTCTCCTAATGTCTACGAAGACATGGAAGGTACTTCTATAGTTAGTACGCCAGAATCTTTTTAAGGAACAGTTGATTGGAGTGCAGGACAGACATGTTCCTATCAAAAGGGAGGACAGGATTCAGGAATCGTGGATGACCAGGGAAGTTGCAAGTCTCCTCAAAAGGAAAAAGGATGCATACACGAGGTCTAGGCAACTGAAAGCAGACGAAGGATTTGAAAAATTCAGGGAAAGTAGAAAAGAATTCAAACAGGCAGTAAGGAGGGCAAAAACGGTCATGAAATGTCCTCGACAGACAGGATTAAGGAGAATCCCAAGGCATTTTATATACGTACATTTGGAACAAGAGGACAGCTAGAGAAAGAGTTGGTCTACATCAGGACAAAGGAAATTATCTGTAGACCCAAAGGAAGTGGGTGAGATCCTTAATGTGTACTTTGCATTGGTATTCACAAAAGGAGAGGGATGCTGATGCTGTCTCGGAGGGGTGTGCAAACTCTTTAGAACAAGTCATCATTGTGTGGGAGGAATGGTGAGGTGAATTAAAAAGCATTAAGGTCCAGATGACATCTATCCCAGATTACTGAGGGAGACAAGAGATGAAATTGCTGGGCCTCTAACAGAAATCTTTGTTTTGCTGGCCAACTGGTGAGGTCCCAGAAGATTAAAGGATAATCAATGTTGTCCCATTTTTTTAAGAAGGATGGCAAGGATAACCTGGATAATTATAGGCCAGTGAGTTTGACATCAGTGATAGTGAAATTGCTGGAGAAGATTCTTAGGAATAGAATCGATACACATATGGAACTGAAGTGTCTTACTAGCAACAGACACCATGGTTTTCTACAAGGGAGGTCATGCGTCACTAATTTAGTTGAGTTTTTTGAGGAAGTGACAAAAATGATTGACGAGGGAAGGGCTGTGGATGTCGTCGACATGAATTGTAGTAAAGCGTTTGACAAGGTCCCTCGTGGCAGGCTGATGCAAAAGATTAAATCTCACGGGATCAGGGGTGAACCAGCTAGATCGTTTCAGAACTGGCTTGGCCATAGAAGACAGAGGATAGCAGCGGAGGGTGTTTTTCTGAATGGAGGTATGGAACTAGTGGTGTTCTGCAGGGATCAGTGCTGGGACCTCTGCTGTTTGCAATACATTATAAGAGACTTCGAAGAAAACATAACTGGTATGATCAGCAGGAATACACGATGTGGAGATGCCGGCGTTAGACTTGGGTAAACACAGTAAAAAGTCTGACAACACCAGGTTTAAGTCCAACCGATTTATTTGATCGTAAACTCACGAGCTTTCGAGGGGTCTCCATTCACCGGAAGAAGAGGGAAACCCCTCGAAAGCTCGTGAGTTTACGATCAAATAAATCGGTTGGACTTAAACCTGGTGTTGTCAGACTTTTTACAGCAAGAATACAGCAGGATACAGGCTGGAGAATTGGACGGAGAAACGGTGGAAGGGATTTAATCTGGACAAACGCAAGGTGGTGCATTTTGGCAGATCCAATTTGGGTCGGAGCTATAAAATAAATGGTAGAACTGTCAGGAGCATTAACACGCAGATCGGGGAGTATAGGTTCACAAATGCTTAAGCGGCAGCACAAGTGGAAAAGATAGTGAAGAAAGCATATGTATGCTTTCCTTCTTCGGAGAGGGCATTGAGTATAAAAGTTGGAAAATTATGTTTGAGTTGTATAAAACGTTGGTTTGGCTGCATTTGGAATGCTGTGTCCAATTCTGGTCACCACACTACCAGAAGGACGCGGAGGCTTTGGAGAGAGTACAGAAAAGGTTTACCAGGATGTTGCCTGGTATGGAGGGTCGAAGCTATGAGGAGAGATTGAATGAACTGGGATTGTTCTCCCTGGAAAGACAAAGGCTGAGGGGTGACCTGAGAGAAGGGTGACCCGATAGAAGTTTATAAAATTATAAAGAGGTTATAGATAGGGTGAACAGTTGGAAGCTTTTTCCGAGGGCAGAAATGACAATTACAAGGGGGGAAAGGTTCAGTCGAGATGAGCAGGGCAAGTTTTTTTTTACACAGAGTGGAGGGGGCCTGGAGTGCACTGCCAAGTGAGGTGGTTGAACCAATTACATTCGCCACATTTAAAACTTATCTTGATAGCATATGAACAAACGGGGAATAGAGGGATAGAAGCAATTGGTCTACAGAGGTAAACGAGGTCGGTGCAGGCTTGGAGAACAAAAGGGCGTGCTCCTGTGCTGTACTCATCTTTGTTCTGAGATGTTGTTGTAATTTTTAGATATTTATTGCTTGTCTGAAAGTAGGTTTATTTAATGGAGACTGATTAAATTCTGGCCTCCTTGTGATAGAGAAATGATTTGTGACAGTAGTGGCCACGATTGGATCCTCTGTTAGCTTTGTCCATTTCCCTGCATTCTCCAAGACATCAGCTGTGGCTTCCACTTCCGCAACACATTAAGCAAAGCAAAATATTCTCAGGTAAACGCAATGAAGAGGGAGAGAGGTCAGTAATAGGAGAAGAATTAGAGATGGTCGAGGGCAGGGTGAAAGACATTTTGAGGGGCTTTTGAAATTGAGTGGAGAAGAAGCAAGGCAGAGACCGGAATTCAGAATGAAAGGCCTGGATATTCAACCCTTCTCCACGTCGTGATCTCTATTTCTCCCTCCCCTCCACTAAGGTCAAAGTGCAGCATTTCATCCACCCCTCCACCCCACCCTCACTTCACACCTTGGCCCAGCCCCTCCCCGTATCAGAGACTTTCCCCTCAAATTTTTGAACTCAGTATTCAGGGCGAGAGTGTTGGGGGTGACTAGGCAAAGGATTGAGAGCTGAACCTGACGTGGTTTGGACTTCTAAAATAACCTTTAGCACAGCTCAGTTTCTGGGTCAAATTCGTGGCTATAGCGATAATGGAAATTTGGTACAGGGAAGCTTCAAAAAATACACGTGGCTCAATTTGAATTCCATATGACGTTTCAACAGGTGAGCGGTGATGTTTGACACTCGCTCCTATTCCAGATATGTGGCCAAGCATATTTCAGGTTCCTCTGGGGCACTCTTGGGATTCTCCAAAGACATTGTCCCATTCATTACGATCATTGCTGGCCACCCAACTCAGCGACCTGTTCCCGCATCCTTTGATCCCTTTAGCCCCAAGACCTACATCTAACTCCTTGAAAACATAAAAAATTTTGGCCTCAACTGCTTTCTGTGATGACGAATTCCATAGGCTCACCACTCTCTTGGTGCAGAAATTGTTCCTCATCTCACTCTGAAATGGTTTGCCCCACACCCTCAGACCGTGACCCCAGTTCTGTTTCTGAAAAACTTGCATTTATATCGCACCCCTTATGACTTGAGGACATCCCAGAACATTTTGCATCAATGATGTGGTTTTTGTTTAGTCACTATTGGAGTGCGGTAGCCAATTTGGACTCATTCAGCTCCCTCATATGAAAATAGACAGGTAATCTGTTTCTGTGGTGTTGGTCGAGGGATAAATATTGGCCAGGCCACAATCACACCTTCTCTTCCAAATATTACCACGGGGTCTTTTGTATCCACATATAAGGACAGACAGAGAATCTGTTCAACGTCTGCTCTGAAAGATGGCACCTTGAGCACTAGAATTGGCATTACAGGGTGAAAGGAGTGTTGTTGCCCATGGCTGGCAGGGAAGAATGGGAAGTGCGGTCAAGGTTTGCCAGCTTTGTCCAAGCATTGAAATTCTTGCCAGCACCATAGAACCGTACAACAAAGAAGGAAGTCGTGGGTGAGTTGCCTCTTTGATAGAGCTCTTGAGGTTAGTCTCCCGCTCCAGCGTTTTCTCCACAATCCTGTAAGTTAGCTCTCTCCAAGGAGATGTTCAGTTTTCCTGTTGAAAATTCTGAAGGTATCCGCATCCATCCATGTCTCAGATAGTGCATTCCAGATGTTACAAAGTCTCTTGGAATTTCATCCTCCTTATTGCCCCTCTATAGTTCTTTTGCCGGTGATTTTAAAGCTGGGATCTTGGGGGTGGGGGTGGGGGTGGGGGGGCTCAACTGAATACCTCTCTGGTCCAAAAAAATTTGGAACTGTTTTGTGTTCCCTGGTTTCCTCAGGACTCAGCCCCGTCCTCCACAGGATGCCCTCCCCTCCCCGACATGACCTGACACCCGTACCGACCTAACCTGACCTCCACCCACTGGCAAGACGTTCCCCCCCCCACCCCACTGTTGAAGACCTGACCAGCCCTATTCCACCACCACCACTCCCCCCGCTGCCCGCCAACCCCCCCACACCTGCACTTCACCTGGAGTTATGGATCAGTGTGTTTTCTGAGATCATGAAATATGTTCTATTTCTCTGTTACTCTCTATTCTATTGTATTCTGTTTGCTGTAGCCCTTTTTTCCTCTTGTATTTTAAATTCTATTTCCTTCAGAGGCTGAATCTTACTGCCTTGGTCGGCCAAGTTAGCACTTGGGCACGGAGGTGGCCCCGAGTGATGGTCTATCAGGGTCGCAGTCTGGCCCTCCCTCAATCCCGTGAAGTTCTGGACTGAATTTTTGAGCGCCGCCAGGTCACGTTTCTTCCCCGCTGCCCTCCGGGAAGTGGCATTTGTCTGGTCACAATCCTGTTCAAGTAAAATCAAGATTTGCGAGGTGCCGAGTGGAGTCACCTCAGAAAGACAGGAAAGAGCAAAACACTGTTTTTTTGCCCCTGCCCCAGAAAGCTGCTGAAAGTCACAAGCTGAGCAGAGGTTTCCTGCTTGTTCGGTTGTTTACATCCGTTTGACATGTGGTTGCAGCATTGAGTCTGTAACTCCCTCTGCAGACCATCAAAGGGGCCAGCATTTCTGTTAAAGGGGCCTGAGCGCTTGAGTACATTCAGAAAATGTTATCTTAATTTACTGCCTCCTCGTGGAAACACTCCACACTTTCCTAATTCCGCTGTAACATTCTATGTTTTGTTGTGTGCGCACGTTTAAATATTCTGTTTTACTGTTTCATTTTCACCAACCTGAATTGAAAACTTTGTGTATCCCCAGTCAAATCAAAGCAAAGCGCGAAGTTCAGAAGAAATGTCTCGCAGAATGGTAAGTTGTGAACAGCAACCGTTCTGATATCATTATATACGTAGATGAATAGCTCGGTGATGTTAAGTAGCTTGGGAGTGATGCGAGAGTGTACAGGTAGCTCCAAATGTGAGTAAAAAGCTCTGTGTAAATTCAGAATGTGTTCCTCGTTGTGAAAATTTCTGCCTCGCCTGAAGCGAAGCCAAAGATCTTCAATCCGATCGTGATGAACAGGTGAAAAGCCTTAGCTGGTTATTTCCTGGTGCACTGAGTGTTATTGCAGATTTTTTGCCCTCTTGGATGTTTTGTGTAGCCACGTGTCTGGCTATTAGGCCAGGGGAGTTACAGACGGGAGGAGGCTTTTTAGTTCCTTTACGAGCCTGTTTTGCCATTTGGTGAAATCACAACTGACCCGCAACCTAACTCGGTATGTTCAAATAGTCAAAGGATATAGAACGTAGAACATTACAGCGCAGTACAGGCCCTTCGGCCCTCGATGTTGCGCCGACCAGTGGAACCAATCTAATGACCCTTTAACCTCAACTATTCCAATGTTATGCCTATCCACTGACCATTTGAACGCCCTTAAAGTTGGCGAGTCCACAACTGCTGCAGGCAGGGCATTCCACGTCCTTACTACCCTCTGAGTAAAGAACCTACCTCTGACATCCGTCCTATAATCATCACCCCTTAATTTAAAGCTATGTCCCCTCGTGTTAGCCGTCACCATCCGAGGAAAAAGGCTCTCACTGTCCACCCTATCCAATCCTTTGATCATCTCGTATGCCTCAATTAGGTCACCTCGTAACCTTCTTCTCTCTAATGAAAATAACCTCAAGTCCCTCAGCCTTTCCTGTAGGTGGCAGATAGGAAAGTAAGAGGCCACCATCGGATCAACTACGACCTTATCAAATGGTGAAGCAGGTTTGGGTTGGGGAGGGTCGGGGGGGCGGGGAGAAGGGGGCATGTCGAATCGTCTCCTCGTGTGCTTCTTCATAATACACCTGTCTTCTCCCAATATCCCTCTTTTGGATAACAAGTTCAATCTCAGATTTAAAATTAACAATTGCTCCAGCTTCAACTGATATTTGCAAAACGTGCTTCAAAACTTCTACCACCTTTTGCACGTAGAAGTCTTTCCTCATTTCATGTCTGAAAGGTTTGGTTTCCTATTGTTAATACCCCTGCTTCACCACCACCCCCCCCGCCCCTTTCCAGGGCCCTCCCACATCCGGGGAGCCTGCGGCTAAGGGTCACTTTTGGCAGGAACGGCCAATAAGCTCACACTCGAAGACTTCAGTTAGCCACTAATCTGTTCCCTTTTTTTTGAAAACTTTGATCAAATCCCCTTCAAACTTTTTAAATTCCTGGAAATATAACCCGATGTTGTGCAATCCTTCCTTTGAGCTTGAATCTTAGAGTCCAGATATAATTTTGGTTAAACCTAAATGCGCTCCCTCTCAGGCTGATATATCCTCCCTAAAGTGTGGTGTCCCGCAGTGCTCCAGGTGTGGTCCAACCATAGCTTTTATACAATTAAAGCATGGACCTCAGCGGTTTCCCCCTATATTCTGATACTCTAGATATTCCATTGTAGCCAGCATTCCATTAGCCTTTTGAATCCATTTCCATAAGAGTTCATATCATTTTATTGATCTGTGTACTGGAAACCCATCCCAAGTCCCTTTTAATCTCCAGCACTTCGCCATTCTATCTTTTTTCAGTTCAGTGTAGAAGGCTTCACATTTGCAGACAGTGGTATCTGTTCTCCCTCGTTTTGCCCATTCATTTAACCTATTGATGTCTCTAATTTTACATTTTCCATTTATACTTTGGTCAATATCGCTTACCTTTGTGTCATTGGCAAATCTGAATACATGGCCTTTTATCCCAATGTCTAAGTCGTTCAATAAGTACAGTGAATTGTTATATTCCCGGCACGGATAACTTGGGGATATCACGTGCCACGTTCTGATAGCTAGAGTACCTGCCCGTTATCCTTACTCTTCGTCTACTGCCACTTGGCCGACTCAGCCAGGTCAATAACTTGTCTTCAATTCCACGAATGTCAACTTTAGGTTCAGCCTATTATGAGGGAATGTATCAAATGCCTTCTGCAAATCCATATGAACAATATCTGTGGACATTCTCCTTGTGACTACTTTAGTCAGCAATTCAAAACACTCAATGAATCTTGTCCAACATGACCTCCCCTTTATGTATCTTTCTCTTCAGCTGAAAACCATTGCAGGTAGAACAGAAAATTCAGCAAACAAGCAATATGTCCATTGACAGGAGTTTCAGATCCTGCCCACCCAGAAAATCGCAGCCTCTATCCTAATAATTTCCTGAGAGCAGATGCTGGGTCAAGTGATCTATAAATCACTGGTTTTCCTCAGGCGTATTTCTAGAGAATTGTACTTACTGAACGTGCAGTAATGGCCTCTCGATTTTTAGTTGATGTATTGCTGTAGAAGCTGGGATATTGCACACTGGCCTTTTAAGCTAAATCTAACCATTTGCTTTTTTTTAAATCTAAAAAAGCTCAATTTTTTGCAGGACTAAAATGCAATCTACAAATAAATTCCGTCTCTTACATCAGAGAGGAATGGCCGTGTTCTAAGCTGCTTTTATTTAGATTGTTGAAAGACCTTGCTGCTCAGGGAATGTTCTCCACGCACCCAATATTATTCTACATGAGGCCAATGTTCTGAAATGGATTGCATACTTCAGCTCTGTTGTAAGAATTGAGTTGTTACAGCCTGTGTTCAGGGACTGAAACACCTTTTGTTCACATCACTCAGCTTTTGATTTTCTGTCAGTGTTGAAACAAGCACCAACGTTACCCTTCACCAACTTCTTTTAAGATTTCACGTAGTATTATATGATTCTGTTCCTTCAGTACTTGCTCTGATGTATTCTGTGGTTTCCCTAAAAAGATGGCAAAATGGTACGGTTCAGAATTGGGGAAAATTAAGATTAGAAAACAAAGCCAAAACAGGGAGTTGATAAGAGGCAGATGATTGGAGAAATGATGAGATGTGAATTTGCCTATCATTGGGAAATATGTATCTTTCTTATGTGATCAGCGGGAACAAGGCGGCAGGTGGTAACTTCAAAGTGGAGAGATAAAGAAATTGGCATGTACCTATCAAATGCTGACTCCACATGGTGGAGAACATCAAAGGGAATGAAACGGCACAACTGTGGAATGAGAAAGACAAGGAAGAGATAGCTAAACATCAGAGCTATAGAAAGCTGCAGCTATAGTCTCCTGAGAGTAGCTATTTTCTGCCTTCGCTAAACCAGAGGGCTATTTCCCAGACATAGTCACCTTAATCTGGATGTAGTAATTATTTGCTGGATTAGTAATGGCAAGTCTGAATGCTTTCTGCCCTACAAATGTATCATTTCATCCTGCCAAACCCTCCCCCCGATCCCCCCCACCCATTCAAACCTGCGCTGCTGATGCTGAGGAAAGGGTTGAGGGCTGCACCCCCAGGAATGGACCATTTGTTCCTCGAGATTTTGAACTACAAAGGGCTGTGAATGAAACCCAATCCATCATGCCATCCAGCCTCTCATCCACTGACTCTGTCTACACTTCCTGCCTCCCTGGAAAAGCAGCCAGCATAATCAAGGACCCCATGCACACCGGACATCGTAGAATCATGGAATCCCTACAGTGCAAGAGGAGGCCATTTGGCCCATCAAGTTTGCACCGACCACAATCCCACCCAGTCCGTATTCCCGTAACCCGTCATATTTACCCTGGTAATCCCTGTGACACTAGGGTCAATTTACTGTGGCCAATCCACCTAACCCGCACATCTTTGGATTTGCTTTCTTCCACCTTCTTCCGTTCGGGAAAAGACACCAGACACTACATTCTGCACTCTCTCCTTTCCTCCTCTATGTACGGTATGCTTTGTCCGTTCTGCGCGCGAGAAACAAAACTTTTCACAGTGTACTAACACATGTGACTATAAATCAAATCAAATCCAACAGGAGCTTTCAGTGAGATTCCCAATGGACAGAAGCCCTGCTTTATTTATTGCTCCGCTCCCCATTTCCTTCTCCACGAACCTCCCCTCCTCAAAAGCATCAAAACACTCGAAATGAATGAAAACTATCCGACAGCGTCTTGTGACACTGTTGGACTTCACCGTCGGTGCATAGAAATCACTGTTTAAAGGTCAGTCAGACCAACGCTACACTAAACTTCTCTCCAGCCTCACTTCCTTCTACTCTGTTGTTTGCTCTCAATTTAACCAAGCGACCCCTGTATGGTTGATGAATTTAATGACCGTGAATTTCAAATTTATCGGTATTTTAAATATCTCGGTAACGAGATACTGTGTTTCCCTCTGATCAGACTGGCATCTTGGAACAGTTGAGCACGATTCCAGATGGAAGCAACCTTGTCGAGTGGAGCACTCTGCAGACTTTGCTGAACAAGGAGGTGAGTAAAGGGTGAGGGTGCACTGTTTCAGCTGAGGGAGTGTCAGTCACGTTATCTGATGTACCGTGGGAGCCTTCGAGAGTCTATCAAAGGACTCGTTTGAGGTGGTGAATTTTTTGGGGGGGGGAAGTGGGTGGGATTGGAAGGGATTAAGACTCTGCTGTGCATCGATAAAGAGAACTTAAGGAAGAAATTGGAAGTATTACTGGAAAAGTAAATTGGGGAGGGGGGCGGTGGTTTTGGGAACAGTTTTTTGGTTGCTCGCCCACCAGTGTGTGGCTTTCTGGGTGACAGTGAGGGTTGTAGGTTTCAGGCCCGAACACCAGAAATAACTAAGGCTCTTAATGTGAAGATGGATGAAGTGGGATAACAGAGCATTCTGACCACGGAGGAGAGGGGGTTGCAGTCTGATTTGTGATGTCTTTCGCCTTTATTCAGTTCCAGTGGCAGCAGTTTGGGGGAATTCCTGGGGTAGCCATGCGTTATGACCCGCTGCAGATGCGGTTCCCGAAAGTTACCGATCTGAGCCAGACCCCTCAATTCCCCCCGGCTGACATTCCCCAGTTGTCACAAACTCGGGTGAGGAGGGATGACGAGCTCCGAGTTTATTCAACCCACCCTCTGCTGGCAGCAACAAAGGTTTAATCTAACAAAGTTTTCTTTCCCTCGGGTATCTTTTCCAGAGTCAATAATTTAAGAAGGTGCCAACTTCACCAAGGCCTTCTTGGGTTCAGGTGGTGTGAGTTTACTAACGATTAAAAGATTAGGTAAAACATGTGCATCGACATTCATGCAAGTTAGAAATAAGAATTGAGTCTGTAGCTAAAAGTTAAATGAAACAGTCCTTGATATGTGTGGGTTTGGTGTCAATGCATTGCAGCCATTCCGATTATTTTCAATATCGTTGCTGGTGTATGGTTGGTTCTTCGGTTCTGGTTTCTGTGATTTGGTCGAGATTCCAGCTTTTTCCAGCCGCAATCTTTCAGCTGGTTGATTGCCTTTCACAATCAGAGAGAGAGAGAGCTTTAGATAGTATTGCAAAAGCTGGCTATCTTTGCAAGGGCCCTGCCGCAGTTATTGTCTTCTCTTCAGTGTGGCAAACTTTCAGCTGCTTTTCTCACGGCGTGAATGCAGACTGACGGATAGACAAAAGAGAACAGCTCAGGCTGGTAGCAAACAAGCTTTTAACCCCCAGTATGTATTCGAAGAGACCTGGCGTATATTAGCCTGTCGAGGCCATTATAGTAAGAAGCCTCACAACACCAGGTTAAAGTCCAACAGGTTTATTTGTTAGCACAAGCTTTCAGAGTGCTGCTTCTTCATCAGATAAGTGGGAGTTCTGTCCACTTATCTGACAGAACAGGGCACGTAAAGATACAAACTCACTTTGCAAAATAATGGTTAGAATGCGAGTCTTTACAGGTCATGAAGTCTTCAAGGTACAGACAGTGTGAGTGGAGAGGATTAAGCACATGTTGAAAAGATGTGTATTGTCTCCAGCCAGAACAGTTAGTGAGATTTTACAAGTCCAGGCAAGTTCTGGGGGGTTACAGAGAGTGTGACGTGAAACCAAGATCCTGGTTGAGGCCGTTCTCACGTGTGCAGAACTTGGCTAACAGGTTCTGCTCAGTGAGTCTGCGCTGTCATGTGTCGTGAAGGCCACCCTGAAGAACGCTTACCCAAAGATAAGAGGCCGAATGCCCGTGACCGCTGAAGTCTTCGCCAACAGGAAGTTTCTGTTCGACGATTCTGCGTCGTCATGTGTCACGAAGGCCAGGATCTTGGAGATAAGGCCATTATGTCCTTACCGGAGATGGTAATCAGTCCTTTCATGAGGACCTTGGAAGCATTTATCCCAGCACCCAGTTGTGCTTTGAAGGGTAAAAGGCTGAATTTTGGAACAGCAGGTTTCCAATGGTCAAACAGTCCTTTATGATCCTTGGCTTCACTTGAAGGTTTTACGATCAAGACGGTGCACAGCGTGTGCGAAATGAACAGGGCAGCGGCTGGATTGTTTTTTCTCGTTCCAAGTTGTCTTTTATAAACCCGTGGCTGTTTCATTTCACCCAGATGGGAGGCCATTGACTGGTTGGCGTTTTCCACCCGTTCCCATCAGCGGGATATTCTGGTCCCACCTGCCGGCAGTGAACTCCGGCCGAGGTTTTCCTGGCAAGCGATGGCGGGGGCTTAATAGAATGGGAAACCCCACTGACAGCGCAGGATCAGAAAATCCCACTCTGGGTCAGCGTCAGGGGGCCACCTGTGCTGTCATAAAATATGCCACAGGGGGGCACGGAAAATCCGCCCCCCCCCCGCTCCGCCCCCACAATTAACTCTGCTTCTCTCCGCAAATGCTGACTGACCGCTGAGCATTTCCTGCAATTTCCATTTCAAGTTTTGAAATAGCTCCTAATTACTGTATACAGAACCTATAGTTCATGTCATTATTTCATATCCTTGGTCACTAATTCAGAATTTGAACTGCTTTGAATAAATAATCAAATGTATCATTTTCCTATCTTCACCCTCAGCTTGATTTTGATGCGAAAATCGCTTCGGTCTCCCAGGTCGCACAAGGGGAAGAGGAGGGTGTGGAAAGTGACAAGCCTGTAAGTAAAAATTATCCTGCCCATATCGTTGCTTTGCCATTTCGGCCGCAACAACATGATGACTTTTTTCTTTTTTTTTTGTTCTTTTTATTTCTGCCATTTGGTCGTACTTGCCCAAGCTTGGAAATTTGGAGTTCTGCTTGCCGCAAGAATATTTGTGTGTTCGGAACTGTTGCGAATGGTAGTCTCAGCAAATGTGTCCAACAGTGTTTGCCAGCTGCAAGCTTGGGCAGATTAAACATGACTGGGATTGCTTACCTGTGGATAGGTGGGATTTTAAACACACATTCTCACATTCATAGAAGTTTACAGCATGGAAACAGGCCCTTTGGCCCAACTTGTCCATGCCCCCTTAAGCCTCCTCAGCTCGTCCCAATTGCCCGCATTTGGCCCATCGTACCCATGTAACTGTCTAAATGCTTTTTAAAAGACAAAATTATGCCCACCTCTACTACTACCTCTGGCAGCTTGTTCCAGACACTCAACACCCTCTGTCAAAAAATTGCTTCTCTGGACCCTTGTATTCTCTTTCCCCTCTCAGCTGAAACCTGTGCCTTCTAGTTTTAGGCTTCGCTATCTTTGGGAAAAGATATTGACTATCTACCTTGTTTATGCCCCTCATTATTTTGTAGACCTCTATAAAATCCCTCTTCAGCCTCCTACGCTCCAGAGCAAAAAAAGTCCCAGTCTATTCAGCCTCTCCTTATGACTCAAACCGTCAAGTCTCGGTCATGGGGGCGGGGTGGGAGCTGAACTTGCTCTCAGTGATAGGTCAACGTCCCGCATATTGGTGTGTGCTGATACAAGGCCTTTTATCTATACGGTTGCAGCTTTTCACAATTGATGGTCGACCATTTTCTTTCCGTTTTAAAAATAGCCAGTCGACATTGACACTTGCCAGGCAGAATACAGAAGCTGCAGAAGTGCTTTGAGTCCAGTATTGATTTTTCTTCTTAACTTAGTACCGGAAACGTTAACTTGGTTAACCACGGATGCTGCCAGACCTCCTGAGGTTTTCCAGCACACTCTGTTTTGTTTTTAAGTTCTCCGGCATCTGCATGTATTTTGCTTTTACGTGTGTAAGCTTGATAAACATGGGAAAATAGGGACAGGAGTAGGCCATTCAGCCCTTTGAGCCTGCTCCACCATTCATTATGATCATGGCTGATCATCCAACTCAGTAGCCTGATCCTGCCTTTCCCTGCTGTCCTTTAATCCCCTTCACGATATCTAACTGCTCCTTGAAAACATTCAATGTTTTGGCCTTCGCTGCTTTCTGTGGTAGAGAATTCCCCGGGTTTACCACTCTCTGGGTGAAGAAATGTCTCCTTATCTGTGTCCTAAACAGTTTACTCTGTGTCCTCAGACTGTGACTCCTGGTTCTGGACTCCCCCACCAACAGGAACATCCTTCCTGCATCTATCCTGTCTAATTCTGTTCGAATTTGATAGGTCTCAATGAGATTTCCCCCTCAATCTCTCCTCCGTTGGTCTGTCCCTCCATCCCACGCTGGTATCAGTCTGGTAAACCTTTGTTGCACTCCCTCCATAGATCTGGAGACCAAAACTGTATGCAGTATTCCAGGTTGTGGCCTCACCAAGTGCCTTTTTAACTGCAACAAGAGATCCCTGCTCCTGGACTCGAATCCTCTCGCTATGAAGGCTAATGTACCCAAAGATGTGCGGGTTAGGTTGATTGGCTATGCTAAGAAATTGCCCCTTAGTGTCCAGGGATGTGGAGGTTAGAGGGATCAGTGGGTATAATATGTAGGGATATGGGGATAGGGCCCCGGTGGGATTGTGTTCGGTGCAGACTCGATGGGCCGAAGGGCCTCTTTCTGCACTGTAGGGTTCTATGGTGTACCATTTGCTGCCCTTACTGCCTGCTGCACCCGTGTGTTTATCCTGAGTAACTGGTGTTTGAGGACGCCCAGGTCTCATTGCACACTTCCTTCTCTCAATTTACAGCCATTCAGATAATCTGCTTTCCTGTTTTTGCGACCAAAGTGGATAATTTCATGTTTGGGCACAGTTTGAGGCAGGTTTGACACAGATTTCTCCCAATGCTTCAGTGGTGAAGGTAGGAGGAAGGAAACAAGGATTGTCCCTCGGACTCCTTCCTTCACCTTTTGGGTGCGAAATATTGGTTCAGCAAGCCAGTGATCAGTGTTCCATCCTTGGTGGAAAAGCCACTTGCTCAGTGTGGAAATTGTGACACTTGGTTTTAGCCTGCCGAAACAAACGAACTCAGCGAAACTGGGTGCCCGGAACAGCCTCCCCCCCCCTTATTCCTGAATCGGCCGTAAATTTTGTGCCTTTGGGAAGTGACGCTTTGTAAAATCGATGGAATTTTTTATCAATATTCCAGCACGAAACAAAACAAAATTCCTTCCAGCCCACAGAGGGAAACCCTCCCAAAATGTTAATGTGTTATTGTGGAAAATTGATGGAAAGTATATTGAACAAAAAAAAATGCCTGCAAGTCCACTCCTTAAATACTGCAGGAAGCATTCACTGTGATGTGAAAAGTAGCCTTCCAGTTTCTAGTCCACTAGGTATATCTGTCAACCTGTAGTTTGATTATGTGTTTCATTGCCATTACTGGGAAACTACATACAGTTGGCTTGAGGCACAATACTTAGTGTAAGGAGGTTTTTGGTTTTCTAATTGGGTTGAACAAAATTTCATTTCTGCTTTGGTAGTTTAGTGATTTTTTTGAAACCATCAATTATCATCATTTAGTAAAATGAAACATTTGCTGAGACTTGACAATGTACAATCCACTATTTCGTACTCAAGAAATGCCTATAATCGGGCTACATAGATATCAAGGGAAAATAATAAAGGATCTACATTGTAAGAAAAGGAACATTCCAGCTGCCTCGAGGAAAACCCACATTAAACTTGAGAGAATAATTGAGGACATGTTTTTCCCTGCTATCCCACCCTGAAATCTGGCATCTTAATGGCAAACGTGGAGCGCTTAATCCAACTATTACCCCTCTGTTCTGTTTCTGAACGGTGGCACTGCTGCCTCGCAGCCCCAGGGACCCAAGCTCAATTGTGACCTCGGGTGACACTGCAGAGTTTGCACATTCTCCTCGTGTCTGCGTGGGTTTCCTCCCACAGTCCAAAGATGTGCGGGTTAGGTGGATTGGCCACGATAAGTTCACCCTTGGTGTCAGGGAGATTAATAGGGTTAATATGTGGGGCTACGGGAATAAGGCCTGGATGGAATTGTGGTTGGTGCAGACTCAAAGGGCTGAGTGGCCTCCTTCTGCACTGTAGGGATTCGATGAAAGAATTGAAGTGCCAATATTTTGCTCTAACTTGCCTCCGTAAACTTCTGCATTTGTCCTTCTGGTGGTAGAGGGTGCCAGAACCATACCATGCTGAGTAGACTTTATCAGCATGAGGACCCAGTTCTTGCAAGCCATGTTTATGCCCTCAGTTCAAATCAGGCCTTTTGTTTTTTTGCACACAATGAACTGAAAGATGTTAGTGCCAAGGGAGGGATACAAAATTTTCCATTTCATACAAAGTCAAGATCAGACACTCCCAGATCATAAAAATCACAGTTACGTTTAGAACAGAACTTCCTCTACTTTGGCACAAAAATACCCTGCAGTCACAATGGACATTTTTCCATTTCTAAACACCAGCTTATAGAGGAGACATTCATTCCACCTCCTGACTGGATTTGAACTAATAGCCTTGAATGTATTCTACATTTTATAGTTTTAATTTTACTGCTTACAGTCACACTCGTTTAGTTAGACAGGATAACCGTCCAGATCTGAAAACAAAGTATTTCATGAATGAAAAAAAAACAATGATTTACGATTGGTTTCTATTTTTGCAAAACTGCTGTTGATTTAGACAAAGATTGTGGAGCGTGCATCTGGAAAACTACAGGAATTTTAGTGAACACTACCTTTTTTTTTGCAAGATGTGGGTGTCACTGGCTAGACCAGCATTTATTTCCCATCCCTAATTGCCCCTGAGAAGGTGGGGGTGAGCTGCCTTCTTGAAACGCTGCAGCCCGTGTGGCGCAGATACAGCCACAGTGCTGTTAGGGAGGGAGTTCCATTCTCAAGGAAGTAACACCGATACAGTTGCAAGTCAGAATGGTGTGTGTCTTGTGGGAACTTGCAGGTGGTGGTGTCGCCGTGTATCTGCTGCCCTTGTCCTTCGAGGTGCTCGAGGCTGTGGAAAATGCTGCTGAGGAGGCTTGACGAGTTGCTGCGGGGCATCTTGTAGCTGGCACACCATTGCTGCAATTCTGTGCTGGTGGTGGAGTGCATGTTTAAGATAAGGGGCCAACAACCCATGCTTTGTCCTGGATGGTGTCAAGCTTCTTGAGTGTTGTTGGAGCTGCACTCATCCAGGAGTGTTCCATCACCCTCCTGGCTTGTGCCTTGTGGATGGTGGACAGGGGAGTGCGGAGGTGAGTTACAGTCCTCAGAATTCCCAGCCTCTGATTTGCTGTTGTCGCCACGGTATTTATCTGGCTGGCCCTGTTCAGTTCCTCGTCAATAATTACCCGATATAATTTCCAAGCTTCGTCACAATTCAGCCATACGTATAAAAGAAAGTGATTTTGTGATTCTTGTAAATGCAAATGGAAAAATGTTAAATGTCTCCTGAAGTTGTGACAGGATATTGTCATTTTGGATTCAGCTATTCAGGATATCAATGAAGTGTGATGTGTGTATGTATATCACTGATCAAAATTTCTGGGGATATCTGAGGACTAACTCAATTTCCCTCCCTTTTACTGAAGGCTGGACTAACAGGCCTGCATGCTACCTTCGAGACTTTGCATCAGCTGTCACAACTGCATTCCAAACATCACGAGCTGAAGATCCGAGTGGACGAGTTGGAAGAGGAACTCAAGCGTCAAGTTGAAGAAATAGGTCAGCCACACCCAGTGGACAAAGCAATAAGATTCATGGAAGCAGTGTGTTTTTTTTTAAATTTGTAACTCATTGAATGAGGAATTTGGGTTAAATTTTTACTATTGGGAGGTGGTCATTTTGAATGTATTCTCCCCTTCAGAGAGTATTCACGTCCTGTGCTCTGGCTGGTGAAGACTCCTTGGTTCAAAGTTCCTTATCAATTCTATCTATTGTAAGATAGAATGTAATCTCCAAAAATGGGTGGGTTTGCACTGGATGGGAAGCTTAAATTTCACATCCAAAGTCAAAGATGTCCACATCCTGGTGTCACGGAAGTGGAGCAAGGGTAACCATCTCCTCTCAGGGAATGGCTCCATTAATAAAACCTTTCAAGAAGTGTTTTGTGCCTCCACTTGAAAAGATTTCTATTTTGAGCTACCGTTGGCCAGGTTTCCTGGCCTCAAGATATCCAGCAGATAAAAGAACCACAGAACCCGACAGTGCAGATAAAGGCCCTTCGGCCCATCAAGTCTGCAGCGACTACAATCTCCCCAGGCCCTACCCCCATATCCCTACATACTATTACCTGCTAATCCCTCTAACCTAAGCATCTTTGGACACTAAGGGGCAATTTTAGCCCTCTAAAGGAAACCACTTTTAAAGCACTGCTTGTTGGGCATGGAGAAGCAGAAGTATTTCCTCCAGCTCCACCCCATCCCGCGATTCTTCCCGATGTGAACCTTGTAATTTCCCCGTGACGCTCAGCTTTTCCGACCCCCTTCACCTGCTCCGCCAAGCTCCGGACTGGTGTCCTTCATGCAGAGACTTCAATATGAAGTGCAACGGTACAACATTGGATGCATTTTCCTGCAACTGTTAAACTTTATCCACTTGAGATTAGAGGGTGGGGTAGGGCGAAATGCTAAACAGGTAGTATCACATCAGCTGTCTGTTCTGTATCCCTTGATCCGTAGCTCTGGAAGTCAGTGGAACTGAACAGCAAGCAAGGACTATAATGGCCTGAATTTAATGTTTTGTGAGTGGGTGACACAGCTTGGGTAGCTGTATGTGCGGAGTCTGCATGTTCTCCCCGTGTCTGCATGGGTTTCCTCCGGATGATCCGGTTTCCTCCCAAAGTCTGAAAAATGTGCTGGTTAGGCACGTTGCCCTAAATAGGTGCCGGAGTGTGGAATTTCACAGTAACTTCATTGCAATGTAAACCTTACTCGTGACACTAATAAATAAACTTTAAATAAATTTCTACCCTAAGAGATTAAGAAAAAAAATCAACTGTTATGCGATGCTATATAAAAAGTACGCTGCAACAAGCAGTGAAAGAAGTGCTGATGTCAAAAGGTTTTCCAATCTTTGTCAAAGATTACCACCTAGAAGGGGATAAAAGAGCAAAAATGGGGATATAAGAGTATTGGTGCAGGCTTTTTTTAATGATATCAGGAGCCCTTTGAGCCTCAGTCTGCAGAACATTTGCTTCTGGTAAATGAAGAACGGACTGAAGCTGCAAAATCTTCACGTGGACTTTGTTCTAAGGTCAGTCTTTAGCAAAGAGGGTGTTGAGAAACAAAGTGGCATGATTTTAATAGATGTGCAGGAGCAGAGATCCATGCAAAGTGTGCATGCACAGATCTTTGACAGTGGTAGGCTGGTTTTTCTTTTGAAGAGTCTCTGAAGACTCAGAGAAACCTACTTCATGCCATGCCCAAGGCCACAGAGGTCAAACTGCACAAGAGTTGCAGATAGTGGAAGATTGAGGCTTTGTAATTGCACAAGAATGTGCACAGTGTTTCAGAGAATTTTTGTCTCAATAAAATTATTTTCTGAACTGTTTAATTCATTAAAGCTGTTCCTGCACAGAATCCTACTGGGTGGTAGTATACTGCTGATGACCTTCTCAGTAACTTCCAACCAAACCTTCTTGGTGTCTGCTGCAGGCTCTTTGCTTTTTAACTAGGTACAAAAGCAGGAAGATGTGCAAAATCTTTCTTACTCACTAGTTAGGCCTCCGCTACAATTGTGGCCTTAATTTTTTGACTTGATGATGTGTTGAGAGCTGGGTGGGGGGAGGGGGGGTGCTGATACTGCATGGGAGACCCAGAAGTAAGCGTAGTATCTCAGTGACTTTCGAACTCGACCACTTCATTATAAACTCGCTTCTGGTTTCCCCATCAGAGGATATGTTGTGGACCCGCTTTCACCGTCAGCAATCGGTGTTAGCAATTCTTGAGAGTATGAAAATAGATAAGTCCCCTTGGGTCGGATGGGATTTACCCTCGGATTCTCTGGGAGGCTAGAGAGGAGATTGCAGAGCCTTTGGCTTTGATCTTCATGTCATCATTGGCTTCAGGTATAGTGCCAGAAGATTGGAGGATAGCAAAGGTAGAAGGGGAGTAGAGACCATCCTGGGAATTGTATACTGGTGAGCCTTACTTCTGTCGTGGGCAAAGTTTTGGAAAGAATTATAAGGGATAGGATTTATAATCATCTAGAGAGAAATAAAATGATGAGGGATAGTCAACACGGTTTTGTGAGAGGTAGGTCGTGCCTCACAAACCTTATTGAGTTAAAGAGATGGAAAAGGGTCAGGCAGTTGACGTGGTGTATATGGATTTTAGTAAAGCCTTTTGATAAGGTTCCCCATGGTAGGCTACTGCAGAAAATGCACATGTATGAGATTGAGGGTGATTTAGCAGTTTGGATCAGGAATTGGCTAGCTGATAGAAGACAGAGGGTGGTGGTTGATGGGAAATATTCAACCTGGAGTTCAGTTCCATGTGGTGTACCTCAAGGATCTGTTTTGGGGCCACTGCTGTTTGTCATTTTTATAAATGACCTAGATGAGGGTGTAGAAGGATGGGTTGGTAAATTTGTTGAGACCAAAGTCGGAGGAGCTGTAGACAGTGAGGATGGATGTTACAGTTTGCAGAGGGACACAGATAAGCTGCAGAGCTGGGCCGAGAGGTGGCAGATGGAGTTTAATACGGAGAAGTGTGAGGTGATTCATTTTGATAAGAGTAATAGGAGGACAGAATATAGGGCCAATGGAAGGGCTCTTAGTAGTGTTGACGAGCAGAGAGATATCAGGGTACATGTGCATAGCTCCCTGAAAGTTGGCACCCAGGTTGATAAGGTTGTTCAGAAGGCGTACAGTGTGTTCGCTTTTATTGGTAGAGGGATTGAATTTTGGAGCCGTGAGGTCATGTTGCAACTGTACAAAACTCTGGTGCGGCCGCACTTGGAGTATTGCATACAGTTCTGGTCGCCGCATTGTAAGAAAGATGTGGAGGCATTGGAAAGGGTGCAGGGGAGGTTTACCAGGATGTTGCCTGGTACGGTGGGAAGGTCTTATGAAGAAAGGCTGGGGGACTTGAGGTTATTTTCATTAGAGAGAAGAAGGTTACGAGGTGACCTAATTGAAGCATACAAGATGATCAAAGGATTGGTTAGGGGAGACAGTGAAAGGTTTTTTCCTCGGATGGTGAGGGCTGACACAAGGGGACACAGCTTTAAATTAAGGGGTGGTAGTTACAGGACGAATATCAGAGATAGGTTCTTTACTCAGAGAGTAGCAAGGGCTTGGAATGCCCTGCCTGCAGCAGTTGTGGACTCACCAACTTTAAGGGTGTTCAAATGGTCAGTGGATGGGCATATGGATAACATTGGAATAGTTTAGGTTCGAGGGTCATTAGATTGTTGCGCTGACCAGTGGAACCATCGAGGGCCGAAGGGCCTGTACTGCGCTGTAATGTTCTTCGTTCTATCACAACCCCAATATTTAGAGGGATACCCCATCCCTGCATTCTGAAGGACTTTGCATTTGGAAACCAAAGGGGAGGGGGGATGGAGTTCAGAGGGGTAAAGGCTACTCCTTTGTTCCTTTTGCCTCCGTTCTGCATGTGTTGCCGGGGTTTGAGGAGTCAGAGAGAGAGAGAGAGATCGTGTTCCCTAGCAAAAGAAGAGCCTGCAGCAGACACCAAGAAGGTTTGGTTGTAAGTTACTGAGAAGGTCATCAGGAGTATACTACCACCCAGGAGGATTCTGTGCAGGAACAGCTTTAACGAATTAAACAGTTCAGAAAATAATTTTATTGGGACAAAATTCTATGAAACACTGTGCACATTCTTGTGCAATTAGAAAACCTTAATCTTCCATTATCTGCAACTCTTGTGCAGTTTGACCTCTGTGGCCCTGGGCATGGCATGAAGTAGGTTGCTCTGATTCTCCAGAGACCCTTGTGTGGTGCCCAATGAGTTTTGGAAACTGTGAAGTCCGTGCCTCAGACAGTTCGTCCCGCCCAGGGGCAGTCGCAGCCATCAGATGAGAAAGAATATGTATCACAGGCTGAGAGTTAGGCTGTGGGGGAGCAATGGATGTATTTTGAGTGGCGTTCCCAATTTTCTATCCTCTTTTTTTTCCCCCCATTATCCCTCACTTCATTTCTCCCTCTGCGCTGATGAAGACGTTCATTGAGGTCATGATGGCTCTGGAACATCAAAGTTCAAACATTGGTCACTGCAGTGAAAGTAGCAGGCATTCTGGCAGCCAGAATGTGAGTGTGCCCACTGGCGTTGACCGAGGCGAGCGTGTGCTGGTCGTGAAGGTGCACAAAGATTCATTGAATTGGATTCTTGGATAGACAATGGTACCGTCCATTGAAGAAGACATTGGGCGGGATTTTATGGCCTCGCTCGTCCTGAACCCATACAATGCTGCCCAAGGTCAACGGACCTTCCCATTGCCCACTCCGATTCCCATGGTGGGCAGGCACTAAAATTCCAGCCATTATCTCAGTTGCCAATGTCATCGGCCCCCATTCATGCGTGCAGTTAATTTTTCCAATCTCTCTCCGACTGTGGTGAGTTCATTTGGAAGAAAACAAAGTGGCACAGTAGCACAGCGGTTAGCGCTGCTGCTTCACAGCTCCAGGGTCCTGGGTTCGATTCCCAGCACAGGTCACTGTCTGTGTGGAGTTTGCACATTCTCCTCATGTCTGTGTGGATTTCCTCCCACAGTCCAAAGATGTGCAGGTTAGGTTGATTGGCCACGCTAAGAAATTGCCCCTTCGTGTCCAGGGATGTGTCGGATAGAGGGATTAGTGGGTATAATATGTAGGGATATGGGGATCGGGCCTGGGTGGGATTGTGGTAGGTGCAGACTCGATGGGCCAAAGGGCCTCTTTCTGCACTGTGGGGTTCTATGATTCTATGACCCCATGTTTCCCTAACAAAAGAGATAGCTGTCCACGTCATGGAGTGAACTGCATCACAGCCCAGGACATCCAGCATCATTGAGCGTGAGAGGGGCTTCACACCCCTTCTCAATTTCCAGCTCACCAACATCCTGCTATGTGAGATGACGAGCAAAGTGCTGATACTGTAACATTATATTACCCAATGATTACTGCTGCTCAATGATTTCCCCTTCATTGATTGTCCCTCTGTCCTGCTGACCACAGCTTTTTTTTTTAATTAATTAGTCACAAGTAAGACTGACATTAACACAGCAGTGACGTTACTGAGAAATTCCCCTACTTGCTTGTTGGGTCCATCCAGCATGTCTTTCAGAATGCGGGAAGGAACCAGAGCACCCGGAGGAAACCCACGCAGACACGGAGAGAAAGTGCAAGCTCCACACAGACAGTGACCCAAGCCAGACCCTGGGTCTCTGGTGCTGTGGAGCAGCGGTGCTCACCACTGTGCTACCGTGTCACCCCAGAGGGTTCAGCTTCTGACACAAGCTCTCCACTACTGACCCTCTCATCAACATCTGCTGTAGCTCCCTCTCGATGTCCGAGTCATCTACCCCCTCTCTGTGAGCCTGTCAAACTGAGAGTTTGTGATCTGGAGACTGATAAGTCCTGTGATGGTGCAGCCTCAGAATCAGCTCCATTGAGGAATTATCATCAGCACCCTTCAATAATTGCTGTTAAGTAGCTTGCTGGCCAATGGGAGATAAAAGATTATAAACTACAGCCAGAACCAGCATCATCTTCTCTGCTTCTTCTACTGGATATAATGAAAATCTAAATTTGCCATAAATTAGTTCTTGAATATTTGGAACGAGCATGGGCTTTACACAGACCTCTGTCTGAGTTTGAGATGATGGTTTAAGATATCTGCCTCGGCTCAGTGATATTGCTCTTGCCGCTCAGTTAAGGTATTGTCAGTTTAAGCTCCGCTGGGAGAGTCACTGCCAGATTCTGTTCTCGAATCCTACAGTGCAGGAGGAGGCCATTTGGCCCATTGAGTCTGCACTGACCACAATCCTACCTCAGCCCTATTCCCATAACCCGATGCGTTTACCCTCGCTACTCCCCCTGACACTAAGGGGCAATTTAGCACGGCCAGACCACCTTTGGACTGTGGCCGGAAACCCACCCAGACATGGGGAGAAGGTACACACAGACAGTGACCCAAGTCAGGAATCGAACCCAGGTCCCTGGAGCTGTGAGGCAGCAGTGCTAACCACTGTGCTGCCCAGATCAGTTAAGACATTATACCGACTGACCTCCCAGCTAAAAGATCCCACAGCATGATTCAAAGATGATCAAAGAGAAGCCAGACTGAGACCAGAAGTTCGTTGGCGAGCCATTTGAAATCTCCCTTCACGTTGGCGGGACTGGAAGATCCCACCAGTGAGAAGGGCTGAAAAATTCCAGCCAGAATAACCGAGAAGTTCGGTGAGGGATGAAAACCCATGTTGTATGGAACCTTAAAGAGTTAATTCAAAAGAATTAGTCACTAACTGGTCAATTTTCTTTCCACAGATTGGAGCAACAGATTAGCTCCCATAATCTCAGTACTGAATTCTATTTCTTTTTTTTTTAAAGACAAGAAAGGCCTTCCAGATGATTTACTGATGAAATTAGATTTATTCGAGAATGGATTGCAAATCCTCCAAAACGAAACCCTTCAGGTTACAACATTTTCAATCTCTATGCTTGTTGGGTGTAGTTCCCATGAAAGTGTTCTGGCTAATTTATCGATCTTTGTATTATTCTTGCGTGCCAAGTTAGAACTGCATTTTGTGAATCTGTCTTAATGACTTGTATTGTTGCTACACCCAAAAGGCTATTCAATGTATCGCTCTGGGAATATATTTCTCACTCGGGCTAGACTTGCTCAAGGTAAAATGGCAGCTTTCTGATTCGATGCTGAGATGTTTCCAACAAAAGTATAAGGCATGTTCTAAGCGGCAAATAGCCCCACATTCCAAATATCCCTTCTCTACTACACCCATTGATAACGTCCAGCTGCTTAAATTTCATCAACTTTTTCAGAGCAGTCTGAAGCCCAAGCCCTTTCTCGCAGCAGAAGAAATATGTCAGGGGACGTAAGGAGAAGATGGGCGGCACGGTAGCACAGTGGTTAGCACTGCTGCTTCACAGCTCCAAGGTCCTGGGTTCGATTCCAGGCTCGGGTCGCTGTCTGTGTGGAGTTTGCACATTCTCCTCGTGTCTGCGTGGGTTTCCTCCGGGTGCTCCGGTTTTCTCCCACAGTCCAAAGATGTGCAGGTTAGGTTGATTGGATATGCTAAGAAATTGCCCCCGAGTGTCCAGGGATGCATAGGTCAGAGGGATTAGTGAGAATGATATGGGGGTAGGGCCTGGGTGGGACGATGTTTGGTGCAGACTCAAAGAAGAAAGAGCAAAGGAAAATTACAGCACAGGAACAGGCCCTTTGGCCCTCCCAGCCCGTAACGTCCATGCAGCCCAACGAAACTAAAACCCCCTACCCTTCCGGCGACCGTATTCCTTTATTCCCATCGTGGGCCGTAGGGCCTGTTCTGTGCTGTAATGTTTTATTTGTGTGTTTGTCAAGACGCCCCTTAAAAGTCACTACCGTATCTGCTTCCGCTACCTCCCCCAGCAACGAGTTCCAGGCACCCACCACCCTCTGTGTAAAACATTTGCCTTGTACATCTCCTTCAAACCTTGCCTCTCGTACCTTAAACCTATGCCCCCTGGTAATTGATCCTTCCACCCTGGGAAAAAGCTTCTGACTATCCACTCTGTCCATGCCCCTCCTAATCTCATAGACTTCTATCACGTCTCCCCTCAACTTGTGTCGTTCCAGCGAGAACAAACCCAGTTTCCTCATAGCTAATGCCCTCCATACAAGGTAACATCCTGGTAAAATCTTTTCTGTACCCTCTCCAAAGCCTCCACATCCTTCTGGCAGTGTGGCAACCAGAACTGAACACTGTATTCCAAGTGCAGCCTAACTGGAGGATTTATGAAGCTGGAACATGGCTTTCCAATTTTTAAACTCAATGCCCTGGCCAATAAAGACAAGCATGCCGTATGTCTCCTTGACTACCTTCGCTACCTGCATTGCCAATTTCAGTGACCTGTACACCCAGATCCCTCTGCCTATCAATACCCTGAAGGATTCTGCCATTTCCTGTATATTTCCCATCTGTATTAGACCTTCCAAAATGGATTAACGCCTTAGGAAGTGATGGATGCTACACCCCTGAAAATTAGAACATTCGTAACGTTATGCCTGTGCTGGCCCTGGAAGAGGAACTCATCCCATTCTCCACCGTTACCCCACAGTCCTGCAAATTTTTCTTTTCAAAAATATTTATCTTTTTGGAAGGCCTAGATTGAAACTGCCTCCACCACACTTTGGGCAGTGTATTTCAGATCCCAGCCTTTGCATCAATTAAAAAAAAAACATTCCTAATATTAGCGTTTTGCCAATCACCTCAACTTGGTGTGCACGATATGCAATATATATTGTGATAGAAAATATGAGGACTTTGCTCAATGAATGGACTTGAACACAAAAATTTTCCAATTTGAGGTACTGCAGGGATTTGTGCTGGGACCCCAACTGTGCACGATATATATCGATGAGTTGGAAGAGGGAATTAAATCTATTATCTCCATATTTGCAGATGATACAAAGTTGGGCGGGATGGTGAGCTGTGAGGAAGATGCAGAGATTTGGACGGGCTGAGTATGTGGGCATCTGCATGGCAGATATGGGCCGAAGGGCCTTTTCCTGCATTGTAGGGTTCTATGATTGAAAAGACAAACAGAAAGGAATTATGTAGGGGCATGCGATCAGTGTCAAAGACTGCCACTTTCCTACCTTACTTACAAAAAAAAAATCAACGTGGAGGATTCGGGTATCATTGTTGACAGAGCCAAGGGAAAAGCAGATAAACTGGAGACTGGTGTCAGATTTGCTGGGCGTACTACTTCCATTGCTGTGGGTTTCCTCCAGGTGCTTAGATAGCATTCCAGAAATTGAGATACATGTTCAGAGCTCCTTCAAAGTGGAGCCACAGGTGGACAGAGTGGTGAAGGCGGCATTTGGCTTGGTTTCATTGGTCAGAACTATGAATACAGGAGTTGGAATGTCTTGTTGAAGTTGTACAAGGCATTGGTAAGGAAACACTTGGAAGACTGTGTACCGTTTGGTCACCCTATTGTAGAAAGGATATTATTAAACTAGAAAGAGTGCAGAAAAGATTTACTGGGCTGCTAGTTTGGTTTGAGTTAGAAGGAGAGACTGGATAGGCTGGGACTTTTTCCTCTGGAGCGTAGGAGGCTGAGGGGCAATCTTATAAAGGTCTATAAAATAATGAGAGGCATAGATGACTAGATAATCAATATCTTTTACCAAAGATAAGGGAGTCTAAAACTAGAGGGCAGAGGTTTAAGGGGAGGTATACAAAAGGGCCCAGAGGGGCAATTTTTTTCACAGTGAGGGTGGTGAGTGTGTGAAATGAGCTGCCAGAGGTAGTAGTAGAGGTGGCAGTGTCTAAAAAAGTGTTTAGACAGTTACATGGATCAGATGGGTGTCGAGGGATATGGGCCAAATGCGGGCATTTGGGATGAGCTTGGTGGTTATGAAAAGAGGTGACATGGACAAGTTGGGCCGAAGGGCCTGAAAACCTCGAAGTCTATGACCTGTGGCGGGATTTACTGTGGGAGGAAACTGGAGCACCTGAAGGAAACCCACGCAGACACAGGAAGAACATGCAAACTTCTCAAGGACTCGAGGTGGGAATTTAACCTGGGACCCTGGCGGTGTGAGGTAGCAGTGTATTCTGTGCTGCTCCCCACCCCCCCACCCCCCCCGTACAGTCCAGTGCCCGTTGGTGCCATTGTCTGGGCTGCACTCCTTCAAGGTGTCATCAGTCCGCGCAGTCTCTGATGCTGAGTACCTGTTTGCGAGTGGCGCACGCACCCCAGAGATTCCTCCACTTCCTGCCTCCTTCCTACCTTTCAGGATGGCCGTCCAACTACTATCCTGACCTCCCATTGCCTTGTGGTGGCCACAACCCGGAACGAATGATCCAGGAAGCTCTCGTCTTCCCTGACGCTCTTAACTTCCCCTCAGGATTGGCAATGCAGGCCTGAGCTGAAGCAGCGGTCAGTCTATTCTGAACAACCCACCCACCTCCCCCTCACCACAACCCGTGCCCAAACTCTTTGATCCTCCCCATCGGCCCAGCTATGCTCTTGCTCTCCCCACTGTAAGTGATGTTGTTCTGGAATAGGGTTAGTCAAGGTGAGAGGGTTGGGTGATACACATGTCAGGACCTAGGTGAATATCATTAAACCACTTTAGCACAAAATCTAATCAAAGCGGAGCATCTTTCCTGCTGCCCTGATCATGGGCGATCTCCACCCACATGGCCTGAAGGCACCTTCATCCCATCAATAGAGACATGGATCTCTCATTGAGCTATTTCACCCCTAACAGCACGTCCAGGCAGACGTAGCGTTTGAACATCTGGACTCCATCCTGCTAAGTCCCTCTGTTATGCACCCAGTCAGGGGTGCGTTCAATGGGAAATCCCGTTGACAACGGCAGACCATCAGACCTAGCCTCCAGTCAATGGCAGGCTCCACTGGGTGACACAGTGGTGCCTCACAGCACCAGGGACCCACGTTCAGTTCTGGGTCACTGTCTGTGTGGAGTTTGCACATAAGAACATAACATAAGAAATAGGAGCAGGAGTAGGCCATCTAGCCCTTCGAGCCTGCCCCGCCATTCAATAAGATCATGGCTGATCTGTTGTGGCTCAGTTCCACTTTCCCGCCCTCTCCCCATAACCCTTAATCCCCTCTCTTATCAAGAACCCATCAACCCGCTTCTTAAAAATATTTAGCGAGGCAGCCTCCACCACTTCAACGGGCAGAGAATTCCAGAGATTCACCACCCTTTGAGTGAAGAAGTTCCTCCTCAACTCCGTTCTAAACCGCCTCCCCTTTATCTTGAGGCTGTGCCCCCTAGTCCTACTGTCTTTTTTGAGTGGGAAGAGTCTCTCCACCTCTATCCTATCCATCCCATTCATCATCTTATACGTCTCAATGAGATCTCCCCTCATTCTTCTAAACTCGAACGAGTACGAGCCTAGTTTATTCAGCCTCTCCTCATAGCTCAATCCCCTCAACTCCGGTATCAGCCTAGTAAACCTCCTCTGCACTCCCTCCAGGGCCAAAATATCCTTGCGCAGGTGCGGCGCCCAAAACTGCACACAGTACTCCAGCTGCGGCCTGTGTCCATGTGGGTTTCCTCTGGTTTCCTCCCACAGTCCAAAGATGTGTGGGTTAGGTTGATCGGCTGTGTTAAATTAACCCGGGGGATAAGCAGGGTAAATACGAGGGGTTACGGAAGTAGGACTTGGGTGGGATTGTGGTCGGTGCAGACTCGATGGGCCGCATGGCCTCTTTCTGCAATGGAGGGATGCTTGGATTCTCAACTCCATCCGTTATCGAGTTCAGAACGTCACCTTAAAAACTGGAGTATGAATCGACTTGTATGGATTGTCAAGGGAAGGCAATGGTATTGTCACTGGAGTAGTAATCCTGAGACCCGGAAGAAACCCACGCAGGATCTCGGGATTACTAGTCCAGTGACAATACCACTGCCTTCGAGATTTCAGACTGCAGCTGAAATCCCACTATGGCTGATGATTAAATTTAAATTCCATAAAAATATGGAATTAAAATCTAACCATTGTTATAAAAGCCCATTAACTATCCTTACTTGGTCTGGCCTACATGTGATTCCAGCCCCACAGCAATGTGATTGACTCTTAAATGGCTAACAAGCCAATTAGGGATGGGCAAAAAATGTTGGCCCAGCCAATGATGCCCACATCCAATGCAGAGAGATCGGGATAGGCTGAGTGAGTGGGCGAGGACCTGGCAGATGGAGTATAACGTGAGCAAATGTGAGGTTATCCGCTTTGGAAGAAATAATAAGAGGATGGAATATTTAAAGGGTGAAAAGCTGCAGCACACTACGGTGCAGAGGGACCTGGGGGTCCTTGTGCATGAGTCGCAAAAACCCAGTCTGCAGGTACAGCAAGTAATCAAGAAGGCAAATGGAATGCTGGCCTTTATAGCGAGGGGGATAGAATATAAAAGCAGGGAGGTCTTGCTGCAACTGGACAGGGCACTGGTGAGGCCACAGCTGGAGTACTGTGTGCAGTTTTGGTTCCCTTATTTGTGAAAGGATATTTTGGCCTTGGAGGAAGTACAGAGAAGGTTCACCAGGTTGATAACGGAGATGAGGGGGTTAGCTTACGAGGAGAGATTGAGTAGACTGGACCTGTACTCGTTGGAGTTTAGAAGGCTGAGAGGGGATCTTATAGAGACTTACAAGATAATGAAGGGGCGAGATAGGGTGTACTGCTCCCAGTACAAATTCTAACATAGAAAGCAGGAAATATAAATTCGACTTAAATCGTGCACTGGAAGTGGAATAAAGATTCCGAGAAACAAGTGGGATATCTGGAAGGAAACAGTGGGAGGCAGCAGTGCTTCAGGTTGTGGAGCTGTTTAGCTTCACTCTCACTCTTAATTCAAAGCGTATGTGGTAAATTGAAACTAAAGATGTCTTGTCCTTTCTGTGTTTTTTTTCCTTCCGTGAGTTCTGCTTATTTGAGTCGAAGGCTGTTACTGCTGGAAATTGGGATACTTTCTCATTCTGTGTGAGCATTGAGCTTTATTAGATCAGCTATGGCTCCATTTTAGATTAGGGCAAAGCACCTTTCATTCTGCCACAGCGATTTATGCCCAAAGATTACGTACATGAAAGGGTATGAACACTATGATAGCGTGGCCCCCATTAAGCGGCGAGTGTTCATGGGTTATGTGGCCTTCCTGGCGAGGGCCTATTACATGGAAACGCGCATCCTGAGAGAAAGGAAGTGCAGGAATCTCAAGGGTGCGTGCGCCACTCTCAGCCAAAGGGGAAAAAAAGAACCCAATGGCGGGCAGCGAGGGTGTGAGCCTGGCAGTCAAGGAGTGGAGACCTGCGCTGTAGTTGCTGTGTCTGTATATAGTTTCACTTCATGTACGTGATTCAAGCCGCCTCCTCATTGATACCCTCATGCTATTACAGGAACCATACAGGGAGTAAAGTCTGTTGCTTACATGGAGAAAAATACCTGATGCACCGATAGATCTGTTTCTGTGTCCCAACATTCTGTGGGAGATTGAATTCAATATCCGAAGGGGGTAACTCAGAGTTCGTAGCGTATCAGTTGCATGTACGTTTTTCACATCTGCTCTTGGATCAGGCAAGAAAATTGGCTAGTGTGCACAGCCTGTTTCAAAACTCAAAATTGGAAGGTAGCCCACTCTTCTTGACAACTCGCATTGAATGTACTATAACATTAGTCTTGTGAGTGAAAGATCACACTGAGCTTGTGACTGCCGAGAAACGTTGTTGATTGAAGGTGGAGATTCATTCCTTGCGAGGGTTCAATGTCGGAGCAATTCACATCTTGTTGCTTTGCAAAGGGACGCTGTAAATTTTCACACAGATATAATAATTGAGGGATGAAGATAACATAACATGGATGTATACGAGTGGATCCCGACTGATTGGTGCTTTCTAACTGCTGCACTTCTGTCTTGTTAGGATAGAGAATTAATAGCAACCCTCAAGAGAAAATTGGAAGAAATGGAAGAAGATTTTGAAAGTCGCCTTGCAATATTGCAGGCTGACCACGACGAACTCCAGGTGAGTTTCAACTCGGTATCCGGTTAAGGAGAGCTTGATCTCGCCGACAGTCTCAGTGTTGTTATTGGTCATGTCCCTTTCCAAATATGCACTGTTAACCGTCTGTTGCTTTAATTTACTTTTAAGGAAACCGTCGGAATGTTTTTTTTTTAAAATGATCTTTAACCCTCCCCGAAGTTTATATCAATATTTGCCGATGTCTTTGTGTAGGCTATTCAAGAAAAACTTGAAGTGCTTGAAGAAAAGAAGGTTGACAAGGAACTTCTGGAAATGGAGATCAATGGGGTAAGAATCCTTTTGTTTTAAGTGAAGGGGAATTAGCAGTGATGTGTAATTATGCAATATTCCCTCCAGCAACCCCCTGGGATTGACGATGAATTGCTCGCATTGTGGCGGGAAAGTCCGATACGCGATCTGCAGACTTTGTCCCATGTGGGGCAAGCGGTGATCGAAGGAACATGGATTGTTTGGATGGCTGTGCACTCGGCCAATAACTTCATCTCTGCATACTCTCGACACAGTCTCTTTGTGCCTTGCTGCCCTCCCGAATGAACCTTCTCCATTTTGGTCGGCAATGAGCCAGGGTCTATTTTGAGTCAGTGGGTTTGTTTGACCTCTTCGACGATGCTTTGAGGGTACGTCTCGAACATTTCCACTGTCCTGGGAATCTCCTGCCGTGACTGAGTGCCAAGTGGAGCATTGGTTCAGATGTCTGGTGTCAGGCATTGGAGCTAACGTGAGTGATTATCGCCTCAGTTCAAGGCAGGTTGGCCGGGGAGAGGATGTTGTTCTTGGACCACCATTCTTGCCACTGGATTGGGAGGATGCTGTAAAAAGTCTCACAACACCAGGTTCAAGTCCAACAGGTTTATTTGGTAATAAACGCCGCCAGCTTTCGGAACGCTGTTCCTTCGTCAAGTGAGAACTCTCCACTCACCTGATGAAGGAACAGCATTCCGAAAGCTTGTGGCGTTTACTAACAAATAAACCTGTTGGACTTGAACCTGGTGTCGTGAGACTTCTCACTGCGTTTACTCCAGTCCAACACGGACATCTACCCATTGGAGGATCCTGCCAAGGCCCTGCTCGTGATAATTCTCGTGCTTTGGAGGTGCTTGCTGTTAGGGTCTCAAGTCGATTGGAGTGCAGGGATCACTGCTGCTGAGTATACTGTGATTTCTGCACCGTATGAAGTACCCAGAATGGTGTCAATGCACAGAACTGAACACTGCTAACTTTGCAACACATTAGAAAGGAAAGGGTGAAAGTGTTGATCAAAGATGCTGTCCTGGTAAGGGATGATGTGTTTTAAAGCCATATTCTATTTGCCTTAACGTTAAGGAGCAGAATAGGTGATGTTACACTGCTGGGTGTATACACTAGACCATTACATAGTGGGAAGGAGAAACACATTTTAAACAGATCTAGAAACACTCGAGTTGTAAGAACAAGAGAGTTCAGTTATCCTAATGTGGACAGGGGCAAGGAGCGGTGAGAATTTCTGAACTATGTACAGGACACATGTCTTGTTCAATAGTTTTCCAACCCAACAAGGAGGAAGCACTAAAACAAAGCAAAACTCTGCAAATGCTGGGTACCTTAAACAAAAAGAGAAAATGCTGCAAGTAACTCAATCAGTCTGGCAGCATCTAAGGAGCAAGAAATGGAGTTAGCATTTCAGGTTTTCAGCTGGACGAAGCACTGTGGGATGAGTTCTGAGGAAATAAATGTTGTATGTTTTAGTGGAAAAGCATCTGGGAAATAGTGATCACAATAATCATTAGGGTACAAGGGGCGCCATGTGTTGGCATGCAGGATGCACACGGAACCCAAGTGGATAAGAACAAGGAACAATCAATGAAGAAGATAGGCTTACTAATTGTGAGCTGATGCTTGATGGGAAACACACGTTTACGGGTAAAACAGGAAATGAACAATGGGAGACCTTGAAAGAGGAGATAGTTTAGGTGCAGACATTCCTGTTCTGGGAATGGAAGGACTTTGCAAAACTAGAGCTCCCTGGATGACTAAATAAATTAAAATTAAATGAATTAGATAAAACAAAGGGGAGATGGTGTCATTATCCAATATCACAGAACTTCTAATCCAGAGGCCAAGACTAATGTCCCAGGGACACAGGTTCAAATCCTAACATGGCAGCTCTTGGAATGTAAAATCAAATTAATTAACTAAATCTGGAATTGAGAGCTAGGCTAGGTTCTGGGTGTCCCATTTTGGACCGTCCAATTTTTGCTGGTAGGGAAAAGGGAGTGGTTGTGGTTCACACAGGAGGCCAACTGAGCCCAGAATGACCATTTGAAAGTTATGTTGAGTTAAAATAAATCCTGTTAGGACTATCTTAACCTGTAGTGGGAATTACAGATTGATGCATCAGAGGTAAGCACTTTTGAAAGGTGAATAAGGTGTGTGCAACTGTCATGATATGAGGTTCTTTAAATATGATGGGGGAGGGGGATGTGAGGGAAGTGGGGGTTGAGAGCGATTTAGGTGGATGGGAGTATGTGTGGGGGAGATGATGGGTGTGAGGGGGAAATAGGGGATCGGAATGATTTGGGGGTGTAGGGTGTGATGTGTGCAGGGTGCACACAGAACCCTCGAGGTTTACATTACAATCTGCCCTTGATGCGCACTTTTGAAAAATGTTGCCCTTCTACAAAGTTAAACAATCGGAGTTTCACAACTCACCCTACATCCCAAGCAGCAAGGGAAACCTACTCAACTGACCCGCACGTGGGGAAGTCTGTGATGTGACAGATGGTATTTCACCTCTTCAGTTTTTCAAGAATTGAACTAAGATAAAACCAACGGTGAAAGTTCAATCAAAGAATTTGAGATGCTGTTGTAAAACTTTAAGCAGCGTCCGGTTTCAGAAGAGAATGGATTTGAATAGAATGAGAGCTATCCTGAGGAGAGTCTGAGTACAACAGACCAGTTTTCTCTGGGGCTTAGAAGAATAAGAGGGTGACTTCAATGAAATGTATAAAATTCTTCATGGGCTTGACAGGGTAGCCGGATGCTGAGAGACTTGCCTCTGGGTGGAGTGTTCCGGGGTGAAGGTGATTACAGTTTCAGGATAAGAGGCTGGCCTTTTAGGACTGAGGTGAAGAGAAATTTCTTCACACTCGAGGTTGGTAAATCTCAGGAATTCTTGACCCCAGAGAGCTGTGGTTACTCAATTACTATGTTCACAGCACTAGCAAGAGAAACTAAACGTTAGGGAGAGAAAGTGGAGTTAACACTGAATTCTGCCATGGCCGCGATTGAATAGTGGAGAGCGTCGATAGGCTCTCTTGCTCCTTAAATCCTCAGGATAATTGTGATGAGTTTAGTCAACACAATAAATTAGAAAAGCTTTGTTTTAATTTAAAGGGATTAAGAGCAGTCAGGTTATATTGGACTCACTCATAGCAATACTTTTCACTTTAAGACTATTTATTGGATTACTCTGAACCCTCGCAAATTGACAGAACTTACCTGAGTGAGTGAGTACGGAGGAATTTACAATTTGTAAATGGGAAGGTTTTAGCATAGACCTCAGCCTCTGAACCCTGTACAGGTTAGTGAATGGGTCACTGTGATTCACAGAACAGTCAGGTTTCATATTCCAGTCTCTGAGTGAGCTGCTTTCGACCAGGTACAGCTAACGACAGTTGGATTTGTCACGGGGATCATTATCCTAAGTCCAGCTCTACCTCACCACCTCCTTCCGTGAGCTCTCCACTGTTGCTAAATTATCAGAGTTTCCTTCAAGCTACTAATCATCTTGACTTTGAAATATATCGCTATTCCTTCACTATCATTGGGTCAAAATCCTGGAACCCCTCCCTAACAGCACTGCGGATGTACCTACACCACACTGACTGCAGCAGGTCCAGAAAGCAGTTTACCACCCCACAGGACAGTCAGGGATGGACAAGAAATACTGATCGAGCTAATGACACCTACTTCCTGTGAAACAATAAGAAATATGACTGCTTATCCGATATATAATATTGGATAAATAATGAAAATTTGAGAAGCCTGAAGTTGTTAGATAGTGCTCCGAACTCCATCCCTCTCCCTGGCAACCGTTTGAGATTAAGCCAGACTGCTTGCAACCTTGATATCACATTTGAACCCAAGATGAGCTTCTGACTACATATCTGCACCATCACTTCGACCACCCATTTCCATCTTGGTGACATGGCTCGACTTCACCGCACTCTCAGCTCATCCGCTGCTGAAGCCCTCATTCTTGCTCTCGTTACCTCGAAACTCGGCTATTCCAACGCATTCGGTCTTATCTCCTTGGAGAGACAAAGGATGAGAGGTGACCTGATAGAGGTGTATAAGATGTTGACAAGTATGGATCAGGTGGATTCTCAGAGGCTATTTCCCAGGGCTGAAATGGCTGCCACAAGAGGACAGAGGTTTAAGGTGCTGGGGAGTAGGTACAGAGGAAATGTCAGGGGTAAGTTTTTCACTCAGAGGGTGGTGGGTGAGTGGAATCGACTGCCGTCGGTGGTGGTGGTGGAGGCGAACTCGCTGGGGTCTTTTAAGAGACGTCTGGATGAGTACATGGGACTTAGTAAGATTGAAGGTTATAGGTAAGCCAAGTAGGTAGAGATATGTTCGGCGCGACTTGTGGGCCGAAGGGCCTGTTTGTGCTGTAGTTTTTCTATGTTCTATTCCTGGCTGGTCTCCCACCTTCCTATATCATCCTTCCACCTGTGCTTGTTGACCTGCATCAGCTGGCCCAGTCAAGTTGTAGCTCGATCTTAAAATTCTTATCCTTGTTATCCCTAAGCCCTTTTCTTACCGATTAACTTTCAGTACGGCAGCTTTTTGAATAACCAGTGGGATAGATAGTGGATGTAGTGCACTGGATTTCAAAAATTCATTTGATAAGGTTCTGCACAAAAGTTTGATCAGCAAGTTTAAGGGCTTATAACATTGGAGGTAGTAGATAGAGGATTGGCTAATCCGTAGAAAACAGAGAGGGCATAAACGTAGTTTTTTTTTCAAGCCAGCAGGCAGTAAATAGTGGGGTGTTGCAGTGATCAGTGCTGAGGCCTCAGCTATTTACTATCTATATCAATGACCGGTGTATCTAAATTTGCTGAAGGTACCAAATTAGGTGGGAAAGGGAAGCTGTGGGGTGATCACAGAGGCTGCAAAAATATAGGCAGGTTAGGTGAATGGGCTGCAAGATGGCAGGTGGAGTGTGAAGTTACGGTTAGCGCTGCTGCCACACAGCTCCAGAGATCTGGATTCAATTCCCGGCTCGGGTCACTGCCTGCGTGGAATTTGCACGTTCTCCCCAGTGTCTGAGTGGGTTTCTCCCGGGTACTCCCAGTTTCCTCCCGCAGTCCAAAGATGTGCGGGTTAGGTTGATTGGCCATGCTAAATTGCCCCTTAGTGTCCCAGGATGCATGATTTGGAGGGATTAGCAGGATAAATATGTGGGGTTACGGGGATAAGGCCTCAGTGGGATTGTTGCCAGAATCAATGGGGTGAATGGCCTCCTTCTGCACTGTAGGGTTTCTATTCACTTTGGGTGTCTGAATGAAAAAGCAGGATATTTTTACAAGATGTGAAACTTGAAAGTGGTGGTGTTCAAAGAGACTTGAACAAGGGTAGAAAATTAGCATGCGCCTGCAGCAAGCAACTCGGAAAGCAAATAATATGTTCGCCTTTATTGCAAGGGGATTGAGTGCAGGAATAAAGCAATCTTGCTACGTTGTACAGGGTGTTGCTAAGACCACATCCGGAACACCGCATGCAGTTTTGATCTGCACATTTAAGAAAGCTTGCACCTGCATTAGCGATGGTCCAGTGAAAATTCATTTGATTGATTTTTCTGGGATGAGAGATTGGCCCTGAGAGAGGCTGAGTAAACTGGGCTTGTATATGCAGGAGTTTAGAAGAATGAGCAGCGATCTCATTGAAACCTCTGACAGGGCGGACACTAAGAGATTGTTTCCCTGGCCCAGGATTTTACTAAAAAGTCTGACAACACCAGGTTTTAGTGCAACCGATTTATTTGATAGTAAACGCACAAGCTTTCGAGGTTTCCCTCTTTGTCAGGTGAATGGAGAGTTCTGGCCTCAGACAGAGCATATAAAGCACAGACAGTTTAGAGATTACTGATTAGAATGCAAATCTTCTTGTCTGCTTTCTTGCATCTCTGTAAAAACTTGAAGACTGTGTCGATATGCACATCATGACTACTATTGACACCGCAAACTGCCGGACCCAAGTAGAGAGGATCTCCAAGAAGATTGCGCATATTGACACAGACATCAAGTTTTTACAGAGATGCAAGAAAGCAGACAAGAAGATGTGCATTCTAATCAGTAATCTCTAAACTGTCTGTGCTTTATATGCTCTGTCTGAGGCCAGAACTCTCCATTCACCTGACAAAGAGGGAAACCTCGAAAGCTTGTGCGTTTACTATCAAATAAATCGGTTGCACTAAAACCTGGTGTTGTCAGACTTTTTACTGTGTTTACCCCAGTCCAACACCGGCACACGCACACCAGGATTTTAAAACATGGGGGTACAGTCCCAAGATAAAGGGACCAATCATTTACGACTGAGTTGGGGAGAAATTACTTCACTCAATATGTTGTGAATCTTTTGAATTCTCTATCCCAGAGGATTGTGGATGCTCCATCGATGAATACATTGAAGGTTGGGACGGACAGATTTTTGGTCTTGGGCAACTGTGGGGAGTAGGCAGGAAAATGACCAGGATCAGCCATGATTGGAATGGATGGTAGAGCAGTCTCAATGGGCCACGTGGTCAACCCCTGCTCCTATTTCTTATGTTCTTATATCGTTATTGCCTTCGTGGCTTCACTCCTTCCAAATCTGTAATTCTTCCAGTCTCACGATCCTCCGAGATATCTGCGCTCCCCTAATTCTGGCCTCTTGCGTGCACTCAATTTTCATCACTCCATTGACTGTGCCTCCAGTTGTCTTGGTCCAAAGCTGGGGAACACCTGCCCAAAATCCCTCTGCCTGTCTTCCGAAAGCTTTCCTCCTCTCAGACATGCCTCAAAACCAACCTCTTTGACAAAAGTTTATGCATTATTTCCTTACGTCACTTGACGTCATGCTTTTTAAAGCATCTTGGAACCTTCTTTGTTTTAAATGTACTATTTAAATTGAAGTTATGTATTTAATATTAGCAGCCCACTTCAATAAACAGTCTCAATTGTTCCTTTCAGTATCAGAAGCTATATTAATCCCCCCACAAGCAAAATGCATCTTTCTATGGTTTTGGTTAGGATATGTTAGTGAGCTAAAATCACTGGCTTCAGTTTATGTCCCACAAATACACTATTGCTGCTTTTATGGATATACCAACTGCCAGGTTGACCAATGCAGAGGGAAAGGAGTACGACACATACTTCAGCGATATTTCTTTCTTATTTCTCACCCCAGAAAGCTGACAAGAAAGCGCTAGAATCTAAAGTGAGTAGAACACTTCTGGATGCTACAGCTCAGCAATTAAACGCAATGATGCAGGAGTTATTGAATAAGGTCTGTGCCCAAGAGAAGGACTGGCAGAAGGTGCTGGAGAAACTTCTTTGCGACATGGACTGCAAGGTAACAAGATTCAGTATTTCAGTTGTAAATATATTTCCAACCATCTACCTGAGTGGCAAATTGGCAGCTTGTGGAACTGTCGCAGATGCTAGCCTGCCGAAATATGCATCGATTAGAAAAAGAGGTCAACAAAATATTTTTGATTTATTTAACTTAAACTCCTAACGCTCAACGTTCACTGCCAAGGGACACCTGAAAATATGTAAATATTCACTGCGGGCAGATGAATTTGAAGCTTTCTGACATGTTTTGGATTTTTGAGGTAATAATGGGGATTTGAGGTGGTAGGAAGAGTTTTTTCTCGTCTTTATCTCTGTCCATGCAGTCATTTTGAAGACTGGACTTTTTCTTTGTCGTGACTTGTAACTTGATGCTGTGTGTAAGAGCCGCGGGGACAATCGCTGGAATTCTGCCGCCCCACCCGCCACGGAATTGGAGTGGGCGAGGGACGGACAATGGAAATGCCCGTTGACCTCTGGCAGGAGTTTCCAGTCTCACTCGAGCGAGGCTGTAAAATCCCGCCCATTGTCAGCAAGCGATGTCAGGCAGTCATCGTCCCGTAAGCATGACTCATAAACCAATGTATTCTATTTGTTTGGTTTTCCACATAGTCCTGGACAGTTATAAGGCTTGCCATTGACTAAGCCCCACCAGGCTCTGTACCCCACCTCGGCCAAAATAGCCAGTGTCTGGAAACCAACATGCTAGTTTTTTTTTCTGATCCCCGTTCACCTCTTCCTGATCTTGGCAAATACTGCCCTTTTTGCCTATATTTCTGCATTCCGTTATCGCTTTTATCCATCTAAGCTTTGTTGTCTCATGTTTCAGGGCAGGGTAGCACAGAGGTTAGCACTGCTGCTTCACAGCTCCAGGGACCTGGGTTCGATTCCCGGCTCGGGTCACTGTCTGCGTGGAGTTTGCACATTCTCCTCGTGTCTGCGTGGGTTTCATCCGGGTGCTCCGGTTTCCTCCCACAGTCCAAAGATGTGCGGGTCAGGTTGATTGGCCGTGCAAAGAAATTGCCCCTTAGTGTCGAGGTTAGAGGGGTTAGTGGGCAAAATATGCAAGGATATTGGGGTAGGGCCTGGGTAGGACTGTGATCGGTGCAGACTCGATGGGCCGAAGGGCTTCTTTCTGTACTGTAGGGATTCTATGATCGATGAAGGCATCCCAATTGTACCAGCTTCCACATTAGTTTCTATTAAACCCGAACACTGAGCTGCCTCCTCAAGAATGACTGCACTGCCTGGCATCGGGGAACACTGATCTTTATTCCGTCTACTCGCTCCACACTCCAAACGTTACTGCCCACTCCGGGCGGTTACCAAACCAGCTCACCCCACACCCCAGCTCACATGACCCATTCCCTTAAAGGTGCCAAAGGAAACACAAGTTTTCTTTCTTGTTTATGACAATGATTCAGAACTGTATTAACAATTTCCCAGCTTCTTCAAAACTCTCTCATGTTGTTCACCTCCTGACCTTCCATTTGTTTAGTAAGGGGATCAGGGCTTATGAGGAGAATGGGGATGAGAAAAAAAAATCAGCCATGATTGAATGGGCCGAGTGGCCGAATTCTGCTCCGATGTCTTATTTAAAAGAGCAAGCCAAAGGAATTGGCATTTTATTTTGGCAATTATGTATTTTATCTATCGGGGTCAGATAGTAATCGGATAAAAGGGCAGAGAGAGAAGCCGCCAAGTGAGCAAAAGATGAAACTAAAGAGAATTGTAAAAGATTGTGATTATAAGGACAAATCAGATTTAATGTGTTTTAAATTAAGCGGGCTGCAAGCCCGCTCGATCCACATTTTTTAATGGGCGATTTAACCTGAAGAAGTTCTAGCTTTGTGAAATCCAAATGAATTACTTTTAACAGCTGGATCGCATGGAGCTGGACCCGTTAAAGAAACAGCTGGAAGACAGGTGGAAACAGCTGAAAAAGCAGTTGAGAAGTGGCCCGAACATTGATGCAGATTCTGCTGCTGGTTTCAGGAAGTGAGTAAAGCGAACACAAGCAAGGGGAGAAAAAAAAAGCACAGAAAGGATCATTCTCTGGGGATAGAAATGACCAGGTCTAAGAATTTCCACAGATTTGTCCTGATAGGATGCTGCCACATCTTCCAAATGTTCTGAGTGAAGAATTCCTTCCTAATCTGAGTCCAAATGGCCTACCTCTTATTCTGAGGCTGTGCACCTTTGTTCTACACTCACGAACCAGCCCAGGGAAACATCGTTTCTGCACCTACCCTGTCCCTCCCCTGAACAATTTTCTAAGTTTCTCGTTGATCAATCTCCCCAATCTCAATCTTCCCCAATAGGCGTAGACAAAGGTCATAGGTCGAGGAGGGCACTCGACGTTAAAATGGCGGCACGGGCTCGTTGGGCCGAAGGGCCTGTTTCTCGCGCTGTGTTGTTCTTTGTTATCGAAAATATATCGACTTGAGCACCAGGGATTTTCACAGTAACTTCATTGCAGAATGATTGTAAGCCTAATCGTGGCAATAATAAATAAACTTTAACAGTAGTTAGCACTGCTGCCTCTCAACACTGGAGACCCGGGTTCGATTTGTGGCTTGGGGCCCTGTCAATGCGGACTCTGCCTGTTCTCCCTGCGTGTGCATGGGTTTCATCTGGGTGCTCCGGTTTCCTCCCACACGCCGAAAGACGTGCTGGTTAGGTGGACTGGCCATTCTCCCTCTGTGTACCCGAACAGGCACCAGAGTGTGGCAACTAGGGGATTTTCACAGTAACTTCACTGCAGTGTTAATGAAAGCCGACTTGTGACATTAACTTTTAAAGCTTAAAAAAGAATAATGTCTGAGGAAAAAAACCTTTTGAAATCAAAACATTGCAAAATATAGCGATGTGAACAGAAACATTCTGTTACAAATCGTGCAAATATGTGATCTTAATACTGAATAATGAATTTTGATACTAAGCTGTTTAACTGTTATGTCATTCAATTTCAGACAATTACTTGAGCGATTCAAATGCATTTCCTGTGCAAAATCTACAAGGGTATTGGCAGGGCCGTAAGTAAATATATTTTAATACGTCTTTAAAACTTAGAGCTGATTTGGGTATCAGAAAACATTGACGCTGAAGACTATTGTCTGGTTTTTCTTGCTTGGTGAGTGAAAGGGACAAACTAGGTGTGATGTAAATCTCTCCATTTTTTGGCATTGAACTGCAATTTTCTTGGAATTCTGCAGTTTACCATGTAATCAGAAATCTGAAAGATTGAGGGATGTGTGTTCTTTCTGCACTGTTACAACACTGTCTTGGGTTATCCTCAGGAGTGATTTTCCGACCTCGCCATGCCTGTTGAAGATAGCGCCGATACTGGAAAATAGAGTGCGGGCCTAAACATTGGTTCCATGCCTGGCGCCAAATAGTTTGCAGTTGTCCTGGTCCCTTTCCACTGGCACAAATTGGATTGTGTCAACCGCAAGAGGTTCCACTCTCTGAATTCCAAATAGTGTGCAGACCACGTACTAAATGTCACACACGTGTACACGACAGCTATATCCTGGGGCACCCGCACATCTCCAGGGTCTGTGAGAACCATCCCAGGTTGCAGGGATGGCTCATGTGGGACAAGATACTCATCAGATCAATGTTAGGTGCGTTGACCATACCAAATTCACCCTCAGTGTACCCGAACCGAGGTCATGTCCATGCAGAGGCCAGAGACTGAGGTGGAGACCCAATACAACGAGGCCCACACTGCTACCTGATCTGTCACTGAACGGTGCATTGACCTGCTCAAGATGTGGTTCCGCTGCCTGGGCTGCTCCGGTGGTGTCCCGCAATACAGCGCCCCCTCCCACCTGAGGGTCTCCCATATCGTGCTGGTCTCTGTGGTGTGACATCCTGGAGAAGGAAGACCAGGACGGTGTGGAAGATGAGGCCAAGGAGGACCTAGAGGATGGGGGAACCACTGGCAGCAGCAAGGGTCTGGAATGCCAGGAGGACCAGAGAGGCTCTCGTTCCTGCAAGATTTTCCGTTTCGGAAGTGTGGTGTACAACCTAACACCACCACCACCACTCCCCCCCGCAAATCTTCTTCCAGACTATTGTCTACCCTTCCAGGACCCCTGTCCACACTCCATGTCATAGCGTCCACTCCCCCCACTGCCCCAACAATCTCATTGACATCACCCCAAGATGATGGGCCTCGGTGTCAGTGAGTGACCTGCCAAGCAGGAAGGTGTTGACGACTCGCTGCGATGCCACTCTGGTTCTGCTGCTGAGGGCTCGCTCCAGCTTGTCCTCTGACTGCACACAAACACCTGGGCCCATGACTGAATGAGAGTTGGAGACACCGTTAGGCCCAATGCTCCAGGGCCATGGGGGAGCGCTGGGCCTGGCGTTAAGTCCGTGTTTCCAGACTGTTAGTCCACGTGGGTCTCCACGGCTGTGACTTTTGGGAAGCTGGAAGGAGATGAACCAGAGAATTACAGACTGGTGAGTCTCCCGTCAATGATAGGGAAACTGTTGGAGAAAATTCTGAAGAGGAGACTTAATCTCCACTTGGAAAGGCAGGGATTAATTGGGGATAGTCAGCATAGCTTAGTCAGAGAGAGGGAGGTCGTGCCTAATGAATTTAGTCAAATTTTGAGAGAAAGCGATCAAGTGTGTGGATGTGGGAGGTGCAGTTGATGTAGTTTATATGGATTTTAGCAAAGCCTTGGACAAGGTCCCACATGGGAGACTGATTGAAAAAGGTTAAAGCACGTGGAATTTGGGGAAAGTTGGTGGGATGCATCAGAAACTGGCTCAGGAACAGGATACAAAAGGTAGTGGTAGAAGACTGAGTGACTGGAGGCTGGTGTCCAGCCGTGTACCACAAGAATCAGTACTGGGATCCTGAATGTTTGTTGTCCATAAAAATGATGACGATGCGGGACAGATGGTCAATAAGTGTGCAGGTGACACCAAGGTTGTGAAGGGTGATTAAGAGTCAAGAAGACGGTTGTACATTACAGGAAGACGTAGATGGGTTGTTCAGATGGGGAGTGCATTGGCAGATGGTATTTAACCCTGATAAGTGTGAGTTAATGCACTTTGGAAGAAGAAACAAGAGGAGGGAGCATTTAAAGAATGGCAGGATACTGGGAAGCTCAGAGGAAGAGGTCGATCTTGGGGTAATTATTCACAGACCCCTGAAGTCGGCAGAGCAGGTGAATAGGATACTTACAAAGGCAGATGGGACACTTGCCATGATCAGTCATGGCGTACAGTGTAAGAGCAAGGGGGTTACGTTCGAGCTTTGGACCAAACTTTGGTGAGGCTACTGTTGGAGTAGTGTGTCAGTATGGTACAATTCTGGTCACCTCACTTCAGGAAGGATGTGATAGCACGAGAGGGGGTTCACCAGGATGTGGCCTGGGATGGAGCACTCGAGCTTTGAAGGAGAGACTGAATAGGATTGGATTGTTTTCTTCCGAGCAGAGAGGGCTGAGGGAGGGTATGATTGAGATGTATAAGATTCTGAGGAGTTTGGACAGGGTGAAGAGGAAGTGGTTGTTCTCCTTGGTTGAGGGGATCGTCATGAGAGGACAGAGTTTTAGGCTGAGGGGTAGGAGATTAAGAAGGGATTTGCCAAACAATTTTTCATTGAGCAGACGCCAAGAATCTGGAATGGACTGGGAAGATAGTGGAGGCTGGAAACCTTACAACCTTCAAGAACCTTCCACCCATTCTCAACTTTTACACATGTCCCATAAAAAGCATTCTTTCTGATTGTATCCAAGCTTGGTATGGGCTCCTGCTCTCCCCAAGACCACATGAAGGTTGTGAATGTAGCTCAATCCATCACACAAACCAGCCTCCCATCTGGTGACTCTGTCTCCACTTCCCGCTGCCTCGGCAAAGCAGCCAGCATAATTAAGGACCCCACACACCCCGGACATTGTCTCTTCCGCCGCGAAAAAGATTCAAAAGTCTGAGGTCACGTACCAACCGACTCAAGAACAGCTTCTTCCCTACTGCCATCAGACTACTGAATAGACCTACCCTGCATCAATTTTACCAGAGAGTTCCTGTCGGTTCAGAGGTTCAGTTAGTCACACCAACTGAACCAAGGTTATTGTCACATCTGCAGCTCCCATTCCACTCTGACTCCCATTCCCCACACCTCCCAACTCCCACTCCAACTCCCAGTCCACTCCACTTGCTCTGACACAATGGCTGGGATTTTCCACATGGGATGATTGTGGGATCATCTGGTCCCACCTTTGTCAATGGGGTTTCCTGTTGTATGGACCCCCTCCCTCAGGAAACCCGCAACAGGGGTTCACCGTTGGCGAGACTGGGAGATTTGCGACGGGAACAGCTCGAAAATTCTGGCCAGTGTAACCAACAAATCACCCATTGCCCAAGTACCAGTGAATCCTCATCAGTTCACACCTTCATGGTTATCACCAAGTCACTCAGCAAACACCACCTGGGAAATTTGTAAAATTAATTTATCTGAGCTTTTTTTTAAAACATAGCACAACATTTCCACAATCACCCATTTACACAACCCAGGTGATTACAAAGCTTTTCTTTTCCATTTTATACCAATCCTACAAGGTGCAACTCTTCAGCAGGAGTGGAGACAGGCTGCTCCGATTACAGCTCTGACCGCTGAGATACGCTCGACCCATTTCCTTTGGGTGTTGGAGCACAAGAAGGCTCTGCCAAAGACTGTTCCATCTGCAACTGTGCAGGGACAGACTCTATTTGAAACAGATCACTGACACCCAGTTAGGTAGTGGTTATGTGGTATTGTCACTGGGTTAGTCATCCAGAGACCCAGGGTAACATCTTGGGACCTGGGTTCAAAGCCCAGCCCGGCAGATTTGAATTCATTAAAAATTAAAAGACCACTGATGAAACCATTGTCAATTCTCATAAAAATCCATCTTATTTACCAACGTCCTTGAAAAAAATCACAGTAACTTTAACGTGCAGAACGAAGCCATTCAGCCCATTGACTATGTACCGACAACAATCCCACCTAGGCCCTATTCCCATAACCCCACGCATTTACCCTGCTAAGCCTTCCAACCTACACATCCTGGGACATTGACGGGCAATTTAGCAAAGCCAATGCAACAAGCCCGTACATATTTGGAGTGTGGGGGGAAACTGGAGCACCCGAAGGAAACCCACACAGACGTGGGGAGAACGTACAGACTCCACACAGACAGCAACTCAAACAGGGAATCGAACCCAGTTCCCTGGAGCTGTGAGGCAGCAGTGCGAACCACCGTGCCGCCCTTAAAACTGTCGTCCTTACCTGGTCTGGTCGACATGTCACTCCAGATCCACGTCAATGTGGTTGACTCTCAAATGCCCTCAGAAATGGAGGGCAGTTCAGGATGGCCAATAAATGCTGGTCCAGTGATGTCATATCCTGTAAATGAATTAAAAATAACTCAGGTTCCTGCCATCCCATCTCAGGCATGTTGACATAGACTGATTTAATAACCCCAGCCAAAGTTGCACAGAGGAGGTTCACGGAAAAATACCCTTTCAATGTCCAGTAATATTAATTCACGAATGCTCGAGTTGGCCTCTTTCATGCCCAGACTGCCAGAACCTGCTCCTTGTCCCCTCTGTCATTCTTCATTCCTTCAATGTATACCTCACTGAGCAGAGCCTGAATAGAATGGCACTATCCAACATGGTCTCTCCACAGTTTTACCTGCCCGGTGGAAACCCGATGGGCCGTAACGACCCACTGGTGCCTAGTTAACATGAACCCTGTAAGTGAGAGCGTCCTCTAGAGGAATCAATTTCTCTGAGGAATCGTCATCCAGGACTGCTCTTTGGTATCCCTGAATTTCATTGCTCTACTGTTGGTCGTCATGCCATCAGTACGTAATCAGAATACAGAATACACCAATGTCACACCCTTGATGAAGGTTTTGGAATGGGAATCACTCCGGCAAAGGAGGGGGAAAATAGACTGACTGTGTTGTACACAGGACTGGTGGGAATTGACCCAAACAAGTAGCTGGTGCCCTTTGTCAATGACACAACACGAGGGCATCGTCCACACAAACTACAAAGAACGTTTGTTTCCAAGAACGTTTGTGTCAGCAACCTTTATTCCCAAGAACAATGGGTCAACATTAATTATTTCCTTTCCTAAGTTTTGATTATCAGGATGACCATTTCAGCAGCTTGCTTTCCCTGCATTACCTGCAGAAATGTTGATGGAATTGTGATAATAGCGTGCTATTGATATATTTTATGTTGAAGTGGAACATTTTAAAATTCAACTTTTTTTCTATAGGCAGTCTGTATGTCTGGTGGGAATGCAGCTCAGATGCTGGCAAAGCAGGATGATTACGCATTTAGTGACTAAGATAGAGCTAATGGATTTTTGTTTACAGATAAAGATTTCCCCTGGGTTTTTTGATTAGATTGATTGACAAGATCATGTGAAAATGTGTTTAGTGGGAAGAACTAGATACAGAGCAGAGAAAATAGCTTTCAGTTCCGGCTGGGGTTTAGAATCATAGAATCTCTACCGTACAGGGGGAGGCCATTTGGCCCATTGAATCTGCACTGACAGCTATCCCGCCCAGGCCCTACCGCCACCCCCATAACCCCACATATTTACCCTGTTAATTCCCCTGATACTGAGCATCGCCAATTAACCTAACTGAGACATCTTTGGAGCACCGAGAGGAAACCCCCGCAGACACAAGGAAAATGTGCAAACTCCACACAGACAGTGACCCAAGGCTGGAATCGAACCCAGGTCCCTGACGCTGTGAGGCAGCAGTGCTAACCACTGTGCCGCCCCTCTGTTTCGAGGCATAGGTTTTTCAAGCTGCTCTGAAACTCATTCTCTCCGACTGCTTTAAGACTGTCGGTCAAATGTCGTTGTTCAGGAGTCGTTTCCTCTCATTTTTTAACTATTGTTCAATTGTTAACAGTTAAGCTGCTTTGTTTTGTTACTTATATTTAAACTGTTATTGAATGAAGCTTATAAAAGATCCCTAATTAATGGAATTACCCCTGTAGTGAGGTATCTTTTCTTCAAGTTTATGCCAAAATAGGAAATTGTTGGGGTGTAGCCTGGCAGCCTTATGTATTCTGGCTGAGGACCCGAACAGAGATGGATATATTCTGTGGAACTGAAACAACTAATTCATAAACAAAAACTCTTGGTCCTCAGCCCCAGATTTCCCTTCCTGACCCCCTCTTTATCCCGCTTTCGACAACAATTTGCAATTACATCACACCTTCAAGTGTAATAAAAGATGCCACAGCGCTTACGGAGGCAATATGAAACAGAATACAACAGATGGCCAAAAGCTTGGTTCACAGATCTAAGTATTCAGGAGTTTTTTATTCTTTTGTGGGACGTGGATGTCGCTGGCTGATCCAGCATTTTTAGTGCCCACCCCAAATTGTCCTCCGAGGTGTTCGTGAGCTATCTTGTACCATCGTAGAAACCCGACAGTGCAGAAAGAGGCCATTTGGCCCATCGAGTCTGCACTGACCACAATCCCACCCAGGCCCTATTCCCATATCCCTACATGTTTACCCAGTAATCCCTCTAACCTTTCCATCTCAGGACTCTCAGGGGCAATTTTTAGCACAGCCCATCAACCTAACCTGCACACCTTCGGACTGTGGGTGGAAACCGGAGCATCCGGAGGAAACCACCTTCTTGAAACTCTGCAGACCGTGGGGTGTAGGAAGTTGAAATGAAAAGTAAAGAATTGGATGAAACAGAAACTGATAGGCGTTTCGTTGAACTGAGGACTTGAGATGCAGGTTATTCTGGTAGCAGGATGAGACAGATGTGTTGTTCAGCAAAGTGGAATCTAGCAGGCTAGGGATCTAGCTCTTAGCTGCACCCAATGTTCCAAAGTAGCATTCCCTGAGAATCAAGTTGATGTGCAGAATACAACAGCAGAAGCGTGTCTGTGTCAGGCCCCATCGGTTCTGCTCTATACTAGAACAGTTCAAAATAGAAAGCTACAGGTGCTGTATGGTAAATGTTTGCTGGATTTGGCTCATGGTGAAACAAAACTAAGGGATGTTGTTTTGGGGAAAATGTATCTCGGAGTTTAGGAAAGTAGATTGATTTAGATTGGGAGTAATCTCAGCATACTGCCTGAGTCACCATTATTGCTGTTAATTGTAAATGTTGTTCTGTAATGTTGTAGTATGTTTTCAAGTTAGTAAACAGTTTGTTATTTGACTAATTTACAACAAGCTTGAGCCCTTTCTTCACCAGGTTTCATCTCTTTACTCACAATGTTTCAAATCACAAAACAAGGTTAGGAAACTTGGAATGCCAGTTGGATTTGGGATGCCCTCACATTGTTATGAATCCCAGTAAAATTCAAACTATTCTAAGTACACCTACAATGACGTGAGGGAGGGAATTCCAGGAATTTGACCCAGCAACAGTGAAGGAATGGCAATTTAATTCCAAGTCAGGATGGGGAGTGCATTTGGTGGTGTTTCCCATGTGTCTGCTGCACTTGTCCTTCTGACGTGGTAGAGATTGTGAGATTGGAAAGTGCTGCTGGAGGAGCCAGGGTGAGTTGCTGTGGTGGGTGTCTCAAAGGTGGAAAATTCTTCTGGTCCTCAAAATTACCCGTGTTGACCACATTTTGGGATCTCCTTGCTTGATTTGGTGTTAAATTTTCATTGATAATGCTGCTGTAAACAGCACTTACATAATTATTCACACCTTGTTGCTGCCCGGACTCGATTTCCAATTTTTTCCTCTTCAGTTGATTCTGTTAAAATCAAATCCTCGTTGTCTATTATTCTTTAATTTGCCTTTTGTCAGAGCCAAAATACTGATCTGTGTCCACCCTGAGCATTCATTTCAACATCACAACAGTGTAATTACACCAGTCTGATTGATGGACAGAGACTTGCATGTTAGCTGAATAATACATGATATTTATTTAGTAGAGTGCTTCCTATTAGACGATGCTTCATCTGACTTGTATTCAGTAATCCTCACAAGCAGATATAACACATGCTGAAGACTTGCACTGGGTTAACGAGCAGGAGTTTTTCATCTTTGGCCTTTGTTGCTTCAAACCTATGTTTCATCACAATTTATTTACTCTTATGTTATGTTATGTTAGTTTATCAGTTATTTACCCTTATGATATGCCCACTCTTACGGCTGGCACACTGCTGCCTCGCAGCACCAGGGACCCAGACTCAATTCTGGCCTTGATTATATGTGTGGAGTCTGCACATTCTTCCTGTGTCTGTGTGGGTTTCCTCTGAGCGCTCTGGTTTCCTTTCTCAGCCGAAAGATGTACAGATTTGATGGACTGGCCGTGCTAAAATGCCCGTTTAGTGTCCCAAGATGTGTAAGTTAAGGGGGGTGTGGTTAAGAGGGTAAATATGTGGAGTTACAGGGATAGGGCCTGGGTAAGATGCTCTGCAGATGGGCCGGTGCAACCTCGATGGGCTGAATAGCCTCCTTCTGTGCTGTGGGGGGATCTATGATTCTAAACAGATGTGAACTGGCAAAATAAATAAGTGGAACGAATCGGAAATTATACAGTGCCTTTCATAATCTCAGGGCGTACAAATTCACAGAGATCAAAAAGGCAAATGGAATGTTGGCCTTTATAGCGAGGGGGATAGAATACAAAAGCAGGGAGGTCTTGCTGCAACTGTACAGGGTACTGGTGAGGCCGTAGCTGGAGTACTGTGCGCAGTTTTGGTCACCGCATTTGCGAAAGGATATATTGGCCTTGGGGGGAGTACAGAGAAGGTTCTCTAGGCTGATGACAGAGCTGAGGGGGTTGGCCGATGAAGAGAGATTGAACAGACTGGGTCTGTACTCGTTGGAGTTTAGAAGGCTGACGGGGGAATCTTATAGAGACATATACGATAATGCAGGGGCTGGATAGGGTAGAGGTAGAGAGATTCTTCCCGCTTAGAAAGGATAGCAGGACTAGAGGGCACAGCCTCAAAATAAGTGGAAGGGGGGAGCAGTTTAGATCAGAGTTGAGGAGGAACTTCTTCACTCAAAGGGTGGTCAGTGTATGGAATTCCCTGCCCATTGAAGTGGTGGAGGCTACCTCGCTAAATATATTTAAGTCACGGGTAGATAGGTTTTTGGTAGGCAAGGGAATTAAGGGTTATGGGGAGAAAGCGGGAAAGTGGAACTGATCCACTTCAGATCAGCCATGATCTTATTGAATGGCGGGGCAGGCTCAAAGGGCTAGATGGCCTACTCCTGCTCCTATTTCTTATGTTCTTACGGAATTAAGTACTTGAAATGTAGTTACTATTGCAATACGGGGAATGACATATATTTGATTTTGTAAAATAATGCCGCACTCAAAGAACTAAACTTTCTTAAATTGTTGCCTTACAGACAGCTTATCACCATAGCTGCCTCAGCTCTACACTCGAGAGTGCGCCCAACTACTGCACCTGAACTAGACTCTGCAAAACAGAAGATGTAAGGATAGATGTCATGCATTTGTCTTGCATTACAGCAGCTTCTATTCAAACAGTCACTTGGTAGTACAGAACTTGAATATTTGGTGTAAAGGGGAAGCCAAAGTTTTTCATCTCGGCTGCAACAAAGGCCAGAATACCAAATTTCAAACAATTTATACTACAGGAGTAAAAAGGTGCTGATTGGTTGGAAGGTCAACGCTGAGTGTTGGCATACAGGGAAAAAAAAAGGGATATAGGTTCCCCATGCTTCTGAGTAATTCAAATTCATAAGGCCTGGAAGTATCAATCGTGATTGTGATGCAAGGCCGAGCAGGCTCGAAGGGCCAAATGACGGCCTCTTGCTCCGATCCTATTTAGATTTCTGATAGGCAGGGGAATGAAGGGTTATGGGGAGAAAGCAGGAAAGTGGAACTGATCCACTTCAGATCAGCCATGATCTTATTCAGTGGCGGGGCAGGCTCGAAGGGCTAGATGGCCTAATCCTGCTCCTATTTCTTATGTTCTTATGTTCTTTTCTTTGTCTCTGTATTCCCTTTTTTTGCAGTGAATGAATCTGAGTATGAATGTATGCCACTTCTCGCATGTCTAAACAAGCTATGTTTTGAGTTCAGCTGATTATCTTAAGTTGGTTGTTACTGTAGCTAGTAGCACACTCAATATTGTCCAGCAAGTGCTGTCCATTCACAGAAACACATCTAACAGGAGATGTTCTTATGTATTTTTCAAGCGCTGAATGATTATTTATTGTTTGTATGCTGCCTATTACAAATAACAGGAGGAACACCTTGTTTGATTCTATCTACCAGTCATCGTGACAAACGGCCTACATATCTGGCATGACACTGGCACTGAAATTCATACACAATTGTGTGGTAGTTAGAATTTCTTTTTGAACTGAAGGCTGCATCCTGTAAGTGGAAAATGGCACTCCCATAGGCACTATACAGTAGAAGAGTGACAATGGCTATCCTGATCAGATCATTGTTTGCTGTGATGCGGAGGTGCCGGCATTGGACTGGGGTGGGCACAGTAAGAAGTCTCATAACACCAATTCAAAGTCCAACAGGTTGATTTAGTAGCACTGCTCCTTCATCAGGTGAGGAAGGAGCAGCACTCTGAAAGCTTGAGATACCAAATAAACCCGTTGGACTTGAACCTGGTGTCGTGAGACTTCTTACTGTTTGTTGTGTATTGCGTAAACTCACAAAAGGATCAAAAGTTGCCACCCTTGCAGAAAAATGCCCGATCGAACAATCCCAAGAAAGACAAAATATCTCAAAAATGTAAGCAGGTGAAGAAAACCGTTCCATGCTGCCATCTTTCACCAGGATATCAGGACTTGACACTGAGGGAAAATAGGACTGGCCAATAAATGCTGGCCCAGCCAATGATGCCCATGAATGAATATGAAAAAAATTGCCATGTTTAGGAGAGTTATATTTCAATCTCCTTTTCTCTTTGCAATGAACATTGTGGATCTGTCTTCGATATAGTATAGCAGTTGGCGCACACACGTGGTATAATTCAGATTATCAGACCTGATATCTTTCCATTATGCCAACGGACCCTTGTTTGAGGGAAAACAAGGGTTAATCAACTCTCCACTGTAAATGTTGTAAAAGCTCTTTTCCCTGATTTCCTACAAGCTAACCACAGGAGACTCAGAATAGGTTCTCATCACTTTATTTCAAGCATTGGCAGGGAGAGCACTCTTTCAGAGAAAGGCCTCCAGAGTAATGTTTACAAGAAGACTTCAGATGTTTATTTCTAAAGAAAGTCAGCTTGTACGGTTCATGAACTCTACAAAGGTGCTAATCTTTGCATCAGATAAAGAGCTGATTTCCTCGAACAAAAGGAGTCTGGAACCATTGTTCTATTAATTCCCAAATCTCACCTACACAATCAGATTAAAACCTTAACCTTTATCATTTATTATCTCCAACAAAACATAATTCATTTCCAAGTGACTTCTGCTGACCTGACACACGATGGATTAAAAAGTTGCTTAACTTCACGTCCACTCTTAACTATTGCTCGGCTAAGGTTATAACAATAAAGAACAAAACAGCACGGGAAACAGGCCCTTCGGCCCAACGGGCCCGAGTCCCCCCCCTCCACCCATGACCCTTGTCTATACTTATGGCATTCCACATTGAGGGAAGACTAATTTAGGGACAATTTGTTACACCAATCAGCCTAATAGCACATCTTTGGGGTGTGGGAGGAAACCGGAGCACCCGGAGAAAGCCCACGCAAGCACGGGGAGAATGCGCAAACTCCCACAGACACCGGCCCAAATCCATGTATCTGCACAGCAAACGGTGATAGTCACTGAGCTGTCGTGTTGATCTAACAATGACTTTTGAATAAATAGTAAACTCTGTACTCAGGTGGTGATAGGGATAGGCAAATAAGTGCAAACCTTATGTTTTGACATACAGCGTCACTGTTTCTTTAGTATTTGAGGTACAACGTGTAATTCCAGCCTTCTTGGAACACTTCTGTCGGCGACGTGCAAAACACAAAGGCGACGAGATGGCAAAGTTAATGAGCATGATGCAACGATTTAGAGTGTTGTTTGTATGATCCACAAGGACGTTTATTGTCACAAAAATCTCAACTACGAGCTACTGTCTGTCAGTCTGCACAGCCCATTTGACGCAATGATTTTTAAGTGTATCTGCTGTGCACGTGTCACACGGGGTGGGATTCTCCGATCTCATCCACGGGCACGCCAGTTCAGTGGAGAATTTGACGTTCCGGCCAAAACTCCATTCACTTTCAGTAGCACCGGAGAATCCCAGCCCGAGTGAGGACAGAGACTTTCTTCAAGGGAGTTAACAGGCGAACATCGTATCGGGCATCTCAAAGGCAACGACACTTGTGGTAAACGGAACAAGTAAACAAACTAAATCGACACATTTAAGAAAGGAGTCTGATTGGAAAAACGATTCATCTTGAATAGTTGTGGCAGATCAGAATTTTGGGTTTTCTGCTAATCCAAGAAACTGAACGTAAAGAGTGACGTGCTACGCAGCCATAGGGGAGGAGGAGTTGCCATTGGGAAACCCTGACGTTTGGTTCACACTTCCGTTTATCTGTGGGGACTGAGCCCACAGAGTGTGTTGATGGGATCTGCAGATCGAGAGGCTCGGCTTCCGGTTGAGTAGGGAGCATTCCAGAGTGGAGCACAGCACAGCGAGGTCGCTGCTGGAAGGGGCAGGGGTGGTGCTGTGGCAGAGTACGGAATGTGGGGAGAGTGACAGAGTCACGGGGGAAAGGGAGCTGAACGTATCTTCTCCCCTTCAGGGGAAATGATTCCAGCCCTGTTAAATTACTTTACAATGGCTTGCAGGCGTATAATACAACATTGTCAGTGTCTTAAGTTTTGATATCTTAAAAAGTTGGACACTTGTTTTAACGTGACTAATTCTCTTTTTCTTCTAGTAGTTCTTACAATGACTACTATGAAAACCATCTGGCCAGGAATACTAATCGGCCATGCGGGGGCGTTCACACTGTCACCGGTCCAGTTGGCAGGCGCAATAACCGGAATCTGAACCTTCAAACAGTGTACCAGTACGGTGACCCCACTCCAATGTACAGACGGGTAAATACTCTTCAAAATAGCAATTATTTCACTTCCTTTATCAAAGGGCGTCTGAAATGTGATACCCTTATTTTGTATCAAATTTGTGTGTATATATGTTTTATTTTTAAGATTCTTGTCAAAAGGTACTTCATTTAAAAACTTCCTTCCAGTTGTGCAAGTAAACTTGACATTGGTTTCCTTTTGTGGGAGAGATTTCCAAACTTTAGCCACCTTGTGCTCGAGGAAATGATTCCTAGTTTCACTCCTGGAAGATTTGACTGTGCCCCCTTGTTCCCAGAATCGACCCCGACAGTTTCCTCCCAGTAACTTGACAATTCGATCAGATTCACGACTTAAGCTTCTAAGTTGCAGGGTAGCACAGCGGTTGGCGCTGCTGCTTCACAGCTCCAGGGTCCTGGGTTCGGTTCCCGGCTCAGGACGCTGCCTGTGTGGAGTTTGCACATTCTCCCCGTGTCTGCGTGGGTTTCCTCCAGGTACTCTGGTTTTTCTCCCACAGTGCAAAGATGTGCGGGTTAGGTTGATTGGCTGTGCCAAGAAATTACCCCTTCGAGTCCTGAGATGTATAGGTTAGAGGGATTAGTGGGTAAAATATGGAGGGATATGGGGGTTGGGGTTGGGTGGGATTGTGTTCGGTGCAGACTCGATGGGCTGAAGGGCCTCTTTCTGCACTGTCGGGTTCTATGATTCGATATCTCTGTCCCTGCTTGAGCTTGATTATGTTGCTGGTGAGGGTTGACGAAAATCGCAAATTGCAATCTCTCCGAGAGTTGCGATGTCAGTGTTTCGCCGGATCTTGAGCCCCGACTGGTGATCCAACAGAGAGTGCAGAGTCAGGATCCCACCCTATAATTTTAATTTGAAGTACAATGGAGAGGGTCAGATGAACTCTTCTGCAGTCTACCTGACAGCAAATCGGGGTAGTTTGATTGTTAGCGATTTGAAGGGGACCCGGATTGTTTTAGAAGCACGGGTAGGCCAGTTGGCCCTTCAAGCCTGAACTGCCATTCATTTTGACCACTGCCGATCATCGAAGCCAATATCCTGACCCTAACCCCACCCCCCACCGTATCCCTTCAGCCTCAAGAGCTGTATCTAATTTCTTCTTGAAATCACACCATGTTTTGGCCTCAACTACTTTCTGTAGCAGTGAATTCCACGCATTCAGCACTCTCTGGGTGACGAAACTTCAGCTCGGTTCTAAAACGTTTACCCCTTATCCTCAAACTATGACCCCTAGCTCTGTATTCCCCCACCACTGGGAACATTCTCTCTGAGTCTACTCTGTTTAACCCTATTAGAATTTTACAAGTTTCTATGAGATCCTCTGTCACCCTTCTAAACTCTGACGAAGGAACAATGTGTTCCAAAAGCTTGGGGCGTTTGCTACAAATAAATTTGGACTTAAAACTAGTGTTGTGAGATTTCTTTCTGTTTTACCCTTCTAAATGCCAGTGAATATAATCTTAACCAAATTAGTCTCTGCTCATATGACAGACCTGCCATCCCAGGAATCAGCCTGGTAAACGTTCACTGTACTCCCTCTATAGCAAGGACATCCTTCCTCTGATAAGGACACCAAAACTGTACCCAATACTCCAGGTGTGGCCTGACCAATGCCCTGTACAATTTCAGCAGAACATTCCTATTCCTATACTTGAATCCTCTCGCTATGAAAGCCAACATACCATTTACCTTCTTTATTGCCTGCTGTACTCGCACAGCGACTGATGCACAAGGACATCAAAGTCTTGCTGAGTATTCATCTCCCTCAATTTACATCTATTCAAGTAATAATCTGTCTTCCTATTACTGTTACCAAAGTGGATGACCTCACATCGATCCACATTCTGCTGCATCTGCCATGCATATGCCCACACACTCAGCCTGTCCAAATCACACTGAAGCATCTGCAGCCTCCTCACAGCTCACCCTTCCATTCAACTTTGTATCGTCTGCACATTTGGAGATAATACATTCAGTTCCCTTTTCCAAATCATTAATATATAATGTGAACGGTTGGGATCCTACCACATATCCCTGCGGAACCCCACCAGTTATTGACTGCCAATCAGAAAAAGACCTCTTTATGCTGACTCTTGGCTTGCTATTTGCTAACAAACTTTCTATCCATCTCAAGACATGACCTGCAATCTTACGTGCTTTAACTTTTCATAGTAGTTTGTTATTTGAGACTTATGCAAAGTCTAAATAAACACATCCAATGGCTCTCCTCAGTCAACTCTGCTAGTTAGATCCTCAAAAAATTCCAATAGATTCATCAAGCATGATTTCCCTTTTGTAAATCCAAGCTGACTTATGATGAGACCTCCTTCCAAATGTTTTATTGGAAGATGTTAACATTTAGAGGGGATGGTAGCAGTCACTGTGCTATCAGCAGATCTTTTGAGTCTCCCTGCCCTAGAAAAGTGTTGAGAATCTTGTCATGTGTGATAAACTGTCCAGTTACTTCAAATATGCAGGGCCAGCGTCCTGAGGTTAGGCAATCGACATTTCCACTAAATACAAGGCCCATGTGATAATTCACCAGAAAGGTGAAGAGTCTAAGCAATACCTGAAACCTCACAGTGTGGCTGGGATTTTCCAGGCTCCCCGTGATACGTTTTCCGGCAAGGGAGGGAGCTCGCCTTCGGGTTCTTCCAGCCCCGCCAAAACCTACGGTCTTTAGTATAGCTCCCTCACCTACCCTGTGGGTCACCTTCAGTGGGACCGGAAGGTTCCCCCGATGTGAAGGGCCAGAAACTCCTGTCCACAGACATGGTTAGTCTTCCAGCATCCAGGAGAAGGAGAACAGCTATAGACAGGGAGAAGAGGTGGTTCGCCATGCAGCAATGTGGGTAGGAGATCGCAACAGCGTTGAAAGGACCGAAATTGTGGTGAGTCAATGTTGGAAGATTTACACAGTTTGCACAAGGGGGAGAAACCACTGTGAAAGATAATACTACAGATTAAAATTCCCAGGCTGTGAAAAAGGAACAGAGAAGCCCTCGGAAACTAAGAATCGTCTTGGATCGGTTCCAGGAGAATTGAATGTCCGCTGAAAGGACAGTGTAACATACATCTGTGAAATGTGTTTTTAATCGTGCTTTTTAATCGTTTAATGGGAATCTTCTGCGGACATTCAACTCTCCTGGGACCAATCCAAGATGATTCTTAGTTTCCGAGGGCTTCTCTGTTCTTTTTCACAGTCTGGGAATTTTAATCTTAGTATAATCTTTCAGTGGTTTCTCCTCCTTGTGCAAACTGGGTCAATCTTCCAACACTGACTCATGACAATTTCAGTCTTTTCAACCCAGTTGTGATCCCCTACCCACATTCCTGCATGGCGACCCACCTCTTCTCCCTGTCTGTAGCTGCTCTCCTTCTCCTAAGATGTTGGAAGACTAACCATGTCTGTGGACAGGAGTTTCTGGCCCTTCACATCAGAGGGACCTTCCGGTCCCACTTGAAGGTGACCCACAGGGTGTGGGTGAGCGAGCTGCACGTAACAGCGTAGATCTTGGCGGGACTGGAAGAACTCATTGGTGGGAATCTTCTGTTTTGTGGTTTTGAAATACAAGTTGCCTGCTAAGGTCACGTTTGGTCCAGTGTGCTTTTCGTCTTTTGTTACAGTCAAAGTGAAATCTTGCCGTTGCTATCGACTAGGTCTTTGAATTTATTTTTTTTTTTAAGTTGATGGTTTTTAACCAGGATCTGAATCTACTCCTTAAGAAGGAAACAACCTCAGTTTCTCCAGTCTATCCACGTAGCCAATAGGATCTTCGCCAGCAGTTAAAATTGGTCGGAAGGAAGAGGAATCCAATTGCCACTTACGCTTCTTTTCTTCCAGATGTTTGTTTTTTTCTCCCCCCCATTTGTGGAAGCCGACCAACTTTAAACACCTCTCTTACCAGAATAGAGTTAGGCTGGTAGGCAGTGCGAGTTCAAATGGCAGCGTTTGGGTTAACAAGGTGCAGTATTGATGACGGTTCATCGTAAATAGTGCAGATTTCAATTGACCCCGTTAAGGAGAACGCGGGGGAATGTTGGACGGAAATGAGGTTAAACCCATATTCCACCTTCTGTGGAATTCTACTCTCATCCCTTGACTCCAACTTATTTGACCTGACTTATGGGGACGTGAGGGGGTGCGAGGCAGGAATTTCAACACTTGCTGGAGTCACGGGCCAGTATTTTACAATCTCGCTCGGGGCGAGGCTTGTAAAATCCCACCTGAGGCCAGTGGAGAATTCAGTTCTTCAAGCTGCGACCACTCCGATTCCAGGGTGGGTGTGGCGGTGAAGTTCCAGTCAACGATCTTCAAACCGCTAATAGATTGGTCATGCTGAAAACTGTGAATTCTCCCCTGTTATATTCCACGCTCAGCGGTGTGGAGCGTGACTTTATATCAGAAAGTTAAATTTATTAGTCACAAAACAAGGCTGAATTAACACTGCAATGAAGTTGCTATGAAATTTCCCCAAGTCGCCACACTCCGGCACCTGTTGGGGTCAATGCACCTCGCGCCAGCGCGTCTTTCAGAACGGGGGAGGAAAGTGGGGTACCTGGAGGAAACCCACACAGACACGGGGAGAACATGCAAACTCCACAAAGACTGCGACCCAAGCCGGGAATCGAACCCGGGTTCCTGGCGCTGTGAAGCGGCCGTGCTCACCATTGTGGCGTTTTTGGGGCAGCAAGAGAACAAAGTACAGATTTTCCCATTTTGAATTTCAAATATCTTACTCAAGGTATTTAAAAGCCGCTGAATGAATAAATAATCATTATTGATTAGTTTTTTTCATCTATTTTCTTTTCAGGAGGAAGTAGAACTTCAGGGGATTGATGGTGTAATGTACAAAGGACGACTGGATCCCAAACTCCCAATAATCCATCAAACACAAGATGAGGAGCCTTTAGGTAAAACATTATTTCACTGTGATTCATACAGTAAGACAGCTGCCTGCTTTCAGATGTCATCAGTCATTTTTATAAATTCATAATACTTAACTGACTGAGCCAGTCAACTCGGTTTGATCAATAGTGGAATTTAGGTAAAAAAAATTCCTAAAGCCTTCCTCCTAACATCCAGTAATCAAAGAAAAATACAGCACAGGAACAGGTCCTTTGGCACTGCAAGCCTGTGCTAATCACAATGCGCTACTAAACTAAAGCCAAAACCTTGTGCCTTGACTCGGTCCATATCCCCCTATTTCCTCTCTTTTCATGTTCCCGTCCAGACGCCTCTTGCTAACGTGCCTGCTTCCACCATCTCCTTTAATTCAGACAAATGCAAAGTGTTGTCAAGTTTAGCCGTGAATCAGACGATAAATGGCAGAACCCTTACGAACATGAACGTAGAGGGGTCTGGGCGTGCAGGTCCACAGTTCCCTCAAAGTGGCAACACAAGTGGCCAAGGTGATTAAGAAGGCATTATGGCATGCTTGCCTTCATCAGCTGGGGCATTGAGTACACGAGTTGGGAATCGTGTTGCAGCTGGATAAAACCTCGGTTAGGCCTCATTTGGAATACTGCACACAGTTCTGGTCACCACACGACAAGAAGGATGTGGAAGCTTTGGAGCGTGCGCAAAGTAGGTTCACCAGGACATTGCCTGGTCTCAAGGCTGTTGGCGATGAGGAGAGATTAAATAAACTAGGATTGTCTTCATTGGAAAGACGGAGGCTGAGGGAATTCCTGATAGACATTTACAAAGTTATGAAAGACAGGGTGAATTGTCAGAGGCTTTTTCCAGGCACCCACTGCTCTCCATGAAAAACTTTCCCCACACACCTTCCTTTAAACTTTCTCCCTCTCACCCTGAACCTGTGCCCCCTTGTAATTTACCCTTCCACCCTGGGAAAAAGCCTCGACCGATCCACCCTGTCTCTGCCTTTCGTAAGTTTGTAAATCTCCATCAGGTCTCCCCTCAGCCTCCGTCTTTCCAATGAAAACGATCCTAGTTTATTTAATCTCTCCTCATAGCCAAAAGACACACACTGTATCAAAAGGCCATCCTGGACATATCTAACAAATTTGCAGTCCATCTGAGCCCCAGCTGTGAAGCAGTCCCAGTCAAAATGGTGAAGTTAAAGTCACCCATCACAACTATCTTCCTTTTCTTTTTAAATACCTGTGACATTTGTGCACAATACCTCAATGTTACATTCGCTTTTTGTAGTCTACTTTGTTTGTCAGCTCGTCTAAGTATTCCTAGTCCCTGTGAATGGATCAGTGGCCGTGGGCTCTGCCTTCATTTTTCCTCTTGCAATTCACAGTTCCTGAATTCTGGAGAAATATTCCGCCTGCGAAGGGAGTTTGTGATTTGGGCAGTTCTTTTGCAATTTAATAGAAACTCGCCTCTCTGTTAGCTTGCTAACCATGTACGTTCTTCTGCCCGCATTGTACACCCGCTCTGTAATTCAGGATTATGTTTCAGTTCCCCCTCCTAACCCGGTGACGAAAGTTCACCAAGATTAAACTCATAAAATGGATCACCCAGAGCTGACTCCCATACTCCCAGCATCTCTGGGGTCTTTATTACAACAATATTCAGTGCCCTTTGTCCCAGCAAGGTTTGTGCTCTCAGACTTTGTATCTACGTATAAGCACCTTTCAGGATAGGAAGGTGGGGGGAGTCAACTAGTAATATTTTTCTTTTAAAGTCAAAGGGGAAATCCACACAGACACGGGGAGAGCGTGCAAACTCCACACCAACAGTCGCCCAAGACTAGAATTGAACCTGGGTGCCTGGCACTGAGGCAGCAATATTAATCACTGTGCCACCCTCATAATTCTGAAAAATAAATCATGACTGTGCGGACTTTCTGCGCCTTTTTTTCATTTCATTTGTGGGATGCGGGCATCGCTGACTGACCAGCATTTATTGCCCATCCCAAGTTGCCCTTGGAAAGTGGAACTGAGCCACAACAGATCAGCCATGATCTTATTGAATGGCGGGGCAGGCTCGAAGGGCTGGATGGCCTACTCCTGCTCCTATTTCTTATGTTCTTATTTCTTATGTAGAGTCAGCCACATTGCTGTGGCTCTGGAGTCACATGTAGGCCAGGCCAGGTAAGGACGGCAGATTTCCTTCCCTAAAAAGGACATTAGTGAACCAGGTGGGCTTTTCCGACAATCAACAATGGTTTCATGGTCATCAGTAGATTCTCAATTCCAGGTTTTTTGTTTTAAATATATTGAATTCAAATTCCACCATCTGCTGTGGCGGGATTTGAACCTGGATGCCCAGAATATTAGCTAAATTTTTGGATTAACAGTGTAGTGATAATACCACTAGACCATCGCCTCCCCTAGAGGGGGTTTTGTTGGGGGGCGCATAAACAGTGAAGAATCAAATGGAAGATCCAAAATAGCTTTTATGCCAGTGTTATGTCACTGCTCACAGTTGCTCCTGCCAATGATGTAACAAAGTCAGGATCCCCATTTACATCTAACTTTCAATGTAGATCAGTCATCCGTACCCGATTGCCCTGTTCATTCATGTTGCTGTGACAGCATGCTAACATGAATCACAACAAGTCCCTCACAATGTGCACCAACAGAACCCGCTCGAGGTGCGCAGGTGAGTAGAACCCCCAGCGGGGAAAGGGTCACGCCTAGGCATTGCCCCTGGCCCTGCTCCCGGGCACTGCCAGGGGGACATTTCTGGGGCACCGATGGGGGTCAGGGTGGCAGGTTCTGTGGGTGGCGGTAGCGGGGTTTCTCTTCCTGTGGGACTAGGGGATGCGAGTGCTAGGGTTTTAGTGTCACGAGGTAGAGATGGTTCCATGCAAGGGAAAGGGGGGTTGGGTGTTAGGTTAGAAGAGCAGTTCCATGTGGAAGGAAGGGGTCTGAGGAAACCATATCCATGCAGATAGGTTTTAATTTCCATTGTGTCTTTGTTCTATTCTTATTTGTGTACATCAGGGCACCCTTTAATAATGGCGCCCTGATCTTTTAAGAACCAAACAACAGTGTGATTTCCTGGGATTTTGTTTTCACCAAGTGCCAATAAATATGGTGGGAAATGCTGGCAGTACTGTCTGTGTGGAGTTTGCACATTGTCCTCCTGTCTGCGTGGATTTCTTCTGGGTGCTCCGGTTTCCTCCCACAGCCCAAAAGGTGTGCGGGTTAGGTGGATGGGCTGTGCTAAATTGATCCCAGTGTCAGGGGCTTAGCAGGGTAAATATTTGGGGTGACAGGAATAGGGCGTGGGTGGGATTATGGTCAGTGCAGAATTGATGGGCAGAATGGCCTCCTTCTGCACTGGTCGGGATTCTACGACGCGATAGGTGGTGAGCTACATCCCATTTTTCCCAGCCGAAATATCAGAAAATTCCATCAATGGTTTTACGTTGTTGGATAAATTTCAGGATTTTTATTTTCTTTTTGTTTTTAATTCACGAAGAGATAGCTTGGGTTTCAGACGCTACAGAAACCAAAATCACAAGCCGTAGTTGTATTACTTGTTTTGATGGACTCAGGACATGGTCAAACTAAGCAAATTGGAGAATGTTTTTTCCATTGCGGAAACAGGGTTGGTGGTCTGCAGTTTGCTTGTTTTTAGCACATCACCACACTGTTCTATTGTCTTGGCTTTTCTCTTTGGATCTCTAAATCTCCCTACCCTGCACTTTTAAATCCCTATTCCTTTTAAAAAAAATCACCTTTGACAAACAACATTTATATTGCAACTTTATAAAATTGTATGCAAGTCACACTCATCATTATTATTGGTCGCAGAAGCTTGACCCCACTTCGTACTTCCTTAATCCTGTCCAAATAAACACAGACACTGAAAAGCCACAGCGAAGAAATAACTTGTTATAACTTCATAAAGATGTCAGTCACAGACTACAGAGGTTCAAGAAGGCCGTTCACCAATACCTTCTCAAGGGCAATTAGGGATGGATGATAAGTGCTGGCCTAGTTAGCAATGATGTGGAGATGCCGGCGTTGGACTGGGGTTAACACAGTAACAAGTCTGACAACACCAGGTTAGAGTCCAACCGATTTATTTGATAGTAAACTCACTAGCTTTCGAGGTTCCCCTCTTCGTCAGGTGAGGGCAGAACTCTTCATTGACCTGACGAAGAGGAGAAACCCCAAGAGCTTCAGAGTTTACTGTCAAATAACTCGGTTGGACTTAAACCTGGTGTTGTCAGGCAAGTTAGCAAAGCCCATGAAGTGAACAAAAATAATAAACCTAACACTCCCCTGCAAACCTGTCTAAACAAACGCCCTGCTGAGCTGGCTCCATTAGTGAGTGCTGAAGCTTAGCCATGTAGTTATTTACATGCCATTTAGAGAAACAGATTTTTTTTTTGAAGGAAATTGTTGGGTGGATGCTTTTTCATGAGCATTTCAAAGAGATACCGTTTCTCTGGCTCATTTGTTCTGTGCGTAATGTGTACTGGGTGAACGGGGACGAGGGAAGAACAGATGCCTGACCTGCTGAATACTTGCAACATTTCCTGTTTTTATTACCCTTTTATAATATTCTGGGCTAAAAATGGACAGGACCAATGATCATAATATGCTTGGCTAAATCATATTCTGTTTCCACGTTGATACCTGTACACATGGGTAATCAGCTGCATGGTGCCATTTATGCAGCTGATTATGGATCATGTACTGCCATCTCTCCGGGACACTTTTACACGTGTTTAAATTCCTGGTCTATTTACCCGAATTTTTCTGCAGAGAAGAAAATGAGCGGAACAAAGCAGCAGCCACCTCGAGTAGAGAACTTCCCAGTTACTCCAAGATGTGTTTACTGCAATCAATCTTGTAAGTTTCTTTCTGAGCAAATGGTTTTGAAATGATTATTGCTAGCCTGTTCAGTGTGTGAATTGCGTGGAACTTAGTTATCAGGCGCAGTACCCGATTGATATCTGTTGCCGATTATTATTTTCGCATTTGAAACCTTTTCCATGCCTTGTTTATCATGCTACTGTTTAATCACGTTTACATTTCTTTACAATCCAATTTTATCTGAACTTTTTTTAACCACAGGCACCAGACATATTCAGGAAGTGTTTTTTTTTTGTGTCCTTTTGCGATACCTGGCCCCCGATGATGGGGTTTCTATGCATTTATATAGCACCTTTTCATAGCCTGAGGGTGTTGCAAAGTGCTGGACAGCGAAACAAGCATAGTCATTGACCAGAATCTCGTGCTCCCCGCCTGCACTCCCCACACCACCCCCCCGCCGCCCCCCAGGCAGGTGGCAGGGGGAGACGAAGGGGTGGAGAAGCAGCCGTTGCTCCATTTGAGGCTCTTTAAGGGCCGGTTCCTGCCCAGCCTGAGGCTGGGGGGGGGGGGGGGGGGGCGGGGGAGGAGGAGGCCAAAAGTTGGAGCATTTCCATTTCAGTCTGTTGCAGCTCTTGTCATTGGCAGCCAGCTGTCTACAGCAAGGCGAGTCCTCCTCCTGAGTGAGGGGCACAAGTCCCGCCTGCAGCCAAGCAACACGCACCCGGGGTCACCAAGGATCACCCCTCCAAAGGGAGAGAAACGAGACCCTGCCTTACAGATAAACCCAGGCCACTGCTTCCTCTGTAATCATGACAATCAGTTTCTCCACTGCTTGGCCCAGTCAGTTGGTGATGGTACTTGTGGAATGACTATTGACTATGATGCAAGGAGAAAGTCCCATTGTAGAAACCCTACTGTGCAGAAGGAGGCCATTCGGTCCATTGAGCCTGCACCAACAACAATCCCACCCAGGCCCTCTCCCTGTAACCTTGTGTATTTACCCTGTTAACCTGCCCGACACTAAGGGGAAATGTAGCATGGCCAATCAACCTAACCCGCATATCTTTGGACTACGGGAGGAAACTGGAGCACCCGGAAGAAACAAACTCCACACAGACCATGACCCAAGGCCGGATTCGAACGCAGGTCCCTGGCGCTGTCATCTTTGAACAGTTCCGTGTGATCTTCTGTACCAACTTGACTGAGCTGACCAAGGTTTAATTTGATATCTTATTTAAAAAATGGCACCTCTGACAGTGCAGGACTCCCTTAGCTTTGCACTGGAAAATCAATTTTAATTGTGTGCAAAAAGAGACAGGGAGATTGAATCCGTTGAAAGCACACCTGAAATTAGTCTGAAACAGGTTATTAAAAATAGTCATTTGCAGAGGACCGTGCAACTGAATGTGTTTCATCTACTGCATCACCAACACCGGGATTCTCTGGCCTCCTCGTGGCCAGCGCCAAGGGAGTCAATGGACGGGAGGCTGGTTTGAGAGATTCATTCACGACCCTTTATAGTTTCTTGTGGTCTTGAGCAGAGCAGGAGCCGTACCAAGCTGTGATACCACCAGAAAGAATGCTGGGGCGGCACAGTGGTTAGCACTGCTGATTCATAGCACCGGGGATCCGGGTTCAGTTCCTGGCTTGGGTGACTGTGCCTGCGTGGAGTTTGCGCGTTCTCCCCGTGTGTGTGTGGAGTTTCCTCCGGCTGCTTTGGTTTTCTCCCATATTCTAAAAGACGTGCTGGTTAGGTACGTTGACCCGAACAGGTGCTAGACTGCGGCGACTGGGGGAATTTCACAATAATTTCATTGCAGTGTTAATGTAAGCCTTACTTGTGACTAATAAATTAGCTTCAAAAAAAAAAACTTGCAGAATCTTACAGTACAGAAGGAGACCATTCAGCCCATCAAGCCTGCACCGACAACAATCCCACCCTTTCCCCATAACCCCGTGCATCTACCCTGCTAATCCTCCCCCCCCACCCCCACCAAAACTTGGGTCAATTTATCATGGTCGATCCACCGAACCTGTACATCTTTCGACTGTGGGAGGAAACCCATGCAGACACAGGGACAACATGCAGACTCCACACACAGTGACCCAAGCCAGGAATTGAACCCGGGGTCTCTGGTGCTGTGAGGCAGCAGTGCTAACCACTGTGCAGCCCTATACTGAAGAAGAACAACTTGGGGGTCAGTTATTTCGTAACCCATTCAGAACTCTGTCATTTTTGACATTATAAGCAGGTACAGTTAAATAGGATATTATTCTACTCTATACTTCTGCTTAAATTCATTTTACAGGGTTCAAAGGTATTTGGCTCCTCTTTCTGATGCCATGTTTAATCTATAAGGACAGCAGCATTTAGAATCATAGAATCCCTACAGTGCAGTCGGAGGCCATTTGGCCCATCCCATGCCTGCACCGACAGCAATACCACCAGACAGTATCCCCGCAATCCCACGTATTTACACTGCTAATCCCCTGACGTGAACGGGCAATTTTGCATGGCGGATCCACCTAACCCACACTTCTTCAATACCTTCTCAGTGAGAGGCTGTACCGAACTGACTGGTTCAGCATTTATTGCCCATGCCTAACTGCCCTCCATTTCAGAGGGCATTTAAGAGTCAGTTGTTGGCCAGGAGTCACATGTAGGCCAGAGCAGGTTAGGTCAGCAGATTTCCGTTCCTAAAGTGCGTTACGTGGAAACGCCGGCATTGAACTGAGGTGGTTCAGTAAGAAGTGTCACAACACCAGGTTAAAGTCATCATGACCTGATGAAGGAGCAGTGCTCTGAAAGCTCATGTTACCAAATAAATCTATTGGACTTTAACTTGGTGTTGTGGGATTCCTTAAAGGAAATGAGTAACTGAGATGGGTTTTTATAACAATCGGCAATAGTTTCATGGTCATCATTAGACTTCCGATTCCAGATTTTTAGTGAATTTAAACCTCACCATCTGCCGTGGAGGGATTCAAACCTGGGTCTCTGGATTGCTAGCCCAGTGATATTACCACTGTGCCACCACCTCACATTGAGTCATGAATGGACAACTAAACGACTCACTGAAGGAAGGAGGCACCACAAATACCCCCCAACCTCAATGGGGAAGCCCAGCACATCAATGCAAAAGATAAGGTTGAAGTATTTGCAGCGATCTTCAGCCAGAAGTGCTGAGTAGATGTTCCAACTCGGCCTCTTCCAGAGGTCCCCCAGCATCACTGATTTCATCTCCAGCCAATTCGATTCACTCCACGTGATATCAATGAATGGCTGAAGCCAACAGATACTGCAAAGGCTATTGGTCCTGACAGTATTCTGGCAATGGTACTAAAGCCTTGTGTTCCAGAATTTGCTAAGTACTTATGCATCCCAGGCAATGATCATCTTTTAAAAAAATGAACCATTTCTGCTTACCAGTCCGTGATACCATCACTGAATCCCTCACCGTCAACATCCTGGGAGTTAGCGTTGACCAAAAAGGAAGGCGATGGCCCAGTGGTATTATCGTTAGACTATTCATCCAGAAACTCAGCTAACGTTCTGGGGACCCGGGTTCAAATCCCGCCACGGCAGACGGTGGAATTTAAATTCAATACAAAATATCTGGAACTAAGAATCGACTGATGATCGTGAAACCATTGTCGATTGTTGGAAAAAACCCATCCGGTTCTTCCTTTAGGGAAGGAAATCTGCCATCCTTACCTGATCTGGCCTACGTGTGACTCCAGAGCCACAGCAACGTGGTTGACTCTCAACTGCCATCTGAAATGGTCTAGCAGGCTACTCAGTTCAGGGGCAACTAGAGACAGACAATAAATTCTGACCAGCCCACGACACCCACGTCCCACAAGTGAATTTCATTTAAAAAAAGCACTAAACTGGATTGGTCGCTGTATAACGTGATGTATTTTGTTATTTTTCAGGTATGCCATCTCGCCCTATTGATCCATGTTTGCCACAGCAGAGGGCTTTGCCACAAGATCTTTCAAACGTGTGTCGATGCCTGGGTGAGTCTTTTGTGATGGAGCATTTTGTGTGGGAGACTGCTGAGCAGAGGGGAATGGGTAGATAGAGCCAGGAGCACAGGCATCAGTCCAGCCTGGTTAATGGACAACTCCTGAAGGTTTGGGGAGGAATCTTCTCTCAGTCCGGTGGCAGGAGCTGAAGTCAGAGTGACTTCCGTTGGAGAGCTGGGCGGCTGAACACACGAGATCTTGCACCGTCCAGCTTGTTAACTGTGCAGAAATCCCGTGGTGGCGTGGGCAGAAAGTTGCCCACTTCATTGTCAGCTCACAAGATCCAACCGACAAGACCCATGTTTAAACAGCACCCAGACTGGCCCTCACTGACTGCAGGCCAGGATCTCCAGATCACCTTTACAAAAATCTCCAAGAGATTCAGGCAGCAACCTTTCGTTGTTAGGGGACGATTGTGTCTTGCAAACTGAAAGAAGTTTGGAGGACATAACAAGGAAGGTTGATGAGGGGAGTGCAGTGGATGTTGTTTACACAGATTTCAGTAAGGCACTTGACAAGGTTCCACGTGGCGACTGGTCAGGAAAGCAAAACCTAATGGGATTCAGGGATTGGATCGGAAATTGACTCAAAGGCTAATGGGCAATGGTTATTATTGCAACTGGAAAACGGATTCCAGTGTTCCACAGGGCTCAGTGGCAGGGTCCTTGCTATTTGTAACATGTATTAATGATTTAGTCTTAAATGTGGGAGGTGTGTTTGGCAAATTTGCAGCTGACACAAACATTGGCCGTGTATTTGACAGTGAAGAGGATAGCTGTCAACTCCAGAATAACATCAATGGTTTGTTTGAGAGAGCAGAGAAATGGCAAATGGAATCCAATCTGGACAAGTGTGAGGTAACACATTTGGAGAGGGTAAACAAAGCGAGGGAATACTCAACGCGGAAGATGTTGAGAGGGGCTGAAGAAGTGAGAGATCTAAGGGAGGCCCCTGAAGGTGGCAGCATAGCCTACCTGATGGTGCTACCCTTGAAAAGAGTTGCCAGCATCCGACTGGCCAGCAGCTCTGGGCTGACCGGCACTCCCCGCCACCAGTGTCCCGATCCCAGGGAAAGGCTTGTTGGTGCCCTGTCATGTGCCTGAGTGGCAAATTCTTCCCAGAAAGAGGCTCTTGCCGGCTGCCTGTCATTAGCAGTCACAAGTGTCCCTGGGACGAGATGGCACCCCCTATCGCAATGCTACCCTTCCCTCTAAGGCCAAGCTCCCTTTGAGATGAAATGTTTAACGTATTCTTCTGAAGTGTAATTGTGGTATCAATTTTAATTTAGAATATGTTTTTCAGCTTCAATATGCCCTCCACAGCAGCCACAAGAACTGACAAGCGCAAGTAATTAATGTTTAATTAGTCCTTAGATTTGCAAAGAATGTTAACGCTTGTAATCAAAAGTTGGAACAGTGCATTGTGGACATGAGGAGAAATCTGGGGTATATTTTATGACAGCGTATCCCCCCAATACTGCTTCCCAATGTGAACCTCATCCTGCTGAGGACATTTAGGAACCTCTACTTTCTGAATGGCTACCCAAAGCCCAGCTTTGCCGCTTCCCCCACATACTTGGAATGTGAATATTAGCAGAAACTGGACTTTGTAGGACTTTCCCCCGGATTTGTGACGTGCTCCAGATCATCAAAACTCCATACCGTGGTAAAATCAAACTCGAATTCACTCAGAATCCTGACCCGAGGAATTTTCATCATGATAACACAGCACATTAAAACAAAAGGGCAAACTGGTGCTTTTTAATCCTTCACTGAAGCCTTTGAAATGGCTGACTTGCACCATCCTTCTCAAATACATCTCCACTATCATCCATTTGGGTGGGACCCCACTCCCATTCTCACCATAGCTGGAAAATCACCTGCAATGCTTTCTCTTCCTGCTCCCACATCCTTACCTCTGCTGTCCTGCTCAAAGGTCAATCATTGGTCTCTCCAGCATTGATAAGCTGTGATACATGTATGTTGAAAGTTTAGGATGCAAACTGCCTCAGAGTGCAGGTCATATGACTCCTGGGAGGAACTCCCCAAGGTCACATGACCCACACCCTTAAAGGGGCAGTACACACCCCAAACCCCAGCATAAATATTCCATGGTGGCCATTCCTGGAATTCTCTCCCTAAACCTCTCCAACTCTCTGCTTCACTTTCCTCCTTTAAGAAACTCCTTAAAACCCACTCCCTGAGCATGGCATCCCATCCATTGACTCAGTCTACACTCCCCAGCACCTCAGGAAAGCACAATTAAGGACCCTACGCATCCCGGACATTCTCTCTTCCACCTTCTTCCATCAGGAAAAAGAAACAAAAGTCTGAGAATAGTTACCAACTGACTCAAACAGCTTCTTCCCTGCTGCTGTCAGACTTTTGAATGGACCTACCTCGCACTAAGTTGATCTTTCTCAACACGCTCGCTATGACTGTAACACGACATTCTGCACCCTCTCCTTTCTTTCTCTATGAACAGTGTGCTTTGTCTGTATAGCGTGCAAGAAACAATACTTTTTACTAATACATGTGACAGTAAACCAAATCAAAGGCCTTTGGCTATTTGTCTCCATATCACTTCCTGTAGCTTGGCGTCTAATTTTGCATTAGAACCTACATGCGAAACATCTTGGGGAAAATTCATTATGTTTAAGGCACTAAATATTAAATAATATCCAAGCTATTTTTTTTAAAATACATTGTAATGATTACTAATCTTCTAAAAAGTCTGCAGTACATTAAGCAAATTGCATAGAGCAGTGTATGTCTCGCACATAATCTGATTCCAAACTTCATTTGTTGATATTGTTCTAATTTTAATTGATTTTTTTTTCAGTTATGACAGATGCTTCATGTCCAAAGCCTCAGGACCAAGATGCTTTAAGTCGATGCCCAGGTCTTCTTTAGTTTAGTGAAAGTGATATTTATTTTAACGAAAATGTGCTGGGAATTGAACAGTAGACAAGAAAATACTAATTGGATCAGACTCCCAACTCCTTGAAGTCGAGCACAATCTTAAAAACACATGACTTTATTTTCTCAATCACAAACGTTAATTTATTTTGTGTTTATATTTGGCAGTTTCAAGAATGTATAAGGTTTAAAATGTCCCTTTTTCTGCAATTTAATTTACATCAGAACCATTTCGATCTATTTTACAGCAAATCTATGGGGTTTCAAGATTTGCATTTATAAGATAAAGTATAACACTCGTCTTAAAACTATTTGCATATTGGAGGATTGCAGCATTTTAGAGCAAATTTTCTTTGTGATTAAACAGGAAAAACATGGGGATTAGAATGTGCAGATGGTTTCAGTTTAAAGAATGCAGTATGAATAGAATGAAACTCCTGGTGTGTAATTTTATATTAATCATGAGAATCCCTACGGTGCAGAAGGTGGCTGATGGGCCACTCAGCCCATCGAATCTGCACTGACCACAATCCCACCCAGCCCGATTCCCGTAATTCCACATACTTACCCTGTTAAACCCCTATCAATTTAGTATGGCCAATCAACCTAACCCGCACATCCTTGGAGTATGGGAGGAAACTGGAGCATCTGGAGGAAACCCCGCAGACACGGAGCTAACGTGCAAACTCCACACAGTGACCCGAGGCCGGAATCGAACCCGGATCCCTGACACTGTGAGGCAGCAGTGCTAACCGCTGTGCCATCGTGCTGCCTCTTTGTCAGTTCTCTGCCCACACACCAAAACCATTGATATTCTGGAGTTGACTCTTCACTATCAGCTACACGGCCAATGTCTGTGCCGTCTGCAAATTTCCCAATCCCGCCTCTCTCATTTCCGTCTCTGCTGAAGAGCAAAGCTCACTGTATTGTGCTCTGAGTTCTCCAGCTGACAGTGCTGGGAAGGCAGCTTATCGATGAGATTTGAAATGAAGCTCCATCATTCAGGATTTGCACTGGCGCCACTGCACAGGGATCATGCACAGTTCCCAGCACCTGCCTCATGTGTAACATAGATTGTAAATTCCTTCCGACCTGTTTTATTTTGGGACGTGTCGGCATATCAGAAAGACACGAAGATTGATATTGATCAGGGAGTTGGACACCAAGTGGGATTGTGGTCGGTACAGACTCGACGGGCCGAGTGGCCTCCTGCACTGTCGGGATTCTATGATAATGGGATATGTACACTGCATGCAGGAAGCCTATCACTGGTTTGAACTCTTTCATGCCGGAACCTGGCAAATGTGTCAGGTTGATTGCTCATGGTAAAATTGTCCCTTAGTGCCCTGAGATGCGTAGGTTAGAGGGATTAGCAGATAAATATGTAGGGATATGGGGGTAGTATCTGGGTGGGATTGTGGTCGGTGCAGACTCGATGGGCTGAATGGCCTCTTTCTGTCGTGGAGGGTTCCTAAGCTTTCTAAGAATGCAGCAGAACTCCTGCCATGTGCTTAAGAAATGGGCAGGAGACCAATCCAGGAGAAACACTTCCACCATTCACAGAGTCATAGAGGTTTACAACATGGAAACTGGTCCTTTAGCCCAACTTGTCCATGCTGCCCTTTTTTTTAAACCACTGAGTTAGTCCCAATTATCCTCGTTTGGCCCTTATCCCTCCATATCCATCTCATCCATGTAACTGTCTAAATGATTTTTAAAAGACAAAATTATACCTGCCTCTAACACTGCCTCTGGCAGCTTGTTCCAGACACTCACCACCTTCTGTATGAAAAAATTGCCCCTCTGGACCCTTTTGTATCTCTCCCCTCTCGCCTTAAACCGATGCCCTCTAGTTTTACACTCCCCACCTTTGAAATACTTAATGACTTTTTTTTTAAACAGATGAGTGTTTTTGTCTTCACAATTCTACATTTTTCAAGTGTTTGTTTCTTTTGGGGCTGGCAGGTTCAGTAAAATATTGGTACGTCCATATTTGAGCAAATCTTTGGTGTTGTTCATTTAACCAATATTGATTTATTGTATTGATTTACTTTCCCCTGTTCGAGAGAGAGAGAGAAAAACACACACACAATGCGCCACCCACAGATTTAATCGACTGTGTGTTTTTATGTCTCTCTTTCTACTGCCAGCACCTGCCCATCAGTTTTTTATTATTCATTCATGGGATGCGGGTGTTCTGGCTGGGCCAGCATCTACTGCCCAACCCTGAGGAACATTTAAGAGTCATTGCTGTGGCTCTAGAATCACATGTAGGCCAGAGCAGATAAGGACGGCAGATTTCCTCCCTTGAAGGACATTAGTGAAACAGGTGGGTTTTTACAAAAATGAGCAACACTTTAATGATTGTCATTCGACTTTTAATTCTAAATTCTTACTGTATTCAATTTATCACCATCACCCATGGTGGGATTCGAACTCGGGTCCCCAGGACATCACCCTGGGTCTTGGGATTACTCGTCCAGTGACAATACTGGACTACACCATTTTCTCCCCAGGTCCGTCAGTCATGCAATGAAGATGTGGAGGCATTGGAAAGGGTGCAGAGGAGGTTTACCAGGATGTTGCCTGGTATGGTGGGAAGGTCTTATGAGGAAAGGCTGAGGGACTTGAGGTTATTTTCGTTCGAGAGAAGGTGAAGAGGTGACCTAACTGAAGCGTACAAGATGATCAGAGGATTAGATAGGGTGGACAGTGAGACCCTTTTTCCTCAGATGGTGATGGCTAACACGAGGGGACATAGCTTTAAATTGAGGGGTGATAATTATAGGACGGATGTCAGAGGTAGGCTCTTTACTCAGAGGGTAGTAATGGCGTGGAATGCCCTGCCTGCAGCAGTTGTGGACTCGCCAACTTTAAGGGCATTCAAATGGTCATTGAATAGACATATGGATAAGATTGGAATAGTTTAGGTTCGTGGGTCATTAGATTGGTTCCACTGGTCAGCGCAACATCGAGGGCCGAAGGGCCTGTACTGCGCCGTAATGTTCTAAGTTCTGTGTTCTATGGTTAGGCGTGCCCATGGCTGTGTGTATTCATCAGTGTTTGAGTAATTTCACTTACATGGTGGGATGCAGCAGAGCCAAGCTGGAGGTTAGCCAGGATGGTTTGGCTGTCTTATTATCACTACTTGCTGCTCAAGTTGTATAAAGTCAGAGTGAATGGCTAAATAAATGACTGAAAGCTTGGGCTGCCTTCTCAAGGTCAGGCTGACGCGTGTAAATGTTACCATGTAGATCGCTTAGTTTGCAGCTTTATAAATAGGGGAGTGATTTCGTCATTGTCAAACCTCAGCTCATACTGTCCCTCAGTCTAGTTATGTAACCTGATGATAGTGCAGCATGCTGAAGTAAGGGGAGGTGGTGGCCAAGTGGTATTATTGCCAGGCTATTAATCCAGAGACTCAGCCCATGTTCTTCGGAACCCGGTTCAAATCCCATCATGGCAGGTGGTGGAACTTGAATTCAGTAAAATAAATCTGAATTAAGAATCGACTGATGACCGTGAAACCGTCTGGTTCACTAATGTCCTTTAGGGAAGGAAATCTGCTGTTCTTACCCGGTCTGGCCTACACGTGACTCCAGAGCCACAGCAATGTGGTTGACTCCAAACTGCCCTTGGGCAACGAGGGATGGGCAATAAACTGTGCAGTTCTGGTCGCCTCACTACAGGAAGGATGTGGAAGCTATTGAAAAGGTGCAGAGGAGATTTACAAGGACGTTGCCTGGATTCGGAGGCATGCCTTATGAGGATAGGTTGAGGGAGCTCGGTCTTTTCTCCCTGATAGAGGTTTATAAAATGTTGAGAGGAATAGATAGGGTGGATTCTCGGAGGCTATTTCCCAGGGCTGAAATGGTCACTACGAGGGGACACAGGTTTAAGGTGCTGGGGAGTAGGTACAGAGGAGATGTCAGGGGTGAGTTTTCACTCAGAGGGTGGTGGGTGAGTGGAATCGGCTGCCGTCGGTGGTGGCGGAGGCGAACTCGCTGGGGTCTTTTAAAAGACTTCTGGATGAGTCCATGGGATTTAATGGGATTGGGAGTTACAGATAGGCCTGGTAGGTATGGATATGATTGGTGCAACTTGTGGGCCGAAGGGCCTGTTTGTGCTGTAGTGTTCTATGTTCTAAATGCTGGCCAGCCAGCAATGCCCTTGAATAAAAAAAATGGAAAGGTGAGCAGAAAGAATGCTGACAAATTCTTGCTTTATTTATAGTACATATTCGATACTTACTCGCAGTGCTGTTCTGTACAAATTCGTTAGATCAAGTTATTATAAACGTAGTGGAAAAAAGTAAGTGTGATTGTCTTGTCTTTCTTTTAAGGAAGAGGTTCGATGAAAATATTCTGTCCTCCTCAGAGTGCAGCTGATGATGCTGCTCGCTCAGGCGCATTCAGCTGCAATGCTAAACCAGTAGGTAAGGCTGCCCTCGAATCAAACCAGTTCAAGTGTGGAGGTTTTTCTGATCGAAAGCACAATGCTCCACGTTGCCACACTGTTCAGAGTCTGAATGAGGTGGAATTAAAAAGGTTTATTCGATAGTGTCGCAAGTAGGCTTATGTTAAAGTTACTGTGAAAATCCCCTACTCGGGCGCCTGTTCGGGTACACTGAAAGAGAATTTAGCATGGCCGATGCACCTAACCAGCACGTCTTTTGGACTGTAGGAGGAAACCAGAGCACCTGGAGGAAACCCACGCAGACACGGGGAGAATGTGCAGACTCCACGCAAACAGTGACCCAAGCCAAAAATTTATCCCTACTCCCTGTGAGGCAACAGTGCTAACCACTGTGCCGCTCGTGATAATTCGATAACCAGGACTTGTTGTTAGTTAATGACACCATGGACGGAGACTATTTCCCCCTGCCGTATTTATTTGACCCACCCAAGGTGTAAGTGGCACTATGAACAAGAGTCAAATAGTGCACAGTGGTTAGTACTGCTGCCTCACAATGCCAGAGACCCCGGTTCAATTCCGGTCTCGGGCCACTGTCTGTGTGGAGTTTGCGCTTTCTCCCTGCACCTGTGTGGGTTTCCTCCGGGTGCTCCGGTTCCCACCCACAGTCCAAAGATTAGGTGGGTTAGGTGGATTGGCCATGCTAAATTGATCCTTACAACTGAGGGGCTCGCAGGGTAAATGCGTGGGGTTACCGGATTTTTTTTTGTGTGTGTGTGAACATAAGAAATAGGAGCAGGAGTAGGCCAACTAGCCCTTCGAGCCTGCCCCACCATTCAATAAGATCATGGCTGATCTGTCGTGGCTCAGTTCCACATTCCCACCCTCTCCCCATAACCCTTAATCCCCTCTCTCATCAAAAAGCCATCAACCCGCGTCTTAAATATATTTAGTGAGGCAGCCTCCACCACTTCAACGGGCAGAGAATTCCAGAGATTCACCACCCTTTGAGTGAAGAAGTTCCTCCTCGACTCCGTTCTAAACCGCCCCCCCCCTTTATCTTGAGGCTGTGCCCCCTAGTCCTGTGTGTGTGTGTGTGTGTGTGTGTGTGTGTGTGTGTGTGTGTGTGTGTGTGTGTGTGTGTGTGTGTGTGTGTGTGTGTGCGCGCGCGCTTGCAATGACTCGCATTAATTGTTATTTTTATTGGCGTTTTTCAGCTTGCCCTCCTCGTGTGACAGAACCAGTGTGTCCAAACCCGTCACAGTAAGGGGATTCGAGGAAGCGATATTCAGGTGTTCAAAAATGAAAGGAGTGTGAATTATAATTGAGAGTTTGCTCGTATTTGAACAGAGTCCCTGACAAAGAAAGTTCAACGCAATGGGTTTTCACCCCTGCATTTGCACTGCGATGGTTATTAATATTCCGTTTTAATTGCAACAAGTCTGGGATCAATGGCAAGTGATTGACACCACGTTCAGAAACTAATAAAATTCTGCACAGATAGAAAGAGGCCGAGTTCCTTTTGGGCAGGTGGTCGTGGGGCTTGCGTTCCCGAGCAGTGACGCTAGTTCTTTGCCTTTTTTATTTTTGGAAACTCTGTATGTTAAAGGACACATATTTGTGTATGAGCTCAGCAGCCTGTGGTTCGAATTTGTCATGCTGTTCCAGATGTGTCCTTCAGACCTCACCAACAGGAGAAATCTTCATCTGTTTTTCTTTTACTTCCCACACTTTCCTGAAACCAATTCTCCATCCAGTCCTTGCTGCAAACATTAACCCCATTTCTCATATCGGTCTGAGCCAGTTCAGGAAACGCATATAAAACTCTTAGTTCATCCCAGGCTACAGAATTAGATTTCCACCAAGCAGGGTAGAACAGGCTTATGATTCACAGCCAATGATGCAACGATTTTGACCTTAAGAGCTGGATAGCACTGTCAGCAACTTGAGGACTTGCAGAGAGAGCATTTAGATACTAAAGAAAGATGAGAGAGCAGAACATACCTGCTGGTTCTAATTTTCTCACACACACTCTTACACACTCTCTCACACACACTCTCTCTCACACTCTCACACTCTCTCACACACACTCTCACACTCTCTCACACACTCTCTCTCACACTTTCTCACACACACTCTCACACACTCTCTCTCACACTCTCTCTCTCTCTTTCTCTCTCTCTCCCTCACTCTCTCTCCCTCACACTCTCTCTCTCTCACTCTCTCTCTCCCTCACTCACTCACAACACACTCACTCACTCACATCACACTGACCCTCACAACACATTCACTCACTCACTCACAACACACTGACACACCCCCACGTATTAGCATTATTTGTTTTTCCCACGTACTGTCCCTTTCTTTTCAAACCATTGCAATTTCTGCTCCTATTTTCCAGTGATCATTGTGTATATTTCCATTGTATCTTAAGAGTTTATGCCTCTTCCAATGTTTTAAGAAGATTGTCAACAGTGGAATGTTTTGAAGTAGTAGCGATTGATAGATTTTTATCAATGACTAAACTGGCCAGCTTATATATTTCTATAATAAAAATGTAATTGGATCTGGTCTGTAAAAGATGAGAAAAATTGTTAATACTTAAGGAGGAAACGGGTATGTTTTTTAATACAGAGTGTCCCCCATCTCTCTTTTTCTATTGAAATGAGCCTTTCAGAACACTGGTAGGAGAAATGATCAGTTTAATTTAGCTTTCACTGCCTTTCTGATCCATTCAAGCACTTGATTGCTGGCGTCCCATGAGAGAGGCTGCCAGCGCCACTGCTCTTTTTAAGAACTGTGTGCCCTGGACTGTTCAAATGACCTCACGTCAACTCTATTCTGGAGTATGTCCTTAATTTGGCAAGCATTGCTCTTTTGGTTCCCCCTGGGTTTTTAACAACCCTGCCTGTGGTTTCTGGGGCTCATTTTGAGAAACTTTCCTCAAACCTTTGTGGAATGTGTTCAGGTTTTAAAGCTCTCCTGCCTTAATATGTGTTACGTATGTCTGAACCATCATGCCTCTCTCTGCCTGTGGTAATTGTGTCAACTTCAGGCAACAGCCATTTCTATCACTGGCCCATTTAACATTCTCGTACTGATGCGGAGAAAATTGTTTAATTATGGAAGGAACACTCAGGCTTAAAGCTCTGCAAAGGCCGAGTTGGCCGGCGGGGGGGGGTAGTGACGAGTCTGTGCAGAAAGCTCCCATTTTAATGAAACCAACACTGGGTTCCTGCAACGGAGAACCTCAGTCAGTCGTATAGACTGAGGCTGTTGCTTCAGTTGAGTGCGTGCCCATGGAATGAGAGCGATTCTTCCCAGGACCCCGATTTCAGAACCACTTCAACAAAAGCAAAATACTGCGGATGCTGGGAATCTGAGAGAACGGAAAGTGTCGGGGGGGGAGAAAAACCCAGCAGGCCTGACAGCATTTGCGGAGGGAGAAACAGAGTTAATGTTTCAAGTCCAGAGAGAGAGGGGTCAACTGGATTCGAAACATTGGCTGGAATTCTCACGCTGCGCCATCACTGCCAGGAAGGATGGAGAATTTGGCGCTCAGCCAGATCTTATTATTCACCGAATCCCACTAGTGTGAACGGTTGGAGAATCCCGCCTGTTAGCTCTGTTTCTCTCTCCGCAGATGCTACTCCTCTGAGATTTTTCCGCATTTTCTGTTATTTCAGATTTCCAGCATCTACAGTAACTTGCTTTTACTCGAGTCTACAGCGCTCAGAGAGGCCCTTCGGCCCATCGAGTCTGCACCGAACGCAATCCAACCCTCATATCCCTACATATTACACCCACTAATCCCTCAAACCCCCGCTACCCTGGATACTGAGGGACAATTTCTTTGCACGGCCAATCAACCTAACCCGCACATCTTTGGACTGTGGGAGGAAACCCACGCAGACACGAGGAGAATGTGCAAACTCCACACAGACAGTGACCCGAGCCGGGAATCGAACCCAGGACCCTGGAGCTGTGAAGCAGCGGTGCGAACCACTGTGCGACTGTGCTGCCCGATACTGAACTAAGGGTGGGCAAGGAACAAGCACATGATGGTTCCTTTAGAAATGGGCTCCATTCGTGCTATGTTCCACGGTGGATTATATGGGAGACATTTTCCCAGAAACCACCAGCCATTGTCAAAAGTCCAGCTGCTGTGGGACCTCAGTCTTCCATCTGCCGTTGACTGATCGTCTAATAACTCAATCATTATTGGCTGGCTGGTGCTCATCACCTCTGACTTCTGACACTCCTGCAACAGATTCCAAGTAGATTTGGACTCCAGTTGATCCTAAGATCCAGTGATGATCCACAGCTGCCCTTCCACATCATCGCTCTTAAAGTGAACAATCCGGTGCGGAGTCTCCTCTGGGAATATGTTTACGAACTCGTGTAGCCATCACCCTCAACCCTGTCCACATCAACAGGGATGAAGTGGAAGTGGTCGAGAGCTTCAGATTTCTCGGTGTGCAGATCACCAACAATCTGTCCTGGTCCTTCTCTGCTGACGCTATAGTTAAGAAAGTCCACCAATGCCCCCACTTTCGAAGAAGGCTAAGGAAATTCGGCATGTCCACGACGGCTCTCACCAATTTTTACAGATGCGCCATAGAAAGCATCCTTTCTGGATGTATCACAGCTCCTGCCCAAACCAAGATTGCAAGAAACTACAAAGAGTTGTGAACAAAGCCCAGTCCATCACGCAAACCAGCCTCCCATCCATTGACTCTGTCTACACTTCCCGCTGCCTCGGCAAAGCAGCCGGCATAGTCAAGGACCCCCACGCACTCGGAACGTGCCCTCTTCCACCTTCTTCTGTCAGGGAAAAGATACAAAAGTCCGAGATCACGTACCAAACCAAGTTAAGAATAGCTTCTTCCCTGCTGCTGAATGGATACATTAAGTTGAAAGAAAAACAGAAAATGCTGCAAAATCTCAGCAGGTCTGACAGCATCTGTGGGGAGAGAACCGAGCCGACATTTTGAGTTTCGATGCTGTCAGACTTGCTGAGATTTTCCAGCATTTTCTGTTTTTTGTCTCGGATTCCAGCATCCGCAGTATTTAGCTTATAAAGGTGATCTTTCTCTACATCCGACAGTACACTCTGCACCCTCTCCTGTTCTTTTATGTACTCTATGAATGGTATTCTTTGTCTGCATAGCGCAGAAGGAACAATACTTTTCACTGTGTACTTTTACATGTGACAATAATAAATCAAATCAAATTGGAAGTCTGGTGCAACCTCTAGCTCGTTTCATTAAATTGGGAGCTTTCTGCACACACTTGTCACTGCCACAACCCTAATTGGGCTTTACAGAGTTTGAACTGTGAATGTTCCTTGGAAAATAAAACATCTTTTCCGCATCAGTAAGAGAATTTGACAGGCAGATTTTGTGTAAGAATGTGTGATTATGACAGACCAGATAATTTTGTACCACAATCGCGATTACGCAATAAAGAGGATGATTTGGTTTCTGCAACGACTGTTTTACTTTTACCATGAGTCTGAAGCTGTTGCTGCAAAATGGTTGCGTTTGTCTTTTTGACATTACAAAGAGGAACGCCACGAGGTGGGAGGGGACAGAATTTATCCCCTCTTTCCCTGTCCTCGGTTTTTAAAAAGGATCAGCTTGCCAATTCGGTGAGTCTGTAACTGTTTACGTGTTGTGACTGTAAAAGACACACACACACACACACACACACACACAGGTTTTCTCATGGGTTTTGAAAAGAAGAACACAGAATCGTATTTGTTGTTCTCAACACCTGCTGTTAGTAAAAATAAAAAAACTCCCCGATTCTCCAAGACACAAATATTCAAGCGTTCAGAGACGCCCACACATGCACCCACACCCACACACTGCACATGCACAAGTAAGTTACAAAGTGGGAAGATAGTTTTATTAGTTCTTTAAAGTCTACTCAAATTCAGTGGCATACAGAGATTGATGACTTGAACGGTTTCAAGCTGGGCTCCACACTCTCTGTGGATTCAGCGAAACAAAGCACAAAATAAATTACAGCACAGGAACAGGCCCTTCGGTCCTCCAAGCCTGCATCAACCATCAACTGAACTAAAAGGCCCTACCCTTCCAGGGACCGTATCCCTCGATTCCCATCCTATTCGCGTATTTGCCCCTTAAAACTCACGATCGTATCTGTTTCCACCACCTTCCCCTGGCAGCAAGTTCCAGGCACTCACCTCCCCCTGTGAAAAAAAAAGCTTACCTTGTACATTACCTTCATACCTTGCCCCTCGCACCTTAAACCTGTGCCCCTAGTAATTGACTCTTCCAACCTGGGGAGAAAGCTCCTGACTATCCACTCTGCTCCCCATAATCTTGTAGACTTGGATCAGGTCACTCCTCAAGCTCTGTTGTTCCAGTGAGAACAAAGCAAGTTTCTCTAACCTCCCCTCATAGCTAAACAGCTAACTTAAATGTGTTGGTGGAGCATAGAATCCCTACAGTGCAGAAGGAGGACATTCAACCCATCGAGTCTGCATCAGTTGTCCAACAGAGCATCTTACCCAGGTCTACCCCCACCGTCGCCCTATCCCCATAACTCCACACCTTTACCATGTGTTATGACACAGAGGTTGGTCCCTTTTGAGAAGCTGCGCAAAATCCCCCAGAGTAATACCTTGCTTCATAGTCTGTTAGGAGTGTTTGGGAAAGTGTGCAAACTGTTCTACATTAACATTTAGAGGTTCACTAACATAAAAATCTGACATTCACTTTAGGTGAAGAATTAACAAGTTATTTATTTAACTAACTGGGAACTTTGACTAAACAAGTAACATATCGATTAAAGTTAGGATCGACTGGAATGCTGTTCAAATAAATACAAGGTCCATTCATTACCAAAAAAGATGTAGTCACTCTCAAAAAATATACAACTAGGTATCTTGGCTTTGAAAAACCTTTGGAGTTCTTCAGTCAGTTCACTGTTTGTAAGCTCTTTCTGATTTTGGTACCTTTTGTTACATAGTTCTCTGAAGAGATATTCTGAGCTGGCAGGGAGCTGTTCTTGCCCTCTCTTGGTGTTGAGAGGTTGCAGCCATTCAGTTGAGCTGCTGGCAGGCAGTTGAGTTCCTCTTTGTAACTGTAATGACCGATCAAGTTTCCTACGCCAGAATTGGTTTGATACTGTCAACACCAGCAAATCCGAATCTGATAGGTTCTGATAGGTGAGTGTCTTCTTTAAACTGATAGGCTGTCAAAAGCCTGCAAAGTCTGTTACCTCGGTAAACCTGATGCTTGGTCCTTGTTACAAATGTTGCAATCTGTGTACCCTGTGTTTTGAACATCCAAGCATTGACACAAAACCAGCTTTGAGAGGGACCACACTTCACAAAATCGACTTCACAATACAGGGACTTCACAGCTCCAGGGACTTGGGTTCGATTCCCGGCTCGGGTCACTGTCTGTATGGAGCTTGCACATTCTCCCCGTGTCTGTGTGGGTTCTGTCCCACAGTCCAAAGATGTGCAGGTTAGGGTGATTGGCCTTGCGAAGAAATTGCCCCTTAGTGTCCAGGGATGTGTAGGTTAGTGGGATTAGTGGGGAGGATATGGGGGTACGGCCTGGGTGGGATTGTGTTTGGTGCAGACTCGATGGGCCGAAGGGCCTCTTTCTGCACGGTAGGGTTCTATGATTCTATGGATCTCTGCCCGTGTCCTTCGAGGTGGTAGAAGTCTCGGGTTTGGAAGGTGCTGTTGAAGGCGTGTGAGAAACATCGAAGATAGGAGCAAGAGGAGGCCATTTGGCCCTTCGAGCCTGCTCCACCATTCATTACGATCATGGCTGATCATCCAACTCAATAGCCTAATCCTGCTTTCTCCCCATAACCTTTGACCCCAACTGCTCTATCCAGCTGCCTCTTGAATACATTCAATGTTTTGTCATCAACTACTTCCTGTGGTAATGGATTCCACAGGCTCACCACACTCTGCGTAAAGAAATGTCTCTTCATCTCTGCCCTCAATGGTCTACCCCGAATCCTCAGACTGTGACCCCTGGTTCTGGACTGCCCCCGACCAGAGGGAACATCCTCCCTGTATCCACCCTGTTTAGTCCTGTTCAGTCCCTGTGAGGTTTCCCCCTCATTCATCTGAACTCTTTAAAGCAATCCTAACCTCGTCAATCTCTCTTCAGACATCCCCGGAATCAGCCTGCTAAATCTTTGCTGCACTCCCTCGAGAGCAGGAACATCCTTCCTCAGAAAGATGAGACTAAAACTGCACACAATATTCCAGGTGTAGTCTCACCAAAGCCCTGCAACAACGCATCCCTGCTCCTGTACTCAAAGGCCAACCTACCATTTGCCTTCTTTACTGCCAACTGCACCTACACGCACACTTTCAGCGACAAAGACACCCAGATCCCACTGCACATTCCCCTCTCCCAATTTACAGCCATTCAGGTAGCAATCTGCATTCTCGTTTTCCAAAGTGAAAAACCTCCCACTTATCCAAATGAAACTGCCCACTCACCCAACGGGAGCGATAACAGAGCTGGAACCTGGTGGACTGAGGAGCACTTACCAGCCTGCTTTAATTATCAAGGGGCCACACGGTGAAGCCTTCCATTGTTTGCTGAAGCAGAGAGAGAGAGCTAAGATTTTACCTGTTAAAAACCTGTTTAAAATAAGTTTAAAGCACTTTACTCTTTGTAGAACTGTTTAAAGCATTTATTTATTGTATTTACTGCTTTAAGAATTCTGAAGGAGTGGTTAAAAGGCATTTGTGGACCAGCCTGCTTTAAATCAGCGCCAGGTTTAAAAGGAGGCCTGGTGTAGACAGCGGGCAGCGTCTGAGCGGGCAGCGGAGTGAGTGGGCAGCAGAGTGAGTTAATAGGGCTTAATATCAAAAAGGGCTGGAAGGAAAAAAGGCCAGGTGAGTTTGTTTGAAAAAACAAGGAAAAAAAATTTTTTTCAAAACTACTACAGCAGGAAACAAGGAAAAAAATTTTTTTCCCCATAAAAAATTACAGTGAATAATGGAGGGGCATGTGATGTGTGGTTTCTGTATGATGTGGGAACTGGTGGACCCCAGGGTCCTTCCCAGTGACCATGTCTGTAGTAAGTGCAGGTTGCTGGAGGAGCTCCAGCTCAAGGTGGATGAGCTGGCCTCTGAGCTACAGACACTGAGGCTCATCAGGGGGAGAGAGGGTGCCCCTAGACTGGCTAAATCTAAGGGTCAGGGACAAAAGGGGGCTGCTGGGAGGAGGAAGGGGGGTGAGGAGCGGAGGCCTCAGCCTCTTAATCTGCATAACAGGTTTGAGGTTCTTGCTTCCAGTCTGGAAGAGGACGAGGCAGGTGAGGTTGGTGAGCAAACTGCACACGGTACAGTGATGCAGCAGGACATAGGCAAAGAGAAGGGGAAAAGGAACGTAGTAGTGATTGGGGATAGTGGGGTGAAGGGTATTGACACTGTCCTTTGTCACAATGACAAAGTGCACAGAAGGGTGTGTTGTCTGCCTGGTGCTCGGGTACAGGATGTCGCAGCTGGGCTGCAGAGGAATCTGGAGTGGGAGGGTGAGAACCCGGTCGTTGTAGTACATGTGGGTGCCGGCGACGTAGGCAAAGTGCAGACTGAGGATCTGGGGAGGGAGTATGAAAAGCTGGGAATGGAATTAAAAAGTAGAACCGACAAGGTGGTCGTCTCTGGGCTACTGCCTGAACTGAGTGCAGACGGGCGTAGGGTTGACAGGATAAAGGAAGTGAATGGGTGGCTCAGGGATTGGTGTGGGAGGAATGGGTTCGAATTTATGGGGCATTGGCACCAGTATTGGGGTAGGTGGGACTTGTTCGGGCGGGATGGGGTGGGTCTGAACCGTGCTGGGACCAGAGTGTTGGCGAATCGAGTAAAGAGGACTGTAGACAGGGCTTTAAACTAATTAGGGGGGGGGAGGGTGCGAGGGTAGGTGACGCTACGAGGTCTAAAGTTAAGGATAGGGTACAGGTAAGGGAAGAGGCCGAGGATGTCCCAATTGGTGGCGTTACGGCAAATAGGGTCCAGGTGAAGGCTGGGATGAAAGCGCTTTATCTGAATGCACGAAGCATTCGGAATAAAGTGGATGAGCTGGTGGCGCAGATCGACACAAATGGATACGATCTGGTGGCCATTACAGAGACGTGGCTGCAAGGTGACAGGGACTGGGAGATGAATGTACGGGGCTATCAAGTGTTTAGGAAGGATAGGCAGGAGGAAAGAGGGGGTGGCGTAGCTCTGCTGATTAAGGATAGTATCAAGGTGGTAGCAAGGGATGATATCGGAGCCAAAGAGCAGAAAGTGGAATCGTTGTGGGTGGAGATTAGGAACAGCAAAGGGAGGAAGACGCTGGTGGGTGTCGTCTATAGGCCCCCGAATAATGATCTGGAGGTGGGGCGGGCTGTTAACGCGCAAATAAGTGCGGCGTGCAGGAATGGGACGGCAGTAGTTATGGGAGATTTCAATCTGCATATTGATTGGTCGACCCATGTTGGACGAGGTGGGCTCGAGGAGGAGTTCTTGGAATGCTGCCGGGATAATTTCCTTGAACAGTGTGTGTTGGAGCCGACGAGGGAGCGAGCTATCTTGGATCTGGTGCTATGTAATGAGGCGGGTAGAATTAGGGACCTTGCGGTGAAGGATCCTCTTGGAGAGAGTGATCATTGCATGGTGGAGTTTCTGTTGCAGATGGAGGAGGAGAAAGTGGGTTCCCGGACACGCGTCCTTTGTTTGAATAGAGGGGAGTATGGTAGGATGAGAGAAGAATTGGCGAATGTGGACTGGGGGAGCGCGTTGGAAGGTAGGTCTGCTGAGGAGCAGTGGAGGATCTTTAAGGAGATCTTTCTTGGTGCTCAGCAGAAATTTATTCCGATGGTCAAAAAGGACTGTAGGAGGAGAGGTAATAAGCCGTGGATAACGAAGGAGGTGAAGGAAAGTGTTAAATTAAAAGCGGAGGAATTTAGAGTAGCTAAGAGCAGTGGGCGAGAAGAGGATTGGGAAAGGTTTAAATGTCAACAAAGATTGACAAAGAAGTTGATAAAGGAGGGTAGGAGAAGCTATGAAGCTGGGCTAGCGCTTAATATAAAAAAGGATAGCAAGAGTTTTTATAAATATATAAAAAGGAAGAGGCTGGCTAGGGTGAACATTGGTCCTTTAGAGGATGAGAAAGGGGAGCTAGTGGTAGGGGATGGGGATATGGCTAAGGTACTGAATAACTTTTTTGTTTCTGTCTTCACGGAGGAGGACGTGAATAATTTGCCGGGTGTTAGCGATGGAAAGGTGGTAGGACTGGAGGGTCTTAATGACATTACTGTTACTAGAGAGGTGGTGCTCGACAGACTGGAGGGGCTGATTGTGGACAAGTCCCCAGGACCGGATGGAATGCATCCGAGGGTTCTGAAAGAAATGGCGGAGGTGATAGTGGATGCCTTGGTGGTTATTTTCCAGACGTCGCTGGATTCCGGGGAAGTGCCGGAAGATTGGAAAACGGCTAATGTTACGCCGTTGTTTAAGAAGGGTGCCAGGCAAAAGGCGGGGAATTATAGGCCGGTTAGTTTAACGTCTGTGGTAGGTAAAATGTTGGAATCCGTCATTAAGGAGGAAATTGCGAGGCATCTTGAAGGGAATTGCTTGATAGGGCAGACGCAACACGGTTTCATTAAAGGGAAGTCGTGTCTGACAAATTTACTGGAGTTCTATGAGGATGTGTCTAGGGCAGTGGATAGAGGAGAGCCGGTGGATGTGGTCTTTCTGGATTTTCAGAAGGCGTTTGACAAGGTACCTCACAAGAGGTTATTGCAGAAGGTCAGGGGACATGGAGTTGGGGGTAGGGTGTTAGCGTGGATAGAGGATTGGTTGTCAAATAGGAGGCAGAGAGTGGGGGTCAATGGGTGCTATTCGGATTGGCGGTTGGTGACTAGTGGGGTGCCCCAGGGGTCGGTGCTGGGGCCTCAGCTATTTACCATTTATATAGATGATCTGGAGGAGGGAACCGAGTGCAGGGTGTCGAAATTTGCTGATGACACCAAGATTGGGGGAAAGGCAAATTGTGCGGAGGGTGTGGAGAGTCTGCAGAAGGATCTAGATAGGCTGGGCGAATGGGCCAGGAAATGGCAAATGGAATTTAATGTTGGCAAGTGTGAGGTGGTCCACTTTGGTAGGAAGAATGGTAGGAAGGACTATTACTTACGTGGCGAAAAACTGCAGCAGGCGACGGTGCAGAGGGACCTCGGGGTCCTTGTGCATGAGTCGCAAAAACCCAGCTTGCAGGTGCAGCAGGTGGTCAGGAAGGCGAATGGGATGCTGGCCTTCATAGCGAGGGGGATTGAATATAAAAGTAGGGAGGTCTTGCTGCAGCTGTATAGGGCATTGGTGAGGCCGCAGCTGGAGTACTGTGTGCAGTTTTGGGCGCCGCACCTGCGCAAGGATATTTTGGCCCTGGAGGGAGTGCAGAGGAGGTTTACTAGGCTGATACCGGAGTTGAGGGGGTTGAGCTATGAGGAGAGGCTGAATAAACTAGGCTTGTACTCGTTAGAGTTTAGAAGAATGAGGGGAGATCTCATTGAGACGTATAAGATGATGAATGGGATGGATAGGATAGAGGTGGAGAGACTCTTCCCGCTCAAAAAAGACAGTAGGACTAGGGGGCACAGCCTCAAGATAAAGGGGAGGCGGTTTAGAACGGAGTTGAGGAGGAACTTCTTCACTCAAAGGGTGGTGAATCTCTGGAATTCTCTGCCCGTTGAAGTGGTGGAGGCTGCCTCGCTAAATATATTTAAGACGCGGGTTGATGGGTTTTTGATAAGAGAGGGGATTAAGGGTTATGGGGAGAGGGCGGGAAAGTGGAACTGAGCCACGACAGATCAGCCATGATCTTATTGAATGGCGGGGCAGGCTCGAAGGGCTAGATGGCCTACTCCTGCTCCTATTTCTTATGTTCTTATGTTCTTATGTTCTTGTGCTCAACGAGCTGTGGGTTGTAAGGAGGAGTGCTGTACCACCTGGTTCAGTTTGATTGTATCTGTTGGCAGTGCGTTGCACACATTGATAACTCACTCAGCTCTACCCAGCAAGGAAGCAGCCCTGAAAACATCAGCTTGGTCCAGCAAATCATTCACATCTCAGTACTGAAGCCACAGGATCCAGGGAAGAATGATCTACAATGCCTCAATCACAGCAGTTGGCCCTTCTCTTTGTCTGAACGCAACACTGAAGAAGCAGAGGTCAGGATGGCTGCAAATCTGTCAATCTGCCACAAGGTGGCACATTGCTGAACAACATGGGCAGCTCCAGGTAAACACTCTGAGCTCCCAGATACTCTCTCATCTGTCATTGCAAATACCTGGTCCATTACAATTCCTGTCAAGGCACCCCCCCTGCCAATGTTCACAAGCTTAAAATTACATGGGGGACTGTTAATCCGTGATCACTCGGGGCTTTAATTCCCTTAACTACCTCCAAAAATGTGGAGATGCGCACCCAACATCACCACGTATAGTTTGGAACAGTGGTTAGCACTGCTGCCTCACAGCACCAAGGAACCAGGTTCGATTCCCGCCTTGGGTCACTGTCTGTGTGGAGTCTGCACATTCTCACCATGTCTGCGTGGGTTTCCCCCGGGTGCTCCGGTTTCCTCCTGCAGTCCAAAGATGTGCGGGTTAGGTTGATTGGCCGTGCTAAGAAATTGCCCCTGAGTGTCCAGGGATGTGTAGGTTAGAGGGATTAGTGGGTATAATATGTAGGGATATGGGGGTAGGGCCTGGGTGGGATTGTGTTCGGTGCAGACTCGATGGGCCGAAGGGCCTCTTTCTGCATTGTCGCGTTCTAGGATTCTCTGAAATCCTGCCTTGGGTCACCGTCTGTGTGGAGTTTACACGTTCTCCCCATTACCAGGGAGATAAAGGACACAAAATTGGCGTCGCTGGGTGCCAGGGTTCCAGAAGTCCCAAAGACCTGGCTCAGGACATGAATGCAGACACTGCCCACATGGGATCCCATGCTGGGTGCAGTCAAGGCCTTTGCGTGTCAGAAACGTGAGAAGGGCATTATCCAGGCGTTCGGGACCTGTCCCGTCACATTCGACATCTGGTTATCAGTCGCTCTGTTTGTGTGCACACAACGTCAATGCTAACTGCTCACAGCTGAACAAACACTGCAGCATTAGAGACTCCTCAGCAACATTCACTCAAGGACCAATTAGCAACAAAACCACTTTTTACTTATGTCTTCAAAGTTCTGAAGTGCACTTCGGAGAGGATTTGTAAAGCTGCCGTTCTCTGCACAGATGGTGCCCCCGGGCCTCTCCCAGCTCAACAGAACAACGACTACCGTTCCACCGATTTTCTTTTAGAATCACCACAGTGCAGGAGGAAGCCATTCGGCCCATCGAGTCGGCAATGACTCGCCAAAAGAGCAGCCGACCCCACCCCTGCCTAATTCCTTTCCATTTACTATCGCTAATCCCCCTAACCTGCACATCAAGCAACAGTTAAAGAGACAATTTAGCGTGGCCAATCCACTTCACCTACACATCTTTGGACTGTGGGAGGACACCGGAGCACCCAGAGGAAACCCACGCAGAGACGGGGAGAATGTGCAAACTCCACACAGACAGTGATCCAAGCCGGGAATCGAACCCGGGTCCCCGGCGCTGTGAGGCAGCAGTGCTAACCACTGTGCCATTATTCAAAGGGATATGTTTGCCCGTGCACAGTGTGTTGTGACTTCATTATGAGGCATTTTTAAACTCCCTGATCCCATTGGGCCTCCAAGGAGAAGCAGAGGGAGGATGACTGAGGATAGAATACACATGGCTACTGACTCTCCCTCTCCAAACTGACCACCTCAGGGCACTGATGCACACCTCAAGCCATGGAACGGACAGCAGTCTCCAGGCGCTGCGTTATGGCTGTGTTTTTGCTGTGAGGTAGATAGCGCGCGCACACACACACACACACACACACACACATACACAAACACACACACACACATACACAAACACACACACACACACACACACATACACAAACACACACACACACACATACACAAACACACACACACACACACACACACATACACAAACACACACCATCCTTTCCCCTGGCACAGGTACGAACTACCCTTTCCCCTGGCACAGGTTCTACCCTTCCCTCTGGCACACACACTAACCCCCCCCACCACCCTGTCATACCTGCTGGCCACTTGTGCCCAGGATTCAGTGGCTGCCTCGATGTTACCCTCCAGCAGGATAGGGCCCATACCTGAGCTGAGTGCCAGTTCAGCTGGGCAGTGCCTCCTCCTGATTTTGCTGTGATTGGGCAGGCTGGTACCCGAAAGCGGACTGTCAGGAGTGGGGGGGGATGGGGCAGAAAGCGAGCTCACCCCATCTACAGCTTAAACATCGAGCCAGCGAACAGGTGGCAGGATCTGAACGCCAGCATGAATGCCCACAGCCATGACAGATGCTTTATCCCATTGCCTCCCCAATTGAGGGACAGCAGATAAAAGTGTGTGTGTGTGTGTGTGGTCCCTACCAGCTCTCTGTCGAGCCAGGGCAGAATGTCAGTGTGGCATCACGTTTGGGTGATCTTCCTGTCTGCAGTTTGTCAGTGATGATGTGGAGATGCCAGTGTTGGACCGGGGTAAACACAGTAAGAAAAACACCCAGTTAAACTCAAACCAGTTTATTTGATAGCAAACCCACAAGATTTCAGGGTTTGCCCCTTTGTCAGGTGAGTGGAGAGTTCTGGCCTCAGACAGAGCGTATAACAGCACGCACTGTTTATAGATTACTGATTAGAATGCGAATCTTTACAGCTAATCGATTCTTAAAGGTGCAGACAGTGTGAGGACTGTCCTGTCTGGAGACAATACACGTCTCTTTAACCAATGCTTCATGCTATCTCCACTCACATTGTGAGCTGGTTAGCTGTAAAGACTCGCATTCTAATCAGTATTCTGTAAACTGTCTGTGCTGTTATATGCCCTGTTTGTGAGCAGAACTCTCCACTCACCTGACGAAGGAAGGGGCAAACCCCAAAAGCTGGTGGGTTTTACTGTCAAAATAAACTTGTTGGACTTTAACCTGGTGTTGTGAGACTTCTTACTCTGCTTTGTTAGAGCAGAGTAGCATGGATGGGTGAAGCTGGCAGCGTTGGCAGGGTGTGAGAGTAAGGCCGAGCTTCTATTTTAGCTGTGAGTGCTGAGTGTTAGGGCTGGGTGTGTGAAGGGGATTGGGTGCATTGAGCAGCGTGGGGGACGTCAGAGTGGGACTGGATAGCTGATGATCTGTGAGGGTGCATTCACTGACCTTGTGTCAGACCATTGAACTTGTTACCAGCCCCGCTCCCAGAGCCAGTGAACCCTCCTGGTCACCGATGGCCATTCTGTTAGCGGGTGTACATTCAGAGTCTCCGGCCTCCACGCACCCCCCCGCTTCCCTCCCTCAAACACTGAACTGTGGCCTTTCTCCTCCTCTCTGTCTCCACGACTGACCTCTCCAGCGCCACGGAAGCACAGATGTGTCCCATTGCCCTTGTGAAGCATGGCAGTCCACAGCAGCCTCCTCTGATTCCGCTGACGGGGATTCTCTTCAAGGCGGGACAGACTGCCTTTAAGAGCAGAAGGCTGGGATGGAGTATATGCCAGCCTCAGACGCTGGTAGGCACCCCCCCCACCCCCGTCTGTCGATAAAGCAGCCAGACAGCAGGGGCAATGGAGCTCAGCTGCTCCCTACTGTCATGGACATCAAGAGACAGTATAACAGTTCGATGACACTTGCCCCTCAAAAAGGAACAGGGGGGTGTGAATCACATCCTGTGCACAATAACCGGAAGAGACCAATTTGTAGCTTGTAGACCCCTAAATTATTGTCCCCTTAATCTGGTTTCCAATGGGGGTACCATAAGCAGAGACATGGGTCAAGGATGGAGGAGGGAAAGCAGGTTGTTAAAATGGCGGCGCGGGCTCGTTGGGCCGAAGGGCCTGTTTCCCGTGCTGTGTTGTTCTTTGTTCAGAACGTTGTACAACAATAATAAATAACAAGAAAACAGTGGAGGTCTCTTTCCAACATAAGAAACAATACAAGAGATTGGATAATCACCCTCAGGTCAATCTATTGAGGAGATTTACAAGGATGTTGCCTGGATTGGGAGGCATGCCTTATGAAGATAGGTTGAGGGAGCTCAGTCTCTTTTCCCTGGAGAGACGAAGGTTGAGGTGCGACCTGATAGAGGTTTATAAAATGTTGAGAGGTATAGATAGGGTGGATTCTCGGAGGCTATTTCCCAGGGCTGAAACAGTCGCTACGAGAGGACACAGGTTGAAGGTGCTGGGGAGCAGGTACAGAGGAGATGTCAGGGGTAAGTTTTTCACTCAGAGGGTGGTGAGTGAGTGGAATCGGCTGCCGTCGGTGGAGGCGAACTCGCTGGGGTCTTTTAAGAGACTTCTGGATGAGTACATGGGACTTAACAGGATTGAGGGTTATAGATAGGCCTGGTAGGTAGGGATAGGATTGGCGCAACTTGTGGGCCGAAGGGCCTGTTTGTGCTGAAGATTTTCTATGTTCTATTTTTTGTACATATATTGTTCTACAGGTTCTCAGTCAGGGTTTACAGTGAGTAACTGATCCAGGGAGACAGGCTGGCATAGTGGTTAGCACTGCAGCATCACAGCCGGGTTCAATACTGGAGTGGGACACTGTATGTGTGTGTGTGTGTGTGTGTGTGTGTGTGTGGAGTCTGCACATTCTCCCCGTGTCTGCGTGGGTTTCTTCCGGCTGCCCCGGTTTCTTCTCACAGTCCAAAGACGTGCAGGTTGGGTGGATTGGCCGTGCTAAATTGCCCCTTAGTGTCAGGGGGATTAGCAGGGTAAACGCATGAGAATCGGGTGGGGTTGTGGTTGGTGCAGAGTCGATGGGCTGAACGGCTTCCTTCTGCACTGTCAGGATTCTATGATTCGGAAAAACAAGTCAGATCTCCAGTCCGTTACAGGAATACTCCACCTGATCTACGCTAGTAAACCTATTTGTGTTTTGGTCCTGTATTATTCGCCTGTTTTACTTGCTGCACAGGTGCTGAGCAGCTGGTTTCTAAACAGTCTCGGAGCTGCAAAGCTCTGGATAATAATTATATATATGTTTCAGCTCTGAGATCTGTCCAGGATAGCCACACTGTGAAACAGCTTCATTCACGCTCAGTGCAACGCTTACCGGCTACGCCACAAGAAGCGGTTCTTGAATTTGGTATTTATTTGAACCCCCACCTGTGAAAACAGTCGTTAACGTCTGAGAAATGGAAGTCTGACCTTGACCAAGCTGCTCTGAGGCTGCAGCTACGGTTGGACACCAGAGGGAGCCCCACACTGCGGCATGACCACAGAACGTCAGTGTCCTGGGGTCCCAGCTTCTCCCTCAATGACCTTCCCTCCATCGTAAGGTTTGCACAATGTGCAGCATCATCAGCAACTCCTCGGACGCTGAAGCAGCCCCTGTCCAAATGCAGCGAGACCTGGACAATACCCAGGCTTGGCAAGTCACAGGTAACTTTCACGTCACACAAATGCCAGGCAGTGACCATCTCCAACGAGAGAGGATCTAACCATTGAAAATTACAGCTCAGAAACAGGCCTTTCTTGTCTGTGCCCAACCATTTTTCTGCCTACTTCCACTGACCTGCACTTGAACCGTATCCCTCCACACCCGTCTCATCCATGAACCCGTCCAAGTTTTTCCTACAATGATAAAAGTGACCCCGCATTTATCCGGCAGCTCATTCCACACTCCCACCACTCTCTGTGTAAAGGAGCCCCCGCTAATATTCCCTTTAAACTTTTCTCCTTCACCCATGCCCTCTGGTTTTTTTCCCCCTAGCCTCAGTGGAAAAAGCCTGCTTGCATTCACTCTATCTATAACCCATCAAAATCTTATACACCTCTATCAAATCTCCCCTCATTCTTCTACGCTCCAGGGAATAAAGTCCAAACCTATCCAATCTCTCTCTGTAACTCAGCTTCTCAAGTCCCAGCAACATCCTTGTGAACCTTCTCTGCACTCTTTCAACCTGATTTACATCCTTCCTGTAACTAGGTGACCAAAACTGTACACAACACTCTAAATTCAGCCTCACCAATGCCTTATATATCAGCATCACACCTTGACATTCAATGGATTACTATCACTGAAACCCCCCACTATCAACATCCAGGGGTTACCATTGATCAGAGACTGAGCTGGACTAGCCATATAAATACTGTGGCTGCAAGCGATGATGTTGAGATGCAGCGTTGGACTGGGGTAAACACAATCTGACAACACCAGGTTAAAGTCCAACAGGTTTATTTGGTAGTAAACGCCACTAGCTTTTGGAGCACTGCCCCTTCGTCAGGTGAGTGAGAACTCCCCACTCACCTGACGAGGGGGCAAACCCCGAAAGCTTGTGAGTTTCCTATCAAATAAATCGGTTGGACTTTAACCTGGTGTTGTCAGACCTCTTACTGATGAGGTTCCACAGATAATGCTGGCTTGTGCCTGCGGCCTGAGCTATTCAACTGCAGGAGTAATCACAGCTGACCACCGTCTGGAGGAATACAAACCTCAGACAAAATTTTCTCCGTTTCCAACGCCAGGGTTCGGGAGGCTGTTGTAGCGTTGCTGTCACCACCTTAACTCCGAGTTAACTCGAGATGCAAATTCCTTATGTGGCTCAGCTGACTGAGAACCAGAGGCAGTAAAATATTTCTGTCGGGGAGGAATGGTGTGAGCTGTTGCCAATGGGTAAAATTTCACACAGTTTCCTGAAGCTGTCACGATGTTGGCAGAGTGGAGGATGGTGTGATACTGGAGAATAAATCGAGCTTCCTTTAACTGATATCACTTAGTTTTAACACACAGCAGAGCCAGGTCATCCCATATTCCGTCTCAGTTTTACAAACTGGAAATAATACCCGTTTGGCTGCGGTTTCCCACTCACTTTAGAACAACACAGCAACTGAGAATCTCACCCTGGAGCCATCAATACTATTTCTGTATTTAAGAATTATAGAATCTCTGCAGTGAAGAAGGAGGCCATTTGGCCCATCGAGTCTGCGCCAACCACAATCCCACCCAGGTTCCATCCTCATAAATGTACCCTCCTCATCCGCCTGACACTAAGGGGCAATTTAGCGTGGCTAATCAACCTAACCCGCACACCTTTGGATTGTGGGAGGAAACCTGACCACCCAGAGGAAACCCACGCGGACACGGGGAGAATGTGCCAAACGTCACACAAAAAGTGACCCCAGCCAGGGATTGAACCCAGGTCCCTGGCGCTGTGAGGCAGCAGTGCTAACCACTGTGCTACCGTGCCAGCCTAAGTATATCATCAAAGAACTTTCAGAGGCTGGAAAGTTACTGAGGTTTCTTCACTCAGAAGGGAGTAAGGAACGCCCTGTCTGCAGCAGTTGTGGATTCGCCAACTTTAAGGGCGTTCAAATGGTCAGTGGATAGGCAGATGGATAACATTGGAATAGTTTAGGTTCGAGGGTCATTAGATTGGTTCCACTGGTCGGCGCAACATCGAGGGCCGAAGGGCCTGTACTGCGCTGTAATGTTCGATGTTTTACCAGTCACAGCCCCCAGAGAAAGAGTTAAAATCAGCCCCAGAGAAACAGCTTAAGAACATAATATAAGAACACAAGAAATAGGAGCAGGAGTAGGCCATCTAGCCCTTCGAGCCTGCTCCGCCATTCAATAAGATCATGGCTGATCTGTCGTGGCTCAGTTCCACATTCCCGCCCTCTCCCCATAACCCTTAATCCCCTCTCTTATCAAAAACTCATCAACCCGCGTCTTAAATATATTTAGCGAGGCAGCCTCCACCACTTCAACGGGCAGAGAATTCCAGAGATTCACCACCCTTTGAGTGAAAAAGTTCCTCCTCAACTCCGTTCTAAACCGCCTCCCCTTTATCTTGAGGCTGTGCCCCCTAGTCCTACTGTCCTTTCTGAGCGGGAAGAGCCTCTCCACCTCTATCCTATCCATCCCATTCATCATCTTATACGTCTCAATGAGATCTCCCCTCATTCTTCTAAACTCTAACGAGTACAAGCCTAGTCTATTCAGCCTCTCCTCATAGCTCAACCCCCTCAACTCCGGTATCAGCCTAGTAAACCTCCTCTGCACTCCCTCCAAGGCCAAAACATCCTTGCGTAAGTGCGGCGACCAAAACTGCACAAACAGTTAAAACAGTTAAAATACTGGTAGCACCAGCGGTATTAATCCTCGGTTGGTACCTATGGAACCCGGGTGGCACAGTGACACGGTGGTTAGCACTGTTGTTGGCTGGGACAGTCGGAGGGGAAACGGGCTGTGTGTATAATTAACAAAGTTCCAAGCACTGAATGATTTGATTTGATTTATTATTGTCACATGTATTAGCATACAGGATAAAGTATTGTTTCTTGTGCTGCACAGACAAAGCCATTCACAGAGAAGGAAATGAGAAAGTGCCAAATGTCGTGTTATAGCTGGGGTGTAGAGAAAGATTGACTTAGTGCAAAATTGGTCCATTTAAAAGTCTGATGGCAACAGGGAAGAAGCTGCTCTTGGGTCAATTAGTGTGTGACCTCAGGCTTTGATATCTTTTTCCTGTTGGAAGAAGGTGGAAGAGATTATGTCTGGAGTACATGGGGTCCTTGATTATGCTGGCTGCTTTTCTGAGGCAGCAGGAAGTGTAGACAGAGCCAACGGATGGGAGGCTGGTTTGAACGATGGATTGGGCTACATTCTCAAACCCTTTGTAGTTCCTTGTGGTCTTGGGCAGAGCAGGAGCCCAAACCAAGCTGCGATACAACCAGAAAGAATGCTTTGTATGGTGCATCTGTAAAAGTTGGTGTGAGTCGTAGCTGATATGCAAATTTCCTTCATCTTCTGAGTTGGTGGTCTTTTGTAGCTATAGTGTCGGCATGGGGAGGGAGAGACCAGGACAGGTTGTTGGTAATCTGCACACCTCTTGACCATTTCTGCTGGATCGAACATGGGATCCTGCTATTCTGGTTGGTGGGAGAGGCCCTGCCAGAGGCACCAGCCAGTGCACTTAGTCTCAAAATGGGTGAATTCAGCCTATCATCTGTTAATTTGCTAAATTTATATTCAGGAAGAGACTCTGACTGAAACTGTGGTGTGATTGGGTGAGGAAGAGTATGCTTGCAATGGTTCGCTCTGTAAATCAATGAATTAAAAACTGGCTCCAGCACTATCTTAACTTTGCAGACCGGAATATCTCACGGCTGTTTTGATTAACCGTACGTTAACTTTCATTTCCAACCTTCAGCCTCAAAGCACCTCACTTACAGCTTGGAAGAAATGATAAAATGAAGACAGTGAGTCTTGTAGAAATGTCTCTCTCTCGCTGGTTAAGAATTTCCCAACAATGAGGCAACAAAGGACAATTAGTCACGATGAATAAGGTTTCTTACAAGTTATCTTCTCAAGGGCACAATGCAGAAACAGTGCTTTGTGTCAGCTCGGCTGGCTCTGATAAGACGGAGACTCACAATCTGCATACATAAACACTCTGTGTGAAAGCAGGTAACAAGATGTTCATAAGCGAGATAAGCTGAGCAAAGATCTCATTGGGCTGGGGACTGGGACACGGGAGTCTGCCTTGGGCACCTATTCCCTACTAACTGGGCAGTTCAAAGAGTAATGAAATGAATGCTTGATTTGAGATTATCTACAGGCCCCTCACACAAGGCACGAAATGGGCAGGCAGGAAGAGGCAATGTAAGATATATCTTCAATGTGGATCAATGTTAACTTCAGCTTAACACTTCAATCCACTGGAGCAACAACAGGAGAGAGAAGGAGTGGGAGAGAGGGGGAAGAGAGAGGAGAGAGGGGAGGGAGAGAGGGAGAGGGGAGGGGGAGAGGGAGAGGGGAGGGGGAGGGAGACAGGGGGAGGAGGAGAGAGGGAGGGAGACAGGAGGGAGAGGGAAGAGGGAGGATAGGGGAGAGAGGAGACAGGGGAGGGAGAGGGAGAGGGATAGGGAGGGAGAGAGAGGGAGGAGGAGAGAGGGAGGGAGATGGGAGGGAGAGGGAAGAGAGAGGAGAGGAGAGGGAAGAGAGAGGAGAGGGGAGGGAGAGAGAGGGGAGAGGGAGAGGGAGGGAGACAGAGAGGGAGAGGAGAGGGAGACAGGAGGAAGAGGGAAGAGAGGGGAGAGAGGGAGAGGGGAGGGAGACGAAGGGAAGAAAGAGGAGCGGGGAGAGAGAGAGGGGAGGAAGAGAGGGAGAGGGGAGGGAGAAGGAGGAGAGGGGAGAGGGGAGAGTGGAGAGGGAGGAAGAAGGGGAGAGGGGAGGGAGATGGAAGGGAGAGGGAAGAGAGAGGAGGGGGAAGAGGAGAGAGAGTTGACGGGGAGACAGGAGGGAGAAGGGAGAGGGAAGAGCGAGGAGAGGGGAGGGAGAGTGAAGGGGAACAGAGAACCAGAGGTGAGAGGAAGAGGTGGAAGGGGAGAAGGAGAGGGGAAAGGGAGGGAGAGGAGGAGGGAGGAAATGGAGAGAGGGAGGGAGAAAGGGTGGGAGAGGGAGAGGGGGATGTGGGGGGATGGAGGGCGAGGGTTGGCGGGAGGGGAGGGAGATAGATGTTTGTATGGATATCTCCTGCATACATTATATAAATCCTCATTTTACTGTGCTGAAAGTTTCATGAGTGGGCCCGGGACTGAATTCTCTGGGCTGCTGGTACCCCCCAACTTCTCCATCCCACCTGCCAGGAGAGTTCCACTCCAGTGGGGTGCAAAGTAGCTCCCCACTTGTAGGGAGCTGGTGGCCCAACCCCACTGGACAAAAGGGGGCGGCAATTAAGATCCCCCAGAGGGCTGGGATGCTGCCTCCTGGGCATTGCCACAATGGCACTGCCAGCCTGGCCCCTGGCACTGCCCAGGAGGCAAAGTGCCAATGACCAGGGGTCATCTTGGCACTGCCCACCAGGCACCGTGAAGTGCCAAGGGGGGGGCGGGGCCTATTAGGAACAGGGCCTGATGGGGGACAAGGCTTCTGAGAGCTGATCAGTCGGGATGGCGGGGGGGGGGGTTCCACTGCCACTCTGCGCTTGGGCTGAGTTTCAGAGGGAGAGAGGCTGGAGATCGGGACTGGGTATGGAGTTGGTGGGGGGGGGGGGGGGGGGGTGGGCGAGTGGGTGAGGGGCCGGTCAGTCTGCTGGTGGTGTCAGGGCTGCGGAAGGTGGGTCGGGAGATCAGGGGATGGGTGGGAGGACATCAAGGCTGGGTGGGAGCAGAGAGGGGGCTGGCCTGGGCATGTTTGAGGGTGAGCAATTGGGTTATTGGTCGGGAGGGGGTGGGGTCAGAGGCCAGCATTGCGGTGGTCATGGGGGTGGCCAGCAATCGGGAGGCTGGCTGACAGGGACTGGCGACAGATCTTGGCGCTGCCAGATCAGCGCACGCGCAATGGCCCCCTCAGCGCTATGCTGCCAGCCTCTGCAGTGGGAAGAGGCCCCACTCACTGATTTTTGGACTGATTCACGCTCACATACCCTGCAGTGTACAGAGTGTGGGAGATTCATTCGTAAACTCCCACTGAAGAAACCAACTCCAGATTTTACATAAATTCCACACTTAGAATGTTTTGGGAGGATCGCCCCCATTGTTTCTTGTGCTCGATACAGACAAAGCATACCATTCATAGAGAAGGAAAAGCGAGACTGTAGAATGACATGTTTTTAGTCATAGTTAGGGTGCAGAGAATATTAGCAACTTATTATTTGATAGGTCCATTCAAAAGTCTGACGGCAGCAGGGAAGAAACTGCTCCGTGACCTGAGACTTTTGTATCTTTTTCCCGATGGAAGAAGGTGGTGGAAGAGAGAATATCCCGGGGTGTGTGAGGATTATGCTGGCTCTTTTCCGAGACAGCAGGAACTGTAGACAGAGTCAGTGGATGGGAGGCTGGTTTGTGTGACGGACTGGGCTATGTTCACAACTTTGCGGTCTTGGGCAGAGCAGGAGCCCATACCAAGCTGTGATCCAACAAGAAAGAATGCTTTCTATGGGGCATCTGTAAAAGTTGCTGACATGCCAAATTTCCTTCGTCTTGGTCGGTGCTGGGGCCTCAGCTATTTACCATTTATATAGATGATCTGGAGGAGGGAACCGAGTGTAGGGTGTCGAAATTTGCTGATGACACCAAGATTGGGGGAAAGGCAAATTGTGCGGAGGGTGTGGAGAGTCTGCAGAAGGATCTAGATAGGCTGGGTGAATGGGCCAGGAAATCGCAAATGGAATTTAATGTTGGCAAGTGTGAGGTGGTCCACTTTGGTAGGAAGAATGGTAGGAAGGACTATTACTTACGTGGCGAAAAACTGCAGCAGGCGACGGTGCAGAGGGACCTCGGGGTCCTTGTGCATGAGTCGCAAAAACCCAGCCTGCAGGTGCAGCAGGTGGTCAGGAAGGCGAATGGGATGCTGGCCTTCATAGCGAGGGGGATTGAATATAAAAGTAGGGAGGTCTTGCTGCAGCTGTATAGGGCATTGGTGAGGCCGCAGCTGGAGTACTGTGTGCAGTTTTGGGCGCCGCACCTGCGCAAGGATATTTTGGCCTTGGAGGGAGTGCAGAGGAGGTTTACTAGGCTGATACCGGAGTTGAGGGGGTTGAGCTATGAGGAGAGGCTGAATAAACTAGGCTTGTACTCGTTAGAGTTTAGAAGAATGAGGGGAGATCTCATTGAGACGTATAAGATGATGAATGGGATGGATAGGATAGAGGTGGAAAGACTCTTCCCGCTCAAAAAAGACAGTAGGACTAGGGGGCACAGCCTCAAGATAAAGGGGGGGCGGTTCAGAACAGAGTTGAGGAGGAACTTCTTCACTCAAAGGGTGGTGAATCTCTGGAATTCTCTGCCCGTTGAAGTGGTGGAGGCTGCCTCGCTAAATATTTTTAAGAAGCGGGTTGATGGGTTTTTGATAAGAGAAGGGATTAAGGGTTATGGGGAGAGGGCGGGAAAGTGGAACTGAGCCACGACAGATCAGCCATGATCTTATTGAATGGCGGGGCAGGCTCGAAGGGCCAGATGGCCTACTTCTGCTCCTATTTCTTATGTTCTTATGTTCTTATGTTCTGAGAAAGTAGAGGCATTGGCGGGTTTTCTTAACTATAGTGTCGGCATGGGGGAGACCAGGACAGGTTGTTGGTGATCTGGACACCTAAAATCTAGAAGCACTTGACCATTTCTACTTTGTCCTCATTGATCTTGAAAGGGGAATGTTGATGTTTGAACCGTATGACTTTATTCACTGAGAGTGTTGTGAATCTCAAACTTTATCTACTTTAAACAAAAGATTAGAACCCTAATCCCATCATACCAAGATCATGAGGGTCTATTCCAGGATTGTAAGATCTCGTTTGTTCCATTCAGGGTGACTAAATTTTCCCTCCTGTTGTCGGTCAGATCTGTACTTTGGCTATTCTGATGATGTTGAATGTGAAGCTGTTACATTTCAATAACTGCATGACACCACCGGTAACTCCCAGACTCCTATTGTTCTGTGACCCTCGATCAAAGCTTAGAAGCTGCATAAATTGATTATACATTTTACCGGCCAGAATTTTTAAGTCTGATCATCTGTAGTAGTTCTTTGTGCCTAAGCAGTTTATTTGATAGTAATTACTTGACAGTAATTTGATAGAGATTACTGTCAAATAAACCTGTTGGACTCTAACCTGGTGTTGTGAGACTTCTTACTGTGTTTACCCCAGTCCAACACCGGCATCTCTGCATCGTAGTTCTTTGTAGCCAGGATTTGCAACTACAATACTGAACAATGGCTCTCAATTTTGCACAGGAGGTCTGTGAAGGTCATTTGGAAATACTGAAGCTAAACTAAAGTACAGTAATGAAATACTGAATAGTATCTGCAGACTATGTTTGCTGAATGTAATATAACAGCTGAACAAAAACTTGTAAAATTGTAATGATATCTTGCAGAAAAATAACAAAGAAGGTGAAGAGAAGATTGAATAGAAATATTAAAAATTATGACAGATGGGGAGATGATGGACAAAGGAAAAATGTTCCCGTTGAAAGAAAGATCTGGAATCTACAAAAGGTTGTGAATGTAGCCCAGTCCATCAGGCAAACCAGCCTCCCATCCATTGACTCTGTCTACACTTCCCGTTGCCTTGGCAAAGCAGCCAGCATAATTAAGGACCCCACACACCCAGGACATTCTCTCTTCCACCTTCTCCCATTGGGAAAAGGTACAAAAGTCTGAGGTCACGTACAAACTGACTCCGGAACAGCTTCTTCCCTGCTGTCACCAGACTTTTGAATGGACCTACCTCACATTAAGTTGATCTTTCTCCACACCCTAACTATGACTGTAACTACATTCTGCACTCTGTCCTTTCCTTCTCTGCGTATTGGATGCTTTGTCTGTTTCGCGCGCAAGAAACAGTACTTTCATTGTGTACTAATACATGTGACAATAACAAATCAAATCAAAGGAATCAGAGGGCATGGATTTAAGATAATTGGCAAACAATTCCAGCAGTGAGATAAAGATTGTGTTAATTGCTCCTTCGTGTCCCAAGATGTGTACAAGAGGTGGATTGGCCATGTTAAATTGCTGCTTTGTCTCCCAAGATGTGTACAAGTTGTGAATTGACTGTGCTAAATTCACTTTGGTGTCCCAAGATGTGTACCAGTGAATTGTTATAAGAACATAAGAAATAGGAGCAGGAGTAGGCCATCTAGCCCCTCGAGCCTGCCCTGCCATTCAATAAGATCATGGCTGATCTGTCGTGGCTCAGTTCCACTTTCCCGCCCTCTCCCCATAACCCTTAATCCCCTCTCTTATCAAGAACCCATCAACCCGCTTCTTAAAAATATTTAGCGAGGCAGCCTCCACCACTTCAACGGGCAGAGAATTCCAGAGATTCACCACCCTTTGAGTGAAGAAGTTCCTCCTCAACTCCGTTCTAAACCGCCCCCCCTTTATCTTGAGGTTGTGCCCCCTAGTCCTACTATCCTTTCTGAGCGGGAAGAGTCTCTCTACCTCTATCCTATCCATCCCATTCATCATCTTATACGTCTGGAATGTTCACCTTGAAGGGGGTGGAAGCAGATTCAATTGAAGCTTTCGTAGTATATATGTATATACACGATAGAAAAGTTACAACTTGCAGGGCTGTGGGGAAAGAGCTCGAGAATGGGAGTCATTAGCAGCTATTTCAGAGAACTAGCATGGGCTTGGTGGGCCAAATGGCCTCCCTTTGTGATTCAATGTATATTAAATGAACCACTCAATCCCTAAAGGCTGAGAGCCATCATTTGAAAGAATGTGTTAGGCTGGATGTCACTGTGGCTCAGTGGTAATATTCTCACTTTTGAATGACAAGCCTGTGGGTTCACACACAGTTCAGAGATGAGTGTGGTCTAATCTAACACTGGGCATTAGTTGTGCTGCTTTTTTGGCTGCAGAGGTTAAACACGGGCTGTCTCTGCTCTCCGACTCTTGAAGTTGCTTTCACATAGTTTGAAGGAGAGCGAGAGAGAGCTGGCCGTCATTTATCCCTCAGCCATCATTGCTACAACAGATTACCTGGCCATTTATCTCATTGCCACTTGCGTTGCATAGAACAGGCTGCCAGATTTTGCATCGGTAAAGCAGTGACCACAGTTCAGAAACACTCTGTTAGTTTTAAAGCCTTTTGAGATGTCCTCAGATCTTGAAAGGTGCTGTGCGAACGCAACTTATTACGTTATTGGGTATTTAGAATTTTACTGGCACATCCGCCCCAGGTTTGTACGCTCCCCCTGAGGCCAACGGAGAATGCCTTTCTCCGAGCCTCGCCCACCCCGGAATAGGGGCTGATGTGCCAGGAAAATTCTGGCCTGTGTGTTTGATGGAACAGTGGTCGGTGGGGGGGTGGGGAGAAGAAAATTTTGGGAATTTCTGGCAATGTTGCCGAGAATGTTGAACTCTGCATATTTCCTATAAGACGGAATATTGTAACTGACGGACATTGGGGCGAATTCTCCCGTTCTGCCCGCCACGGGAATGGTAGTGGGCGAGGGATGGACCACAGAAAGATCCATTGACTGCGTGCTCTACAGACAAAGCATACCGTGCATAGAGAAGGAAAGGAGAGTGTGCAGGATGTAGTGTTACAGTCATAGCTAGGGGTGCAGAGAACGATCAACTTAATGCGAGGTAGGTCCATTCAAAAGTCTGGTGATGGCAGGGAAGAAGCTGTTTTTGTGTCAGTTTGTACGTGATTTCAGACCTTTGTATCTTTTCCTGATGGGAGGATTTTATGATTTTGGGGCGAGCACAGCCAGAAAATCCCACCCATCTTCTTTGTTCCTGTCTTGTGGTTTTCCAGCCACAGACAATTGTTCCACAGTTTTGTCAAACCTTCATTGGCTTCACAGAGGCAAGCTTGCATCCATTGTGTCAAACTGTGGACAGAGATTTTCAACTCATCTTTATCTGGCTTGTTAACTTTCCTCCAAATATCCTGCCAAAAAGGGTGTGACTATTTCCTGTATCCCAGAGGAGGAGTTCCCATTGGATGATGGTATGAAGATGAGCTCATTGTCTTGGCCAACGCCCAATCTGAGCCTCTGGTTAAAAACTCCAAACTCCGCACAGACCCAAAGCCGGGGAATCGAACCCTGGCGCTGCGAGACAGCAGTGCTATCCGCTGTGTCACCCGATTTCCCCATTTGCCTTTCCTGGAAAACGGGGTGAGATGTATCTCACACGTCTGATCTGCTATCAACTGTTACACACAATTGCCTCAAGTCAAAGTTACCAGCGATGACTCAGTGTCTCACTTCCGGAAATATTCCAATATTTATAGGTGTATATTTCTCCGACTCAGTTTACTAAAAGCAGAGTCACTGAAATGACATTTATACAGTAATGACAGTGGCCATGAGGAAAAGGATGACTGCAGACTCTGGGGAATCAACAAGGGATATGAGCAAAGAAAATAAGAAAAGAATATTAGTCAACTATTTCCTTGACCTGAATTATTCTGAGGGACAGTGATCCTGACTAAATAATGAAATCATTTGTGTATTCATTTGTTCTCATCCTTATTTTGTGCTGGTTATTCGATCTGGTTTCCCATTTTCCCTTCATTTAATATATTTCCTTTCATAGAATCTCTACAGCGCAAAAGGAAGCCATTCGGCCCATTAAGTCAACACCAACTTTGTAACCTCACACACTTACGATGGCCAGTCCCCCCAAACTTGCACATCTTTGGACTGTGGTTGGCACGGTGACACACCAGGGACCCGCATTTGATTCCCGTCTTGGGTCACTGTCTGTGTGGAGTTTGCACATTCTCCCCGTGTCTGAGTGGGTTTCCCCTGCATGAACATAGAACCCTACAGTAAAGAAAGAGGCCCTTTGGCCCATCGAGTCTACACCGAACACAATCCCACCCAGGCCCTGCCCCAATATCCCAACAGATTATACCCACTAATCCCTCTAACCTCCACTGCCCTGGACACTAAGGGGTAATTTCTTAGCATGGCCAATCAACCTAACCTGCACATCTTTGGACTGCGGGAGGAAACAGGAGCACCCGGAGGAAACCCACGCAGACACAAAGAGAATGTGCAAACTCCACACAGACAGTGACCCGAGCCGAGAATTGAACCCAGGACCCTGGAGCTGTGAAGCAGCAGTGCTAACCACTGTGCTACCATGCCACCCAACTCCAACTTGCGTACTCCAGTTCCTTCCCATAATCTGAAAGATATACAGGTTAGGTTGATTGGCCATTCTACATTGTCCCTCAGTGTACCCGAACAGGCGCCGGAGCGTGGCGACTAGGGGATTTTCATAGTAACTTCATTGCAGTGTTAACGTTAGCCTACTTGTGACATTAGTAAATAATATTAATAATGTGGGAAGAAACTGGAGCACCCGGATAAAACCCACGCACAAAATGTGCAAACTTCGGACAGAGAGAGGCCAGAACTGACCCCTGGCGCTGTGAGACAGCAGTGCTAACCACTGTGCCACCGTGCCACCCTTAAAGGGCTTTCCTGTGCGAGTCATAATGAGCCGATAGGATAGGGTATGATGGGGGGGTGGGAGTGTTGCTGGCGCGATCACCTATTTCTCACCTGAGTAACGGACGGTTGACTATTGAAAATGGGGAGAGATTTAGACAACTACGTGACAGAATTTTCCCTGTGGGTCTGCGCTTGCCGAATGGAATGAAATTGAAGAAGAAATGTGATTGCCCCTTCGAGTGTGTCCTGTGAAGGACAATTTCATAGAAACATAGAAAAACTACAGCACGATACAGGCCCTTCGGCCCACAAAGGTTGTGCCTAACATGTCCCTATCTTCGAGATTACTAGGCTTACCTATAACCCTCTATCTTACTACGTTCCATGTACTTATCTAAAAGTCTCTTAAAAGGCCCTATCGAACCCGCCTCCACCACCGTTGCTGACAGCCCATTCCACTCACTCACCACCCTCTGAGTGAAAAACTTACCCCTGACATCTCCTCTGTACCTGCTCCCCAGCACCTTAAACCTGTGTCCTCTCGTAGCGACCATTTCAGTCCTGGGAAAAGGTCTCTGACTATCCACTCGATCAATACCCCTCATACACCTCTATCAGGTCACCCCCTCATCCTTCGTCCCTCCAAGGAGAAAAGGCCGAGCTCCCTCAACCTATCCTCATAAGGCATGCTCCCCAATCCAGGCAACATCCTTGTAAATCTCCCCTTTCTGTAGCTTCCAATCCTTGCTGTAATGAGACGACCAGAACTGAGCACAGTCCTCCAAGTGGGGTCTGACCAGGGTCCTATACAGCTTCAACATTATCTCCCGACTCCTAAACTCAATTCCTCGATTGATGAAGACCAGTACACCACACACCTTCTTAACCACAGCTTCAACCTGCGCAACTGCTTTGAGCATCCTATGAACTCGGACCCTAAGATCCTTCTGATCTTCCACACTGCCAAGAGTCCGACCATTAATATTATATCCTGCCGTCCTATTTGACCTGCCAAAATGAACCACTTCACACTTATCTGGGTTGAACCCCCATCTGCCTCTTCTCCGCCCAGTCTTGCATCCTATCAATGTCTCACTGCAAATTCTGACACCCCTCCATGCTATCCACAACACCTCCAACCTTTGTGTCATCGGCAAACTTACCAACCCATCCCTCGTCCAGGTCATTTATAAAAATCGCAAAGAGTAAGGGGCCCAGAACAGATCCCTGGGGCGCTCCGCTGGTGACCGATTTCCATGCAGAGTATGACCCATCCGTAACCACTCTTTGCCTTCTGCGGGCAAACTACAGAAGGGCAGTTTCACCCTTGTTACTTTGGCGCCTGTTGCTATGTCTGTACTGCGGTGTTATTATAATGATAAAGGGCTAAATATGACCAGAAAATGGTTGCTGTTTCTGGCAGGAAAACTGGAGTGTTTCTCTCCTGAGAAACCAATTGGTTTTTTCTCCAGATCTGACCACACTCTGGCAAAAAGAAATCCGCGCTATCAAACAGAGGGACGAAGCTTCAGAATGAGGTGAAAACCTGGCTGTACAGAAGATGGCTTGCCATTTTTAAAGGGTGCCCCAATCATAACTGAGTAAACCCGCAGGCCAGCTCACCAAGGAGGTCTCAGGGGGCTCCTCTCCCGACCCCTGGCACTTCTCTACCCACCCCCTCCCCTCTCCAATCATTGGTCTCTTCACCACCACCCCCTCTCCAATCCCCTGATCATCCCCCACCTATCCACAGTCTGAGTCAGCACCCACCTCCTCTCCCTGTGCTCCCCCACCAACGCCAACCCCCCCGACACACACCCGTTCCCCAGCAATGGCCATCGCCCACATTCCAAGTTCCTCTTCCTGCTATGCTTGCTTGGGACGCCTCACCCCCGCAACACCTCTACCCACAACAAATTCATGTCTAGGTGACCCTCTCGTAAACTGCACCGATGTGATGTCAGGGCTGCCGCTTCCCAGCTGCAGGGTCCTGGGTTCGATTCCCGGCTCGGGTCACTGTCTGTGTGGAGTTTGCACATTCTCCTCGTGTCTGCGTGGGTTTCCTCCGGGTGCTCCGGTTTCCTCCCACAGTCCAAAGATGTGTGGGTTAGGTTGATTGGCCTTGCTAACAAAGTGCCCCTTAGTGTCCAGGGATGTGTAGGTTAGAGGGGATTAGTGGGTATAATATGTAAGGATATGGGGGTAGGGCCTGGGTGGGATTGTGTTCGGTGCAGACTCGATGGGCCGAAGGGCCTCTTTCTGCACGGTAGGGTTCTATGATTTTATGAATGGTGCGGTGTCACTCTGCCGGGTGTAGGGGTGGGGGTAGGTGTGGGGGTGTGGGGGTGGGGGAGTGGTGGGGGGGGTCGATAACTGGTGAGGAGGCAGGTTAATGATAATGAAATCGATTTAAATGGATTTAAGGCTGTTCGCCCCTGTTATAGGTGTAAAGCTGATGAGTTTGCCTGCAAAGGACAGGGAAGATCAGGAATCGCAAACTCGCTGGAGAGAACTGCATCTTCTGGATCTTGAACCCCTGCCAGCAGATAGTGAGGGCGGGCTCAGAATTACCCGCATTACATTGAATGACTCATAAAGGGCTGGGTAAACACAATTTGGGATCATTTACTGAGACTTGGCGCATGAGAACAGTTACTCATAGGTTAAAAAGACCTCAGATCTTTGGCCAAACCGTCAGTCCCTGGGATATCTTTTTTGCATGAAACGTAGAGGGTGGCACTGTGGTTAGCATTGCTGCCTCACAGCGCCAGTGACCCGGGTTCAATTCCGGCCTGGGGGTCACCGTCTGGATGGAGTTGGCATGTTCTCCCCGTGTCTGTGTGGGTTTCCCTCCAGGTTTTCCGGTTTCCTCCCACAATGGGCGTATTCGGTGGATTGGCCATGCTAAATTGCCCTGAGTGTCAGGGAGATTAGTGGGGTAAATATGTGAGGCTACGGAGATGGGGCCTGGGTGGGAATGTTGCCGGTGCAGACTTGATGGGCCGAATGGCCTCTTTCTGCCCTGTGGAGATTCTATGATTCGATACCGAAATGTCAATGTTGGGATGTGTAACCTGAATTAACTTTGCAAAGTTAGTAGCTATTAGGAATTAACAGTATGGGAAAAGAACGAGATTATTTTCTATAATATCAGCGGTCAGGTTTTATCAACGCATGGCTCTAAAAGAATTGAGACCAAGTTACAGTCCATCGAGCAGATCATGTTTGATGAAAAAGTGTTTTATTTCCTGTTTGATACATGTATAACTTCAAGGACGCATAAATGATTCATACTAATGGCTGGGCAAATGCTGTCACTGCAGACGGGTTATAACACATGCAAGTCAGCGCACTAGCTGATAACTCACTGTAAATGATAGCGTGCCTGACCTTTTCACTAGCTATACTATAAATGTATCTCTGGTTGTGTCAAAGTCCTGCACTGTGCTGTCATTTAAATCTCCAAAAGGTCTCCAACACTGTTTTAAATGTTTGGACAATACAAATTCACCAATTACAAAAACAAATCTGTGGGGAGGAATTAAAATGACACCATCTCGAGTTTCAGAAGGCACTTTGCCATCAGAAGTCAAATCCTGAGAGCAGAACCCGAGAGAGGAGAGATTTGTAATGTTCCAGGATCCCAAGTTCAGCGTCACTATATCAAACCAAGGTCTGTTTGACTGCAAGTCCAGGTTCTAAATGTTAAGGGTAGCGACCATCAATTTTACCATCCTTTCGAAGCTTTCAGAGGAACAGTGCGATCCCACAGACAAGGGGTCTCAAACGTGAATTGCGACATTTGGCAATTTTTTTGGTGGTGATAATTAAGACGGAGATGGTTCTGTGCATTTTACATTTACTTATTCGTGGCAAAACTAGGTTGACATTAACACTGCAATGAAGTCACTGTGAAAATCCCATGCTCTGGCGCCTGTTCGGATACACTGAGGAGAGAATTTAGCATGGCCAATGCGCCCAACCAGCACGTCTTTCGGACTGTGGAAGGAAACCGGAGCACATAAGAACATAAGAAATAGGAGCAGGAGTAGGCCAACTAGCCCTTCGAGCCTGCCCCGCCATTCAACAAGATCATGGCTGATCTGTCGTGGCTCAGTTCCACTTTCCCGCCCTCTCCCCATAACCCTTAATCCCTTCTCTTATCAAAAACCCATCAACCCGCGTCTTAAAAATATTTAGCGAGGCAGCCTCCACCACTTCAACGGGCAGAGAATTCCAGAGATTCACCACCCTTTGAGTGAAGAAGTTCCTCCTCAACTCCGTTCTAAACCGCCCCCCCTTTATCTTGAGGCTGTGCCCCCTAGTCCTACTGTCCTTTCTGAGCGGGAAGAGCCTCTCCACCTCTATCCTATCCATCCCATTCATCATCTTATATGTCTCAATGAGATCTCCCCTCATTCTTCTAAACTCTAACGAGTACAAGCCGAGTTTATTCAGCCTCTCCTCATAGCTCAACCCCCTCAACTCCGGCATCAGCCTAGTAAACCTCCTCTGCACTCCCTCCAAGGCTAAAATATCCTTGCGTAAGTACGGCGCCCAAAACTGCACACAGTACTCCAGCTGCGGCCTCACCAATGCCCTATACAGCTGCAGCAAGACCTCCCTACTTTTATATTCACCGGAGGAAACCCACACCGACATGGGGAGAATGTGCAGATTCTGCACAGACGGATACCCGAGGCGGGAATCGAACCTGAGTCCCTGGAGCTGTGAGGCAGCAGTGCTAACCACTGTGCCATCCCATTGAGCTATGGATCAGAACAGAAAGCGTGGACTCACAGGACTGCATCTGACCATTTCGCAACTCGGAAAGATGCTGTCTCAAAGTTATTGGCTCGAACCTTCTCCCTCTTTCTTTTCTCTTTCTCTTTTCTCTGCGTGATCTGATTTGTGATGATAAGGGGTGGGAGAGGGTGTGAGGGCCAGGGTGGAAAAACGGAACAATAAGTGATTGCGCGAGACACGCTACAGTTACATTTTTCAACAAAGATTGTTTTTATTTGAAGAAAGAGGTACCTTCGTGTCAGGCAATCCCACAATCCCTTGGGCTGCTGTCTGTGCGGAGTTTGCGCATTCTCCCCGTGTCTGCGTGGGTTCCCTCCGAGTGCTCCGGTTTCCTTCCACACCAAAGATGTGCGCATTTTAGGTTCATTGGCCGTGCGAAATGGCCTCTTGGTGTCTGGGGGGGATGAGCCGGGAAAATATATGGGGCGAAGGGGATAGGGCCTGGCGTTGGTGCAGGCCAGGTGGGCTGAATGGCCTCTGTCTGTGCTGTAGGGATGCTACAATTCTAAAAACCTCGACCCTTGCAGAACCCAAGCCCAGGTCACTTGCTGTACATATCTGAATACTGGGGATCTGCCGTCAATGGCACTGCCTCAGGGTGAAGGTGGCCAAAGGCAATTTCTGTTCATTTGTACGACTTATGATATTTTCACGACTCTTAGTTGTGGGACCTTTCTTTAAGGGTGAGCAATAGGAAGTCTCCATGGAATACTGGCAATCTTTCGGCTTCAACAAACTGATTTTAAGAATGGTTTAATATAGTCACTGTAATTTTAGCACTTGTTAAATGTCAAACTGACCAGATTCTCCTGCTTCCGCACCTTATCTGTAACCGGAGACGGTGAAAAGAGGGAAATTGCACATCCTTACATGAATTTCAAACCAATATCAACAAAAACAGGACCAGCCAGCATGTATCGGAGCAGCAGAGGTCAATGAGATTCTCTTAGAATTCCAAAAGACCGTCACATCACACGTTACAAAGTGGTGAACAAATATTCTTGCTGACATTTGCAGCACGAGTGTCATTCCAAGGGGGGGAATAGGGGGGGAGGGTTGGTCAGGTGGCCTGGTAGATGCTCAGTGGGGGTTTGGTGAGCTGTTCAAGGGGAGTTCGGCAAGGAACTGGGGGGTGTCCTGTGGGGGTTGGCACTATCATTATCCATAAGCCAGAGAATTTTTTTCTGGCTAACTCTTACTGTATGATAGTCAGAACCATTGGAAGTTTGCGATTTAAGTCAGATTTTTAGATGGTTCCCAGTGCAGGGAAAATGCCCCCAGTGGAAGTTTAAAACTCATAAGATATAGGAGCAGAATTAGGCCATTCGGCCCATCGAGTCCGCTCCGCCATTCGATCATGGATCCCCATCCCCATTTTCCTGCCTTCTTCCATAACCCTTCAACCCATTACCAATTAAAAATGTCTAACTCCTCCTTAAGTTTACTCCCTGTCCCACCACTCAACACACTTTGGGGGAGCGAGTTCCACAGATTCATAACCCTTTGGGAGAAGTAATTCCTCCTCAGCTCTGTTGTAAATTTGCTGACTCTTATCCTAAGACTACGACCTCCCATCCCAGAATGTCCCACTATCGGAAGCATCTGCTCCACGTTGACTTTATCCAGACCTTTTATCATCGTGTCCACCTCAACTTGATCTCCCTTCAAATTCCAGAGCCGATAGGCCTAAAATTCACCTCCTCTCCATCTTAAATGTATGATTTCAGTTTATAAATTAAATTTTAAACAATGGCCCATCGTTCCAGAGGAAACATCTTCTCCTCATCCACCCCTTCTGTTTCTTATTGTTGTCTGCAGTTCTTCAAAATATCTTCACAAAACAGTGATCTTTGTTGCTGTGTGGGGTTTGCACATTCTCCCCGTGTTTGCCTGGGTTGCCTCCATATGCTCCAGTTTCCTCCCAAAGATGCGCATGTTAGGTGGATTGGCCATGGTAAATTGCCCCTGAATGTCAGGAGGTTAGCAGGGTAAATACGGTGGGAAATAGGGCTTGAGTGGGATTGTTGTCGATGCAGGCTAGATGGACTGAATGGCCTCCGTCATTGCTGTGGCGATTCTGTTCTCTGATTATTGGTTCGATTAGTAGGAACTGGTAGGGTGGTTGTGGAACTCTTAGGGCAGGGATTTTTAGGCCTTCCTCATCTAGAAACCATAAAATCCTGCCCGAGATCAGGATCCCATGGTCTGCCCTCCCCCACTCAGGCAGGCTGGTGAAGTCTGGCCTTAGTCTTGGCTATCTTTCTTTTGGAGGGATAGATGGGAAGGCGGGGGGGCGGGGATTGCTATCATAGTCCGCACAGAATACGGCCACAGTAATGAGTAGCTAATTGCAAACTGCTCCACTATCGGCGATAGTTAGTCATTAATAACACATTCATAGAAATCATAGAAACCCCACAGTCAGAAAGAGGCCATTCGGCCCATCAAGTCTGCACTGACCCCAATCCCAACCAGGTCCTACCCCCATATCCCTACACATCTATCCACTAATCCCTCTGACCTACACATCCCTGGACACTAAGGGGCAATTTCTTAGCATGGCCAATCAACCTAACCCACACATCTTTGGACTGTGGGAGGAAACCGGAGCACCCGGAGGAAACCCACGCAGACACGAGGAGAATGTGCAAACTCCACACAGACGGTGACCCGAGCCGGGAATCGAACCCAGGACCCTGGAGCTGTGAAGCAGCAGTGCTAACCCACTGTGCTACCGTGTCACCCAACATTATTAATAAAGACCAAGAGACTACAGGACCACAAGATATAGGAGCGGAATTAGGCCATTCGGCCCATCTTATCTGCTCCATTTAATCATGGCTAAGATGATTCTCATTGCCATTCTCCTTGATCCCCTTATTGATCAAGAACTTATCAATTTCTGTCTGAAAGACACTCAGTGACCTGTCCTCCACAGCCCTCTGTGGCAATGACTTCCACACATTCACCACCCTCTGGCTGAAGAAATTCCTCCTCATCTCTGTTTTAAAGGAGCGTCCCCTCACTCTGAGGCTGTGCCCTCGAGGTAGCTTTGGTCGAATGACAAAGTGGAGGTGCAGCGAACGAGGAGGGTGAAATTCTTCCGGCCAGTAATTCTTGTTAAAGCTGCCGTTATATCCTCACAGGGACATTATCAGTCCCCCATTCCCCCAGGCAGAACAGAAACAGTCCAAATGTGCATTCCATTCAGAACTATTTTACACCATTTCTGATGTTTTACACAAGTAGGTCAGATAAGGAGTATGTCGGTTCTCCCAGTGAAAGTAATTACAGTGCAATAGAGTGTGGATTGGACATGTTCAGCCTGACCTCAGCACTCCCATTATTTCCACTCTTGATATGTGTGGAGTTGCTATCCTCCAACTTTACGTCTCAATCTCTCTCAATTTGTGAAATTGTTTGCGATGCCTTTCCCTGGAGCCCTCAGATGAGTTGAAGAGGATGTGCTTCCGGTGTTCTGAGCGGAATGCTAATGCATTTCGTGTCACTGTTGGCGCGTGCATCCAGGATCGAACTCCACTGGGGAGTTGATCCACGGTCACTCCAGTGAGAGCAAACCAAGCTTCTCCAACCTCTCCTCATAGCTAATGCCCTCCATACCAGGCAACAACCTGGTAAATCTTTTCTGTACCCTCTCCAAAGCCTCCACATCCTTCTGGTAGTATAGTGAGCAGAATTGAACACTGTATTCTAAGTGCAGCCTAACTAAGTTTTATAAAGCTGCAACATGACTTGCCAATTTTTGTTTGTGTTTGCGTATCTGTGTGTGGGGGTGTGTGTGTGTGTGTGTGTGTGTGTGTGTGCATGTGAGTCTGGTGTGTGCGTATGTGTATGTGAGAGTGTGTGAGTGCATGTGAGAGTGTGTGTGTGTGTGTGGGGGGGTGTGTGTGTGAGTTGTGCGTTTGTGTGTGTGTATGAGTCTGGTGTGTGCGCATGTGTATGTGAAAGTGTGTGTGTGTGTGCGTGTGGGTCCGTGTGTTTGTGTGTGTGTGTATGAGTCTGGTGTGTATGTATGTGTATCTGAGAGTGTGTGAGTGCGTATGTTTATGTGAGTGTGTGTGTGTGTGTGCGCAGTTATTGAACACTACAGTGTTCAATAATTCTGGGAATTATTCCCAGCTTGGGTCACTGTGCAGAGTCTGCATGTTCTCCCCGTGTCTACAAGGGTTTCCTCTGGGCGCTCTAGTTTCCTCCCACAGTCCGGAGGAAAGACATTGTCCATACTAAGTTCTCCCTCAGTGTACCCGAACAGGTGCCAGGACTGTGGCAACTAGGAGATTTTCACAGTAACTTCACTGCAGTATTAATGTAAGCCGACTTTCTGACACTAAAAATTAAATTAATCTTAAGTGAACAAATTGTCATGTGAAATATTTATACAAGTGTAAGTTTACCATTCTCAACATCAATGCCACCATTGTGCCCTCATAACGTCTGAACTTTTTACTTCCAGTCACTACTCCTTGGTGTCACTCCACTATCCACAGCTGATGAAGGGGCAGACAGCTGAGGGCGCTGCTCTCCAGTGGGAGACAGAGGGGAACCTGTGGATGTGGTGTTTTGAGATTTCCAAAAGGCGTTTGATAAGGTGTCTCATAAAAGGTTGCTACAGAAGGTTAGGGTGCACGGAGTTGGGGGTAAGGTGTTAGTGTGGATAGAGGATTGGCTTTCTAATAGGAGGCAGACAGTTGGCATCAATGGGTGCTATTCTGGTTGGCAGTTGGTGACTAGTGGAGTGCTGCAGGGATCGGTGCTGGGGCCTCAGCTATTTACCATTTATATAGATGATCTGGAGGAGGGGGCTGAGTGGAGGGTGACGAAATTTGCTGATGACACGAAGTTAAGTGGAAAAGCAAATTGCGCGGAGGGTGTGGAAAGTCTGCAGAGGGATCTGGATAGGCTGAGCGAGTGGGCGAGGACCTGGCAGATGGAGTACAATGTTAGCAAGTGTGAGGTTATCCACTTTGGCAGGAATAATAGTAGGAGGGATTATTATTTAGAAGGCGAAAAACTGCAGCACGCTACAGTGCAGAGGGACCTGGGGGTCCTTGTGCATGAGTCGCAAAAACCCAGCCTGCAGGTGCAGCAGGTGATCAAGAAGGCGAATGGGATGCTGGCCTTTATAGCGAAGGGGATAGAATATAAAAGTAGGGAGGTTTTGCTGCAACTGTACAGGGTACGGGTGAGGCCGCAGCTGGAGTACTGTGTGCAGTTTTGGTTGCCGCACTTGCGCAAGGATATTTTGGCCTTGGAGGGAGTGTAGAGGAGGTTCGCTAGGCTGATACTGGAGTTGAGGGGGTTGGACTATGAAGAGAGACTAAATAGACTGGGTCTGTACTCGTTGGAGTTTAGAAAGATGACAGGGGATCTTAAAGAGACGTATAAGATAATGAAGGAGATGGATAGGATAGAGGTAGAGAGATTCTTTCCGCTTAGAAAGGATAGCAGGACGAGAGGGCACAGCCTCAAGATAAGGGGACGTGGCAGTTCAGAACGGAGTTGAGGAGGAACTTCTTCACTCAAGGGTTGGTGAATCTCTGGAATTCTCTGCCCGTTGAAGTGGTGGAGGCTCCCTCGCTAAATATATTTAAGCCACGGGTAGATAGGTTTCTGATAGACAGGGGAATGAAGGGTTATGGGGAGAAAGTGGGAAAGTGGAACTGATCCACTTCAGATCAGCCATGATCTTATTGAATGGCGGGGCAGGCTCGAAGGGCTAGATGGCCGACTCCTGCTCCTATTTCTTATGTTCTTCTGTTCTCTGTTGTGTGGAATGACCTTGAAGGACGTCCAGGCATTTCCCAGCCTTTCTTCCCAGTTGCAAAGCCACTTGGCTTGATGCCCTCACAAGCATCTCCTTCATGTGCCACCGCCCTGCCACTCTCCCACGGCTGGCTGGAGGAGTCTGTTCTTCCTCCTGTGGCATTTTGCTTCAGCGGGACCCCATGCCCGCTCACCTCCTCTGGTGCTCCATCCAGGCTGTGTTTGCCCAGGCTGCTCTATTGCCATCCCTGGATTTTCCACCACTCCTGGATTGAGGAGGGAGCCATCGGTGGTGTGTACGCAGACATGTTGTTGGTGGGAGTGAGGGAGGGAAATGATGGGGCGTTCTCCACTTGCCTGGATGAGCGCAATCCCCTCAACACTCAAGATGCCCAGCACCCATCCAGAACAACGCAGCCCACTTGATTTCCACCCCGTTCATTTCTTCAATCTCCGCCTCTCACACACAGTGTGTACCATTGACAAGATACACGGCAGTAACTGCACTGGAAGAATTCAACAGCACTTTCCAGACCCACAACCTTTACCATGTAGGAGGACAAGGGCAGCAGATATATAGGAACACCACCACCCAGAGGTTCCCCACTGAACCACTCACCATCCCGATGTGGAGATAATTCACCATTCCTTCACTGTCGCTTGGTCAAAATCCTGGGACTCCTATCTAACAGCACGGTGGGTGTACCTACAACACAGGGACTGCAGCAATTCAAGAAGGCAGCTCACTCCCGCCTTCTCAAGGACAACTAAGGATGGGCAATAAATTCTGGCCCAGCCAGCAAAGCCCGCATTTCTTGAATGAACAAAAAAAATACACATGCACTGTGCTTACCCCCTCCACACAAACACACACAGCTACACACACACACACACCCACACCCACACACCCACACACACTCTCACATACACATACACACACACATAAACATACACACTCACACACTCTCACGTACACATACGCACTCACACACTCTCACGTACACACACGCACTCACACACTCTCACGTACACATACGCACTCACACACTCTCACATACACACATGCACTCACGTACACATACGCACTCACACACTCTCACGTACACATGCGCACTCACACACTCTCACGTACACATGCGCACTCACACACTCTCACGTACACACACGCACTCACACACTCTCACGTACACACGCGCACTCACACACTCTCACGTACACACACGCACTCACGTACACATATGCACTCACACACTCTCACGTACACACACGCACTCACACACTCTCACGTACACATACGCACTCACACACTCTCACGTACACACACGCACTCACGTACACATACGCACTCACACACTCTCACGTACACACACACACTCACACACTCTCACGTACACACACGCACTCACACACTCTCACGTACACACACGCACTCACACACTCTCACGTACACATACGCACTCACACACTCTCACGTACACACACGCACTCACGTACACATACGCACTCACACACTCTCACGTACACACACACACTCACACACTCTCACGTACACACACGCACTCACACACTCTCACGTACACACACGCACTCACACACTCTCACGTACACATACGCACTCACACACTCTCACGTACACACACGCACTCACACACTCTCACATACACACACGCACTCACGTACACACACGCACTCACACACTCTCACGTACACATACGCACTCACACACTCTCACGTACACATACGCACTCACACACTCTCACGTACACATACGCACTCACACGCTCTCACGTACACACACGCACTCACACGCTCTCACGTACACACACGCACTCACACACTCTCACGTACACACACGCACTCACACACTCTCACGTACACACACGCACTCACACACTCTCACGTACACATACGCACTCACACACTCTCACGTACACACACGCACTCTCACACTCTCACGTACACATACGCACTCACACACTCTCACGTACACATACGCACTCACACACTCTCACATACACACACGCACTCACGTACACATACGCACTCACACACTCTCACGTACAAATACGCACTCACACACTCTCACGTACACATGCGCACTCACACACTCTCACATACACACACGCACTCACACACTCTCACGTACACATACGCACTCGCACACTCTCACGTACACACACGCACTCACACACTCTCACATACACACACGCACTCACACACTCTCACGTACACATACGCACTCACACACTCTCACGTACACATACGCACTCACACACTCTCACGTACACATGCGCACTCACACACTCTCACGTACACATGCGCACTCACACACTCTCACGTACACATACGCACTCACACACTCTCACGTACACATACGCACTCACACACTCTCACATACACACACGCATTCACGTACACATACGCACTCACACACTCTCACGTACACATACGCACTCACACACTCTCACGTACACATACGCACTCACACACTCTCACGTACACATACGCACTCACACACTCTCACGTACACATACGCACTCACACACTCTCACATACACACACGCACTCACGTACACATACGCACTCACACACTCTCACGTACACATGCGCACTCACACACTCTCACGTACACATGCGCACTCACACACTCTCACGTACACACACGCACTCACACACTCTCACGTACACACGCGCACTCACACACTCTCACGTACAAATACGCACTCACACACTCTCACGTACACATGCGCACTCACACACTCTCACGTACACACACGCACTCAGACACTCTCACATACACACACGCACTCACACACTCTCACGTACACATACGCACTCGCACGCTCTCACGTACACACACGCACTCACACACTCTCACATACACACACGCACTCACACACTCTCACGTACACATACGCACTCACACACTCTCACGTACACATACGCACTCACACACTCTCACGTACACATACGCACTCACACACTCTCACGTACACATGCGCACTCACACACTCTCACGTACACATGCGCACTCACACACTCTCACGTACACATACGCACTCACACACTCTCACATACACACACGCACTCACGTACACATACGCACTCACACACTCTCACGTACACATGCGCACTCACACACTCTCACGTACACATGCGCACTCACACACTCTCACGTACACACACGCACTCACACACTCTCACATACACACACGCACTCACACACTCTCACATACACATACGCACTCACACACTCTCACGTACACATACGCACTCGCACACTCTCACGTACACATACGCACTCACACACTCTCACGTACACATGCGCACTCACACACTCTCACGTACACATACGCACTCACACACTCTCACATACACACACGCACTCACGTACACATACGCACTCACACACTCTCACGTACACATGCGCACTCACACACTCTCACGTACACATGCGCACTCACACACTCTCACGTACACACACGCACTCACACACTCTCACGTACACACGCGCACTCACACACTCTCACGTACACATACGCACTCACACACTCTCACGTACACACGCGCACTCACACACTCTCACGTACACATACGCACTCACACACTCTCACGTACACATACGCACTCACACACTCTCACGTACACACGCGCACTCACACACTCTCACGTACACACACGCACTCACACACTCTCACGTACACATACGCACTCACACACTCTCATGTACACATGCGCACTCACACACTCTCACGTACACATACGCACTCACACACTCTCACGTACACATACGCACTCACACACTCTCACGTACACATACGCACTCACACACTCTCACGTACACACACGCACTCACACACTCTCACGTTCACACACGCACTCACACACTCTCACGTACACACACGCACTCACACACTCTCACGTACACATACGCACTCACACACTCTCACGTACACATATGCACTCACACACTCTCACGTACACATACGCACTCACACACTCTCACATACACATACGCACTCACACACTCTCACGTACACATACGCACACACCAGACTCATACACACACACCCATACACAGATACACAAACACAAACAAAAATTGGCAAGTCATGTTGCAGCTTTATAGAACGTTAGTTAGGCCACACTTGGAATACAGTGTTCAATAATTCTGCTCACTATTCCGCCCATCTGCACTGACACTCCAAAAGAACATTGGAAATCTGATACTGGGTACTTATCTGAGTCAAGCTGGATTGACAAGCTGTTGTGTACAGATCAGCTAGGCGAATAAAGTCTCTATCTATGACAGCAATGGAGCAAACCCTTTCAGATCACCAGATACAACGACTAAAGAGACAGAAGGAGACCGGAACCTGATAATCAGTCAAACCTGTTTGGCAAATTATTCCAGCAATGTCTGTGAACATGTGATACGTGAAAATATTCCTCCACACTTGACTTTTATTTTGCAAACATTTTCCTCTCTCCTGAAGGGATCTGACACACACTAAATGGGGGCTGGCGTTCTGGAGCTGATAACACACATTGCGAAAGGACGAAATTTCACTGGCTCCTGCTCATTTACCCAGGAGGATGATTTCCTTTACTCCTCAGGAACTTTGTCAAAACCCCATCTTTTCAGCCCAGCCCCTCACAGTTGGGCACCAAAGATGAAAGCAGAACACTGAGGATGCTGGAGAGTTGAAATAACAACGTGAAAACGCTGGGGAAACTCAACAGGATCTGCGGAGAGGGAGACAAGGATAATGTCTCGAGTCTGCGTGACTTCTTCAGAATTCAGCAATTTCGGCTTTCGGTTCTGCCCCAACAAAGCATGTGGGGGTGCTTTACAACATTAGAGGTGCAGATATTAAAGATTATGAAGGGAATAGATAAGATAGAAGCAGGGAAGTTGTTTCCACTAGAACGAGGGGGCATTGCCTCAAAATGAGGGGGAGCAGATTTAGGACTGAGTTGAGGAGGTACTTCTTCACACAAAGGGTTATGAATCTCCTGTGAAACAGTTGAGTCTCCCTCATTGAATGTTTTCAAGGCAAGGATAGATTTTTGATCAGTAAAGGAATTAAGCGGGGGGATGTGATCCACGAAAGGATCAGCCACGATCTTATTGAATGGCGGAGCAGGCCCGAGGGGGGGACCAGATGGCCAACCCCTGCTCCTCGTTCGTGTGTTTCCTGCGTGCGCTCTGCCCCGGAACCAGTTGTTAGATGGCATGCCGCTCCCTCTATCCCACAGTTGGCGTGCCCGGGCCAATCTGTGTTGAGCGCCTCATGAGCCTCTCTCTTCAATACACAGCAAACAGCAGTGCCAGGCAGCTCGAGAACACAGTCAACAATCCGATCTCGCCGCATCTCAACAAGACCACACGTGACCTTGTTTTTGCCAAATTGGACAAATATTTTGATTCCCCAAAAAAAAAATCCATGATGGAAAATGTCTGCGTCAACACCGGTATTCCTTGGGTGCAGGGGCAGTGGAAGGTACAAGCATAATAAACAGCAGGGACTCCATTAAAGGGTTTCAAACAGATCTCTCCTGGAATTGTGAAATGCTTTTCATTTGTTTTGGCAGCCAGCACTTCCTGTGAAAGTAAATAGCAGGAAGGGTCGTTTCATGAGAGAAAGTTTGTTGATGAATTGGTTATTAATGGGCCTCAGTAAAGTGTACGGTACACGTTACTGTGATCCAGCACAGAGAAACAAGCAATGTTATGAGTGCTGACATGCTAACCGTGACCGTCTGAACAAAAATAACTCTTCAAAAAAATACTTCTGTGTCGCACCAAAGATAAAAGCTTGCGGGCATTAGGACACGTCGGATGGTTTGATTTTAAGACACACCCTGTTTCCAGAGCGGGACTTGGTTTCGGTTTTCGTCAAGTGTGAACACATCTCCTGCTCCTGTCTTTGCCTCCTCCTGTCCCAGAGATTCCTCCTCGGATTCGGCTCCCGTATTTCCGCCCCCTTACAAGTTCCTCACGCGTACAAGTGGGAACACAAACTGGGCGAGAATGCTGGAGTAGGCGTAGGCCCTCCAGTATCCCCTCCCTCGCTCAAAGTCACAGAGCTGGAATTTTGCCCGCCACGGGAAGCGGAGCGGAGCTTGGGAAGGTCCGTTGGCCTCGGGCGGGATTTCACGGTCTCGGAGCAAGAGAGGCCATAAAATCCCCGTCAGTCAAAATACAACAGGCCTGGCCCGGGAGTTTCTTATCCATATCGCTTCGCACAAAACAGCCCTCTGCACTAAAACCATGGCAAGAAGGAGCACTGAGGAAGGTCTCAGCGCAATGTTAGACATTCGCTGTGCTCCCCAGCCAGAGTTAACACGCATGCTTGAAGTCAGGGAACATCAGAGTGTGCTCTGGGGCAGCACATCTACACATTCACCCCGTGCTTACCATACTGTACACAGTGAGAGAGTCTGACAAATTCCCAATAGGAAGCATCTGCACGTTTTACTTTTAATAAATCCCAAACATGTCGGATTTGCACATGGAATAAGGAAACAACAATATCGTAAGCCCAAGTATAGTCCTGACAATCTTGGCACGGGGCCACAGTGGTTAGCACTGCCGCCTCTCAGCGCCAGGGAACCGGGTTCAATTCCCAGTTTGGGTCACTGTCTGTGTGGAGTCTGCACGTTCTCCCCGTGTCTGTGTGGGTTTCCTCCACACGGCATTGGCCGTGCTAAGTTCTCCCTCAGTGTACCCGAACAGGTGCCAGAGTGTGGCAACTCGGGGATTTTCCACAGTAAACTCACAGGGTGTGTCTGAAATCAAATCATCCAACATGTCCTAATGCCCGCAAGCTTTTATCATTGATGCGACACAAAAGTATTTTTTGAAGAGTTATTTTTGTTGGGACAGTCACGGTTAGCATAACATTGCTTGTTCCTCTGTGCTGGATCACAGTAACACATACAGTACACTTTACTGCACTGAGGCCCATTAATAATCAACTCATAAACAAACTTTCTCTCATGGAACTGTTAATGTCAGCCTGCTTGTGACACTGATAAATAAATTTATCTTTACCATCTGTGGCTAATTCTAATCACGGTTACAGCGCAATCCTCCACACGGTGACAGCATCCAATCCTGTTCATTAGTCTCAAGACGGCGATTATGTCGAGCTTTCGAACAAAGGGATTGGTTGAAGACAACTGTATGGAATCATTAAAGGGGGAAGTTAGATAAGTATATGAGGGAGGAGTGATGAGAGATCCTACGGTATTAGATTTAAATGTGAAAAGATGGGAGGAGTTGAAGTGGAACATAAAGACTAGTATTGACTGGTTGGGCCCAATGGCCTGTTTCTGTGTACATGTCCTCTGCAGGCCAAAGTAATATTTCTTTTCACATAAAGAATCAAGGATGTTTTTCGATAAATTTCTGATGATTATAAATTATGAGCCATAGCTACCTAGGGAGGGATTTCCACAGGGTCATGCATTTAGCCTCGCATAGTCCCAATGGATCAAACACACACACACACACATGCACACACACACATACACACTCATATGCTTACATATGCTCACACACATACTCGTATATGCACATGCACACATTCATACATGCACTGACACACACCTGTTCACAAACTATAACAGTCATGCTCACACACACACATACACACTCACACACTTACACATGCTCACACACACACACACACTTACACACTTACACATGCTCACACACACACACACACACACACTTACACACTTACACATGCTCACACACACACACACACACACACACTTACACACTTACACATGCTCACACACACACATACACACTCACACACTTACACATGCTCACACACACACACACACTTACACACTTACACATGCTCACACACACACACACACACACTCTTACACACTTACACATGCTCACACACACACACACACACACACACTTACACACTTACACATGCTCACACACACACACACACACTTACACACTTACACACTTACACATGCTCATACACACTCACACACTTACACATGCTCACACACACACACACACACTCACACACTCACACACTTACACATGCTCACACACACACATACACACTCACACACTGACACATGCTCACACACACACAAACATACACACACACAGACACACTCACACACACACACACATACACACTCACACACTTACACATGCTCACACACACACATACACTCACACACTTACACATGCTCACACATACACATACACACTCACACACTTACACATGCTCACACATACACATACACACTCACACACTTACACATGCTCACACACACACACACTCATACACTTACACATGCTCACACACACACATACACACTCATACACTTACACATGCTCACACATACACATACACACTCACACACTTACACATGCTCACACATACACATACACACTCACACACTTACACATGCTCACACACACACACACTCATACACTTACACATGCTCACACACACACATACACACTCATACACTTACACATGCTCACACACACACATACACACTCATACACTTACACATGCTCACACACACACACACACTCACACACTCACTCACACACTTACACATGCTCACACTCACACACACACACACGCACTCATACATTTACACATGCTCTCACACACACCCACACATACACACACACACACACTCATACACTTACACGTGCTCACACACTCGCACACGCACGCACACATACACACGCACGCACACACACGTACACACACATACACTTACACATGCTCACACTCACACACACACACACTGATAGATTTACACATACTCTCACACACACACCCACACATACACACACACACACACACACACACTCATATATTTACACATGCTCTCACAAACACACCCACACATACACACACACACATACACACTCATACGCTTACACATGCTCACACGCTCACACACACACACACACACTCATAGATTTACACATACTCTCACACACACACCCACACATACACACACACACACACACACACTCATACATTTACACATGCTCTCACACACACACCCACACACACACACACATACACACTCATACGCTTACACATGCTCGCACACGCACGCACACATACACACGCACACACACACGTACACACACATACACTTACACATGCTCACACACACACAATCACACATGCACACGTTCTCACACACACACACTCACACTCACAGAGGCAGGAAATAATAATAATAATAATATCCAAACCCAGATATTCCATCTATCGAGCTGTAATATCTAACACTCAGCTCTGAAGTGATGTCTCCATTAGATGGAGCTGTTCATGTGAGGTTCTCACTCAGTGTTGCAGTGTATTGAGTGACGATGCTTTGTGTTGTTTACACTCAGAGGCACTGTCCTCATGGGGGATGTGAAAGAAAGCCAGGAAACACAGCGCCTGGCCAATAGGAATTGAAAACAAATAAGATTGCTGAAGAGTGAGGAGATTCTGAAGTTTAGTGTGCTCTGGCCTGTATTTCTCAAGTCTAAATGCCAAAGTACTTTGATATACTTTCAGTATGAACCTTGAGATTGATCAGAGACCACGTTAACCCCAATCTTGACCCCTGATTTAGTCAGATTTCCACTTTGTTTACACCCATGCTGTAGAGTTTTTAGTTTCATCATCAGATAGTGTCAGCTCGGTGTCAGCCGGTCAGAGGTTACAGGAAAAGGAAGTGCTTTCATGACAGATTTTCGCAGATAAAGATTTGAAATTGCCGTTTGAAAATGTCAGGTATTGTAGCGGGGCGAACGTGCAAATACTTCCTGCTGAACTGCCAGGCGGTGTTTTATATCGGTTAGAGGAGGAGGTCAGAAGGCCAACCAAACAGACAGGCAGTTGGAAGGACGTCACAGTTGGGTTTGTGGAGAGGCCAACGGGTCTTTGCATGCTGTAGACCAATGGCAGGATCTCGCTTACCATGAGTGGCCAATGGGGGGGTTCAGTCTGTGATTTTCCACATGAATAGAAAGGAAAGAAAAACATGAATAGAAAGAACTTCATTGCAAGCCTACTTGTGACACCAAAATATTGATAGAAAGAACGTCACAGACAGTGGCACCTTTTCCAAAAAGTCATTCACTGTGTCCTAGGATGCGAACCACGTGTTTGCTCATGAAAATGGAAAGTTTTTTTTTTAATCTTTATTCCAATTCAATCCAATCAAATCAAATCCAATTCAGGGTCCCAACAAGTTGAGACATTCCCGACCCAAACTGACAAGACAGGGCTCTCAACTCCTATCTTGGGCTTGATCTACATGGTCCAAGCTGATTGGAGTAGGTGTAGCTCCTCCTCCAAGGCTTGATCTCATAAGAACATAAGAAATAGGAGCAGGAGTCGGCCATCTCGCCCTTCGAGCCTGCCCCGCCATTCAATAAGATCACGGCTGATCTGAAGTGGATCAGTTCCACTTTCCCGCTTCCTCCCCATAACCCTTAATTCCCTTGTCGATCAGAAACCTACCTACCCGTGACTTAAATATATTTAGCGAGGCAGCCTCCACCACTTCAACGGGCAGAGAATTCCAGAGATTCACCACCCTTTGAGTGAAGAAGTTCCTCCTCAACTCTGATCTAAACTGCACCCCCCGCCCTTATTTTGAGGCTGTCCCCTCCAGTTCTCAATTGCATCTTAGCCAAAAGGCCGAGATGAAGCTTTAAAAATTGCGTCAAATGAAACTAAAATGTAACCTAACGACTTCAACCAAGCACAGCAAAGAACAACAAAGAACAACACAACGCAGGAAACAGGCCCTTTGGCCCTACAAGCCCGCGTTGCCCATTTTAACACTGAGTGAATGCCTCAGTCCAATCCTCCTTCTACCTGTGACTTTTGTCTATATCTCAGGGGCTCCACAATAAAGGGGTACAAATTTAGAGAATTATACGTGCGCCAGATTAAGGGAGCATGTCGATACAACACACAATCTTAGCCAAAAGGCCGAGAAGCTTCAGGGTGGAGAGTTAAGTCCACCAAAAAATAACAATTCGGTTTGGCAATGGTCTTTGGATAGTGGAGAACCAGTTTACAATTAACTCCGCCACAGCACAGTAACTTCAAGAGGCAATCCACCACCTTTTAATTCCAATAGCTTCCAACAGTAACCAACGGGGATTGAGTTAGCCTCTAGACGTAGCCCCCCCGAGTGGCTGAAGCTGGAACAACACCCGTACTACAGCCGCAATCATATCTTTAATCAACATGTACGTGTCTTTTGGAAATGTGACATTGATATCTGCTCCTGTGAGACTATGGCCTTGGACTGGAGCAGAAGGTGGCAGAGTCTGTGGGAAGGACACCAGCATTTTGAGATTCAACGATGACAAAACGAATAAGATTGGTGAAAAGAACACGCCATGGTTCGAGGCGACACAGTGGTTTTCACTGCTGCCTCACAGCGCCAGAGACCTGGGTTTGTTCCTCGGCTTGGGCCTGTGTGGAGTTTGCACAACCTCCTCGTGTCTGCGTGGGTTTCCTTCCAGCGCTCCGGTTTCCTCCCACACTCCAAAGACGTGCGGGTGAGGTGGATTGGCCGTGTCAAATTGCCCCTTAGTGTCCCCGGATGCAAAGGTTAGAGGGATGAGGGGGGGCAAACATGTGGGTTACGGGGGATTGTTGTCGCTGCAGACTCAATGAGCTGAGTGGCCTTCTCCTGCACTGAAGGGTTTCAATGATTAGATCAACCGATACCGCACCACCGAGTGTCCCACATGACAACAAATGCCTCACGTGCCATTAAAAGCCCGCAGTTCCACAGTGGACTTCGTCGGCCATCTTTGAACACACGGGAGACAATCATTCTCGCGAGCCAGCGCTGGTCAGCAATAATGAGTGCCATTAATAGAAACTAAAATCGCCATGAGTCCCAGAAGACCATCAGTTGCTTTCCCTTTGAGGGAGAGCTGACGAGTGATAATTTAACTGAGGGCCTTCACGCCTCAGGGAAGGGGCGAGATTGGGAGGGCAGGGCCTTCATGAGTAACCTCAGGAGTTGAACCCACGCTGCTGGAGTCACTTCTTAACACTATCGTTCTGCTTGTGTTCTCAGAGAATGGTTAAGTCTTGCGTTGAAGGAGGTGATTTGCAAGTCAAGTTGCTGAGGGATTGGCGTAGATTTGACGGAAAGGGGCTGCGAAATAGGCAAAAGATTGATGGAAAATAACAACAGAAAATGCTGGATAAACACAGCAGGTCCAGCAGCATCTGCGGAGAGAGAAACACGGTGAACACTGACAGGTCAAGGCTGAGGAGAGATTGACAAAGATGCCGTGGACATGAGATACATTCAGGGACTGAAGGGTGTTCATATTAAGGATAGCAGGGTGTGTGAATAGGAGAACAGAGGTCAGTGCTCCATGTCAGGCAGCAGAGGTCGACAGCACAGAAAACACCCGTCACATCAAAAAAAAACAATCAATTATTCTAATCCCAGTTTCCAGCACTTGGCCCATACCCTTGGCATCACAAGGGCACAACTAAATGCTTCCTCAATGTTGTGAGACTCTCTGCCTCTCCCACCCCGTCAGGCAGTGAGTTCCAGACTCCCATCTCTGGATAAAAAGGTTTTTCTTCATGCCCCCTCCAAGCCTCCTGCCCCTTATTTTAAATCTATACCCCCTGGTCATTGATTCCTCCACCAAGGGGAACAGTCTCTTCCTGTTTACCCTCTCTGTGCCCCTCATAATTTTATTCTCCAGTCTGGGAAACACCCTGGGTTCCTCGGCACCCTTCCCAATGCTATCACATCGCTCCAATAACGTGGGTTCCAGAACCACACTCAATACTCTCGCTGTGGTTGAACTGTTCTGTACAGTTCCAGCATTACCTCCCTGCTCTTAAACTTGGCTAATAAAGATAAGTACACCATATGTGAGCAAGTCTGAGGTTATCCACTTTGGTAGGAATAATGGTAGGAAGGACTACTACTTACAGGGCGAAAAGCTGCAGCATGCTACGGTGCAGAGGGACCTGGGGGTCCTTGTGCATGAGTCGCAAAAACCCAGTTTGCAGGTGCGGCAGGTGGTCAGGAAGGCGAATGGGATGCTGGCCTTCAAAGCGAGGGGAATTGAATATAAAAGTAGGGAGGTCTTGCTGCAGCTGTATAGGGCATTGGTGAGGCCGCAGCTGGAGTTTTGGTTGCCGCACTTGCGCAAGGATATTTTGGCCTTGGAGGGAGTGCAGAGGAGGTTTACTAGCCTGATACCGGAGTTGAGGGGGTTGAGCTATGAGGAGAGGCTGAATAGACTGGGCTTGTACTCGTTAGAGTTTAGAAGGATGAGGGGAGATCTCATTGAGACGTATAAGATGATGAAAGGGATGGATAGGGTAGAGGTGGAGAGGTTCTTCCCACTCAGAAAGGACAGTAGGACGAGAGGGCACAGCCTCAAGATAAGGGGGGGGGGCAGTTTAGAACGGAGTTGAGGAGGAACTTCTTCACTCAAAGGGTGGTGAATCTTTGGAATTCTCTGCCCGTTGAAGTGGTGGAGGTTGCCTTGCTAAATATATTTAAGACGCGGGTAGGTAGGTTTTTGGTAGGCAAGGGGATTAAGGGTTATGGGGAGAAAGCAGGAAAGTGGAACTGATCCACTTCAGATCAGCCATGATCTTATTGAATGGCGGGGCAGGCTCGAAGGGCGAGATGGCCGACTCCTGCTCCTATTTCTTATTTTCTGATGTTAACCACTTCATCCACCTGTCGTGTTACATTAACGGGCCAGTGGACATTTGCACCAAGATCCCTCTGAACCTCGGTGCTTCCCAGGATCTTGCTGTTCACCATCAAATACTGACCATTCTCTCTTCCACATTATCCGTCAGGAAAAAGATACAAAAGCCTGAGGTCATGTACCAACTGGCTCAAGAACAGCTTCTTCCCTGCTGCTGTCAGACTTTTGAATGGACCTACCTTGCATTCAGTTGATCTTTCTCGACACCCGAGCTATGACTGTAACACTACATTCTGCACTCTCTCCTTTCCTTCTGTATGAACGGTATACTTTGTCTGTATAGCGCGCAAGAAACAATACTTTTCACTGTATGTTAATACATGTGACAATAATAAATCAAATCAAATCATGTAATCTCTTGCATTATTTGTCCTGCCCAAGTGCATCACCTCACACTTATCTGGATTGAATTACATTTGCCACTGATCAGCACGTCTAACCAGCTCCTCTATATCCTCCGGTAATCTATGGCTGTGTTCCTCACTATTTACCGCCTCACCAATTTCCGTATCGTCCATAGACTTACTGACCAACCCTCCGACATTCAAATCTAAATCATTTACACAACCCACGAACAGCAAGGGACCCAACACCGATCCCGAGAGGGGGAGCAGAGGGAGCGACCGCTCCCCCCCCGAGCACATTCATCAAAAGTGGCGCCTTTTCAACGGGGTGTTCCTCACAGGCCCCCTCTTCCCGAGATCTGAAATCCTCGATCCGTGCACTGCAATCGCGGGATGAGATACGGACGCGGGGACTTCAGGCAGCGAGGAAGGCGCGCGATCTCCCGAGAGGGCACACGATCGCGAGGACAATCGCAGAGGCCGCGAAGGATGTAAACATGCAGCCACCGCGACGAGACCAAGTTTTGTTTTCATTTTACGTTTAAAATGTAAAATAAGTAAATAACACACATGCTTTTTATTAGATTTTGTTTTTAAATACAAAATAAAAATATGTCATGAATTTAAAATTGTTTGGTATGCGTCGTGGCGCCTTTTTTATGCGCTCGCTCCCCCGAATGTACCTGGCTACGTCCCTGCCCTGGACATAGACTTCCTGTCCGAGAAACGCAACTCGCCCGTCACCCTCTGCTTCCCGCCACGCAGCCAATTCTGGACCCAATTTGCCAAATTCCCCTGGGTCACGTGGGCTCTTACCTTCACTCTCGGTCTCCCACGTGGCAACTTTGCAAAAGCCTCGCTTCAATGAAAGCAAAACCGAACCGCGAGGGGCAGTGGCCATGTGGGGGAGGGGTGTGGTTGTGTTGGGACAAGGTGTGGAGAGGCCGGCGTTGGACTGGGGTAAACACAGTGAGAAGTCTGACAACATTAGGACTAGGGGGCACAGCCTCAAGATAAAGGGGAGGCGGTTTAGAACGGAGTTGAGGAGGAACTTCTTCACTCAAAGGGTTATGTAACACCAGGTTAAAGTCCAACCGATTTATTTGATAGGAAACTCACTAGCTTTGGGGGTTAGTCCCTTCGTCAGGTGAATGGAGAGTTCTGGCCTCAGACAGAGCATAGAACAGACAGACAGTTTACAGATGACTGATTAGAATGCAAATCTCCCTCCACCATTGCAAAACCTCACTTCCTATCCTGTCTGGAGACAATACACATCTCCAACCGATGCATAATGCTCTTTCCACTCACAGTGTTGGTATTTTTCGGACTTGAACAGCAGGTTAGGTGTAAAGATTCGCATTCTAATCAGTAATCTGTAAACTGTGCTGTTCTATGCTCTGTCTGAGGCCAGAACTCTCCATTCAGCCGATGAAGGGCCAAACCCCCGAAAGCTTGTGAGTTTACTCTCAAATAAATTGGTGAGACTTAAACCTGGTGTTGTCAGACTTCTTACTGTGTCGGGACAAGCCAGGGGGACTGGGGGAGGTCAAGATGGAGAGCAAAGTTCACGGCCAAAAGTTGTTGAACTCGACCCGAGTGCAGAGGCCTGTTTGTACTTTCTCACAAGAATTTCACAGCAAGGTGTGTCTCGCTGGAGTGTTTCTAACATTCTTCTAGGCACCGGAACATTCCCAAAGGTCAGCTTTAAAATTCGGATGGTCGGGAGCCTTACGAACGTCAGGCCTGACCAGGAGGCCCCAGGGCCTCCCTGCTCCAGCCTTCCTCTGGTCACCAGGGCCCTTTCCCACTCGCTGGTCCTCGGCTGTAGCCTGCTTTTGACCCAGTTAGAAATCATAGAAACCCTACAGTGCAGAAAGAGGCCCTTCGGCCCATCGAGTCTGTACCGAACACAATCCAACCCATGGCCTACCCCCCTATCCCGACATATTATACCCACTAATCCCTCTAACCTACACATCCCTGGACACTCAGGGGCAATTTCTTAGCACGGCCAATCAACCTAACCCGCACATCTTTGGACTGCGGGAGGAAACCGGAGCACCCGGAGGAAACCCACACAGACACGAGGAGAATGTGCAAACTCCACACGGACAGTGACCCGAGCCGGGAATCGAACCCAGGTCCCTGGAGCTGTGAAGCAGCAGTGCTAACCACTGTGCTACCGTGCTGCCCGACCACAATCCGACAAGATCTGACCAGCACTTGGAAAAATTAGAATTATAGAATCCCTACAGTGCAGAGGAAGGTCATCCAGCCCATTAGGCTTACAATAACCACAATCCCAATCGTCACAGCCCCACAAATTGATCCTGCTAATCCCCTGATACTAAGGGGCAATTTAGCATCGTCAATCCATCTAACCCGCACATCTTTGGAGTGTGGGAGGAAACCCACACAGACATGGGGAGAATGTGCAAACTCCACACAGACCCAAGGCCGGACTTGAACCCGGGTCCCTGGCGCTGTGAGGCAGCAGAGCTAACCACTGTGCTACCGAAATAATTCGGATGAGACTCGGCTGCTCAGGCTGTGCCCTCCTGCCCTTAAAATTGGGCCCACAGTTTGGTCTCAGGCTCAAACTCCCAAATCTCCAGTCCAGGTTTCCCATGTGATCTCCCTACACAAACAGAAGAGAAATTCCTTTATAAACCTGGCAAATTCCTGACCCGGCTCTCACCGGGAGTGGACTGTTTTGCTGAAGGAGAGGACTGAGAAATATGTCCGGCTTCTACCTGTGCCATAGAAACCCTACAGTGCAGAAAGAGGCCCTTCGGCCCATCGAGTCTGCACTGAACACAATCCCACCCAGGCCCCATCCCCACATCCCTACACATTCATCCTCCAATCCCTCGAACCTACACAGCCCAGGACACTCAGGGGCAATTTTAGCATGACCAATCAACGTAACCCACACATCTTCGGACTGTGGGAGGAAACCGGAGCCCCCGGAGGAAACCCACGCAGACACGAGGAGAATGTGCAAACTCCACACAGACAGTGACCCGAAGCTGGGAATCGAACCCAGGTCCCTGGAGCTGTGAAGCAGCAGTGCTAACCACTGTGCTACCGTGCCAGTCAGTTCCAGAACAATGGCCAGTATTTTACAACCTCGCTCGGGCGAGGCTCATAAAATCCTGTCCGAGGTCAACGGAGAATTCCGTTCTGCAAAGCCTCGCCTGACCCAGCTGGTAAAATTCCGGCCAGAGGTGAATGGCGACGGTTCCTGTAGAATCCTCTGGCACAGAAGGCTGTGGAGGCCAGGTCAATGAGTGTCTTTAAGACAGAGATAGATAGATTCCTGATAAGGGGATCGGGGGTTATGGGGAAAAGGCAGGAGAATGGGGATGAGATAAATATCAGCCATGATTGAACGGCAGAGCGGACTCGATGGGCCGAGTGGCCTAATTCTGTTCCGATATCTCACGGTCTGATGATCAATGTGCCTGAGCAGATGGGTAATGTGTGGCTGAAGGAGGTGTAACGAGAGAATGAAATACAATGTGAACAAAACAAGCTTGTCAGATTTAATACAGCAAAATAATACGATGCCAAGAACACAAATAAAACAAATACAGGAAGGCATTTCAAGTTGAGTTCTCATCCTTTCAGAAGTCAAATATTGTTTCTTTCTTGTGCACTTGGCACAGATCAAAACAGGTCTGACCTTGCTCTTCACAAAGTGCAGGGGTGTGGAAGGCAGTAATAGCAGCCGGAAACATTCCACTCTTATCTGAGGTTTGCCTTTAACAGAGAACTCAAGGAGTGGTGTGCAAATATTCAAAATATTTCCTCACTTTTGTCACCACACTTGAAATGGCAGCTTTTGTCCTGCGTTGCCATGGGGAGGCAGTCAGGCTCTGGGATGCCCGAGGCGGAGGTATAGGAAGTGGCACTCTGGGTGTCAGCATCCAGAGGTAGCACTGACATTGATTTCTTAACCCACGTGTGGTGTTGCTGCAGAGGTGAGTCCTGTCTGAGTAATGTCACACGGTGTAGACGAGGAACCCACAAGCTTAGAATCCATTGAATTGTAGAATCCTTGCAGTGCAGGAGAAGTCCATTTGGCCCATCGAGTCTGTACGGACAACAATCCCACCCAGGTCCTATCCCCGTAACCCCGTGTATATACAAGACTAACTCCCCCTGACACTGAGGGGCAATTTAACCCGACCAATCCACCTAACCCCCGCATCCCTGGATTTTGAACTCAAGAGGGTGTCAGCTCCATGAGGTGCGGACCATCTTAACTCCTGAGCCTGAATTTAATTTGACTGACGCCCAGCTCTTTCAGTAATAGATGTGGCGATGCCAGTGTTGGAGAGGGATGAGTCTCACAACATCAGGTTAAAGACCAACAGGTTTATTTGTCAGCACGAGCTTCCGGAGCTCTGCCCCTTCACCGGTTTCAGGAATGGGGCAATTTACCTCCCCGTCACCCAGCCCACCCTCACCGTGCCCCTTCCCCGAGCTTCATTTAAAGCAAGGTTGTGTTCCCAGCATTCTGGAGGAACCTTTCCAAACACTCTGACAGCAGAGATTAAGGTTGCCAGCCAGCCAAGCTCTCTATCTCTCGAAACCATACCTTTCCTTTCAGCCTCTCACTTAAACCCCCTCCCTTTCGGAGCAGCCTTCTGCAATATCCATATTTGTACACGGCACAGTGGTTAGCATTGCAGCCTCTCAGCGCCAGGGAGCTGAGTTCGATTCCCAGCTCGGGTCGCTGTCTGTGTGGAGTTTGCACATTCTCCCCGTGTCTGTGTGGGTTTCCTCCGTGTGCTCCGGTTTCCTCCCGCAATCCAAAGATGTGTGGGTTCGGTGGATTGGCCATGCAAAGTTGCCCCTTAGTGTCAAGGGGATTAGCAAGGTAAATATGTGGAGTTACGGGGATAGGGCCTGGGTGGGATTGTGGTTGGTGCAGGATGAATGGGCAGAATGGCCTCCTTCGGCACTGTAGGGATTCTGTGACAGTTCGGAGCAATGGGAAGGGGAAACACCTTCGGAAACAGGGTTTTAGTGAACGGCTTGGTGAGATTGTGTACTGTGGGCAGCGTAGCGATGATGAGGTCCCTTGTCCCAACTGGAAGGAATTGGAGAAACTAATTTTAAGTTTATTTATTAGCGTCACACATTGGCTTACATTAACACTGCAATGAATTTCCTGTGAAAATCCCCCAGTTGCCACACTCCGGTGCCTGTTCGGGGACACGGAGGGAGAATTAAGCATGACCAACGTATCCTAGCCAGCACATCTTTCTTTCTGACTGTGGGAGGAAACCGGAGCACCCGGAGGAAACCCACGCAGACACAGGGAGAACGTGCAAACTCCACACAGGCGGTGACCCGAGCCGGGAGTCGAGTTGGAATTTGCAAGCAGGATTGCCACTGGAAGGAGGCGGGGGGAGGAGGAGGGAGAGGGGGGAGGCGGGGGAGGGAGGGAGGTGGGGGGGAGGGAAGGGAAGGGAAGGGGGGTGGGGAGGGGAGGGGGGAGGGGGGGACCAGGAGTGGAGGGGGGGACCAGGAGTGGAGGGGATTGGATTCAGATGGATGGAGGCGGAGGGGGGATTTTCTACCAGCTTAAAGGAATTTCCGTGTGGGAAGACAAAATTAAGCCACTGAGCAAAACCGTTCTTCCTCAGAGCCTGCAGCAAGCCCAGACAGAGCTGGGCAGAAAGGTCACACACACACAGAGACACACACACACACACAGACACACACCCACACACACTCTGAGTTGATGGAGATGACAGTCAGAGTTCACCACCTTCAGTCAGGAGGGGAGAGGAACTTCAGCAACTGGGCAGGAGTGCACTTCAATGGACAGAGCCAATGGAACCCAACACAGCTCGATGACTGTTCTCCAGAAAGTTTTCAGTTATTTTTTAACCTATATACTCCTCACTCTGCCAGACAGATCTTCGATTTGGTTTGCTTTATTGTTGTCACATGATACCGGAGTTGAGGGGGTTGAGCTATGAGGCGAGGCTGAATAAACTAGGCTTGTACTCGTTAGACTTTAGAAGAATGAGGGGAGATCTCATTGAGACGTATAAGATGATGAATGGGATGGATAGGATAGAGGTGGAGAGGCTCTTCCCGCTCAGAAAGGACAGTAGGACTAGGGGGCACAGCCTCAAGATAAAGGGGGGGCGGTTTAGAACGGAGTTGAGGAGGAACTTCTTCACTCAAAGGGTGGTGAATCTCTGGAATTCTCTGCCCGTTGAAGTGGTGGAGGCTGCCTTGCTAAATATTTTTAAGACGCGGGTCGATGGGTTTTTGGTAAGCGAGGGGATTAAGGGTTATGGGGAGAGGGCGGGAAAGTGGAACTGATCCACTTCAGATCAGCCATGATCTTATTGAATGGCGGGGCAGGCTCGAGGGGCTAGATGGCCTACTCCTGCTCCTACTTCTTATGTTCTTGTGTTCTTATGTATTGGGATACGTGAAAAGTATTGTGCGCTATATAGGTAAAACATAACATTCATATAGATATTCGATATGATATGGTATGATTCTGATAGAAGTGTATAAGATGTTGAGGGGTATAGATTGGGTGGATTCTCGGAGGCTTTTTCCCCAGGGCTGAAATGGTCGCTACGAGAGGACACAGGTTTAAGGTGCTGGGGAGTAGGTGCAGAGGAGATGTCAGGGGTAAGTTTTTCACTCAGAGGGTGGTGGGTGAGTGGAATCGGCTGCCGTCGGTGGTGGTGGAGGCAAATTCGATAGGATCTTTTAAGAGACTTCTGGATGAGTACATGGGACTTAATAGAATTGAGGGTTATAGGTAAGCCTCGTAGGTAGGGATATCATCGGCACAACTTGTGGGCCGAAGGGCCTGTTTGTGCTGTAGTTTTCATATGTTCTGTGTTTCTATGTGCATAGAGTACATCGGGGAGAAGGAAAGGAGAGAGTGCAGAATGTAGTGTTACAGTCATAGCTAGGGTGCAGAGAAAGATCAACTCAATGCAAAGTAAGTCCATTCAAAAGTCTGACAGCAGCAGAGAAGAAGCTGTTCTTGAGTCAGCTGGTACATGACCTCTGACTTTTGTGTCTTTTTCCCGATGGAAGAAGGTGGAAGAGAGGAGGTCATTGCTACGTCTTAAGAACATAAGAACATAAGAAATAGGAGCAGGAGTAGGCCAACTAGCCCTTCGAGCCTGCCCCGCCATTCAATAAGATCATGGCTGATCTGTCGTGTCTCAGTTCCACATTCCCGCCCTCTCCCCATAACCCTTAATCCCCTCTCTTATCAAAAACCCATCAACCCGCGTCTTAAAAATATTTAGCGAGGTAGCCTCCACCACTTCAACGGGCAGAGAATTCCAGAGATTCAACACCCTTTGAGTGAAGAAGTTCCTCCTCAACTCTGTTCTAAACCGATATCATAATAATATAATTTTAGTGTCTTGGGATGCGTGGGTTGGAGGGATTAGTGGGTGAAATGTGTGGGGATGTGTGGGTGGGGCCTGGGTGGGATTGTGGTCAGTGTGGACTCAATGGGCCGAATGGCGTCTTTTGTACTGTAGGGTTTCTATGATGATGATAACAAATAAAGAATCACGGTGAGGGATTTAGAGCCAGTTCACCGTCTTCCATTCAATAGCCAATAAGAATTTGGGCTGAAATGTAAATTAAGATTCCATCCCAAACTCATCAACCTCATCATCATCATTGTGTGTTGTGTCTGTCTGAGGCAGCCATTATTGAGCAATGCGAATTACACCTCCCCAACAGAGGGGGCAGCAGTGAGAGCAATGTGAAAAAATGTTCCCTTCTACAAGAATGGTCCTGTGGCTGGGATCTTCCTGAAGCAGGCAATATCCCTCCCCTCTGCTTAGGTGTGACGTGTGATTGGTGGTGGTGTCTTAGCAACAGGCCGGAGGGCAGATTTAACTTCTCCCCCACCACTCCCTCATCACCTGAGGACACAGGTAGCAAAGGACCACCCCCCAGCCTTTGGCTATGGAGTTTAGGGGCACCATGTGATGGTCTAACATGCCTCACTTTACTTCCGAAAGTCTTCCAAAAATGCTTCTATCCATAGGTGCCTTCACCCCTCCCACCTACAGAAGCAGTGCCCACCTCGTCCCCTAGCACCCATAACCTCAAACGCGGGCGGCACGGTAGCACAGTGGGTTAGCGCTGCTGCTTCACAGCTCCAGGGACCTGGGTTCGATTCCCGGCTCGGCTCACTGTCTGTGTGGAGTTTGCACATTCTCCTCGTGTCTGCGTGGGTTTCCTCCGGGCGCTCCGGTTTCCTCCCACAGTCCAAAGATGTGCGGGTTAGGGTGATTGGCCGTGCTAAGAAATTGCCCCTTAGTGTCCTGGGAAGTGTAGGTTAGAGGGATTAGTGGGTATAATATGTAGGGGTATGGGGGTTGGGCCTGGGTGGGATTGTGGTTGGTGCAGACTCGATGGGCCGAAGGGCCTCTTTCTGCACTGTAGGGTTTCTACGTTCTGTGATGATGCTCCCCTTGTTCCTTTTGCCACCCTTAGTAAACCGGGCTCCTGGAAGTGACCAATTAAGGCTGTCCGATCAAAGCAAAATACTGCGGATGCTGGAATCTGAAACAAAAATAGGAAGTGCTGGAAAACCTCAGCAGGTCTGACAGCATCTGTGGGGAGAGAATAGAGCCTACGTTTCGAGTCTGGATGATCCTTTGTCAGAGCTGTCCATCTCTGGCAAGATGGAGCAGGCAAACATAAAACCATAAAGGTCCCAGCCCCAAACTATGGTGACCCGACTGTCATCATGTAACCAGCAAGGCTCACTTCCACAAGTCATCTTAACACAAGCTTGAGTTTGAATTATAAAAAGGACAAGAGGTGTGAGGAGAAAGCGGAGTGTACCTGGGCCCTTGTGAAGGGAGTTCTGAAGTGTCGGCACCAGGTAGGGCACGTGGCACACAGAAAACTGTATTTACCATTTATATAGATGATCTGGAGGAGGGAACCGAGTGCAGGGTGTCGAAATTTGCTGATGACACCAAGATTGGGGGAAAGGCAAATTGCGCGGAGGGTGTGGAGAGTCTGCAGAAGGATCTAGGTAGGCTGGGCGAATGGGCCAGGAAATGGCAAATGGAATTTAATGTTGGCAAGTGCGAGGTGGTCCACTTTGGTAGGAAGAATGGTAGGAAGGACTATTACTTACGTGGCGAAAAACTGCAGCAGGCGACGGTGCAGAGGGACCTCGGGGTCCTTGTGCATGAGTCGCAAAAACTCAGCTTGCAGGTGCAGCAGGTGGTCAGGAAGGCGAATGGGATGCTGGCCTTCATAGCGAGGGGGATTGAATATAAAAGTAGGGAGGTCTTGCTGCGGCTGTATAGGGCATTGGTGAGGCCGCAGCTGGAGTACTGTGTGCAGTTTTGGGTGCCGCACCTGCGCAAGGATATTTTGGCCCTGGAGGGAGTGCAGAGGAGGTTTACTAGGCTGATACCGGAGTTGAGGGGGTTGAGCTATGAGGAGAGGCTGAATAAACTAGGCTTGTACTCGTTAGAGTTTAGAAGAATGAGGGGAGATCTCATTGAGACGTATAAGATGATGAATGGGATGGATAGGATAGAGGTGGAGAGACTCTTCCCGCTCAAAAAAGACAGTAGGACTAGGGGGCACAGCCTCAAGATAAGGGGGAGGCAGTTTAGAACGGAGTTGAGGAGGAACTTCTTCACTCAAAGGGTGGTGAATCTCTGGAATTCTCTGCCCGTTGAAGTGGTGGAGGCTGCCTCGCTAAATATTTTTAAGAAGCGGGTTGATGGGTTTTTGATAAGAGAGGGGATTAAGGGTTATGGGGAGAGGGCGGGAAAGTGGAACTGAGCCACGACAGATCAGCCATGATCTTATTGAATGGCGGGGCAGGCTCGAAGGGCTAGATGGCCGACTCCTGCTCCTATTTCTTATGTTCTTATGTTCTTAAAACTTCCAAAACCAAGTGATATGGGCCAAAATTCTCCCGTCCCACCCATCCGCCGTGGCAACTGTAGCGAACCAGGCAGAAAATGTGGCAGCCCATTCAAAGATCCTCTGAGATTGGGTGGGAATTTCCAGTTTTAAGCATTTATTCAGTCGCGTCACAATTTGGCCGACATTAACACTGCAATGAAGTTACTGTGAAAATCCCTGGGGTGCTCAAGGCTGGAGAATCCCACCCATAAAGACCAGACAATCTATTTTTTTGAAGTGATTGATTTGATTTATTATTGTCACGTGTATTAGTATCCAATAAACAATATTGTTTCTTGCGGCTGAAGGGATCAAGGAACGTGGGGGGACGGGGAGCGTGGAGGGGGGAGCGATCAGGATATTGAATTCGATGATCGGCCATGATCAAAATGAATGGTGGAGGAGGCTCGAAACTTCTGTTTTGGGTTTCTATGTTTCATGCACGCGATACAGATAAAGCATACCGTACATAGAGAAGGAAAGGAGAAGGTGCAGTTATCGCTAGGATATAGAGAAAGATTAACTTAATATGAAGTAGGTCCGTTCAAACAGGAAAGAAGCTATTCTTGAGTCAGTTGGTATGTGTCCTCAGACTTTTGTATCTCTTTCCCAACGGAAGTAAGTGGAAGAGAGCATGGGGTCCTTGATTATGCTGGTTGTTTTTCCGAGGCAGTGGGAAGTATAGACAGAGTCAGTGGATGGGGAGGCTGGTTTGTGTAATGGACTGGGTTTCGATCACGACCCTTTGTAGTTTATTGCGATCTTGGGCAGAGCAGGAGTCGTACCAAGCTGTGATACAACCTGAAAGAATGCTTTCTACGGGGCATCTGTATAAGTTGGTGAGAGTCGTAGCTGACCTGCCAAATTTCCTTAGTCTTCTGAGAAAGTAGAGGCGTTGGTGGGGCTTTCTTCACTGCAGTGTTGACATGGGAGAACCAGGACAGGTTGTTGGAGGGATAAATATCAGCCAGGACTTTGGAGAGAGTGAGGGAGTTGTGTGTACGGAGTGGTAGAGTGAGTAAGTGGGTTGGGTGAGTAATGTGGGTGAGAAGGTAGAGTGGGTGAGGGGGTAGGGTGAATGAGGGTGTTGTGTGGGTCAGGGATTTCTTGCAGGTAAGGGGGTAGGGTGGGTAAGAGGGTAAGTTGAGTGAGAGGTTGTGCGGGTAAGAGGGTAGGGTGGATAAGGGGGTAGGGTGCATGAGGAGTTTGTGTTGGTAAAGAGGAAGGGTGTGTGAGGGGGCTGCATAGTGCGACTAAAGATAGACAAGTCTCCTGGTCCTGATGGAATGCATCCCAGGGTACTAAAAGAGATGGCAGGAAAATAGCAAATGCACTAGTGGTAATTTACCAAAATTCACTGGACTCTGAGGTGGTTCCTGCAGATTGAAAAACGGCGAATATGACACCACTGTTTAAAAAAGGAGGTAGACAAAAGGCAGGTAACTATAGGTCGGTTAGTTTAACTTCTGCAGTAGGGAAAATGCTTGAATCTATCATCACGGAAGAAATAGCGAGACATCTGGATATAACTTGTCCCATTGGTAAGATACAGCATGGGTTCATGAAGGGCAGGTCATGTTTGATTAATTTGGTGGAATTCTTTGAGAACATTACAAGTGCAGTGGGCAATGGGGAACCTGTGGATGTGGTGTATCTGGATTTCCAGAAGGCATTTGACAAGGTGCTGCACCAAAGACTGTTGTATGAGATAAAGGTGCACGCTGTGACCTTATCTTATGTAGAGTAATGTATTTGCATGGATAGAGGATTGGTTAACTAACAGAAAGCAAAGAGTGGGGGTAAATGGATGCTTTTTTGATTGATGATCAGCGATTAATGGTGTGCCTCAGGGATCAGTGTTGGGACCGCAATTGTTTACGATTTACTTGGATGCTTTGGAGTTGGGACCAAGTGCAGTGTGTCAAAATTCACAGATGACACTAAGATGAGTGGCAGAACAAAGTGTGCAGAGGATGCTTAAAGTCTGCAAAGGGATATAGATAGTCTGAGTGAGTGGACGAGGGTCTGGCAGATGGAGTACAATACTAGTAAATGTGAGGTCACCCATTCTAGTAGGAATAACAGCAAAATGGACTATTATTTCAAGGGTAAAAAATTGCCGCATGCTGCTGTGCAGAGGGACCCGGGTGTCCTTGTGCAGGAATCTCAAGGTTTGCAGGTACAGCAGGTAATTAAGAAGGCAAATGGAATTTTGTCCTTCATTGCTAGAGGGATGGAGTTGAAAAACAGCGAGGTTATGTTGCAGCTGTATAAGGTGCTGGTGAGGCCACACCTGGAGTACTGTGTACAGTTTGGGTCCCCTTACTTGAGAAAAGGTATACTGGTACTGGAGGGGGTGCAGAGGAGATACACTAGATTGATTCCAGACTTGAGAGGGTTGGCTTATGAGGAGAGACTGAGTAGACTGGGGCTATACTCATTGGAATTCAGAAGAATGACGGGGAGATCTTATCAAAACATATAAGATTATCTAAGGGAATAGATAAGATAGAAGCAGGGAAGATGTTTCCATTGGCGGGTGAATCTAGAACTAGGGGGCATGGCCTCAAAATAAGGGGAAGCAGATTTAGGACTGAGTTGAGGAGGAACTTCTTCACACAAAGGGTTGTGAATCTGTGGAATTCCCTGCCCAGTTGAGGCTCCCTCACTGACTGTTTTTGAGGCAAGGATAGATACATTTTTGAACAGTAAAGGAATTAAGGGTTATGGTGAGCGGGCGGGTAAGTGGAGCTGAATCCACAAAAAGATCAGCCATGATCTTATTGAATGGCGGAGCAGGCTCGAGGGGCCAGATGACCCACTCCTTCTCCTCGTTCTTATGTTATGAGAAAGGAGTAGTGGAGTATAGTGAGGGAGGGGAGAGATTGAGTGAGAGAATAGGGTGGGTGAGGGGGGTACTGTGGTAAGGAAAGTGGGTAAAGGGGCGGAATGGATGGCTATTCCAGTCAAGTCAAAGAGAATTGGGGTCAAGGGTCAGTGGGGGAGTGGGCACTCCAGGGGGTGAGGGTGGGTTGAGAGTGGAAATGGGGAGAATTCAATGTGAGTGACTCGAGGTTCAGCTGCACAGTTGCCAAGGTTTTAATCCATCTCAAGTTTCCTGGGTAACCATCCAGATGCGGACACCTGAACTGTCTGCCATCTCTGGCTGTAAGTCAGAGAGAGTTTTGGCGGGGTTCCCAGGAAGCAGAGAAGTTCAGATTTCCTGCTCAATCCCCTTGGAGTCCTTGCATGGGGCATCTGCGGAGGCCCCATGGTGGATCTTCCGGGATATGTCGAGTCTCCATTCATTTGGAGACCAAAAGATGAGGGCCAAGGTCCTTTTAGAACGATGGTTTGGGAGGAATCGGAGGGAGCTTTGTTGAAATGCATTTTGGGCGTCAGAAAAAGGTAACAATGAACATTAAGTGTCAATCATGGAAAGCTGGAGCAACATACAGGGTGGAATTGTCCCATGCCACCTGCCATGGGAATCAGGACAGGACCATACAAGGTTCGTTGACCTCAGGCAGGATTTTCCAAGCACAGCGGTTCGAACTTGCTCCATGCAGTGCCAGGGAACCAGGTTCAATTCCGGCCTCATGCCACTGTGTGTGTGTTGAGCTTGCACATTCTCCCCGTGTCTGCGTGGGTTTCCTCCGGGTGCTCCGGTTTCCTCCCGCAGTCCAAAGATGTGCGGCTTGGGTTGATCAGCTGTGCTAAATTGACCCCAGTGTCGGAAGGTTTGCTGGGTAAACATGTGGGGTTATGGGTGGGATTGTGGGCAGTGCAGACTCGATGGGCTGAATGGCTTCCTTCTGCACTGTAGGGACTCAATAATATGAAACTGTTTCCATAGTGGAAGCTATTGAGAGGGTGCAGAGGAGATTTACAAGGATGTGGCCTGGATTGGGAGGCATGCCTTATGAGGATAGGTTGAGGGAGCTAGGTCTCTTCTCCCTGGAGAAACGAAGGTTGAGAGGCGACCTGATAGAGGTTTATAAAATGTCGAGAGGAATAGATAGGGTGGATTCTTGGAGGCTCTTTCCCAGGGCTGAAATGGTCGCTACGAGAGGACACATGAGAGGTTTAAGGTGCAGGGGTGTAGGTACAGAGGAGATGTTAAGGGTAAGTTTTTCACTCAGAGGGTGGTGAGTGAGTGGAATCGGCTGCCGTCGGTGGTGGTAGAGGCGAACTCGCTGGGGTCTTTTAAGAGACTTCTGGATGAGTACATGGGATTTAATGGGATTGAGGGTCACAGATAGGCCTGGTCGGTAGGGATATGATCGGAGCAACTTGTGGGCCGAAGGGCCTGTTAGTGCTGTAGAGTTCTATGTTCTGTAGTGTACAATGAAAGTACAAATAAAACCCCGAAAAAACATGGTCGGAAACTCTCCGACCTCTCCTGGGATTATCCAGTCCCGCTGCTGCGAATGGAAACTTGGCTGCGCACTGAAATCCCCGTTGCCGCTGGCCATGGTAGTGTGGCGAACGAGGCCGGGGAATCCCGGGCATCACAAAATATCACAAGAAAATCGGTCTGTGCTTATTCGGCAGAATATTGGAGAAATCTTGGCCCACGAGATCACGTTGTCTTTGGTAAATGAGGTTAAACCGGAGGAGACTGCGGCTCGGGGACTGAGAGTGCATCACATGTGTCAAATGTTTGTGCAAATTGGAAGGCAGGAAGTGTCAACACCAGTCAGAGATGCGCAATTATCAAAAAAAAAGCCCATTGAAAATTTGCATGTTCTTCCTGTCCTATTTAAAAATAAACTCATACAGAAACTTGACTAAACGTACATCATTACTCGAGAAAGGTGAAACATGGGGTATTCCAGCTATTTATTTTACAGCTTCTCGCTGATCAACAGTTGTTAACAGGAACTGCTCATTTTCGACAGGTTCAAAATAAATATCAGGACATATCAAACACACCTTAAAACAAGTGGCAACAAGAGCCCTTGATGACTCACCCCTTTTCTGGTTCTGAGCTAATGTCATGCCTCATTGAACTATTTCGGTGGTTCGGCTCAGTACGCAGAATGCGGGATCTGCACAAGTTTCACTTCCAGAATGAGCCTCCCTCTGCCAATCAACCAATGCTTCAAATAATTCCTCCTCCCTTTCAACCACAAGATTAATCACCCTGCTCCCCTGTAGCTAACCCCCGTTCCTCCTGCCAACTAATCTGGAGAGCATCCCCCCGCAAACCAAGACACACACCCACCCAACCCTACCCCTGTTGCTCCTTCACGCCATGTTTGACTGGCAAAGTCTCACAGTGGTCAACATTCATCGAGTTTTAGGTGGGCTGGCCACACTAAATCGCCCCCGAGTGTCAGATGGACGAGCTAGGGTATTTGCTTGGGGGGTTATGGAGATCGGGCCTGGCTGGGATTGTGGCCGGTGCAGACCCGATGGGCCGAATGGCCTCTTTTCGCACTGTAAGATTCTACGATTCGAGTGGGGATGTGGCGAGATCAGCCATATCCTTGGGCCTACGCCACGAGAGCTGTGGTTCCCATCCAGCGAAGCCCCACCACCTCCTCCCCCAGCCCCAAGTGTGCCTCAGAAAAAATTAAATACGATTCAAATATATCAGAGAATCATCGAACCCTACAGTGCAGAAAGAGACCCTTCAGCCCATCGAGTCTGCATCGAACACAATCCCACCCAGGCCCTACCCCCATATCCCTACATATTATACCCACTAATCCCTCTAACCGACGCATCCCTGGACACTAAGAGGCAATTTCTTAGCATGGCCAATCAACCTAACCCGCACATCTTTGGACTGTGGGAGGAAACCAGAGTACCTGGAGGAAACCCACGCAGACATGAGGAGAATGTGCAAACTCCACACAGACAGTGACCTGAGCTGGGAATCGAACCCAGGACCCTGGAGCTGTGAAGCAGCAATGCTACCGTGTCGCTTAATGTAATTAAGCTAAAACTAATCATCATCTTTAGCTGTGTGGTCAGTATCTCCAAGACCCAATGAACCTCAGGCCTGTTGCACGCGCTCCGTCTGGTAAAGAGCTGCACACGCACGGTTAAGATTTTTTACGTTGGTCAGGCCCATACGCACTGACCAACGGGACTTGGAACTGAAGACAAAGTTCGCCATGCATCCACAGAAAAAGCAAAAACTCAAAGCATGAGGACCCTAGAAGAAGACAGAGGTGGGGTGTTAAACACAGGCACGAGGACAGAGAAGGCAATGACCGAGTGGTATTATCACCAGATTATTAATCCAGAAACTCAATTGATGTTCTGGGGACTTGGGTTCAAATCCCGCAACGGCATTCCGCCAGAGGAATTAGAATTCAATCAAAAAAATCCATAAGAATCTACTGTTGACCGTGAAACCATTGTCAATTGTCGGAAAAACCCGTCCTTCAGGGAAGGAAATCTGCCATCCTTACCTGGTCTGGCCTACATGTGACTCCAGAGCTACAGCAATGTGGTTGACTCTCAACTGCCCTCCAAGGGCAACTAGGGATGGGCAATAAATGCTGGCCAGCCAGTGATGCCCACATCCTTCGAGTGAATAAAAGGAAAATTCCCAGGAAGGGAAGAAGACAGGAGGTGTACTTCAATATTCTTTTTATAGTAGAGAGATATGCCTTGACATGTACCAGATTGGGAACCACTAACGTAGAGCCTAAGCAGCTCCACAGGGAGAGGAGGACATAGCAGAGGTAGGTTGGAGAGGCTGAAGGCCCCCCAGTCAGGACTGTCCAACGGAAGCTCAGGGAGATGCAAGACGCTTGGGTGAATGAGAAAGGAGGTGACATTCAGTCAGGTGCAGGTCACAAAGACTGGAAGAGATTCTCCTTTGCTCTCAAAAGCTAACAGAAGAACGACTCATCCACAACCTGTCCTATTGGCAGCAGAACCTTGGGGTGCAGGCTGGCAATCGCAGTCACCCACATACTCACTGGAATGTTAATATACACCTCAGGTAATGAACATAGTTCTGCTCTGCCCAAGACCGCAACAAACCACAAAGGCCTATGAACGTAGCCCAATCCGTCACGCAAACCATCCTCCTATCCATTGACTCGTCTCCACTTCCCGCTGCCTTGGAAAAGCAGCCGGCATAATCAAGGAATCCACGCACCCCGGACATTCTCTCTTCCACCTTCTTTCATCAGGGAAAAAATACAGAAGTCTGAGATCGCAGGCCAGCCGACTCAAGAACAGCTTCTTCCCTTCTCCCGTCAGACTTTTGAATGGACCTACCTTGCATTAAGTTGATCTTTCTCTACACCCTAGCTATGACTGTAACACTACATTCTCTCCTTCCCTTCTCTATGTACGGTATGCATTGTCTGTATAGCGCGCAAGGAACAATATTTTCCACTGCCTACCAATGCATGTGACAACAATAAATCAGATCAAATCAAAGACAAATAAGAACTGTCATATCTTTGACCAAGTTGCTTCTTTTATCTGGATTTCTTTAAACTGGATTCAGACTTAATCGTGTAATTCTCATGCTTAATGTGAATTATTATCATTTCAGCTCAAGGGAGCATTTGGTTGAGCACGGCCCAGCAAATTAGATCGGGGGTAAACTCGTCGCTGGTTGGAGTTATACCTGGGACAAAGGAAGAGGGAGGTCAATCTGAACAAACAAAGAGAACAAAGAACAGCACAGGAAACAGGCCCTTTGGCCCGACAAGCCCGTGCTGCCCATTTTAACACTCAGTGAGTGCCTTATTCAAGTCTTTCGTCGATCGTTGACATTTTTGTCTATCTCTAGTGGACTCCACACAAAGGAGATGCAAATTTAGGGAATTATATGTGCGCCAGATTAAGGGAGATCCAATTCAGGGACAAATTATTGACACCAATCAGCCTAAAAAGCACGTTTTTTTGGGATGTGGGAGGACAAAGAGTATAATTCAAAAGGGGAAAATAGAATGCGAGAGTACGCTTGCTGAAAATATAAAAACTGACTGCAAGAGCTTCTACAGATAGGTGAAGAGAGAAAGAGGACTGAAGACAAATGCAGGTCTCTTACAGTTAGAATCAGTGAATTCATTATGGGCAAAGGGATGGCAGACCAGCTGAACAATGACTTTGGATCTGATAGACAGGGGGATTACGGGTTATGGGGAGAAAGCGGGAAAGTGGAACTGATCCACTTCAGATCAGCCGTGGTTTTATTGAATGGCGGGGCAGGCTCGAAGGGCTAGATGGCCGACTCCTGCTCCTATTTCTTATGTTTCTTATGATCTGTCTTCACTGAGGATACAAATAACCTTCCAGAAATACAAGGGGTGAGAGGGTCTTGCATGAAGCAGGAACTGAAGGAAATCCTTATTAGTTAAGAAATTGTATTGGAGAAATTGCTGAAATTAAAACTCGATCAGTCTTCAGGGCCTAATGCTCTGCATCCCAGGATACTAAAGGCCCTAGAAGTAGTGTATACATTTGGTGATCATTTTCCAGCATTTTATGAAGTGTTCCAATGGATTGGAAAGTAGCAAATATAACCTGACTTTTTAAAAAGAAAGGGAGGGAGAGAGAAAACGGGGAATCATCTCAGCTCCAGGACATCTCTGCAGGAGTTCCTCAGGGGAGTGTCTTCGGCCCAACCATCTCCAACTGCCTCATCAATAACCTTCCCCCCGTCATCAGGGAAGAAGTGGGGATGTTCACTGACGATTGCACACTGTTTAGCACCAATCGTCACTCCTCCCACTCTGACGCAGCCCAAGTCAAAACGCAACAAGGCCTGGACAACACACAGCCTAGAACTGATAAATGGCAGGAAACATTTGAACCGCACAAGTGCCAGGCAACGTCCATCTCCAACAGGAGAGAAACCAAACATCCCCCCCTTGATATTCAGGGGGCTCTGGCCTGTTGCATTTGAGTGAGTCCGGTTTGAGGAAACTACAACTTTGTACCACTTAAAGCCTGACCTGCTTTTCCAGGCAAAACACTATTTTGAGCCGGACTTGGCCAGTGTCGCACTGGCATCAGTTACTTTACCTGGCTCGCGGCAGTAAGGTGATGCAGTCAACTGCTTCATTAAAACCTATCTTAAAATTAACTTGGAACAGATGCAAATTACACCCAACCCGTTTGACTGACAAATAAACCAAAGTGCAGTCAGTATTAATCAGAATGAGATAATGGAGTATGCTGATCACTCCAATATCCCCTATTTTGCATGTTAACCTCAGAAGAGTGTTTCCAAATCTTCAAACCTCAAGGTTTTTCCTTCTCTGTCCTCGTTGTACTGAAATTAAGATTGCCATCTTCACTCATTTGCTGTCAGGAGTTAAATCTGGGGAATATCCCACCTTCCTCATTCTCCATACAGCGCAGAAAGAGGCCATTTGGCCCATTGGGTCTGCACCGACTCTCTGAAAGAGCGTCCCGCCCAGGCAGTGCTGTCCCCCACAACCCCGTGCATTTACTGTGGCCAATCCACCTGCCCGGCACATTTTTTGGGACACCAAGGGGCAATTTAGCGTGGCCATTCCGCCGAACCTGTACACCTTTGGAGCGCGGGAGGAAAACCGGAGCACCCGGAGGAAACCCACGCAGACACGGGGAGAAGGCGCAGATTCCAAGCCGGGAATCGAACCCGGGTCCCTGGCGCTGTGAGACGGCAGTGCTCACCACTGTGCCACCCAATCCAATCCTTTAAAAGAAAAGGCTTCGAAAACATGAAATCTAATCACTGACCTACATTGAATTACACAGAATTTACAGAATAGAAACCAGCCAATTAGCTCAAAGTCTTTGCAGTGTCGTACACAAGCCTCTTCCGTTCCCTCCAGGACATTCTGTTCCTTTCTCACACATGCTCAGCTTCCCCTAAAGTGCATCTACACGACTAACCTCAACCACTCCCTGTGGTGGCAAGTTCCACATTCGCACTGAGTAAAGCACTTTCTCGAGTTGCTTACTGCAACTGATATTTATGGCCCCCGAGTTTTGGACTCCCCCCAACCTTATCTCTTCGACACTGCTCTTCCCAACCTTCAGAGCGTCCCGCCTGAGATTTGATTGCTGCATTTTGTTTTTAAAAAGAAAGGAGATTCCCCTCGAAATCCCCACCCTTTTGCGCTGGAAATTCAACCTCACAGAAGTGCCTCCCTCCCCCTTCACCTGCCAGCAGATCGAGCCCAGCTTCAGCGTGGATTTTCTGTTTTGGAATTAGGACGTCGACAGAGTTTCTGATGATGAGACATTGCTCTGGTTATGAAAGGTCAGTAAAAAGTCTGACAACACCAGGTTTTAGTCCAACCTATTTATTTGATAATATGATTATTTGATAAATTTGATAATTTAATTTGATAATTTGATAAATAGGTTGGACTAAAACCTGGTGTTGTCAGACTTTTTACTGTGTTTACGCCAGTCCAACGCCGGCATACCCACATTATGAAAGGTCATACAGATTTACAACATGGAAACAGGCCTCCCCCACCCAATTTCAGCCCCCTTTTGTTTTAAAACACCGCTCAGTTCGTCCCAGGTGCCCAAGATGGGAATCGAACCCAGGCACAGTTGAGGCAGCACTGTGCCACCCTGTCATTCAAATTGTCACTGATACATTTTGAAACTGACAGCCGCAATGGTTGAATGAATTCCAGAAAGAGAGCGAAATGCTGGGGCCAACATCTTCTTCAAGGCAAAACTAATGTGAGGTGGCATAATCTTGTTGCTGCCTGGGCAAATATGAATGAAAGGGATTGAGTAACCTTATGAAAGTACACATGGTTTCACTATTAGTCACGACACAGAAATTAAACAGTTGATGAAATCACGTATCATTGAGCGAAATTCGACCCAGAATTATGTTTCAGTTCTGCTCAGAGCTCTGGCAGCAACAGACAATTCTTTGCCATGCTTCACTTTTGCTTTTAGATGCAAGCAATCACACAGTTCTGTCCCACTGCCCCCCTCCCCCACCGAGGAGGGACTGGGTGGTAATAAAAGTCCAAGCGCAAGGAGTGGATTTCAACAGCGATCGTTGATGGGGAGAGAGTTGAGGAAGCGTTGTGAAATAAACAGTTCAACGTGCGACAGGGGATTAATCATTCAGAGGAATGGTTTATTTACACTATGAATGATTAAATAAAGAGGTTTAAAGGTGGGATTGAAGGTCATCGGCTCTGTGTTCGTTTGTGGATTTATAAACCAACACAGGAAAATCATTAGAACGGCCTCAAAGACGAGGGCAGTTTGGAAATGTACACACTCTCGTTTTAATTGTCCAACCAACTTATAAAACTGTCACTCCAGAGAAATAGATGTACTTTGACACAGGGCGGCATTTTGTCTGTCTGGTTAGCAACCAGTCGATCAGATAACTAATGGCAGCCCTGACAGTGAATTGACTGAGAAATTTCAAAGCAGTCAGAATGAGAAAGCGTCAGCAAACACTTGTTTACAAATACAGAGCATTGATGTCATCGTATCACAGGGTCATCTGTTCACTGAAGTGCAGGATTGGATGGTCTGCGCTGTGTGGGGAATGATGCACTCTCAAATAAAGGTTTGACAACCAAAATCATTCCAGTCTCCCGCAAAGAAATATACCTCTTCAGTTAGCACTTAGGTGGTTAGCACTCACAGCCTCACAGTGCCCGGGTTCAATTCTGGGCTTTCAACACTGTCTGTGTAGAGTTTGCACATTCTCCCCGTGTCTGCATGGGTTTCCTCCCACGCTTCAAAGATGTGCAGGTTAGGGTTGATTGGCCATGCTAAATTATCCATTAGTGTCAGGGGGATTAGCAGAGTAAATATGAGGGGTTACAGGATTACAGCCTGGGTGGGCTTGTGGTTAGTGCACTCTCGATGGGCTGAATGGCCTCTTTCTGCACTGTGGGGATTCCATGAAATATATTTTTCGGAGTTAAAGTCTTCCAGATATCCCTCTGGTAGATCAACAAGTGCTTGTTTCACTTGTTTGAGTCCGAAACCTGTAATAGTCTCGTCCACCCAAAGACTGACCTTTGAAGTTTATTTATAAGTGTCAAAAGTAGCATGACATTAACACTGCAATGAAGTTACTGTGAAAATCCCCGAGTCGCCACACTCTGGCACCTGTTCGGGTACACCGAGGGAGAATTTAGCATGGATAATGCGTCTAACCAGCACGTCTTTCCGAAGGAAACCGGAGCACCCGGAGGAAACCCACGCAGACACGGGGAGAATGCGCAAACTCCGCACAGACAGTGACCCAAGCTGGGAATCGAATCCTGAGTGTGAGTGTGTGCCTATGTGTGTGTGTGTGTTTGGTTGTGAGAGCATGTGTGAGGCAGCAATGCTAACAATGCCACCTCCTTAATGTCATAAAATTCAGTTCTATTTATTGACCTGTCAATTGTGCCTTTCCACTTCAGCGTGCCACTTTGGGCCCTCCATATATCACAGTGCAATCGGAAATCCTGCCTCAGAGATGCTTGTTATGAACGTGCTATTCGAGGCTCTGCTTAAGGCGCTGAATTCAGTCTGAGATGTTTGCCGGTAACCCTTTAGATGGAGCAAACCAGAGCAGCAACTGAGGAAGTGATTGCAGAGGAAGTCAGACTTTGGCACAGTGCATGACAGAACATTGTGCAATACATATTCAGTAATAAGGGCCAGATAAAAACTAATTACTGTGGATGCTGGAATCTGAAACAAGGAAGATACAGGGCCTGTTACCATGGCTTGTCTGAGTTCCAATTTACCCTCCACCCACAGAACCCTACAGTGCAGAAAGAGGCCCTTCGGCCCATCGACTCTGCACCGAACACAATCCCACCCAGGCCCCACCCCCCATACTACACCCACTAATCCCTCGAACCTACGCATCCCTGGACACTAAGGGGCAATTTCTTAGCCTGGCCACTCAACCTAACCCGCACATCTTTGGACCGTGGGAGGAAACCGGAAGCACCCGGAGGAAACCCACGCAGACACGGGGAGAATGTGCAAACTCCACACAGACAGTGACCCGAGCCGGGAATCGAACTCAGGACCCTAGAGCTGTGAAGCAGCAGTGCTAACCACTGTGCCACCCATTCCGGGAGCAACTTTCAGTGAATCAATGGGGACCATGAAAGGATGGTATTCAGCTCATTTCAAACACATTAACTTTCTCCTGAAGCTTGGTGCTGACCCCTTGACCACAGAATTAGTGGGTGTTCCACTAGTGCCCAGGGCACCTCACTGTAAGGACTCCACTTCTAACCATGGAATACAGCATGGACCTGAACTCTGAGCTGGAGCCTGTGACAGTGATACTGACAGTTGGCCCTTCTTCCTCACCCTCCTATCCTCTCGTCTCTATCAGGGAGATGTGAAGTGGCTCTCCTTTTCTTCCAGGGAGTGAGGGGTGGCTCTTGATCCTGGCAGGCTGCAGGGAAGGGTTAGAGTTCAGAGTGTGGTCACTATCGGAGGGAGTATGTGAAGAGTTTGTGGAGTTTGCGAGTGGGGGATTTGGGTTTGGGTGATCAGTGTGCAGTTGTAAGGAGGCGAGATGGTTAGTTGTCTTGAGGTGAAACGTCCCCTGTTCTGCCACATCTCCCACTCTCCACCAATCATGTTCAGTACTGCCTCCTCAAAGAATGTGCTTGAGTGTGCATGCATGCACGTGTGTGTGATTGTGTGTGTGTGTGTGTGTGTGTGTGTGTGTGTGAGTCTGTGAGTCTGTGTCTGTGATTGTGAGTGTGTGTGTGTGACTGATTGTGCGTGTGTGTGTGACTGATTGTGTGTGTGTGTGACTGATTGTGTGTGTGTGTCTGTGATTGTGAGTGTGTGTGTGTGACTGTGTGTGAGTGTGTGCGTGTGACTGATTGTGTGTGTGTGTGTGACTGATTGTGTGTGTGTGTGTGACTGATTGTGTGTGTGTGTGTGTGTCTGTGATTGTGAGTGTGTGTGTGTGACTGATTGTGTGGGTGTGACTGATTGTGTGTATGTGTCTGTGATTGTGAGTGTGTGTGTGTGACTGATTGTGTGTGTGTGTGTGACTGTGTGTGTGTGTGTGTGTGAGACTGATTGTGTGCGTGTGTGTGTGACTGATTGTGTGTGTGTGTGTCTGTGATTGTGTGTGTGTGACTGATTGTGTGTGTGTGTTTGTGTGTCTGTGATTGTGAGTGTGTGTGTGTCTGTGATTGTGAGTGTGTGTGTGTGACTGTGTGAGTGTGTGTGTGTGTGTGTGTGTGTGTGTGTGTGTGTGTGACTGATTGTGTGTGTGTGTGTGACTGATTGTGTGTGTGTGTGTGTGTGTGTGTGTTTGTTTGTGATTGTGTGTGTGGTTGTGAGAGCACGTGTGTGAGAGTCTGTGTGTTTGTCTGTGATTGTGAGTGTGTTTCGGTGTGGTTGTGAGAGCATGTGTTTGATTGTGTGTGTTTATGTGTGTGAGTGTGTGTAAGTGTGAGAGACAGTGTGTGTGAGTGTGCCTGTGTGTGAGAGTCTGAGAGTGTGCCTGTGTGTGTGTATGTATGTGTGTCGATGATTGTGAGTGTATCTGAGTGGTTGTGAGAGCATGCGTGTGTATGTATGTTTCTGTGTGATGTTCATATGTTCACATAGCTGTAGAACTGGGAGATGTGTGTGAGGTGTGAGCAGTGTGTGTGCTGTGAGAATGTCAGTGTATGGTTCAACGGTGGGTGCAGTGTGTTGAGGTTTTGACAGTATTGCAGTTATTGTGCAATGTGTTTGTGCTTTGGGCTCTTCCCTTGACCATTCTTGCCAAATGGTTACATTTTTTGCTGCGGTGGGGCCTTGACCTTGGTCAGGCTCCTGGCCGTGATCCACCCCTTCCACATCAGCTGGATGAGTTGCCCGTGGGTCATGCTACCCTCATCTGCACACAGACCATGACTAATGCCCTGTATCTCCTTCACCAGCATTGCAACTGAGAGGTTGAATACCCATTGGACCTGGCCCAGAGAATTCTGATATTTTACATTCTCCATCAGCGAGCGCACTCCACATATTCAGTCTTTGACCGTAGTTTCCCAATCCCTCTCTGCTGTGAGACCAGAAATTCCTTCCCAGAGTCAAATTATCCATCCAGCTGGCTATTTAGACATCAGCTGCCTCCAATGAAGAGGAATTTGGGTAGACTCGGGCTGTGAAAATTCGAACAAAGAACCCTACAGTGCAGAAATAGGCCCTTCAGCCCATCGAGTCTACACCGAACACAATCCCACCCAGGCCCTACCCCCATATCCCGACATATTATACCCACTAATCCCTCTAACCTACGCATCCCTGGACACTAAGGGGCAATTTCTTTGCACGGCCAATCAACCTAACCCGCACATCTTTGGACTGTGGGAGGAAACCGGAGCACCCGGAGGAAACCCACGCAGACACGAAGAGAATGTGCAAACTCCACACAGACGGTGACCCGAGCTGGAAATCGAACCCAGGACCCTGGACCTGTGAAGCAGCAATGCCAACTACTGCACTCCCGTGCCGCCATTAGACCAGGGAAGAGCTGGATTTGTTTGGATGGGTGTATGCATTAGGTGAAGTACCCCTTGGATCTGATCCCAGAGCAGCTTTGGGGGAGTTAAGGTGCCCTTTCAGGAAGGTAATATGCCCCTTGGGTAGGTCAGCTGCTCTATTGGACTTGTTAAAAGTAGACATAAATGTGTGCATAAACCCATTTCTGTCACACCCATTGGAACTATCGACAGATCTGACAAAAGATCTCTCAAAGGGATTTGTCCAGCTGTCAAGACATTTAAAGGTCCTGCCTTTTAAACATTGCAAAAAATATGTGGAGTTTTTAAAAAATGCCTCCGAGTGATATCGGGCATGGGGTGCTATGGAGGATGTGGGGATTATGATGAGTGCATACAGGGCATCGGTTGGCATGGGTTGGAATGGGTAGGGCATAAGGTGCGTATGGAGGTGGGGCTGAGGACTTGAGGAATGTTTTTTGTTTTATTGGTGCTTTTTATCACTTAGTGCTAATGCCAGCCTGCCTTCACACCCAGCAGCCTCAATACTCGTTCTGGGGGGAGGGGAGGAGGGGGGCAGCGTATTCGATTCCCGTTTCGCCCCCACCCACCCCAAATCCGCTCACCCAGCACCCCCATCCCCGAAGAAACACGAGTTTCTGGGGCTTTTTTTTCCCCAGTTGGGTTCAGGGAGCCAGGAAAAGTGCTGACTCTACGCGCCTGGACCGGGAGCAAAAATGCCAACGTAAGCCTCCTTGACAACCCTCCCTTAAAATGATCCTGTGCGATTCCTTCCCCGTCTAACACAAGGAGCCACTAATAGGGCAGCAAGTCATCTTGTGCTCCCGTTGGACAGCAGATGGAGGGAGGATATTTCCGTTGGTGGGGAAGTCCAGAACCAGGGATCACATACTGAGGATTCAGGGTCGGACGGAGATAAGGAGACATTTCTTCACCCTGAAGAGAGCCTGTGGAATTCATTAGCACGGGAAGTAGTTGATGCCAAAACGTTGAACGTATCCAAGAGGTGGCTGGATGTAGCACTTTGGGGCGAAACGGGATCAAAGATTATGGGGAGAAAGCAGGATTAGGCTATTGAGTTGGACAATCAGCCATGATCGTGATGAACAGCAGAGCAAGCTTGAAGGGCCAAATGGCCTCCTCCTGCTCCTATCTTCTATTGCTCCTGTGAAATTAATCTGGATTGAAAACAATTTGCTCCATGAAGTAGCAGGGAAATGTATTTCTCAGCAAATATTCAGGCGGTTGGATTATTATTATTGCACGGCTTAGCTTTCGAACCCTGCAAACAAATGGTGAGAGAATCCACCTCTGCCCGTGACCTTATTACCAGGTTTATCGAGAACCCCATTGCCCTCTGAATCCACGCCAGCCAATCGCTGTTGATCAGATGACCTGAACTCGCCAGGAGTTTCCCTACACCCACGTGAAACTCAATCATTTGCATTGAGTTCCGTCACTTTGCCCAGGGGGCCAGGTGTGGGCGACACTCAACTATTTCATAAAACCTGCTTTGACGTGTGAGCTCATCGCACCTCGTGCCGATTGCCAGACCTTCTCGGGACACCACTGAGTTGTTATTGCATCCCGTGTTTTGGATCAGTTCCTCTGACAGTTTCAAAAGTACCTGGATGAGAACTTGGCACATCATAACATTCAGAGCTGCGGGCCAAGCGCTGATAGGTGGGAGTTCAGGTGTTTCTCGCTGTGTCGGTGCAGACTCGATGGGCCTCGTCAGCACTGTATGATTCCAATTTCAGTTGGATAACCTCGGGACCTGCAGTCCAACTGAGCAATAATGTTCAAGCTTTACTCACTCTCTGTTGAAAGACCTTTGCGCTGGATTTAATGGAAGTATTAAGGGTCTGGTCGACTGGCTGAAGAGCCAATGAAACCCCCTCCTCCACCGCTTATTTTTTGGGAGGATTTACCAATGGTGGGCATTTCCTGGGATCCGCCCGCCAGGAGTAACCAACCAATCAGAGGCCAGCATACTGAAGGGTGGGAAGCAGTGGGCAGTACAACACCCACTCATGAGTGAGGACCGTGGATGGACCTCGGACACTGCCGAGTGACCTCCCTTCATCTGGCGCACGTATAAGTCTCTAAATTCGCACCCCTTTATTGTGGAGTCCGAGAGAGGTAGACAGAAGTCGTAGGGTAGGAGGAGGATCGGAATGAGGCACTCACTGAGTGTTAAAATGGCCGGTGTGGGCTTGTCGGGCCGAAGGGCCTGTATCCTGTGCTATTCTTTGATGACGGGAGGAGGTTTCACGGGACGGGCACTGATTCCCAACGGGCACCCTCTTCCAGATCCTGGATCGCTCGGTCAGGCACTGAGAGCATTTGAATGAGGGAGCCCCCCCCCCACTTCGACCCCCAATGGGTCTCTGCGAACAACCCCGACAGAGTTTGTTCGTCATCCTTCCCGGAGCGGTGGACCCCGGACACTGGGTGAAAAGCCCGTGGGACAAGGCTTTCAGTTGGCTTTAATTCCTTTGTGGGCCTCGAGGTTGTCCACAGGCCTTCCTGCGATGGCGTGGCAGGGTGGTATCGCGGTTAGCACAGCACCAGGGACCTGGGTTCAATTCCGGCCTCGAGTCACTGTCTGTGTGTGCAGTTTGCACATTCTCCCCGTGTCTGCGTGGGTTTCCTCTGAAAGACGTGCTGGTTAGGGTGTATTGGCCGTGCTAAATTCTCCCTCAGTGTACCTGAACAGGCGCAGGAGTGTGACAACTCGGGGATTGTCACACTGTCCGTGTCAATTGCAGTGTTAATGTAAACGCACTTGTGACACTAATAAATAAGCTTTCAACATGGACTTAAGGTGGGAAGATGGGGGTGTCTCCACCTGCCCCACCCCCGACCACCCTCTCCCCTCAGGAAAAATTCCACCGAACCCATTTCCCGTTTTATTTCTGCTCCTGTTGAACTTGATGAGGATTTTTCTCCCCCCCACTCCCGATCCAGTATATTTAAACTGACAAGTTCCAGAATTATGTCAGGAGGCAAATTGAAGCCATGTTACATCGAGTGTTTTTAGCTCCCTGGATCGGGCAGCTGCTACCAGGCAAAGGAGAGACTGAGAAAGAGTTAGAAGTGAAGAAGATCGACTCGGAGCCCTTTACGAGCTCAGAACGCAGAGATTGCCGGAAGCCTGCTTGTTATCACCGTCGTATTTAATCCTGTCCTCACACACACAGTAAACTTACTAGCAATCAGGAAGCAAGAACTCCGGCTGATCTTTGTCCCCTCCAGTTGCTTTATTGCCACTGTCGCGAACTACAATCATAAAGCTGTTTCCTGGAGGTGCAAACAGACGGGATAAAAGGAGCTCTTGGTTAAAGATGCAGGTTTCAAAGAGAGTTGTGGAGGAGGAGGAGGTGGAGGAGGAGGCAGGGTGTTGAGGAGATTTACTTACAGGCTTCCACTGCACTGGGCTGACGGAGGCGATGCCAACAACTGTGGGCTGAAACCAGGGTGGGCAAGAGACCGGAGTCAGAGACTGGTGTGGGCTGAATGGCGTCCTTCTACACCGTAACAACTCACAGCACAAAGAAAGTTACGGCACAGGAACTTTCAACCTGTTCAGATTCAGATCCTGTGAAGGTTACTGAGAAGGGATTGTCGGCCTTGAGGCAACGGGAATAAAAGTAATGAAAGGAATTAGGGCACGGTGGTTAGCACTGCAGCCTCACAGCGCCAGGTTCGATTCTAGCCGCAGGTCACTGTCTGTGTGGAGTTTGCATGCTCTCCCCATGTCTGCGTGGGTTTCCTCCGACAGTCTAGAGGTGTGTGCGGTTAGGTTGATTGGCCATGCTAAATTGCCCCTTAGTGTCAGGCGGATTAGCAGAGTAAATACATGGGGTTATGGGGATAGGGCCTGGGTGGGATTGTGGGCGGTGCCCTCTCGATAGGCCAAATAGCCTTCTTCTAAAGTGTAGGATTCTAAAGTCTAAAGGAATGAGTCATCCGTATTCACAGAATTACCGTATGATTACAACACAGGAAGAGGCCATTAAGCCCATCGTGCCTGTACTGGTTCTCCAAAGATTCCTTGTGCCGTCATCCCATAGCTCCACACGTTCTTCCTTTCCAGATAATAACCCAATTCCCTCTCTAATGCCACATTTGAACCTGCCTCGATCACACTCTTGAGCAGTGAATTCCATACCCCTCATTACATGAGAACGTTTCGCCTTTTTCTGGCAGTTATCTTCAAGGTGTTCCTTTTGCTTCTTTATCCTTCCACCAAGGAATGCCATGTTTTTTCCTTGATTCCGTCTGGACCCCCTTGTGATTTTCCATGTCTGTCAATAACATGGAACCCCTCGACTGCAAAAGGAGTCCCCACTAACTCTCCGAAAGAGCATCTTACCCAATCCCCGTAACCCCACATATTTATCCCGCTAATCTCCTAACCTATACGTTTTGGAACATTAGAAGCTAATTTAGCGTGACCAATCCACTGAACACGGACATCTTAGAGCATGGGAGGAAACTGGAGCACCCGGAGGAAACAAACGCAGACATAAGAACATAAGAAATAGGAGCAGGAGTAGGCCATCTAGCCCTTTGAGCCTGCCCCGCCATTCAATAAGATCATGGCTGATCTGTCGTGGCTCAGTTCCACTTTCCCGCCCTCTCCCCATAACCCTTAATCCCCTCTCTTATCAAAAACCCATCAACCAGCGTCTTAAAAATATTTAGCGAGGCAGCCTCCACCACTTCAACGGGCAGAGAATTCCAGAGATTCACCACCCTTTGAGTGAAGAAGTTCCTCCTGAACTCCGTTCTAAACCGCCCCCCTTTTATCTTGAGGCTGTGCCCCCTAGTCCTACTGTCTTTTTTGAGCGGGAAGAGTCTCTCCACCTCTATCCTATCCATCCCATTCATCATCTTATACGTCTCAATGAGATCTCCCCTCATTCTTCTAAACTCTAATAAGTACAAGCCTAGTTTATTCAGCCTCTCCTCATAGCTCAACCCCCTCAACTCCGGTATCAGCCCAGTAAACCTCCTCTGCACTCCCTCCAAGGCCAAAATATCCTTGCCTAAGTACGGCGCCCAAAACTGCACACAGTACTCCAGCTGCGGCCTCACCAATGCCCTATACAGCTGCGGCAAGACCTCCCTACTTTTATATTCAATCCCCCTCGCTATGAAGGCCAGCATCCCATTTGCCTTCCTGATCACCTGCTGCACCTGCAGGCTGGGTTTTTGCGACTCATGCACAAGGACCCCGAGGTCCCTCTGCACCGTCGCCTGCTGCAGTTTTTCGCCTCGTAAGTAATAACCCTTCCTACCATTCTTCCTACCAAAGTGGACCACCTCGCACTTGCCAACATTAAATTCCATTTGCCAGTTCCTGGCCCATTCGCCCAGCCTATCCAGATCCTTCTGCAGACTCTCCACACCCTCCGCACAATTTGCCTTTCCCCCAATCTTGGTGTCATCAGCAAATTTTGACACCCTGCACTCGGTTCTCTCCTCCAGATCATCTATATAAATGGTAAATAGCTGAGGCCCCAGCACCGACCCCTGGGGCACTCCACTAGTCACCAACCGCCAATCCGAATAGCACCCGTTGACCCCCACTCTCTGCCTCCTATTTGACAACCAAAGAGAAAGAGAATGTGCAGACGATGTACAGACAACCGCTATTGGCCGGAATTGAACGCACGGCCCTTGAGCTGCGAGGCAGCAGTGTTGACCACTGTCCCACTGTGCCACCCAAATCTTCACAGAATCTCTACAGCGCAAAAAGAGGCCATTTGGCCCATCTCGCCTACACCAACAACAATCCTATCCCCTTGTATTTCCCCTGCTCATTCCCCTGACACCAAGGGGAAATTCAGCACAGCCAATCCACTAAACTTGAACATCTTTCGGACTGTGGGAGGGAACCGGAGCACCCGGAGGAAACCCACGCAGACACAGGGAGGACGTGCAAACCCTGCACAGCCAGTCACCCAAGGCAGTGAATCGAACCTGGGTCCCTGGCGCTGTGAGGCAGCAGTGCCCCCCAAATCTTCACGATTTTGGTATCACCCTTCAGGTATCAGCTGCTGTCAAGAGAGCAGAAGGCGAACCTTCTGGACAAGATGAGCTCGGAGAGAGTGGAGAGATGAAGAGGGGGAAGAAGGTCCAGAACAAAATAACTCCAAAATAAGAGCTAGCTATTGAATTATTTATGCACGTTTTAAATATTTAACCACACGGTAAATTAAAGGGCTGCTAAACTTTAAAACAGAAAGGAATTTCCTGAATAAATAACCAGGTAAATTAAACACATTTAATGAAGTAATTAAAGGAAAGTAAAGCCTGACGCCAACAGCCAATGAATTGGGGATAATAAATAATAAAAGTTGGCAAAGAAATTGAACTAAGTCCGTGTGATAACGATGATTTAGTATTAAAGGTAAACCAGGAAGCACTGGGAAAATATGAATGAATAACAGCTGTAGTATAATTATAAAACCACATCGAACAACTGGGAGCAGGATCGATTGATACTGTGTCAGGAATATGGAAGGTGGCTGTTTGTGAGCTGGAAACTTTTCCCAGAAGGAGGCCTGTGGGATATTTTAGAGCCTTGAGTCATTCCATCTCAGTCTCATTGGCCGGTATTTCCCTCCCCTCCCTCCCAACTCCCCACACCATTTCCAACAGGCGGGGACAAGAGACGGGACAAGGAAACAAGGGAGGGGCCCAAAATGGACATCCGCCCACAGGGATTTCCCTGCTCAACTGTCCCTTACACTGAAGTTACTGCGAAAATCCCCGAGTCGCCACAGTCCGGCACCTGTTCGGGAACGCTGAGGGAGAATTTAGCACGGCCAGTGCGCTTAACCAGCACATCTTTCGGACTGTGAGGGAACCCATGCAGACATGGGGAGAATGTGCAGTCTCCGCATAGTGACCCGAGCCAGGGATTGAACCAGGGTCCCTGGCGCTGTGAGGCAGCAGCGTTAACCACTGTGCCAATGTGTTGCCCCAAAAATACGCAAAGATGAACCAGAGCGTAATGAAGGGAGATTAACAGATGCACTGTAAAATTGAATCAATATTTCACCCCACCACTTCATATTCTTGATATAAAACCTTTATTTTTGCAGCTTAACAGGGTAGGACTGTTGGAGTGGTAGCAAATCTTGTTGGATCTCCAACATTATTCACTTTCCGTCATGTAAATTAGGCTAAGATCTATCCTATTTTTGGTCCAAACGGATGACCTGACACCGAGCTGCTTGAAATCCAGCTGCCATGCAGTTCTTTCCCTTTCATTTCATCCAATGTCCCTTGATAATTTTATGTTTCCGTCAACATGGACTATTCCACCTTTGTGTCATTGATGAGCTTGGCTGGACGGCACTCCGCCTGTTATCTAAGTGATTAATCATTAATGAATCTGACGAAAGTCACAGAGAGACACCATTACTCATCTGCTCCCGATCTCACTGTCCAAGCCCATTGTCCCCCAGTCACTGCCCTCCACCATCTAACCCATTTGCGAATGAGATCAATAGCTTCCCCTCAATTCCTTCTAACGCACAGCGAGATAGAGTTACATGAAGAAAAATGCTTGACTGGCAATAGTACAAACGTATGAATTTGGAGCAAGATTAGGCCACTCGGCCCCTTGACCCTGCTCCCCCATTCACTTTGATTGTGCCTTTCCTCATTATGGCCTCAACTCCACATTTCACCCATCCCTTTTGACTCCCTTGTCAGTCAAAAGAACAAACAAAGAACAAAGAACAGCGCAGGAAACAGGCCCTACAAGCCCGCGCTGCCCATTTTAACACTCTGAGTGCCTTATTCAAGTCTTTCTTCGATCGTCAACGTTTTTGTCAACCTCTAGTGGACTGCACAATAAAGGGGGTGCAAATTTAGGGAATTATATGTGCGCCAGATTAAGGGAGATCTGATTCAGGGACAATTTATTGACACCAATCAACCTAAAAAGCACATTTTTGGGATGTGGGAGGAAACCGGAGCACCCGGAGAAAACCCACGCAAGCACGGGGAGAATGTGCAAACTCCAACAGACATTGACCCAAGCTGGAGATCCGACCCGGGTCCCTGTAACTGCACAGCAAACAGTGATAGTCACTGAGCTGTCGTGTTGCCCGTCAACTGGTCCAGTTTAAGTGTACGCTAGCGGACGTGAAGCACCAGGCAACTCTAGTTGCGGGCGATGGCCCAGTGGTATTATCACGAGACTACTCATCCAGAAACTCAGCTAATGTTCTGGGGACCCAGGTTCGAATCCCGCCATGCCAGATGGTGGGATATGAGTGCAATAAAAAAAAATCTGGAATTAAGAATCTAGTGATGACCATGAAACCATTGTCGATTGTCGGAAAAACCCATCTGGGTCACCAATGTCCTTTAGGGGAGGAAATCTCCCGTCCTTACCTGGTCCGGCCTACATGTGACTCCAGACCCACAGCAATGTGGTTGACTCTCAACTGCCCTCCATGGGTTAGCACTGCTGCTTCACAGGTCCAGGGACCTGGGTTCAAATCTCGATTTGGCTCACCGTCTGTGTGGAGTTTGCACATTCTCCCCGTATCTGCGTGGGTTACCTCCCACAGTCCAAAGATGTGCGGGTTAGGTTGCTTGGCCATGCGAAATTGGCCCTTAGTGTCTCGGGATGCATGGGCTAGAGGGGTTGGTGGGTAAATATATGGGGATAGGGCCTGGGTGGGATTGTGGTTGGTGCAGACTCGATGGGCCGAGTGGCCTTTTTCTGCACTGTAGGATTCGATGATTTACCCATTCCGGTTGGGCTCAGTCAGCCAGTAGAGGACAGTGATTGGGGTTAATAGGCTTGGATAAGGATCGGAAGTGTGGGAATTCTGGTGTTCACGGTAAGAAGTCTCACAGCACCAGGTTAAAGTCCAACAGGTTTATTTGGGAGCAAATGCCGCTCGCTTTTGGAGCCCTGCCCCTCTGTCAGAAGAGTGCTATCAATAAATTTTTTTAAAAATCTCTCTTTGCCTTAAAAATATTCATTGACCCTGGCTCCAGCACTCCCTGTGGAACAGCATTCTACAGAAACACAACCCACAGAAAATCACATTCTCTTTACTCTCATCTTCGATTTTAACACTTTATTTTTAAACTGTGCCCCCAGTTCTTCAAGTTTCCCAGTGTCACAAGTCTGGCTTACTGCAACCAAGTCACTGTGAAAATCCTCTTGTCATCACAGTCTGACACCTGACACTGCGGGAGAATTTAGAAATTCACCTAAATGCACCTAACCAGCACATCTTTCGGACTGGGGGGGGGGGAGGAAACTGGGGCACCCGGGGGAAACCCACGCAGGCATGGGGAGAATGTGCAGTCTCCACACAGACAGTGACCCAAGCTGTGAATCGAACCCGGGTCTCCTGGCGCTGTGAGGTAGCAATGCTAATCACTGTGTCGCCGTGCCTCCCCCTCCAGTCTCTCCCACAAGCTGGAGGGGGGGTGGGAAACATCCTTTCAGCATCCCCCTGCCAAGTCCTTCAAGATCACACATGCTTCAATAAGATCATTTCTCTCTCTTCTAAACTCCAATCTTCAGACTGTCCACCCTTTCCTCGTGTGACAACCGTCCCCACCATCCCAGACATCAGTCCAGTGAACGTTCCCTCAACCGCTTCTAACACAGTGACATAAAGACTAAATTTGTGCAGAGTATAACCAGCAAAGAGGTGAAAATAAGCTGGACGCATACGAGCTTTGTCCAGTCCAATGTACTTACTATCTGTGAGTATAAGGAGGAAGGCTGCAGCTGAGTGGCCAGATTAATAACCGAGACAGTACGAACCAGAAACCAGTCCAAATTGAAGGAGTTGGGGGGGGGAAAATAGCAGAACAGAAATGTTATAATTGTTGAGAATTTGATAATTGGGGAAATAACAGCTTGGTGTGGGCTCCTGCTCTGCCCAAGATAGCAAGAAACTACAAAACGTCACGAATAAAGAACAGTCCGTCACTCAAACCTGCCTCCCATCCATTGATTCTGTCTACACTTCCCGCTGCCTTGGAAAAGCAGCCAGCGTAATCCAGGACCCCACGCATCCCGGACGTTCTCTCTTCCACCTTTCTCAGTCGAGAAAAAGACCAAAAGTCTGAGGTCACGTACCAACCGAGTCAAGAACAGCTCCTTCCCTGCCGCCATCAGGTTTTTGAATGTACTTACTTCACGTTAAGTTGATCTTTCTCTGCACCCCAGCTGTAACACTACATTCTGCAACCTCTCCTTTCCTTCTGTAGGAACGATATGCTTTGTTTGTATAGCACGCAAGAAACAATATTTCACTGTATATTAGTACAGGTGACAATAATAAATCAAATCAAAATGTCGTCATTATCAGGAATCTATGGTGCTTTGTTTGTTTGATACCAGGGATATGTAGGATCAGAGGGAAAGGAACTCAGAATGGGAAGAATGTGAAAAAATGCCAGAACCAATGAGACTGGAAAGAACAGGGAGGACATTCTTCTCGAGGAGTAAATAACTTAAGAAGTAGTGTGTTTAAATTTATTTATTAATGTCACAGGTAGGCTTACATTAACACTGCAATGAAGTTACTGTGAAAATCCCCTAGTCGCCACACTCCAGTGCCTGTTCAGGTACACCGAGAGAGAATTTAGCATGGCCAATGCATCTAACCAGCACATCTTGCAGACAATGGGAGGAAACCCTTGCAGACATGGGGAGAATGTGCAGACTCCACACAGACAGTCACCCAGGGCAGGAATTGAACCTGGGTCTCCGGCACTGTGAGGCACCAGTAATGGCCACTGTGCCACCATGCTGCCCGAAGCTTGTTATCTTTGGACTGTGGGAGGAAACCCACGCAGACACGAGGAGAATGTGCAAACTCCACACAGACATTGACCTGAGCTGGGAATCGAACCCAGGTCCCCAGAGCTGTGAAGCAGCAGTGCTAACCACTGTGCTACCGTGCTGCCCATTAATATACCTCGGGGCACTTGTTTTCTGTTATTTCCATTGCCGTGTAATCTGCTGTAAACAGTGCATCGAATGCCAGTGTCTTTTCCCCATTAGTCACACAATGTAACTGCAGTAAAACGTCTGCCCCAGCTGAGGCTCGAACTCACAACCTCAGCACAGCCCGCTGGCTGCACTGTCTATAAGTACCGTGCGCTAACCGAGTGCGCCACTGGATAGTGGGTCATAACGACCTTTGCCCCCAGAGTGATGGGTAATTGGCCAGAGGGTGCATGGCCTTCCTGCAGATCTGACATAGTCTCTCAGCCATTGTCTCCACTCACTGGAGCTGTCTGGGCTCCAGGTTGCCCCAGTGGTGCAATCGGTTAGCGCGCTGTACTTATAGACAGTGCAGCCCGTGGGCTATGCCGAGATTGTGAGTTTTCCATTGCGATTACACAGCAATGGAAATAACAGAAAACAAGTACCCCTGAAAAAACCCGAGGTATATTATTGGGCGGCACGGTAGCACAATGGTTAGCACTGCTACCTCACAGCTCCGGGGACCTGGGTTCGATTCCCAGCTTGGGTCATTGTCTGTGTGGACATTCTCCTCGTGTCTGCGTGGGTTTCCTCCCACAGTCCAAAGATGTGAGGTTGATTGACCATGCTAAATTGCCCTTAGAGACCTGAGATGTGTAGGTTAGAGGGATTAGCGAGTACATATGTAGGGAAATGGGGGTAGGGAATGGATGGGATTGTGGTCGGTGCAGACTCGATGGGCTGAATGGCCTCTTTCTTGCACTGTCGGGTTTCTATAGAGTCTTCTGTCTCTGACTCAGAGATGGGGAAGCTGTCTCTGGGGGTGAAGACTGACACTGTAATCTTTGAAGATGAGGCAGTAAGATCCACTCAGGAAGTATATAAAAAAACACACCCATACTGGAAGAATGTAAACAGTTGGCAACACATCAGCCATGCTCACATCTGATATGTTTGACTATTTGGATAGCAGGTTGACGTGGTCAAACCACAATGCAGACGGCTGAGAATGTACACCGCAGAGCCAACAGCTGGCATCCAGGCTCCAGTGGCAATCTTCCTCATCGCACTGAGCATTGGCAAGAACAGAATGGAGATTGAGGGAGTGTCAGAGCGAGGCCTGAACGCAACTATTAATCTGAGCATTGAAAGGAATGTGGGGCAGAGACAGGCCCAGGAGGAATGTCAGCCTCTTTTTATTGTTACTGATTGCACCAATCCTCCACATCAACCGCAGTAGAACCTATTCCAGGATGGGGGAGATGTTGGTGCCACAGCGGCACGGGACTGATGAGCCCTGTGAGCTTTCGTTTCCCCCACCAGATGTGAATGAAACTTTACCATTCCATGGGGTGGCACGGTGGTTAGCACCGCTGCCTCACTGCGCCAGGGACCCGGGTTCGAATCTTGGCTTGGGTCACTGTCTGTGGGGAGTCTGCACATTCTCCCCGTTTCTGTGTGGGTTTCCACCGGGTGCTCCGGTTTCCTCCCTCAGCGCAAAGATGTGTGGTTTAGGTCTATTGGCCATGCTGATTGCCACTTAGCGTCAGGGGGGATTAACGTGGGGTTATCGGGATAAGGCCCGGGTGGGATTGTGGTCGGTACAGGCACGATGGGCCAAATGGTCTCCTTCTACACTGTAAGGATTGTATGATTCTGATTCCAGAGAACTCCATAAGGAGTTCCACCAGAAGGAGGATTGCATAAGGAGGCCATTTGGCCCATCAAGTCTGCACCAACTCTCCGACAGAGCATCTTACTCAGACCCCATCCCTGTAACCCCACATATTTACCCTGCTAATCCCCATAACCTGCACATCTTTGGACACTAAGGGGCAATTTAACATGGCTTATTTTCCTCACCTGTAAATCTTTGGACACCAAGGGGCAACTTATAATGGCGAATAAACCCCAACCTATAAATCTTGGGACACTAAGGGGCAAATCAGCATGGCCCATTCACCTAACCTGCACATCTTTGGACACTAATTTATCATGGCCAATCCACCTAACCAGCCTTTGGACTGTGGGAAGGAACCAGAGGAAATCTACACAAATACGGGGGAGAATGCACAACCTCCATACAGACAGCGACCCAAGTTGGAAATTGAACCCAGGTCTCCAGCGCTGTGAGGCAGCAGTGCTAACCACTGTGCCAACGTGCCACCCTTGGGAAAGTTGCCAAGAGAAAAACTGCAAATGGATATTTCAGGTTGAGCTCTTACCTATTCTTCACTGTTATTCAAGAATCATAGAACTCTGGTGAGGCTGAATTTAGAGTATTGTGTACAGTTTTGGTCACCTAGTTACAGGAAGGATGTAAATAAGGTTGAAAGAGTGCAGAGAAGGTTCGCAAGGATGTTGCCGGGACTTGAGAAGCTGAGTTACAGAGAGAGATTGAATAGGTTTGGACTTTATTCCCTGGAGTGTAGAAGAATGAGGGGAGATTTGATAGAGGTGTATGAGATTTTGATGGGTATCGATAGAGTGAATGCAAACAGACTTTTTCCACTGAGGCTAGGGGAGAAAAAAAACCAGAGGACGTGGGTTAAGGGTGAAGGGGGAGAAAGTTTAAAGGGAATATTAGTGGGGGCTTCATCACACAGAGAGTGGTGGGAGTGTGGAATGAGCTGCCGGATAAATGCGGGGTCACTTTTAACATTGAAAGAAAAACTTGGATGGGTTCATGGATGAGAGGGGTGTGGAAGGATAGGGTTCAAGTGCAGGTCAGTGGGACTAGGCAAAAAATGGTTTGGCACAGACAAGAAAAACCTGTTTCTGAGCTGTAATTTTCTATGGTTCTATAGTACAGAGAGAGGCCCATGGATTCTGCACTGAACGCAATCCCACCCAAACATCCCGACATATTATACCCACTAACCCCTCAAAACTATGCATCTGAGGACACGAAGGGGCAATTTCTTCGCATGGCCAATCAACCTAACCGGCACATCTTTGGATAGTGGGAGGAAACCCACACAGACACGGGGAGAATGTGCAAACTCCACACAGACAGTGACCCGAGCCGGGAATCGAACCCAGGAGCCGTGAAGCAGCAGTGCTAACCCGCTGTGCTACCGTGCCGCCCACAGGCGGGCAGAGTGGGACAGATTATTACTTCTATCAGCGCCAGTTTATTTAAATATCAGGCATTTTATTCAGAATGACTCTTCAGCAGAGATTCAGCACTTATTTAAAAATATATACTTTCACAACAGCGAGCTGTTGAACGAACACTCCAATGTGCTGAATCATTCCTGTCTGACTTGTCATAAAACATACTGATGAAGCTTGTACTTCTTACTTTAACGTAGTTTTATGTGATACAAATCATCGATTCCTTCGGGTCAAATTCTACATCCTGCTAAAGACTTTTCCCCCCAGTACTGAGGTAGTAACTTTCCTGTGGTTTCTTGGATTTATTTTTGTGCGTCCTTGACCTAGTCTCTATTTATACAGCGTTTTAAACATCGCAAAGTTTCCACGGGGGAGCGATCACACAAAATCTGACACCCACCCACCCACGGAAACGGAAGGTGGACAGGGAGCAAAGGTTTGAAGGAGCGTCTCAGAGGCGAAGGAGCGGAAAAAAAACAAATTGGCGTCGTTGTCTAGGGAGAGAATTCCAGAACTCAAGGCCCCCGAGACAGTCGTTAATGGCAAAGAGAGAGAGGTTTAAATCAGTGAGGCACAAGAGAGCAGAACTGGAAGAGTTCCGGTATCTCAGAGGGGGGGTTTAGGGGCTGGAGGTGACAGAGATAGGGAGGGGACAGGCCGTGGAGGGATCTGAACAGAAGGATAGGAATCTTCAAATCAGATTCAGTTCAAAAGTCAAATTTGATGAGAATGAGAGTTGGCTCACTCTCAGTGTTAGAGAATCGATTCAGCAATCTTAGAATAACGAGACTAACTTCATCGGTTCCAATCTATTACAGACAATATTTCGTTTCACTATTGTTTTCCTTAATATTTTCACCAATATTTCTTCAATTTCCTGCACCTCAAACCAAGATCTTGTCACCGTGCCGGTGATCGGCACTGTCAGTGTCACCGTGCTGGTGATCGGCACTGTCAGTGTCACCGTGCCGGTGATCGGCACTGTCAGTGTCACCGTGCCGGTGATCGGCACTGTCAGTGTCACCGTGCCGGTGATCGGCACTGTCAGTGTCACCGTGCCGGTGATGGGCACTGTCAGTGTCACCGTGCCGGTGATCGGCACTGTCAGTGTCACCGTGCCGGTGATCGGCACTGTCAGTGTCACCGTGCCGGTGATCGGCACTGTCAGTGTCACCGTGCCGGTGATGGGCACTGTCAGTGTCACCGTGCCGGTGATGGGCACTGTCAGTGTCACCGTGCCGGTGATGGGCACTGTCAGTGTCACCGTGCCGGTGATCGGCACTGTCAGTGTCACCGTGCCGGTGATGGGCACTGTCAGTGTCACCGTGCCGGTGATGGGCACTGTCAGTGTCACCGTGCCGGTGATGGGCACTGTCAGTGTCACCGTGCTGGTGATCGGCCCTGTCAGTGTCACCGTGCCAGTGATCGGCACTGTCAGTGTCACCGTGCCAGTGATCGGCACTGTCAGTGTCACTGTGCCGGTGATTGGCACTGTCAGTGTCACCGTGCCGGTGATTGGCACTGTCAGTGTCACCGTGCCGGTGATTGTCACTGTCAGTGTTACTGTGGCGGTGCCTGGCACTGTTAGTGTTTCATCATGACCATTATCCATATATGATTCGATTTGAATGAGGCTAACACACTCTGTTAAGCCATTTTTGTCTGATCTTGGGGCACTTTCTGAATAATGATCAGGGGTGGAGATTGGAGCTGGTTTTATCCCATGTCCATCTCAGGGTCAAAGCCAATTGGTGGAACCTCCACCAGAGCCCAAGGCATCGAATAGATGCAGACCTGGAACCGATCTGAGCTTAATTTGATTTGATTCATTACTGTCACATATATTAATATACAGTGAAAATTATTGTTTCTTGCGCACTATACAGACAAAGCATACCAATCATAGAGAACATAGGGGAGAAGGAAAGCAGAGGGTACAGAATATAGTGTCACAGTCACAGTTAGAGTGTAGAGAAAGATCAGCTTAAGATATGTTTTAAAAGTTTACTTATTAGCCACACATAGGCTTATATTAACGCTGCAATGAAGTTACTGTGAAAATCCCTGAGTCACCACACTCTGGCGCCTGTTCGGGTTCACTGAGGGAGAATTTAGCCTGGCCAATGCACCTAACCAGCAAGTCTTTCAGACTGTGGGAGGAAACCGGAGCACCCTGAGGAAACCCACGCAGACACGGGAGGAATGTGCAAACTCCACACAGTCACCCAAGCTGGGAATTGAACCCAGGTCCCCGGTGCTGTGAGGCAGCAGTGTTAACCACTGTACGACCGTACTGAGGGAAGAAGCTGTTCTTGAGTCGGTTGGTCCCTGCTTCAGACTTTTGTATCTTTTTCCTGATGGAAGAAGGTGGAAGAGAGAATGTCCGGGGTGCGTGGGGTCCTTAATTATGCTGGCTGCTTTACTGAGGCAGTGGGAAGTGTAGACAGAGTCAATGGATGGGAGGCTGGTTTGTGCGATGGAATGGGCTTCATTCACGACCCTTTGTAGTTTCTTGCGGTCTTGGACAGAGTAGGAGCCCATACCAAGCTGTGATACAACCAGGAAGAATGCTTTCTATGGAGTGTTTGTAAAAATTGATGAGAGTCGTGGGTGACATGCCAAATTTCCTTAGCCTCTTGAGAAAGTAGAGGCGTTGGTGGGTTTTCTTGACTATAGTGTCAGCATGGGGGGGGGGGACCAGGAAGTGTATTGGTAATCTTCGAAACTTGAAGCTCTCAATCATTTCCACTTCATCCCTGTTGAGGTAGACAGGGGCTTGTTCTCCACGACGCTTCCTGGAATCGATGACGATCTCCTTCGTTTTGTTGACATTGAAAGATTATTGTCGTCGTGAGTTCTTGGGTTGTATCACTGAGGTTCCGGAAAAATCTCCTGAACCGTTAAGCAGGCCAGCTCTGAGCTATTCACTGCTGTCTTGCAGAAAGCTGGCATCGCAACGAGGCTTCAGTATCTGAGCAGGAATGGCCCCTTCCTGCAGGGGAGTGAGACCACCTCAGTTGTATCTCTACTCAAAAGGAAACGGAGTGAGTCCCCACATCAGATCAGCTACCCTATTGTTTGTAACTTTTAATTTAACACCACAAACGAGCTCAGAGCGACCTTTGCCAGTGTCCTGGAGTGTGAAAACAATGGTGTAGCTTAATTTTCCATGATCGTAGAAGACAGCAGGAATGTGCGAGATGCCCGACCCACTATCGCTCATCTTAAACTCCTGCAGTTCAGTTTCACAGCGACTCAAAGAAATGACGATCGGACAGCGATCTTATTATTGGAAATCTATCTGGAGGATGGCACGGTGGGTGAGCGCTGCTGCCTCACAGCGCCAGGTTTCGATTCCCGGCTTGGGTGGGCTGTGCGGAGTCCGCATGTTCTCCCCGTGTCTGTGTGGGTTTCCTCCCAATACTCCAAAGATGTGTGGGTTAGGTAGAATGGCTGTGCTAAATTGCTTCTTAGTGTCGGGGGTTAGGAGGATAAATAAGCAGGGGATGGTGGTCGGTGCAGACTCGAGGGGCCAAGAGCCGTCCTTCTGCACTGTAAGGATTCTATGGATTATGAAGTGCAGGACAGAAGTGAAATCTTCGGCAGTTAGAGCGCCCTTAACTGTAGGATTAAAAAAATCCAGATTGGTCCTGTATTTCTCCCTGTGAGATTTATAAAGAACATTGGCGATTCTTGTTTTAGGAAGCAGCATCTCGCTCATTTAGATTCATGTCCAGGGTTGCGCTTGAAGAGAATACCCAGGAACACACTGAAGTCAGCAGCGGCAGTTTATTTAGATTGAGCGAACCCCCTGCCACATAAAGGCCATTCTGTTTGCTTCAGAAAGGACGTGGCAGCAACACTGGGATGTTTTGAATAACTGGCATTCAAAAGCTGCCAAACCTACCCCCCCCCCCCCCCCCACCCCCCTCCACCCCCCACATCAGAAAACTGATGTAATGAATGAAAGCAAGCCCAGCTCGCAGTGACGTAAGCTTCCTGTGAGTGTAATCGGGGCTTGTGCTCCCGTGAGGAATCGGTGAGGGCGGACAGTCCCGCGTTAGCTGCGTGCAAAATATCAGTTCAGTGCCATCTCGTCCCGAGATCACTGCTCCAGACGGCTCGGCACCACTCAGTTTGGGAGGCTGTACAACACAATTGGGCTTTTGTGTTGACACTGTGTCATCTTCACTCAGGCAAACTCCTGTGTGCATTACGCTCAAGATCCAGATTAGATTTTAACCTGTTTCCCCTCCCTCCTTACAAGGACTGGGGAGGAATTTGAGAAGTAGTCGATTTCGGAGACATCCGCACCAAATTTTGGATTTGCCAATATGTTTTGAAGATTCTTTTTGCCATCCATTCTCTTGTTACTGGCAGGACTCTTGTTAAATACTGACTGATAAACTCACTCCTTATCGGATTATTCTCAGTTCAATGCAGTGGTTTACAAACATCCAGGGTATTATAGGAGGGAGAGTCGGGGAGGAACGGTGGAGGGTAGGATATTTCGAAACCAAAAGATTGTTATGTAAATTAGCAATGGAAACTTAATCATTGGAATTACATCAGAAGATATCATCTGGGACATTAAACAACTCAGAAATAAAGTGAGCAAGTCGAGCAAAAGGGTAGAATTTATTGGAATTAGTGGGGACAATTGCCCCAAGAGGATAAGTTTTCAATGGTGGGGGAGAAATACAAGAGTTTTTCCACCCGTTTTTTGAATAAGCCGAGTGGAATTCATCTCGTGGACTCTGTGTGTCACAGAATCTGTAATGAGATTTACTCTGCTTCAGGGAGGGCAGTGGGGGTGGAGTTGGAGGGCAGTGGGGGTGGAGTTGGAGGGCAGTGGGGGTGGAGTTGGAGGGGGGGGGGGGAGCCAGAACCCATTTGCCTGAGAGGCAGCGATGCGCTGAGCAGGACGCTACGCCAATCTGTCAGCGGGGGAAATCGGTGCACTGACCCCATCGCTGGCTTCCCGCCCACCAGCGATCTAACCCCTCCTCCCGGACCCCGCTCGCCGGCATCCCCGAACGCCAGCCCCCCATTGCCGACCCCAAACCCCTCCCCCCCCATTGCCAACCCTAAACACCCCACCCATTGCCAACCCTACACCCCACCCCCATGGCCAACCTCAAACCACACCGCTTCTCCCCCCCCCCCCACCTCACGGCCAACCCAAGCTCAAAGCCACCCCCACCCCCCGACCACCACTCATGGCCAACACTCAGCTAGTCTTCACCTCGGGAGCTACAACTCAGGTCCTGAGTAAGTTGGAGGCTTACAAACTCCCCCAACTGTTCCCCACTGGGCAAACCTCTGCTCTCTCAGGAAGGTCTCTTGTACTCCATGAAGCCATGGATCTACTGATGATTGTTTGTGGCCTTCACAGTCATGATACCATTCAAGGCTGATTTAGATGGATTTATGAAAGAGACAAGGGAATGGTTCCAGGGTAGGAAAGAGACAAGAACACAAGAAACATAAGAAATAGGAGCAGGAGTCGGCCATCTGGCCCCTCGAGCCTGCCCCGCCATTCAATAAGATCATGGCTGATCTGAAGTGGATCAGTTCCACTTTCCCGCTTTCTCCCCATAACCCTTAATTCCCTTGTCTGTCAGAAACCTATCTACCCGTGACTTAAATATATTTAGCGAGGCAGCCTCCACCGCTTCAACGGGCAGAGAATTCCAGAGATTCACCACCCTTTGAGTGAACAAGTTCCTCCTCAACTCCCTTCTAAACTGCGCCCCCCCCTTATCTTGAGGCTGTGCCCTCTCATCCTCCGATCCTTTCTGAGCAGGAAGAATCTCTCTACCTCTACCTGATCTAGCCCCTTCATTATCTTGTACGTCTCTTTCGCATCCCCCCCTCAGCCTTCTAAATTCGAACGAGTACAGACCCAGTCTATTCAATCTCTCCTCATAAGCCAAAGTGGAGTTGAGGCCACAGGCAGATCAGCCATGATCTTATTGACTGGTGGAGCAGAATCGAGGGGCCAAATGGCCTACTCCTGCTAAGTTGCTGTGGATGTTTGACCTCATCAGGGATGCTTCAAGGACACCCATGCATCTCCTGAGAGTCTCCTGCCACAGCCAAGCTTTGTGTCAAGCAACCTCGATCCATATACCCCCTGACTCTGCAGCCAAGATTTCATTTGTTGTTCCGTTCGGTATATATCATATTGAAAGCTCCAACATTCCCTAATTTCATCTTTCTTTGCTATTTTATGCTATGCCCATTATTGTGTCATGGGTTTTCCACATTTTTTTTGTGTATTAAATTTCTGCTGTTTTGCTTTCTGCCCAGGTTGCGTAACTAATGGAAATTATTCCGCAAATCATTCGCTGCCTTTTCTGTCCTTTTCCCCTCCGTCTCCAGTATTATTGGCAAATTCACCAAGCTTCCAAGTAATTTGAGATGTTTTCACTTTAGCGCTCACAAACACTCCCCACCCCACTCGAGAGTCAAGATTGCCTCCGACCTTGTCCTAACCTCCCATTGGCACTCCTTCTTTTCACTGAGTCCCATATTCCCATGGTTTTTATTGTCTTTAGAATTACAAATAATATTTCCTGAAAGTCCAAACAGCCTGCATCATAATCTGTTATTCATAAAACTCTCAAAGATGCTTTGTCAACTGGAACCTTGGCTGTCTAGATGAATGTTGGCTGTTTTGCATTAAGGTGTTGCTATAGATACCGTATTCGCATAATTTGCGAAGTAATCTCCATTATTTTAGTCACTATTCATGTTTGGCTAACGCGCTTGTCTTTGCCTTGGTTAGATCCTGCTCCAGGGGTGGGTGCCGACAATGTATCTTCAACAAGGTTATAAAACAGGGGAATTTGAATGTAGACGCGCATCCTGACTAAGCTTCCTTACGATTCACTGGCTCGGACTAACTCATCTGGAACCAAGTTCGTTGGAGGTAGCCAAAAATCAGAGCAGTTACAGAATCAAGACAGGAGAGAACATCTCATCGAACCTACAGTGCAGAAGGAGGCTTCTCGAGTCTACACCGACCACAATCCCACCCAGGCCCTATCCCCATGCATTTACCCTAGCTAGTCCCCCTGACACGAAGGGGCAATTTATCACAGACAACCCACCTAACCCACACATCTTTGGAGTGTGGGAGGAAACCGGAGCACCCGGAGGAAACCCATGCAGATATGGGGAGAACATGCAAACTCCACACACTGTAACAAGTCCGGCAACACCAGTTTTAAGTCCAACCAATTTATTTGAAAGTGAACTCGAGCTTTCAGGGTTTGTCCCTTCATCAGGTGAATGCAGAACTCTCCATTCGCCTGACGAAGAGGGAAACCCCGAAAGCTTGTGAGTTTACTCTCAAATAATTCGGTTGGACTTAGACCTGCCGTTGTCGGACTTCTTACTGTGGTTACCCCAGTCCAACGCCGGCATCTCCACACAGACAGTGACCGAAGCTGGGAATCGAATCCAGGTCTCTGGCGCTGTGAGGCAGCAGTGCTGACCACTTTTTAGTTTAGATTGCCATAGACCAGGGATTGCTCTGACACTAGTCACAGTCAACAAATGTGTCTGTCAAAATAAATAGTTTCAAATAAAAACATGCTGATGTTACACTCTTTGAGATCTATATCAGACATTGCGTATCCAGTGATGTGATTAAATAGGACTTTGGTTTACTATCCAAATTCCCACCAAACCTTGTTCACTCCCTCTGCTCGTTGACCTAGTTTGATTCCTGGCTTATCCAGTTTTAAAATTCTCTTCCTTGGTTTCAAATTCCTCCAGAGTAACCCATCACTATAACCTCCTCCGGCAATATCGCTTAATTATTTGTTTATTGGTATCGCAAGTCGGCTGACATTAACGCTGCAATGAAGTTCCTGTGAAAATCCCCTGGTTGCCACACTCGGGCGCCTGTTCGGGTTACACTCCGGGTGAACTTAGCATGGCCTCCATGTCAGGAGGTGAATTACTCACTCGCAGATGCCCATGGCCACACTGATGATAAGGTTCATTCAGTTCAATTTTCAATGAGGGATTCGGCAATGGTAATGATTTTCAGGGGGCAGGGAGGGGAGATGCTTAAATTCTTCAATTTTGTCGGTGGGCGTTACCTGGCATTTGCTTGGCATTATTGCAACTAACGATTTCTCAGTTCGAGTTGGCGTGCCCTTACTCTGCGATTGCAGCGTGCGTTCCGATCACGCCTCGGATTCCACACAGCTCTCGTTGTAACTGTCTCCGCAAACACTAAAGTGGATCCAGAGACCTTGGCTGGGATGCCCATCCTAATTCTCCAAGGCGCAGAAGCACAAACTGGGATCCGTGGACAGAAAGGTCGATTTTCATCGAATCCCTGCAGTGCAGAAGGAGGCCATTCAGCCCATCGAGCCTGCACCGACAACAATCCCACTCACCAACTGACTCCAGGTAACGCCCACCTGAGAAATGAAAGAATTTAAGCATCTCCTCCTCCCCGCCCCCGATAATCATTACCATTCCCTCATTGAAAAGTGACTGGGTGAGCCACAGCCTGGGCATTTGCTCGAGAGTAACTCACCTCCTGACATCCCTGTAACCGCACCCTACTGATCCCTCAAACCTACCCATCCTGGGACATTCAGGGGCAATCTAGCATGGCCTGTCAACCTAACCCAACCCTGCTCAATTCAATTCAATTCCTAGCCTTGGGCCACTGTCTGTGTGGAGTCCGCACTTCCTCTCCATGTCTGCGTGGGTTTCGTCCGAGTGCTCCGGTTTCCTCCTGCAGTCCGAAAGACGTGCTGGTTCGGTGGACCAATACCAATAATTTCCAGTGGTTTTTGTCTGTTTGGGACAGGTCAGAATCTCTATTGTGAGCAGATCCTGGATTGATGGAAACCCTATATCACCGATTAGGGGAAACAGGAAATTCCAACCACCACTTATAGCCCACTTGTGTTGGACACAGGTTCAGACAGCCTAATAATGATTGAAGTGAGAATAGACCAAATAATGAGTATATATTCACCTCTCTTTATAGAATTCTACAGCGCAGATGGAGGTTATTTGGCCCATCAAGTTTGCACTGACCACAAACCACCGAGGCCCTCCTCCCATAACCCCATACATTTACCCTAGTTACTCCCCCAACTCTAAAGGGGCAAATTAGCACAGCCAATCAATCTAACCTACACATCTTTGGATTGTGGGAGGAAGCCAGAGCACCCGGATGAAACCCACGCAGATATGGGGAGAATGTGCAAATTCCACAACGACAGTGACCCAAGCCGGGAATCTACTCCGGTCCCTGGTGCTATGAGGAAGCAGTGTTAACCATTGTTCTTTCTTTGTTCTTCTGGTTGCACAAAGAACAACCCAGCACGGGAAACAGGCCCTTCGGCCCGACGAGCCCACGCCGTCATTTCAACAAAGCATTTTCCTACACCTACCCTGCCCCGTGCGTTTGTGAATGGTACCCCTTATGTAGCCAGATTCAGGGTAGAATAGTGTAGGGTCAATTTGGTACACCAATCTGCCTAAGAGCACAGCTTTAGGGTGTGGGAGGAAACCGGAGCACCCGGAGGAAACCCACGCAACCACAGGGAGAATGCGCAAACTCCCACAGACACAGGCCCAAATCCGTGTATCTGCACAGCTAGCAGTGCTAGTCACTGAGCTGTTGTGGTGCCCGTCTGCTGGGAGGTTTCCAGTTATCAGCAGTGATTCAGTTGGTAACAATGAATCAGAAGGTTGAGGGATCAAGTCCCACTCGATCTCATTGGAAAGACAGCACCTGAAGCAGCGGAGCACACCCTCAGCGCTGTACTGGAGTGTCCACCTCGATTTTTGTGCTCACTTCCCGGGTCTTGCTGGTTGTGCTGAGTTTGTGATGTTGAACCCAAGTCCTGTCTGTCCAAAGTAGATGCAAAAAAATCCCATTGTGAAGAGGAGGAGGGAGATCCTTCCAGTAGTTTTACCACAATCTACAACACAAATGTAGATCATAGAACTCGACAGTGCAGAAAGAGGCCCTTCGGCCCATCGAGTCTGCACCGAACACAATCCCACCCAGGCCCTACCCCCGTATCCCCACATATTTGCCCACTAACCCCTCTAATCTACACATCCCTGGACACTAAGGGGAAATTTTTTAGCACGGCCAATCAACCTAACCCGCACATCTTCAGACTGTGGGAGGAAAGCGGAGCGCCCGGACGAAACCCACGCAGACATGAGGAGAATGTGCAATCTCTACACAGACAGTGACCCAAGCCGGGAATTGAACCCAGGACCCTGGAGCTGTGAAGCAGCATTGCTAACCACTGTGCTGCCCACATTTATGTACATAAACCCATCCAATTTGCCATCTCCAGATTTGCTACCCAGGAGCAATAGTAGGCCATTCAGCCTATCGAGCCAACTCCACCATTCAATCCGATCAGAACTGTTCCTCCACATCAGTACCTTTTCTCCACACCATCTCCATATCTCTTTCCATCATTGACATTGAGAAAACTGCCAATCTCTACTTGAAACATTCTCAGAGACTTGAGTTTCCACAGCCCTCTGGGGGAGGGAATTCCAAAGATTCACATCGATGGGTGGCGCAGTGGTTAACACTGCTGCCTCACAGGGACTGAGGTTCATTGCCTGCACAGCGGTTGCACGTCCTCCCCATGTCTGCATGGGTTTTCCCCAGGTGCTCCAGTTTTCTTCCAAAGATGTGTTGGTTAGGTGGATTGGCTGTGCTAAATTGCCCCTTAGTGTCCAAAGATGTGCAGGTTAAGGGGATCAGTGGGGTTACAGGGATAGGGCCTGGGCAAGATGCTCTCTCAGAGAGACTTGATGGGATGAATTGCCTTCTGCACTGTAGGGGTTCTATGATTTACAACCCTCTGAGTAAAAAAAACCCTCTCCTCATCCCACTCCTCAGTGGCCCCACCTTATTCTGAAATTGTGCCACTGGCTCTAAGCTCCCCAATCACAGGAAGCATCTTACCTGAATCGACCCGTCCATCCCTGTTGAGTTCCTGCATCATAACGGTGATTACATCGCCTGTAAGACACTTAGGAACATCCAGTGGTCGTGGAAGGCACTATATAATGCAAGTCCCTTCTTTCCAACCCAAGTAATCAAAGCTCTGAGCTCAGATACTCAGGATAAAGCTATCAATAGTGTCTGCCACTGCAGAAGCAAGAATTTCCCTTAAATCTTCTGAGGTTACATTGCTGCAGCGATCTCATAAATTGCCACACTCTGCATGTGCTAACATTCCCCTGCACAGTGTGGAATTCCTCCAATTTATTAAATACTTGCAACATATGAGAGGCAATTTCCTGGCTGACTGCGTGGGGATTCATAATCCTGAATTATAGATGATTTGCACATTGAACCCTGCGATCCGGATCATTGAGACCTGAGTCTCTGGACTCAGCCCAGGTCAGCATTCTCCGTTTCCTCGCTACTGGCACAGTGGTGAGCACTGCTGCCTCACAGCACCAGGGAGCCAGGTTCAATTCCCGGCTCGGGTCACTGTCTGTGCACATTCTCCCTGTGTCTGCATGGGTTTCCTCTGGTTTCCTCCCACAGTCTGAAAGATGTGCTGGTTCGGTGCATTGGCCACACTCCCTCGGTGTACCCGAACAGGCGCCGGAACGTGACAACCAGTACTACTGCTTCACAGTAACTTCATTGCAGGGTTAAGGATTCATTGCAAGGATGCTGGCCTTCATCGCGAGGGGGATTGAATATAAAAGCAGGGAGGTCTTGCTGCAGCTGTATAGGGCATTGGTGAGGCCACAGCTGGAGTACTGTGTGCAGTTTTGGGCGCCGTACTTACGCAAGGATATTTTGGCCTTGGAGGGAGTGCAGAGGAGGTTTACTAGGCTGATGCCGGAGTTGAGGGAGTTGAGCTATGAGGAGAGGCTGAATAAACTATGCTTGTACTCGTTAGAGTTTAGAAGAATGAGGGGAGATCTCATTGAGACGAATAAGATGATGAATGGGATGGATAGGATAGAGGTGGAGAGACTCTTCCCGCTCAGAAAGGACAGTAGGACTAGGGGGCACAGCCTCAAGATAAAGGGGGGGTGGTTTAGAACGGAGTTGAGGAGGAACTTCTTCACTCAAAGGGTGGTGAATCTCTGGAATTCTCTGCCCGTTGAAGTGGTGGAGGCTGCCTCGCTAAATATTTTTAAGACGCGGGTTGATGGGTTTTTGATAAGAGAGGGGATTAAGGGTTATGGGGAGAGGGCGGGAAAGTGGAACTGAGCCACGACAGATCAGCCATGATCTTATTGAATGGCGGGGCAGGCTCGAAGGGCTAGATGGCCTACTCCTGCTCCTATTTCTTATGTTCTTATGTTCTTATGTTATGTTAATGTCAGCCTACTTGTGACACTAATAAATAAAATTAACCATATTCGTAGAACCCTACAGTGCAGAAAGAGGCCTTTCGGCCCATCGAGTCTGCACCGAACACAATCCCACCCAGGCCCTACCCCCATATCCCTACATAGTATACCCACGAATCCCTCTAACCTACGCATCCCTGAGCACTAATGGACAATTTCTTAGCACAGCCACTCAACCTAACCCACATCTTTGGACTGTGGGAGGAAACCGGAGTACCCGGAGAAAACCCAAGCAGACACGGGGAGAATGTGCAAACTCCACGCAGACAGTGACCCAAGCTGGGAATCGCACCCAGGTCCCTGGAGCCACTCCTTGCGATTTAACCCAATCTTTCCACAGGAATTTGAAAACCAGGAGTGAAGTTCATTGGCCCACAGTACTGAGCTGTCAGGTTCACAGAGAATAAGATTTTAAAAGTGGGATTAACTGAAAACAGGTAAATAAAAAAGTGACAGTGATGGAGAGGTTACCAGCACTCTGGGTGCAGGATAACTCGCTCAACAACTTCAGGCATTTAGACATGTGCAATTAATCTCATTTGTAGGTTTTAAACTACATTTTTCTTCCTGGATCATTTCGTCGCAGCTTTTTAAAATTATTTCATGGGATCATGTCATTTATTGCATATATCATAGTATTTATTGCCCACCCCTAATTGCAATATATGCTGTCTTCTTGAACATAGAAACCCTGTTGCTAGCTTGCTTAGAGATCTCAAGAGTGCACAGAGCAAATTGCCCGATTCGTAGAAATCTCCACTATCAGGTCAACAAAAAGTTTCTGAATGGCTGCTCGCACACTGTGACACAGTGGTTAGCGCTGCTGCCTTACAGTGCCAGGGACCCAGGTTTGATTCCCAGCTGGGGTCACTGTCTGTGCGGAGTTTGCATGTTCTCCTCGTGTCTGCGTGGGTTTCCTCTGGGCGCTCTGGTTTCCTCCCACAGTCCGAAAGAGGTGCTGGTTCGGTGCATCGGCCGTGCCAAATTCACCCTCAGTGTCCCTGAACAGGCACCGGAATGTGGATTTTCACAGTAACTTGTTTGCAGTGTTAATGGAAGCCGATTTGTGACACTCATAAATAAACTTTACAAGATGAACATTGGAACAATCACCACTTCGAGCAAAATCCAGGCCAATAAATTTCTGCTACTTGAGTTTAATTGGTTCTGGGCTTTCAGAAAGAGAATGTTGAAGTTCTGAAGCCTATTTCTATTAGGGGAACATGCCTGTCAATGGCTGCAATGCTAACACAGCTGTAGTTTACAATGTCACTGGGCTTTCCTCCTTAACAGTGCAAGACTGCATTCAACTCTTGGGAAATGCCCTGTTTTGTCCAGTTATAGATTTCATCTCACTCCCCATCAAACAGCAGAGCAATGTCAGCAAACCCTTCCACGTTATCAAATGGCAAGATTCTCCAGTCCGTGTGGCTTTAACCATTCATCGCCAGGAGGGGATTTCACTCTGTGCCGTTCGGGAGTGCCACCGGCCAGAGCAATCTTGGTGCGGTTGTTGGACGCTGTGTTCCCCTTCTGTTCTCCAACAGTCAAAGATGCCTGAACTGTTCAGTCGGAGCCATGTGTCAGGGTGTTCAAGGTTAAGCTCAGGCTGGTGCCATTAAACTGTGTAATGTGATCACTGGGAGTGACAGCAGGCTCAATTCAGCTTGGAGTGCTGCCTGCGTCGTTACGGAACAGACCATCAGGGAAATGTGGTAGCACAGTGGTTAGCACCTAAATAAACTTTAAACGTTAATACTTCTGGGAATGGTGAGGGGTGGCATTGATGGATGAGGCGAGATTGAGTCAATTAATATTATATTCACTGGGGTTCAGAAGACTGAGGGGGAAATCTCATAGAAACCTGTAAAGTTCTTACAGGACCAGACAGGGTAGATGCAGGATGATGATGGGAGGGGGGGGGGCGGAGTCCAGAACCAGGGGTCACATTCTAAGATTACAGGGTAGCCCAATTTGGACAGACGAGAAGAAATTTCTTCACCCAGAGAATGGTGAACCTTTGGAATTCTCTACCATAGAAAGCAGTTCAGGCCAAAACATTGAATGTTTTCATGGAGGATTTAGATATACCTCTTGGGGTGAGGGGGTCAACGGATATGGGGAGGGGGAAGGCAGGCAATGATAGAATCACAGAACCCTACAGTGCAGAAAGAGGCCCTTCAGCCCATCGAGTCCGCACCAAACACAATCCCACCCAGGCCCTACCCCCATATCCCTACATATTTTACCCACTAATCCCTCTAACCTACTCATCCCTGGACACTAAGGGGCAATTTCTAAGCACGGCCAATCAACCTAACCCGCACATCTTTGGACTGTGGGAGGAAACCAGAGCACCCGGAGGAAACCCACGCAGACACGAGGAGAATGTGCAAACTCCACACAGACAGTGACCCGAGCCAGGAATCGAACCCAGGACCCTGGAGCTGTGAAGCAGCAGTGCTAACCACTGTGCTACCGTGCCGTGCCTATTTAGTTGGATGATCAGCCATTATTATAATGAATGGTGGAGCAGACTCAGAGGGCCAAATGGCCTTCTCCTGCTCCTATTTTCTGATCATCGCTCAACAAAGTAGAACGCCCCTTCCAACAGTTAATGACCATTGCATTCTTCTGTGGCAGCTGCAGAGTATTTTCGTGCTGTGTTCTGTACTCGGTCAATGCCAGCTCGATACACCTATTGCGGAGGACAGCCAGGCCCATGCAGGGTGTTGGCGACTGAGTTACTTGCAGTTTCTGACTACCGACTCATCCTGTTTCTGCTGGGACAATGGGGTTAAAATCATCAGCGTCAGTAATGAGGAGGAGCTGGGTGGGAATGGTGGATTCAGTCAAACGTTCCTGGAGAATATTTCTTGACAGCCAGCTTTGGGGGTCACCTGCCAAGCCATGAGCCAGTCAGGCTGTTGAGAGGCCACCCGTGCGGCAGTGGCCAGGATCAGGACCCCGGGGGCAGATGTCCCATCTACTGGAGAGCAGCTGACCAATCAGAGGAGCTCGCCTCCGTAGCTCAGCCGTGTCACTGGGGAGGTGGTGGGGTTAGAACCAGAGAAAATTACAGCTCACAAACAGGCCTTCTTGACTGTGCCTAACCATTTTTTGCCTAGTCCCACTGACCTGCACTTGGACCATATCCCTCCACACCCCTCTCATCCATGTACCCGTCCAAGTTTTTCTTCAATGTTACAAGTGACCCCGCATTTATCCGGCAGCTCATTCCATGCTCCAACCACTCTCTGTGTGAAGAAGCCCTCCTAATATTCCCTTTCAACTTTTCCCCTTTCACCCTTAACCCATGCCCTCTGGTTTTTTTCTCCCCTAGCCTCAGTGGAAAAAGCCTGCTTGCATTCACTCTATCCACACCCATCAAAATCTTATACACCTCTATCAAATCTCCCCTCATTCTTCTACACTCCAGGGAATAAAGTCCAAACCTATTCAATCTCTCTCTGTAACTCAGCTTCTCAAGTCCTGGCAACATCCTTGTGAACCTTCTCTGCACTCTTTCAACCTTATTTACATCCTTCCTGTAACTGGGTGACCAAAACCGTACACAATACTCTAAATTTGGCCTCACCAATGCCTTATATAACCTTAGCGTAACACTCCAACTTTTATACTCGATACTCCGATTTATAAAGGCCAATGTCCCAAAAGCACTCTTTCCCACCCTATCCACCTGTGACGTCACTTTTAGGGAATTCTGTACCTGTATTCCCAGATCCCTCTGTTCAACTGCACTCTTCAGAGTCCCACCATTGAGCCTGTACATTCTACTTTGGTTTCTCCTTCCAAAGTGCAACACCGCACATTTGTCTGCGTTAAATTCTGTTTTTCAGCCCATTTCTCTCGTTGGTCCAAGTCCCTCTGCAAGCTTTGAAAACCTTCCTCACTGTTCACTGCACCTCCAAGTCTTTGCATCATCGATCTTTGATACCAACTGGGGGCCCAGGGTCACACACGGCCAGGGCTGCAGCTGAGTGGCGGTCGGGTTTTGTTTGGGCTGGAGGTGCAGGTAGAGTATAAGGGGTCTCGGGGGCGAAAGACAGCAAGGACAGGAAGGTGGCTGTCAGTGGGTCATTCATCCATCCTGATGCCATGGCCCTTGATTAGGAACTTTCAAAGGGTAACTACCCCACCCCCCGACCCCATCCCCCTCCCCCCGACCCCATCCCCCTCTCCTTGCCTACCACCTCCAGGGCACAACAAACAGCAAGGCAGTGTACCTATTGTTTTATTCATTCAAGGCATGTGGGCATTGCTGGCAAGGCCAGCATTTATTGCCCACCTCTAGTTGCCATCAGATGACAATGGCGCAGTGCCTCCTTGAACCGTTGCAGTCCCCGAGATGTAGGTACACCCATCATGCTCTTAGGGAGGAAGCCCCAGGATTTTGACCCAGCAATATTAAAGGGAATATTTCCAAGGAGAGTGGCTTGGAGAGGAACTTCCAGGTAGGTAATGGTGTCCCCAGGAATCTGCTGCTCTTATCCTTGTAGAGGGGAGCGATTGTGGGAAAATGCTGCCAGAAGACCCTTCGTGAGTTGCCGCAGTGCATCTTGTAGACACGGCTTCCACTGTTTGTCAGTGGTGGAGAGATTGAACAGAACATTACAACACAAACAGGCCCTTCGGCCCACAAGTTGCACCGATCATATCCCTACCGACCAGGCCTATCCATAACCTTCAATCCCATTAAATCCCATGTACTCATCCAGAAGTCTCTTAAAAGACCCCAAGGAGTTCGCCTCTACCACCACCGACGGCAGCCGATTCCACTCAGTCACCAATGTTTGTGGAAGGGGTGCTTTGTCCTGGATGGTGCTGAGTTTCTTGAGTGTTGTCGGAGCTGCACCCATCCAGGCAAGTGGAGAGTATTGCATCACACTCCTGACTTGTGCCTTGCAGATGGTGGACAGGCTTTGGGGAGTCAGGTGGTGAGTTACTCTCCACAGAATTCCCAGTGTCTGACCTGCCCTGGTAGCCACAGTATTGATATGACTAGTCCAGCTCAGTTTCAGGTCAATGGTAACCCCCAGGATGTTGATAATGGGAGATTCAGTGATGGCAATGCCATTCAATGCCCTCTCCCTGCATGGTGACAGGCCTGCCTGAATTGGGTTAATGTCAGTGACAGCGTTAACAAGACCATGAAGTGATTGTGAACTATCCCCGGAAGAGGCTGCTCGTCATTGACCACCAGCAGGACTGGAAGATCCCACAGCAGGAAGGGCTGGAAAGTCATATATTGTGATAAAAAATATAAAAGTTGGGGCAGAAAAGGGTATTTGACAGTCTGAATCATCCAATCAAATCAGGAAGCATTTGTTTACTTTGTGAATCTCTGTTTGATCAGAAGACGAAGGAAATTTGGCAAGTCCCCTCCACCAACATTTTACAAATGCATCAGAGAAAGCATTCTTCCTGATGGGTCTCACAGCTCCTGTTCTGCCCAAAACCCCAAGAAAGTACAAAGGGTCATCAACGAAGCCCAGTCGATCACACAAACCAGGCTCCCACCCATTGACAGTGTCTAAACTTCCCGCTGCCTCACAAAAGCAGCCAGAATAATCAGGGACCTCACGCACCCTGGATGTACACCTTCTTCTGTCGGGAAAAAGATACAAATGACGAACGTCACGTATCAAGCGACTTCCCTGCTGCCGTCGGACTTTTGAATGGACCTGCCTCGCATTAAGCTGATGTTTCTCTACGTCCTAGCTATGACTGCAACACTACATTCCGCACTCTCTTCTTTCCTTCTCTATGAACAGTATGCTTTGTCTGTACAGTACTCAAGAAACAATACTTTTCACTGTATCCCAACACATGCGACAATAAGAAGTCAAATCAAGGTTTAAAAAAAAACAAGGTTCCATGAGGAAGAACGTGTTTAATGGCTAATAGCAGGAACGGGGCACTGAGATATCCAAATCTGCCGTGTATTACCACTATCTTCAGTTTTGATGATCTTATTTACAGTTTTTAGAACTGAACTGGCAAGATTAGAATTTCTACAAGGATTCTCCTGCTGTTAATCATGTTTCTTCTCTATTTCCATCAAAGTTGAAGTGAGAGATTGGGAGAAAACCCACCACCAGCCTGAGAATCAGTGTTTGATTTGTGCCATGGTTATACATCATTGATACGGTTCATAGAGGTTTATTTACAGCATGGAAACAAGCCCTTTGACCCAACTTGTCCATGGCATCCAGCATTTAACACTAAGTTAGTCCCAACTGCCAGCATTTGGCCCATATCCCTCTACACCCTCTTACCAATGCAACTGTCTAAATGCTTTTTAAAGATAAAATTGTACCAGACTTTACTACTACTTCTGGCAGCTTGTTCCAGACACTCACCACCCTCTGTGTGAAAGAATTTCCTCTCCGGATCCTTTTGTATCTCTCCCCTCTCACCTTAAACCCATGCCCTCTTGTTTTAGACTCTCCTACCTTTGGGAAAAGATATTTACTATCTAGCTGATCTATGTCACTCACTATTTTACAGACATTACAAGATCACCTCTCAGCCTTCTACGCTCCAGAGAAAAAAGTTCCAGTCTATTCAGTCTCTCCTTATAACTCAAACCATCAAGTCCTGGTGGCATCCGAGTAAATCTTTTCTGCACCCTTTCTAGTTTAATAATATCCTTTTGAGAATAGGGCAACCAAAACTGTGTACAGTGTTGCAAGTGTGGCCTTACCTATGTCTTGTAGAACTTGAACAAAACGTTCCAACTCCTATATTCAATGTTCTGACCAATGAAACCAAGCCAAATGCCTTCTTCCACCACCCTGTCCACCTGTGACTCCACTTTCAAGGAGCTATGAACATGTACCCCCAGATATCTTTGTTCCATAACTCTCTCCAACACCCTACCATTAATTGACTAAGTCCTGCCCTGGTTCAATCTACCAAAATGCATCACTTTGCATTTTATCTGAATTAAACTCCATCTGCCATTCATCAGCCCACTGGCCCAATTGATCAAGATCCCGTTGCAATCCTAGATCACCTTCTTCACTGTCCATAATGCCACCAATCATGGTGTCATCTGCAAACCATGCCGACTAAATTCTCAACCCAATCATTAATTTAAATGGCAAATAACGGTGGGCCCAGCGCCCACCCCTGAGACACACCACTGGTCACAGGCCTCCAGTTTGAAAAATAAGCCTCTACATCCACCCTTTATGATTCAGATTCATAGAATCCCGACAGTGCAGAAGGAGGCCATTCAGCCCATCGAGTCTGCACCGACCACAATCCCACCCAGGCCCTAGCCCCGTGCATCTACCCCTGGCTAGTAGTCCCCCAACACTGAGCGGCAATTTAGCACGGCCAATCCACCTAACCCGCACACCTTTGGACTATGGAGGGGAACTGCAGCACCCGGAGGAAACCCACGCAGACACGGGGAGAACGCGCAGACTCCACACAGTGACCTGAGCCGGGAATCAAATCCGGATCCCTGGCACCCACCCCTGTTTGCACCCTCTGGCTCCTGTTGTCATTGATAAATAAATGCAGAGTTGAGACATTTTGCATTTCAGTTGCAGGCACGATGAAACAACACCTTTGCCAATCTAGATAGCGTCTGCACGATTTTCATTTTTCTGTCCGCAGACACGAGATGACGGCTTCATTGCCACGAACGTGTTCCTGCGTTGATGGGCAGTGGCACACACTGTTCTCGACAGACTATTTGCTGACATGATGCTCCAGGCCAAACACCAAAGAAAAGTCGCAGAAAAAGTCTTTGTCTGCCGTTCTGTCTGCCTGCCTCCCATCAAGCACTGAAGGTAAACTCTTCAGACACGCATGCCTTTTGTGAATTGTGCTCAATTTGCTAGCACTGTACGATGCAAAACTAATATTTGTTTTCTATCAGAGGCCGGCAAAGTACACATTTAAATAAATACTACTGTGAATAGTGTTTCAGAAATCCTATTGCTTGCATTCCCCGACGCACAAAGCTTAGAATAACACATTTAATTAGGTGAATAATTTATAGAGCGAGTGCTTAGTAAATGGACCCGGGAGCTAAGGATCCATCTATCAGTTACAAAGCAGCATTCATGTGGCTCCCTCTTCCTGAAACATTAGACGTACCACATCAGGCTATAATAAGAAAATTCCATTTCTCATGGAAAACCTCTTGTTTACAGTGAAGGAGGAAGTATCACATTCTTCTATTTCTTGGCTTTAGTGGGATGGTGTGGGAGTTAGGTCATTTGCTTTACCCCCACATGTGCAGGGGTGGGTAGAGATACAAGGCTAGAATGCTTGGGTCTCAGATTTGAAAGAGTGACGCAGGCTTATCATAAAACGTCAGGACACTTCACTTTCTGAAACTCGTTTCGCTTCATTTATAATTTTGGTCTCGTTTCCTCTGCTTTGGACAGACACAGTCGGAACTGCTACTATTTGCCCCTTGAGGGGTGATGCACAGCAGGAGGTGCCAGCTTTCCTCTTGGATGGATGTGAGGCATCCCGTGGTACTAATTCATACAATCGTAGAATCCCTACAATGCCATTGGGCCCATTGAGTCTGCACCGACCACAATCCCACCCAGGCACTATCCCCATAACCGCATGCGTTTACCCGAGCTAGTAGACCCTGACACTGAGGGGCAACTTAGCATGGCCAATCCACCTGACCCGCACATCTTTGGACGATGGAAGGAAACCGGAGCACCCGGAGGAAACCCACGCAGACACGGGGAGAGTGTGCAGACTCCACACAGCCGGTGACCCGAGCGGGAATCGACTCCAGATCCCTGGCACTGTGAGGCTCTGTGCCGTCCCTGTGGCCAGGGCACGGGGGAGAACGTGGGGAACGCGTTCCCTCCCCTGGCCAACGTTCATTCCTCAATCAACACCTAAACCAAACCAAGTCCCAACATCGAACACAGGTAACTTGGTCACTTATCTCATCGCTGCTTTCAGGAAGGTGCTCTTCACAATCTGGCAGTTGTATTTCACAATAACAGCCATACTTCATTCGGGTTCTGAAAGATACCAGAACTGATGATTGTGAGTCTGCATTTTGTCTTTTTAACAAAGGAAGATGCCAATCTCCCCTCTCCCTGAACATAGCATCATAATAATGCTTATCTTATTCCATCAATGTTCTCGGCAAGTCTTCTCCGAAACACATCAGAGGGGTTTTTTTTTGACGACGTGGGGTGACGACAGATGATTTGAAGAAGAGTGAAACCATACCAGAGAGGGGGGACGTCACCAATATGAGCTACCTTATATTGATGGCATTCAAAATTATGAAGGGTATAGATCGGGTGAACAGTGGGAAGCTTTTTCCCAGTTCGGAGGTGACGATCACGAGGGGTCACGGGCTCAAGGTGAGGGGGGGGCGAGGTATAACTCCGATATCAGAGGGATATATTTTACACAGAGGGTGGTGGGGGCCTGGAATGCGCTGCCGAGGATGATGGTGGAGGCTGGGATCGTTTAAGACTTAGCTGGATAGTCACATGAGCAGACCGGGAATGGAGGGATACAAACGAACGGTCTTGTTGGACCAATGAGCGGCACAGGCTTGTAGGGCCGAAGGGCCTGTTTCCTGTGCTGTACTGTTCTTTGTACCTGGGGACAGGAAAGAAAGATGGTTTGGGGTTTGGTGGGAATGGGATCAAATGGAAAAGGGAGTGGATCTCTTGGACCAGAGCTGAGGGGGCACGAGGGGGTGGCATGATGTGTGTGCACACATGGGGTTGTGTGCAAATTGGCTACATAGGAATATAAAAACAGCTGTAGGCCTTTCAGTCCATCATGCCAACTCTGCCATTCAGTATGATCATGGCTGATCATCCATTTCAATGATTTTTCTCCATACTATCATACCTCTTTACATCACTGGCATTTATAAACCTGTCCAATTCTACTTTAAACATACTCAGTGACTGACTTTCCACAGCCCCCTTGAATAGAGAATTGCAAAGATTCACATTGATCGGGTGGCACAGTGGGTTAGCACTGCTGCCTCACAGCGCCAGGGGCCCCGGGTTCGATTCCCGGCCTCGGGTCACTGTCTGTGTGGAGTTCGCACATTCTCCCCGTGTCTGCGTGGATTTCCTCTGGGTGCTCCGGTTTCCTCCCAAAGGTGTGCAGGTGAGGTGAATTGGCCAAGACCCTTGGTCTTCAAAAAAAATGTAGGTTAGAGGGGAATAATAGGGTAAATGCATGGGGTGACGGGGCCAGGGTCTGGTTAAGATGCTCTTTCGGAGAGTCAGTGCAGACTCAATGGGCTGAATGGCCAGCTTCTGCACTGTAGGGGGCTATGTTTCTATGAGTGAAGCTATAGAGATTGAATAGAGTGTGTCTGTTCTCGTCAGCGTTTAGAAGGCTGAGGGAGGATCTGATAGAGACTCAAGATAATGAAGGGGATGGATAGGGTAGAGGTAGAGAGATTCTTCCCGCTTCGAAAGGACAGCAGGACTAGAGGGCACAGCCTCAAGATAAGGGGTGGGGGGCAGTTTAGATCAGAGTTGAGGAGGAACTTCTTCACTCAAAGGGTGGTGAATCTCTGGAATTCTCTGCCCGTTGAAGTGGTGGAGGCTACTTCGCTAAATATATTTAAGTCACGGGTAGATAGGTTTCTGATAGACAAGGGAATTAATGGGGAGAAAGCGGGAAAGTGGAACTGATCCACTTCAGATCAGCCATGATCTTGTTGAACGGCGGGGCAGGCTCGAAGGGCTAGATGGCCTACTCCTGCTCCTATTTCTTATGTTCTTCTGATATCAAGAAACTGGAGGGACTAACAGGCACAATTTGTTTTGGTACTGGGGTTTGTGACCTGTCTCCTTGTGTTATTACGCAGGCAGCACACAAATTTATCGCTGTCTTGTTTAACTAGTTGCAGCATCGGACAAGTAGGGCCCAGACTTCCTGCTCGTTCAGCAAGGAGACCAAATTGCGTTCACAGAGAGCACGTGCCATTGACCGCCTGCTCCTCTTAAAGGCAGTCTGTCCCTTTTCAGGAGAAAACTGCACCAAACCACAGGATGCAAATGCTGCAATTCTGAACACGTGCGAGGCTGGAGTGGGACATCAGTGAATGTGGTGCTGGATGTCTTAGTGGTCAAGATACACAGGCACTGGGAGGCCATGTTGCTTCTGGGTGTCCTCAAGGAACGCTCTCAGTGGGGAGTGGGAATAGGTGGCCAATTCCCAAAGCCTGGCAGCAGTACCACAAGAGACTTAATGACCTCACATGGGTTGTCAAGTTCATGGATCTTAACCTGAGATCTTTTACCCACTTCAGCACCAATCTCCCACATTGCCGAATGCATCGCACCCTCCTCCCATCCCCTTCCCCCTCTCCACCTCCTCCCCATACACACACAGAGCAGATACTCCATCTCTCCCCCTCAAATACATTCCATATCCGCCAACCCAACTCTCAATGCCTCCATGTATCTCCAGTTAGACAGTTTTAAATTCCTTATCTCAAGGGAGCCGAATGAAGACCATAATTTGATTGGTAGCAAAATTTGATTTGATTTATTATTGTCACATGTATTGGTATTAGTAGAAAATATTGTTTCTTGAGCGCTATACAGACAAAGCATACTGTACATACAGAAGGAAAGGAGAGAGCGCAGATGTAGTGTTACAGTCATAGCTAGGGTGCAGAGAAAGATCGAGATGGTGCGGGGTAGGTCCATTCAAAAGCCTGATGGCAGCAGGGAAGAACTGTTTTTGAGTCGGTTGATACATGGCCTCAGACATGGAAGAAGTAGGCCATTCAGCCCATCGAGTATGCTCCACCGTACACTGTGATTCACCATACTAGTTCCTCTGATGAAGGGACTGTCCCACAAAAGGGAAATGGAATGGGATAATACCACATTTCGAAGAATGAAAGGTGATTGAATCGCTCTATATAGAATTTGTTACCACCAGGTGAATATGGTGATTCCAACTCTCGTCATCTCCTGCAATAGGTTATTAAAAACAGGACGTTCTTGTCAGCAGTGTTTACACACTGTGACTATCAAAGGAACAGACAGCTTTTCTTGAGCTGTTCTAAAAAAAAGGAGAATAGTATTTATTGTACTTAACCCGGTCTAAGGAAGATAATAAATAATGCTCCAACTTCCTTGCGCGCAGTTGAAGTTCACCCATAAACAAATAGATTATAGAGTGGGAGGACAGATAAAGCAATTGAAAGAAAGATAAGGTTAAAGGTTTGATGACAATGGCCCTTTGAGTTTTAACTGGGGTTGAAGTAGTGTAAGTGTTGATTCTGGATTGATTTCTGCTTCCAGCTGGTTGGTGAACCCTTTATTCTCTGCCACAATTGGGTGGTCAAATAGTCAGAAGTCTCACAACACCAGGTTGAAGTTCAAGGTTGCACACACCTGACGAAGGAACACCGTTTCCGAAAGCTCGTGAGATTACGATCAAATAAACCTGTTAGACTCGAACCTGGTGTTGTGAAACTTCTTGCTGCGTTTACCCCTGTCCAACGCTGGCATCTCTACATCATGACCAGTCAAATAGTAGACAGGGTTCAACATTTTCAACTCGAATAGAGAGAGAGAGAGATGGTGGGGGGATCCCACTCAGGGTCTTGTTTCTGTAGCATTCCATTTACATGAGCTGCTCGGAAGAAACTGTCGTTTGAACCCAAGAAAGGTTAGCTGGCTTGTCACACGGCCCTCTCGCTCCCCAACTGTTCTGTGACACAGATATGGTCACGGCTCACGGATTCCAGTTGCCAGGCTTATACGATTAGGTTACATCTGGGCACATTCCTCGCATAACCAGGGACTCACTGTGATTACATCAAAAGGTTTGTGCTCACACAGCTGAGTGCCCAGACGATTGTCGAGATGTTTTGCTCACGGTTTCGGAGATGGCTCCCATCCAAAAGCCTTCAAGGTGTTCTCCCTGGTGAGACTTGTAAACAGGTTGCCTTTGCTTCAGTGGCTTTGCTGCAGTGATGCAACCGTTCAGCCATTCCCGAGACCGCAACATCAAGTCATCGGAATTCATCTTTTTAAAAAAACCAATTGGAACGTAAGGCATTAACATAACTGGTTTGATTCCTAAGTTTGCGGAAGGCACGAAGGTTGGTGGAATCGTGGATCGCAACGAGAACCGTTAGAGAATACGGCGGGATATAGATCAGTTGGAGACTTGGGCGGAGAGATGACAGATGGAGTTTAATCCGGACAAATGTGAGGTAATGCATTTTGGAAGGTCTAATACAGATGGGAAATACACACTAAATGGCAGAACTCTTAAGCGTATTGATAGGCAGATGGATCTGGGTGTACAGGTACACAGGTCACTCAAAGCAGCAATGCAGGTGGAGAAGGTAGTCAAGAAGGTATACGGCATGCTCGCCTTCATCAGCCGGGGCACTGAGTTTAAAAGTTGCCAAGTCATGTTGCAGCTTTGTAGAACCTTACTACGGCTGCACTTGGAATACAGAGTTCAATTCTGGTCGCCACACCACCAGAAGGATGTGGAGGCTTTGGAGAGGGTACAGAAAAGATTTACCAGGATGTTGTCTGGTATGGAGAACATTAGATATGAGGAGAGGTTGGAAAAACTTGGTTTGTTCTCACTGGAACAACGGAGGTTGAGGGGAGACCTGATAGAAGTCTACAAGATTATGAGAGGCATGGACAGAGTGGATAGTCAGAAGCTTTTTCTCAGGGTGGAAGAGTCAATTACTAGGGGGCACAGGTTTAAGGTGCGAGGGGCAAAGTTTAAAGGAGATGTATGGGGCAAGCTTTTTCATGATGTGGGTATGCCGGCGTTGGACTGGCGTAAACACAGTAAAAAGTCTGACAGCACCAGGTTTTAGTCCAACCTATTTATTTGATAATATACTCACTAGCTTTCGGGGTTACCCCCTTCGTCAGGTGAATGGAGAGTTCTGGCCTCAGACAGAGCATATAAAGCACAGACAGTTTACAGATTACTGATTAGAATGCGAATCCTTACACCTAACCTGCTGTTCAAGACCTGAAGTGGCTGATAATGTGAGTGGAAGGAGCACTGATCACAGTTTAAAGAGATGTGTATTGTCTCCAGACAGTACAGTAAGTGAGGTTTTGCAAACCCAGGCAAGTCACGGGGGTTACAGATAGTGCGACATGAACCCAAGATCCCGGTTGAGACCGTCCTCATGTGTGCGGAACTTGGCTATCAGTCTCTGCTCAGCGACTCTGCGCTGTCGTGTGTCGTGTCGTGTCGCTGTCGTGTGACGACACACGACAGCGCAGAGTCGCTGAGCAGAGACTGATAGCCAAGTTCCGCACACATGAGGACGGTCTCAACCGGGATCTTGGGTTCATGTCGCACTATCTGTAACCCCCGTGACTTGCCTGGGTTTGCAAAACCTCACTTACTGTACTGTCTGGAGACAATACACATCTCTTTAAACTGTGATCAGTGCTCCTTCCACTCACATTATCAGCCACTTCAGGTCTTGAACAGCAGGTTAGGTGTAAGGATTCGCATTTTAATCAATAATCTCTAAACTGTCTGTGCTTTATATGCTCTGTCTGAGGCCAGAACTCTCCATTCACCTGACGAAGGGGGTAACCCCGAAAGCTAGTGAGTATATTATCAAATAAATAGGTTGGACTAAAACCTGGTGTTGTCAGACTTTTTACTGCAAGCTTTTTCCACAGAGGGTGTTGGGTGCCTGGAATTCATTGCTGGAGGAGGCAATGGAAGCGGATCCGATTGTGACTTGTAAGGGGCGTCTGGGCAAATGTATGAGTAGGATGGGAATGCGTAGGGGGTTTTAGTTCAGAGGGTAGCATGGTCAGTGCAGGCTTGGAGGGTCAAAGGGCCTGTTCCTGTGTGTAATTTTTTTTCTTCTTTATTCTTTGTTCTATAAGAGCGAGGTGCAGGAGTAGGCTATTCAGCTCCTTGAGCCTGCTCCACCATTCAATGTGATCATGGCTCATCTCATCTCTCCCTCAACTCCACTTTCCTGCCCATTCACCACCGCCCTCCAAACCTGAATAAAAAAAGTATCTCTCCCCTCCTTACACAAAGTCCTGACATCCACCGCACTCTGGGACAGTGAATTCCACACATTCACCACCCTTCGAGAGAAATAATTTCTCCTCGTTTCTGTTTTAAATCTACTATTCCTTATCCCAAAAGTATGACTTCTTGTTCTACAGTGCCCCTCAAGAGGAAAAGTCCTCTCTATATCTACCCGGTCAATCCCCTTTAGCATCTGACATACCGCAATTCGATCTCCTCTCATTCCTCTATTGCTCGATCTCTGTTCCTAAGTCAAAGCTGGAAGCATTCTGGTGAACCTCCTCTGAACTGTCTCCAATGCATCCACATCCTTCTTCAAGGAAGGGGACCAAAACATATATAAATACTCCAGGGGTGGTCTCACTAATGTCTTGTACAGTAGCAGCAACACTTCACCAATTTTATCTTCTATTCTTTTAGCTATAAATGCCAAGATTCCATTTATTTCATTCCTTATTACCTGCTCCACCTGCATATTAGTTTCCTGCAATTCATGCACGAGGACGCCCAGATCCCTCTGCACCAAAACACGACAAAGTTTCTCTCCATTGAGATAATAAGTTGCCTTTCTATATTTATGGCCAAAATAGATAAGCTCATGCTTTTCCACATTAAAATGCATCTGTCAAATCTTGGCCCACTCACCTAACTTATTCCTGCCGGCTTCTAAATTGAGTATTTCTTGAAGACAACTTGCTTGTGTGTCACAAGGAAACACTCAATTTATTTTAGTGTCACCTGTAAATTCGGCGACTGTGCTTTCTATCCTGTATCCAAGTCATTAATAGAGATTGTAAATAGTTGGGGCCCGAGGGCTGAATGCTGTGGTCCACCTTGTTACTAACAAAAAAACAGACCCATTAATCCCATTTATCTATTTTCTGTTGACTGGCCAATCCCCTAACAAGCTAATAACTGATCTCGTACCCTATGTGATCTTACATTGTGTGGCACCATGTCAAATGCCTTCTGGAAATCCAGATACATCACATCTAAAGGATCTTCATTATTACTTTGCTTGTTACTTCTTCAAAGAACTCTCCAACTCCAGGATTCGCTCGAGGATCCTCAAGTGTGAGATCGATTACTCCCTCCTCATTGCCCAACACCAAATCCAAAATTGCCTGCTTCCTGGTTGGTTCCACATTATATTCCTCCAACATACAATCTCTAACACATTCAGTGAACCCTCCCTCAAAATTACTCTTGCCAATTTGATTAATCCAGTCTATATGCATTATAAAGTGACCCATGATTATTGCTGTACCTTTCTTACAAGCCATTACTTATCTGTGCCAAAATTGCAGAATACTGTTTAGAGATCCATATATTACTCTCACCAGGGACTTCTTCCCTTGCTATTTCTTAGTTCTACCCAGACGGATTCTACGTCTTGATCTCCAGTGTCTCACTACAGTACTAATCTCTTCTAACAAAGCCACACTACCCCCTTTTCCTTTCTGTTTATCCTTCCGAAATATTGATTTTCCTTGGATATTCAATTCCCAAACCACGCCTCAGCGATCACCACCAAATCATACCCATTTGTCTGTATTTCTGCTATTAACTCATTTATTTTATTCTGATTGCTTTGTGCATTTAGATTCAAAGCCCTGATGTTTGCTCTATTATCTCATTGCCCTGCTCTGTCATAATTCCACAGTGTAATATGACGTTCTTCAGTTCTGTCCCTTCCTTTTAGTTTCTGGTAACAATCTGCATCACTAAGCTGCGCTCCGACCTTCTCCTTTAACTTTGATTTTGTAATTTTCCATGCACTGAACTCACTATTTACTTTAAAGCCCTATCTACAGCTCTCATGATGTGATTCACCAGGACTCTGTTCCCTGCATAATTCAGGTGAAGATCATCCCAATGGAACAGCTCCCTCCTTCCCCAGTGCTGGTTCTCATGTCCCATGAACTTGAATCCATCTCTCCCACACCAACCTTTGAGCCACGCACCTATCTCTTCGACCTTGTTGACTCTGTGCCAATGAGCTCAGTTTATTTATTAGCGTCACAAGAGGCTTACGTTAACGCTGCAATGAAGTTGCTGTGAAAATCCCCCGAGTCGCCACACTCTGTTCGGGTTCACTGAGGGAGAATTTAGCACGGCTAACGCACCTAACCAGCACGTCTTTCAGACTGTGGGAGGAAACCGGAGCACCCGGAGCAAACCCACGTAGAGACGGGGACAACATGCAGACTCCACACCCAAGCTGGGAATTGAACCCAGGTCACTGGCACTGTGAGGCAGCAGTGCTAACCACTGTGCCACCAACAGTTATTACCTTTTTGGTTTTGCTTTTTTATTTAACCCTTAGCTGCTCAGTCTCCCTCAGTAGAGCCTCCGTCCTCATTCTACCTGTATTGTTGTACTTATGTGGACCATGACTATTGGATCTTTTCCCCTCCCACTCCAAGTTCCTCAGCAGCCTAGATTACAACCAGTAAATTTATAAAGTCATTTCTTATGAAGGATGTGACAAATTCTTAAAGGGCTTGACAGGGGAGATGTTGACTAAACTATTTTGGGCTGGTTGGGGAACTTTGAACACAAGGAAATATCATCAGAAGAAGGTGTCAATTCAGGACCGAGACGTGGAGAAATTTTGTCATTCAAGGGTTGTAAATCTTTGGGATTCCCTTCCCTAGATAGTTGTGGACGCTCAGTCCTTGATTATATTCAGGATAGAGGTGGATAGATATTCGGACACTCAGGAAAGTTGGATATGAGGTCAAGGATCTTCCGTTATCTTGTTTAATGTTAGGGCAAGCTTCAGGAGTCGAAAGCTTTCCTCCAACTCGCATTTCTCATGCTAAATTCACTGTTCCTTTATCAGTCAGGTTGAGACATCTGATCAGCTGTCTCTGTCCCTCCCATAAAGTAATACTTTATGACTTTGCGAGTGGCATCTTGCGCTGATAATGAAACACTGACATTCCATGATTAAAGCTTTGGAATCTTATCCAGAGTAACCAGGATATCTAAAAATAGGAATACTTTAAATTAGTGAAATTCTCCTCTTAAGGAAAAAAGAGGCACCTTTTTAACTACAAAACTGGTGGGTCGTGTATGAAACAGCAAGAATGAGAGTTTCGGAACGCTCTGACAACGCAATGGGATTCAGTTCTCTTGGCATCTCAAGGGGTTCCCTTCCTCCAAACCTCTGGCAGGAGACTGGAGGGCCAACAAGGAATTTTGACTCCCGTTTCTTTAGCCGATTGAGAAAAGCAGAATCATTCCCTCATCTTTCATTGCAAGCGGAATCCTTTGAGTAGCTTGTCCCTGCGTCATTATCAGTTCTGCTTTTTCATGTAGCCTCCCAGCTCCCCAGATTGCCTCAGCAGAATCTCCACCCTCATTCTCCCTGTATCGTTGGTACCTACGTGGACGAAGACTGGATCTACCTCCTCCCACTCCAAGTTCCTCTGCAGCCCAGATTAGCGATTTCCAACCAGCTTTCTGTCAATTTATAGAATCAAAGAACCTGACAGTGCAGAAGGAGGCCATTTGGCCTATCATGCCTACACCAACCCTCTGACAAAGTATCTTACCCAGACAACCACCGCCCCCCCCTCCACACCCAGTCCTGGAACCCTGCGCATTTACCACAGCCAATCCACCTAACCCGCTCATCTTTGGGCTGTGGGAGGAAGCCGGAGCACCCGAAGAAAACCCACGCAGACACGGGGAGAATGTGCAAACTCCACACCGACAGTGACCCAAGACCAGAATTGGACTTTGGTGCTGTGAGGCAGCAGTATGAATCACCATGTCAGTGCACCAGTGGTGGAGACACTGAATATTGTCACCCTGCCGCCTGTAAAGGACTTTGTGGGACGCATTGAATAAAGTGAAGGCTTGAAAATGCTCTTGACCTCAGCAGAAAACAACTAAACTAATTCATTAGTCTTTGAGAAACATTGGCAAATACACTTTGTTTCTTTTGAAATTATTAATGAAAAAACTTTGAGATAAGTGAAACTTGTTTGTGTGGCACAGATTATTTCTTGTGGGTCACAATCGGCACAGGATTAAAATAATTTCTCCCAGGATAGTCCATTTTAGTAACATGTGCATGTGATGTTGGACAGAGATGAAGTACAGCTTGGATACCACCTCTGAGGGGGGATTGGTATGGGCTCCTGCTCTGCCCAAGACTGCAAGAAACTACAAAAGGTTGTGAATGAATCCTTCACGCAAACCAGCCTCCCATCCACTGACTCAGCAAAGCGACCAGCATAATCAAGGACCCCACGCACCCCGGACATTCTCTCTTCCACCTTCTTCCGTTGCGAAAAAGACACAAAAATCTGAGGTCACGTCCCAACCGACTCAAGAACAGCTTCTTCCCTACTGCTGTCAGACTTTTGGAACCATATATTAAGCTGATCTTTCTCTACACCCTAGCTATGAGTGTAGCACGACATTCTGTACTCTCTCCTTTCCTTCTCTATGAACAGTATGTTTTGTCTGGATATTACGCAAGAAACAATGCTTTTCGCTGTATGCTAATACATGATAATTATAAACCAAATCAAAGTTCTGATGGTGGCAAGTAATATTTGCAACTTTAACAAGAGAATATCGAACCATCTTCTCTTGACATTCTATGGCATTACCATGACTAAATTTCCCACATCTTGGGGGGGTTACCATGGACCAGAAACTGAGCTGGACTAGCCATATAAATACTGTGACTACCAAAGCAGTCATGGTGTGAATTGGTTGGACTTGAACCTGGTGTTGTCAGACATCTTACTGTGACTACCAAAGCAGGTCGGAGGCCAGGAATACTGCAGCGAGTAACTCACTTTCCGACTCCCCAAAGTCTGTCCACCACCCACAAGGCACAAGTCAGGAGTGTGATGGAATACTCTCCACTTGCCTGGATGGGTGCAGCTCCAACAACACTCAAGAAGCTCGACACCATCCAGGACAAAGCACCCCCACCTGACTGACACTCCAACCACCACCTTGAATATTCAGTCTCTCCACCACTGGTGCACAGTGCCGGCAGTGTGCATCAGATGCACTGCAGAAACTCACCATGGCTCCTTCAACAGCACCTTCCAAACCTGCAAACTTTACCATCTGGAAGGATGGAGCAGTAGGTACCTGGGAACACTGTCGCAAGCATGTTCCCTTTCAAGTCACTCAGCATCCGAACTTGGAAATATATCGCAGTCCCCTCACTGTTGCTGGGTCACAATCCTAAAACTGCCTTCCAGACAGTCTTCTGGGTTACCCATGTTACAAGAATGTGTGTGTTTTATTAAAATACAATTTCTAATTTATTTTGGGAAGGAATTTTTTTTTTTAAACCCCAAAAGACAATGGAGGACAACTAGCCAAGATTATTCGACCAAACGGACGAAAGGGAACAGACACTCAAACCCCCAGGAAGCATGAAAAATCCCATTTCCTGCTGGCTTTTACATTATCCTGAAACCTTTCAAAGGTTTCTGAAATGAGACATCAGAATGCAATTTTATGTTCAGAAAACAATGACTGCAGAAGACATGGATTCATATAGTTCCTCTGGAATATACAACCAGTAGGACACTAAGGACTGTTTATCAAGTCAGCAAGATCGGAGATCAGAACATTGACCCAAAAACAGGCTGAAACTATTTGACTTCTCTCTCTCTCTTTCAAAAATATTGTGCCTGGATCAGCAAAGTGACCATCCTGAGATGAGCAATCTACTGCAAACTGAGATCTTTGAAGAATAAAAATGTGGAAATCTGGTCTATCCAGCGATAGTAAAAAGTCTGACAACGCCAGGTTTAAGTCCAACCGATTTATTTGATAGTAAACTCACAAGCTTTCGGGTTATCCCCTTCATCAGGTGAATGGAGAATTCTGGCCTCAGACAGAGCATATAAAGCACAGACTGTTTACAGATTACCGATTAGAATGCGAATCTTCACGCCTAACCTGCTGTTCAAGTCTTAAAGTGGCCGACAATGTGAGTGGAAGGAGCACTGATCACAGGTTAAAGAGATCTGTACTGTCTGGAGACAATACACTGAGTGAGGTTTTGCAAACCCAGGCAAGTCATGGGGGTTACAGATAGTGCGACATGAACCCAAGATCCCTGTTGAGGCCGTCCTCACGTGTGCGGAACTTGGCTATCAGTCTCTGCTCAGCGACTCTGCGCTGTCGTGTGTCGTGAAGGCCGCCTCGGAGAACGCTTACCCGAAGGTCAGAGGCTGAATGGCCGTGACCACTTCAGGAGAACAGTGACTACAATACCACACAACCTTGCCACAGCAACCTCTGCAAGACATGCCGGGTCATCGACATGGATACCATCATCACACGTGAGAATACCATCCACCAGGTACACGGTAAATACTCTTCCAACTCGGCCAACATTGTCTACCTGATACGTTGCAAGAAAGGATGTCCCGAAGCATGGTACATTGGGGAGACCATGCAGACACTACGACAACGGATGAATGAACGTCGCTCGACAATCACCAGGCAAGACTGTTCCCTTCCTGTTGGCAAACACTTCAGTGGTCAAGGGCATTCAGCCTCTGACCTTCGGGTAAGCATTCTCCGAGGCGGCCTTCACGACACACGACAGCGCAGAGTCGCTGAACAGAGACTGATAGCCAAGTTCCGCACACATGAGGACGGTCTCAACAGGGATCTTGGGTTCATGTCGCACTATCTGTAACCCCCGTGACTTGCCTGGGTTTGCAAAACCTCATTTACTGTACTGTCTGGAGACAATACACATCTCTTTAACCTGTGATCAGGGCTCCTTCCACACACATTGTCAGCCACTTTAAGACTTGAACAGCAGGTTAGGTGTCAAGATTCACATTCTAATCAGTAATCTGTAAACTGTCTGTGCTTTATATGCTCTGTCTGAGGCCAGAACTCTCCATTCACCTGACGAAGGGGATAACCTCGAAAGCTTGTGAGTTTACTATCAAATAAATCGGTTGGACTTAAACCTGGCATTGTCAGACTTTTCACTGTTTACCCCAGTCCAACGCAGACATCTCCACATCATGACTATACAGCTATACCCAGGAAGGCAACTGAACAACATGGCTGCAATGTGGAATCACTACATGAAGACCAGCAAACTGATTATTCCTTAGTTTTATCTTCCTTGTGAATTGTGAACATTTTTTAAGCCATTATACTGTTGTACCTGTAGGCCCAGCTGAATGTATTTGACATACAGATGGCGGTTATGATTTACCGAGTCTCTTTTTATTTTGGGAAGTAGTTTCAATAAAGTAATCTTATTCTTTTCGTAACCTAAGAAAATCTGTCAGACTAATTCTTCATAATTTGAGCTCCTGTGGAACTGCCAAAATACATCCTCTCTCAATTCACAAAGAAACTGTTACGGCCAGTCCTGGAGAAGGAGCAGTGGGCAGTACGGTAGCACAGTGGTTCGCACTGCTTCTTCACAGCTCCAGGGTCCTGGGTTCGATTCCCGGCTCGGGTCACTGTCTGTGTGGAGTTTGCACATTCTCCTCGTGTCTGGTGGGTTTCCTCCCACAGTCCAAAGATGTGCGGGTTTGGTTGACTGGCCATGCTAAAAATTGCCTCTTAGTGTCGTGAGATACGTAGGTTAGAGGGATTGATGGATAAGTATGTCGGGATATGGGGGTAGGGCCTGGGTGGGATTGTGTTCGGTGCAGACTCGATGGGCCGAAGGGCCTCTTTCTGCACTGGAGGGTTCTATGGGATTATTTCATTCTTCCTCACAGAATCATCGTACCTACACCAGCAGTCCACAGAGGTGGCTCACCACACCTTCTCAAGGACGGGTAGAGATGGGCAATAAATGCCAGACTAGCACCCTATGAAAATTTTTTCAATTCTTTTTACAGGATGCGCGCGTCGGAGGCTAGGCAACCCTAACTTCCCTCCATTTCAGAGAGCACTTGAGAGTCTACCACATAACACGTCAGACAGACTAGGTAAGGGTGGCACAGTGGTTAGCACTGCCGTCTCACTGCACCAGGGACCTGGGATCGCTTCCAGGCTTGGGTCACTATCTGCATGGAGTTTGCACATTCTACCCAGGTCTGCGTGGGTTTCCTCCAGTTTCCTCCCACAGTCCAAAGATGTGCAAGTTAGGTGGATTGACCGTGCTAAATTATCCTTTAGTGTCCTACTATATATAAGGATTAATTGGTAAATATGTAGGGTTATGGAGGTAAGGCCTGGGGAAGTTGCTCTTTTGGAGAGTCGGTGCAGACACGATGGGCTAAATGGCCTCCTTCTGCACTGTAGAGATTCTATTATTGTTTCAAATTTAAATCGGGCAGGCAGTTTGACTCTGTTGGTCAAGACATTGCTCTGAGGAATAGCTGTCACTTATTTTGTTGAACTGAAATAGGTGCAATGTGTGTACCTGTTCTTTCTGTCTGTAAAGAACAGGGCCCTGTGTACTAATATGTGTAGCTTCTGGTACACTCATCACACAGGACTCTACCCTTTACCAAGAGGTAAAATCGGTGACTGGCCATTCAAAGAGGTTAGGTTGATTGGCTGTGCTAAAATTGCCCCTTAGTGTCCTGAGATGCGTAGGTTAACGGGTAAATATGTAGGGATGTGGTGGTAAGGCCTGGTTGGGAGTGTGATCGGTGCAGACACAATGGGCCAAATGGCCTCTTTCTGCATTGAAGGGTTTCTATGATTCTTTGATTAGAAGCAACTGGCTAACAGGTTCCAGCAAACTCCGGACATGTATCTTCTGCTTTTATTGATGTTGCTGCTTCAGTGATAGGTGGGGAGGGGAGCTAAACCTTTGAGGATTTTGTGCCTTGGATGCAGTGCCCAGAGTGCCTTGTGGTGAAGCAGGTGTCGCCATAGAAACACCATGTCTCTACATGCGCTCGCCAACGAGTTGAAGCAAGTCAGGGCTGCTTAGAGTGAAGTACCTACTTGTGTGGGTATGGATTCTGTGAGATCAAGTGACTCCTCCCATTTTGCCCTTGAATATCCACCCAGTGTTCGAAGAGACAAAAATCAGTGCTTTTATGTATGCTACCATAGATATCTATTGTTTCATTGACTCCAGAAATGAGGGGTTTGCCTATACTCTCTGGAGTTTGGAAGAATGTGGAGATCAAATTGAAGCATTTAAGATGCTAAAGTGGATTGACAAGGCATGCAGAGAGAGGACATTTCCTCTTGTAGGATAGTTTAGAAGAGATCATAGTTTTAGGATAAAGGGTGGCAGATTTGTAACAGAGATGAGGAAAACTTACTTCTCCCACAAGGTTGTGAAATCTTCAAGTTTTACAGATCACCAACAATCTGTCCTGGTGCCTCCATGCCAATGCTCTAGTTAAGAAAGCCCACCAACACCTCTACTTACTGTTGGGGTACACGGAGGGAGAATTTAACATGGCCAATACACCCAGCCAACACATCCGCAAGATGTGCTGGTTAGGCTCATTGGCCAGATTAAAATCTAGGGGATTTTCACAGTAACTTCATTGCAGTGTTAATGTAAACCTACTCATAAACTTGTCCGGTCTTCCATGCCTGTTCCTCCAAGTCGGTGTCAGAATTTTTCTATATATGTTCTGCTGAATGTTGTGACAGTTTTTGTTGTGCAGACACTCCCTGTCCCACACTGGATGCTGTAGACCACTTGGTTCTCTGCGAAAGGAGCACAGGGTATGTTTTCATCAGTCTCAAAGCGGTGACAGAGTGGTTCGCACTGATGCCTCACAGTGCCAGGGACTTGGGTTCGATTCCTGGCTTGGGTCACTGTCTGTGCAGAGTCGGCATGTTCTGGCCGTGTCTGCACGGATTTCCTCCGGGTGCTCTGGTTTCCTCCCGCAGTCCGAAAGACAAAATGCTGGTTAGGTGCATTGACCATGCTAAATCCTCCCTCAGTGCACCCGAACAGGAGTGTGGCAATAAGGCAATTTTCACAGTAACTTAATTGTGATGTTAATTTAAGCCGAATTGTGATACTAATGAATAAACTTAATCCTTTGGGCATCATGTAATGTTGCCTGAACACTGAGTACAATAATTTGTGAGCAATTTGTTTTATGTGTAATGTATTTAGCAGATCATAGAATACAGAATTAATATGGTACTCAGTGTTGGATCTAAATACCTCTCAGTGGAGCTCTCCAATATTCCTAGAACCACAATTTCTAAAAGGACTGTCTCAGTTCTCCCATATGCAATTGCAGTTTGCATTGCTGATACGCAGATCTGAGAGACACTGCTCCTCTTTTGTACCAGACTCTCTGCATTTGAACTTTGTGATCCAGTTGAACGTTGCCCTTTGTGATCCAGAAAGTATACATTTTTGGTTGTATTACACAGAGTTAGTCATTATTCTATTCTGCAGTGCTGGAGTTCACATAAGGTTCTCATACCATTAACTTGAATGAAAATAAACTGGATGCCAGGAACAAGATTATTACAGGCTGAGTTCATTATTTACAGTCAAATTATGTATTCTAAAGCTGAAGGGGGGAGGTTGCGGTGCCTGCTGAGGAAACAATCTCCCTCCTGCACAGCTGAGGGATTACAGTCCGGTACAGGGGAATCTGGAAAATCTGTCTGTATCTCTCCCAGCCAACTTTGACTCTGGAAAATTTCTCCACCCATGTAGAATAGAATCCCTACAGTGCAGAAGGCCACCATTTGGCCCATCGAGACTGCATTGGTCAGAATTCCACCGAATCCCAATTCCCATAGCTCCATATATTTACCCCGCTAATCCCCTGACACTAGGGGCAATTTCGCACGGCCATTCAACATAGCTCGCTCATCTTTGGACTGTGGGAAGAAACCCACGCAGACACAGGGAGAACGTGCAAACCCCACACAGACAGTGACCCAAGGCTGGAATTGAACCCGGGTCCCTGGCGCTGTGAGGCAGCAATGCTAACCGCCATGGCGCCCCAAAGGATTGGATGCTCTGTCCCTTGAAAGGATGCTGACTGCCTTTGAGCGATCGTGATGTGGAGATGCCGGTCTTGGACGGGGGTGGGCACAGTAAGAAGTCTCACAATGCCAGGTTTCAAGTCCAACAGGTTTATTTGGAATCACGACCTTTCAGAGAGCTACTCCTTCATCAGGTGAGGTAGGTTCACAGACACGGCATATATAGACAGAGGCACCATTGCAAAATAATTACAGATTGGAATGTGAAGAATGGTTGGAATGCGAGTCTTTACACGTAATCAAGTCTTTACAGGTATAGAGTGGAGAGAGGGATGATCACAGGTGAAAGAGATGTGAATTGTCTTAAGCCAGGTCAGTTAGTAGGATCCTTTAACTCATGTTAGAGATGGCCAATGTCTCGAACTCCAGCTAGCAAAGCCATTAATGGATAGGCAGCACTGGTTGCAATGAGCTGTCTGAATCTATATGCAGTAGCCATGTTCACTGACACCCATTCCCTGGATGCCATCTTTCTCGGTGCAATCATATTTCTAGGGTATGGTGTTTATATCAGATGTCTGAACACTCTATGTTCTTGCAACATGATACTGTGCCATTTGGATCCAATCCTAATTGCCATTCTGTGAATTGGTGAAATAAAGCATTCATTTGCGTCAAACATCTCAACATTTGGGCCGGATTTCTCTGGCCATTCATGCCCTGCCATAGCTCCCACACAGTGGCAAGGGTGGCATTTTAGCATCAGGTATTCTAGGTCCAGGGAGCAGAAACTCGTTGTTCTGCTCGATCGAGGCACCACGAGGTGTTGATTAGGAAGCAGACCCCCACCCTCCCCAAGCCTTGCCTGAGCCCGCGATACGATCCGTTCGGGTCATTTTATAAATGCACCATAGAAAGCATTCTTTCTGGTTGTCTCACAGCTTGGTATTGCTCCTGCTCTGTCCAAGACGGCACGGAACTACAGAAGGTCATGAATGGAGCCCAATCCACTATGCAAACGAGCCTCCCATCCATTGACTGTGTCGACACTTCCCGTTGCCTTGGCAAAGCAGCCAGCATAATTAAGGACCCCACGCACCCTGGACATTCTCTCTTCCACTTTCCTCTGTTTGGAAAAAGATACAAAAGTCTGAGGTCACGTACCAATCAACTCGAGAACAACTTCTTCCCTGCTGCCATCAGACTTTTGGATGGATCTACCTTGCATTAAGTTGACCTTGCTCTACACCCTCGCTATGATTGTAACACTACATTCTCTCCTTCCTTTTCTCTCAGGTTTGTCTGCACAGTGTGCAAGAAACAATACTTTTCACTGTATCCCAATATGTGACAATAATAAATCAAATCAAAAATCCGTGAGAATGGAAAATTTGACGGTCAGCGGGCGAGGGGGAGACAAGAGAGTCTGGAGAGTGGAGAATCCGACCCTTCATTTTCCTTTGTCTAAACTGAATGTATGCAAGTGAAAGGATCCAGACACAGGATCACAAGGAGACATCATTGGCAATATTGTTCGTATAAGCAGGAACAACTAATAAACAGTGTAAGATAATGAGCCAAGTACTCATGGCTCATTTATGCCTGCTCTCAGCAGCATCCACTCATACACATGGATCCATTCATTACAAACAAAAGGAAAGTAATATATTCAGATCACTTCTGGAACCAACTGACCCCATTTGCACCCAAAAAGCTACATAAAGCAGATTTGATTTGCCAGTAAAACATTTGGTTTGATTAACATTCCAATTCTTGTGAGCAAAATGAGGCATACATTTGCAGTTTTCATTATTATATTTGATCGTTATCCTTGAACTGGACTGGGTTTCTTTCTGTTCTACTTCAGTCTAATGTTGCGGTCGCTGGGTCAAAATCCTGGAACTCCCTCCCTAACGGCACTATGGGTATACCTACACCACATGGACTACAACAGTTCAACAAGGGGGCACACTACTACCTACGGCTGGCACTGCTGCCTCACAGCGCGAGAAATCTGGCTTCGATTCCCGGCTTGGGTCACAGTGTGGAGTCTCACGTTCTCCCCACGTCTGCGTGGGTTTTCTCCGGGTGCTCCAGTTTCTTTGCACAGTCTGAAAGCCATGCTGGTTATGTGCATTGGCCGTGCTAAATTCTCCCTCGCTGTACCAGAGCAGGCGCCAGAGTGTGACAACCAGGGAGTTTTTGTTGTATTATTAATGTAAGCCTACTTGTGACATTAATAAATAAACAAACCTTCTCAAAGGCAATTCGGAGTGGGGAACATATTGTAAGCGGCACACTTACCCTGAGAAGTGCTTAAAGAAAGATCAAGTACTGCTCTGGAAGTATAATGGGGTAAATAAAATTGAGGAACGTTAGATTTCGATATTTAAGAGTTATCAGTTGAGCAGTTGTTGAATTTTCATCATTAACTCAAAAGTTTACTTGGCGTGTTTGCATTTTTATTGCATTGTATTTGCAAAATATCCTTTTGAGTAGTCACGGCCTGTACCATTGACAACTAAGAAGTCTCACAACACCAGGTTAAAGTCCAACAGGTTTATTTGGGAATTAACACCACGAGCTTTCCGAGCGCTGCTCCTTCGTCAGGTGAGTGGGTATGGCTCCTGCTCTGCCCCACTCACCTGACAAAGAAGCAGCGCTCCGAAAGTGAGTGGCGTTTATTACCAAATAAACCTGTTGGACTTTAACCTGGTGTTGTAAGACTTCTTATTGTGTTTACCCCAGTCCAACACCAGCAGCTCCACATCATGACTACCGTTGACACAAGTCAGAATCTATGAAAGTATACAGTTACTTAAGTTGAATTCTGCTAAAAAGAGAGACAGGTTGTCGAAGCTTTTCATCTTGCACTCATCAGGACAAATGCAGGAATGCCAAATTTCAAACAATCACAATTTAGACTGCAAAAGGAAGGATGTGCTGGTTGATTGGCTGAGGAACTGCCATGGAGAAGGTAATGGGGAACAATTATCCTTCTGGATAATTTACAAAAAGACATGGGCCAGAATACTTCTATCTCACCCACCCTTCCTGGGAGTTGTACAGGCGAGACAAAAAATTTGGCGGATCACGTAAAGATCCTTAGCCCACAGCTAAGGCTCGGCAAATTGCTTTGATTTATCATGAATAAATCCATGCTTGCGAAATCGTGGTCATGCAGTGGAAGGTTCCCAACGTTGCTGGATTTGAGAGTGCTGTGTCCACACGGGCCGAGAAGTTATGTTGACTTTCCACTTTCATTACTACTGATCCCCTGCTTTATCAGCAGCACAAGGTGACTAACTTTGGTGGCACCAGCTCAATTCAGTCAGAGATAGGACAATGAATACATACATAATCAAAGGTAGCTCCTTGTCATAAGACAGTGATTACAGGATTGAGGATAAACATGGATAAATGCGAGGTTATCCACTTTGGTGGCAATAACAGGAAGACAGATTATTACTTGAATGGGTGTAAATTGAGAGAGGTGGATGCTTAACGAGACCTTGGTGTCCTCGTGCATCAGTCGCTCAAAGTAAACTTGCAGGTACAGGAAGAGGATAGCAAGAGGATTTGAGTATAGGGATCAGGATGTTTTGCTGCAATTGTATAGGGCGTTGGTGAGGCCACACCTGGAGTATTGTGTGCAGTTTTGGTGTCCTTATCTGAGGAAGGGTGTCCTTGCTATAAAGGGACTACAGTGAACGTTTACTAGGCTGATTCCTGGGATGGCAAGTCTGTCATATGAGCAGAGACTAAATCGGTTAGGATTATATTCACTGGAGTTTAGAAGAGTGAGAGAGGATCTTATAGACACTGATAAAATTCTAACAGGGTTAGACAGAAGAGATTCCGAAAGAATGTTCCCAATGGTGGGGAAGTCCAGAACTCAGGGTCAGAATTTGAGGATAAGGGGAGAAACCTTTGAGAACTGAAGTGAAGAGAAATTTCTTCACCCAGAGGGTGGTGAATGTGTGGAATTCACTACCACAGAATGTAGTTGAGGCCAAAACGTTGTGTGATTTCAAGAAGAAATTCAACATACCTCTTGGGGCTAAAGGGATCAAGGGATATGGAGGAAGGGTGAAAAGTCAGGATATTGAATTTGATTATCAGCCACGATCAAAATGAATGGTGGAGTAGGCTCGAGGGGTTGAATGGTCGATTCCTGCTTCCAGTTTCTATGTTTGACATCCTAAATGCTCCAACAGATTTGGGTCAGGGAGAGGGAGGGGCTGCTGTTGTTGCGGTTCCTCGATGTCTGTGACAAGACAAGGTCAAGAAGCAGAGAGGGGGAATCTTTCTACAGAGGAATGGGCAAGTTAGGCTTCTATCGCAGGCCCTACTCACAAAGTACATCCCTCCCCTCAGCTTAGAGCAATGCCACAGGGTACTTGTCAGTCTATTGCTTCAGTAAACCCTTACTTCCCCACTATTTCTGGGACACTGGTGTCTTCTGCTGTGAGGTCGGATTTTAAACACTTGTTCCATGCGTCCGGCATTTCTTTCAATCCAATCCTTTCTGGTTAGCCATTGTTGCGAATTCTTTCCAATGGAAAGATCATTCCTCAGGGAGCTTTCCAATGGAATTCCACAACTTAATTTAGCCAACTTACCCCTCATTGCAGGTAACTGGCTCGGTTTACATTTTTAAAAATTAATTTGTGGCCATTGCTGGCTGGCCAGCATTTATTGCCCATCCCTAATTGCCCAAGGGCAGTTGTGGGTCAACCCCACTGCCGTGGATCTGGAGTCACGTGTAGGCCAGACTGGGTAAAGACAGCAGATTTCCTTCCGCAAAAGGACTTTCGTGAATCAGATGGGTTTTTCCAACAATGGTTTCCTGGCCATCATGGGGCCTCAGCTATTTACCATTTATATAGATGATCTGGAGGAGGGAACCGAGTGTAGGGTGTCGAAATTTGCTGATGACACCAAGATTGGTGGAACAGCAAATTGCGCGGAGGGTGTGGAGAGTCTGCAGAAGGATCTAGATAGGCTGGGCGAATAGGCCAGGAAATGGCAAATGGAATTTAATGTCGGCAAGTGCGAGGTGGTCCACTTTGGTAGGAAGAATGGTAGGAAGGACTATTACTTACATGGCGAAAAACTACAGCAGGCGACACAAGGTGTCCTTGTGCATGAGTCACAAAAACCCAGCCTGCAGGTCGTCAGGAAGGCAAATGGGATGCTGGCCTTCATAGCGAAGGGGATTGAATATATGAGTAGGGAGGTCTTGCTGCAGCTATATAGGGCACTGGTGAGGCCGCAGCTGGAGTAGTGTGTGCAGTTTTGGTCGCCGTACTTACACAAGGATATTTTGGCCTTGGAGGGAGTGCAGAGGAGGTTTACTAGGCTGATACCGGAGTTGAGGGGGTTGAGCTATGAGGAGAGGCTTGTACTCGTTAGAGTTTAGAAGAATGAGGGGAGATCTCATTGAGACGTATAAGATGATGAATGGGATGGATAGGATAGAGGTGGAGAGACTCTTCCCGCTCAGAAAGGACAGTGGGACTAGAGGGCACAGCCTCAAGATAAAGGGGGGGCGGTTTAGAACGGAGTTGAGGAGGAACTTCTTCACTCAAAGGGTGGTGAATCTCTGGAATTCTCTGCCCGTTGAAGTGGTGGAGGCGGCCTCGCTCAATATTTTTAAGAAGCGGGTTGATGGGTTTTTGATAAGAGAGGGGATTAAGGGTTATGGGGAGAGGGCGGGAAGGTGGAACTGAGCCGCGACAGATCAGCCATGATCTTATTGAATGGCGGGGCAGGCTCGAAGGGCTAGATGGCCGACTCCTGCTCCTATTTCTTACATTCTTATGTATGTTCTTATTAATTCCAGATAATTTTTTATTGAATTCAAATTTCACCAATTGCCGTGGCAGGATTTGAACCCGGATCCCCGGGACATGAGTTGAGTTTCTGGATTAACAGCCGAGCAATCAGACCACGAGGCCATCGCATCCCTATGATGAGCAAACATATGAAGTAATTAGGAGCATGAGGAGCTTTATTTAGTCCGCAGCTGCACTGTACCATGTAATATCTGTGGAGTATTTCCAACATTTTCTGTTTTTATTACCATACAACCTCAATTCAAGTCGATATATTCATTCTCTTTTTCATCCCACTTCCATCCTTTTTTTCTTTCTGAAGTCTTGCCAACGCTCGCAGGAGGGGTTTTATGTGAGGTTGAGTTGTTCTGATGTGGAACACGCTGCCTGCAAAGTGAATTTTTCAGTACTTATGTCTTCATAGAATCATGCAACGCCAAAGGACGCCAGGGTTCTGCTTTTATAATCCAATGGTAGTTTTCAAAGGGGAATCGGATGAACATTTGCAAAGGAAAAATGCGTGGGGCTGCAGGCAAAACAAGGGAGAGGAGCTCCGTGTCGTAGCTGGTAGCTCCTGCCTTTGGAGTCACAACAAAGTGGTTTCCAATCTCATTCCAGATATTTGAGATCAAAAATCCAGGGTGGAACTTGTCAGCAGTTCTGAACGAGTGCTACACCGTTGGAGGCATCATTTTCAGTTCAAGTTGATTTATTTAGTGTCACAAATCGGCTTGCATTCACACTGCAATCAAGTTACCGTGAACATCCCCGAGTCACCACACTCCGGCGCCTGTTCGGGTACATTGAAGGGGAATTTAGCACAGCCAGTGCACCTAACCAGCGCTGTGGAAGGAAACCAGAGCACCCAGAGGAAACCCACTCAGACACTGGCGAGATGTGCAAACTCAACACAGTGAGCCGAGCTGGGAATCGAACCCGGGTCCCTGGCGCTGTGAGGCAGCAGTGCAGCTCACTGTGCCACCCGGTACTTTGGCCAAGACACTAAACCGAGGTCCCATCTGCCTGTTCTGCTGGATGCAAAGTTTTCCATTGTACGAGAGGAAGAAGAAATTCTCCGGTGCCCACGCTAAATTTTTATTCATTAGTAGGACATGTGTCTCGCTGGCTGGCCAGCATTTATTGTCCATTCCTAGGTGCCGTTGAGAAGGTGGCGATGAGCCGCCTTCTTGAACAACTGAGTGGCTTGCTAGGCCATTGCAAATGGCAATTGAGAGTCAATCCATTGCTGTGGCTCTGGAGTCCCATGTGGGCCAGACCGGGTAAGGACGGCAGATTTCCTTCCCGAACAAAGGATTGTAAATGAAGCCCAGTCCATCGTGCAAACCAACTCCCCATCCATTGATTGTCTACACTTGCCGCCGCCTTTGCCAAAGCAGCCAGCATAATTAAGGACCCCACGCACCCCAGACATCCTCCCTTCTATCTTTTTCTGTCGGGAAAAAGATACTAAAGTCTGAGGACATGTACAAACTGACTCAAGGACAGCTTCTCCCCTGCTGCCATCAGACTTTTAAATGGACCTACCTCACATGAAGTTGATCTTTCTCTGCACCCTAGCTATAACATGACGTTCTGCATTCTCTCCTTTCCGTAGAACAGAGAACAGTACAGACCCTTCGGTCCTCGATGTTGTGCCGAGCTATGTCTGAACCCAAGATCAAGCTATCCCACTCCCTATCATTCTGGTTCACCTTCTTCTCCAAGTACAATATGCTTTGTCTGTATCGTGGACAAGAAACAGTACTTTTCACAGTACACTCATTCGCGTGGCAATAATAAAACTTGAACCAGGTGGGTTTTTGCGACAATGGTCATTAGTAGGTTCTGAATTCCAGATTTTTTTTTATTGGATTCAAATTTCATCACCTTTCATGGATGGGATTCGAACACAGGTCTCCAAAAAATGAGCTGAGTTTCTTGAGTAATAATCCAGCAATAATACCACGAGGCCATCACCTCCACCTTCGACCAAAGGTGACAAAATGAAAACACTGATCTGAATCATTGTGGGAGCTTGCTGTGCATGGTTTGTCTTTATGGTGTGGGGCCACCGCTGGCTGGTCCAGCATTTATTCCCATCCCGAACTGCCCCTTTGGGAAGGTGGTGGTGAGCTGTTTTCTTGTCCGACTGCAGTCCCTGAGATGTAGGTACACCCACCGTGCTGTTAGGGAGGGGAACATTTCCAGGGATCGGAGCCAGCGACAATAAAGGAACGGTGAAAAATTTCCAGGTCGGAATAGCGAGAGGAAATTCCACTAGTCCACATTTCAGAAGTACTTGATTGGGTGTACAGTGCTTTGAGGCAATGGGAAAAGTGTTATGCCCGTCTCTCTTTGGAGTAGAACTTTAACCTAAAATCGAAATGGATTTGGAATGTTAAAATGCTCAGGGTCTCAGATGTAAACCCAACACACACCAAAGCTGCCCCCCCCCCACCCCCCCCCCCCCCCCCACACAAGGGATCCAGTTTGCCCCTCACGTGAAGGTTAGGTGGGTCGGCAATGCTAAATTACCCTTTAGTGTCAGGGGAACCTGCTGGGGTAAATGCATGGGGTTAGACCCTGGGGGTGGGAATGGTGGCCAGTGCAGACTCGATGGGCCGAATGGCTCCTCCTGCACAATATGATTCCACGACCCAGTTGCTCCCCTGGCTGCGTCTCAGAGCTTTCCCAAACTGAATCTCCCAATGACTCAGCCTTTCAAAATCTCTCTCACTGACCCTTTCCCCTCTTCCCGCTCAAACTCTCCCCATCCCAATCCCACCCCCTCCATCCTTGTTGCTGTTCAAGTTGCCTAAGGATTAACAGCCTGTTGATGTATTACAAAAGCAGGGTGCTGGCATCCTTTGGCGTTGTATGACTCTGAATACATCAGGAGTGAAAATTCACTCGTGTGTTGTTTTAACAGCCCTGAGTTAGTCTAGGTGATAGACTGCAAATACAATTTACACTCCAGTCAATCCTGAAAGCCACTGCTTCTAACACCACTGAGAGCGACTATTGGAGGACAAATGAGTAGGGAATGTTCAAAGACAAGGCCCCTGGGTTCATATGAAAATAGTGACAAAGTGAACCTGGATTTTGAACCTTAGCAGCATTTATTGTGTTACTCAACATCCCTCGGGAAACCGCACAAATTCCAGTCCAGAAATGTAATCAGATACTGCCAAGGCTTCCTTCAAACCACAATATCATCAGCCACTTCTCACATCTAAGAGCTTTGGCAAAGAATAATAAGAACGCACTGAGGGAATCTCCCTCGTAAAATTCACAGACTTGGTCCAGAAAAGGCTGAGAAAGACTAAGTGCTGCATTTTAACTTTCCAACACGCCTGGCAGGACACGTGCAACTCCAAAGTTTCAGCACGGCGTATGCTGGTAACTTTTTAACCCAGACACTGCATTCGCAGCTGACTTGTGGCCAAGTGGAGCAGGCGGGAGTGGCGACAATCTGCATCAGTTCAGACTGAAACACAGCATCCCACAGTCCGCACATCCTCCCCATGTCTGCGTGGGTTTCCTCCGATTTCCTCCCACAGTCTGAAAGATGTGCTGATTTGGTGCATTCCTAAATTCTCCCGCCGAACGGGCACCCGGCATGTGGCGGCTAGGGGATTTTCACAGTAACTTCATTGCAGTGTTAATGCAAGCCTACTTTGTATAATTTTCTGGAAATATTTTTCTTTTGAAAATGGCCATTAAACAGGTCAATAAAGTGGCCACCAAGGGTCAGGAGACTATTTTTGCAATCATTTTAACTCGTGCCTGAAAATGTGTGGGGAAAGTCTCAAATGCGAATTGGCCTCTCAGATTCAGAACAATAATCCTTAGCAGCTCAGTGTCAGAGACAAGCTACAGGAGCCAGGATGTGTCAGAAATAGGAGGATGGAATATCAGATGAAGGCTTCCAGTGACCTGATCGTAGCTGGTCAGGGTTACCAATCATTCCCCCATTATGAATAATTCACCCTGGCTCCAAAGCGTTATGCGGGCAACGCAAGACACCCAAACTTGTGAAGACCATAAGAAATAGGAGCAGGAGTCGGCCATCTAGCCCTTCGAGCCTGCCCCGCCATTCAATAAGATCATGGCTGATCTGAAGTGGATCAGTTCCACTTTCCCGCTTTCTCCCCTTAATTCCCCTGTCTATCAGAAATCTATCTACCCCAGACTTAAATATATTCAGCGAGGTAGCCTCCACCACTTCAACGGGCAAAGAATTCCAGAGATTCACCACCCTTTGAGTGAAGAAGTTCCTCCTCAACTCTGATCTGAACTGCCCCCCTCCTCCACTTATTTTGAGGCTGTGCCCTCTAGTCGTGCGATCCTTTCTGAGCGGGAAGAATCTCTCCCCTTCATTATCTTCTAAGTCTATATAAGATCCCCCCTCAGCCTTCTAAACTCTAATTAGTACACACCCAGTCTATTCAATCTCTCCTCATAAGCTAACCCCCTCATCTCCGGAATCAGCCTGGTGATCACGCGACCGAAATTAGTTTCAGATAGCAAATCCATTATTCCAAAAATCAGAGCAAAACCGGGCAGTCTAAAAGAACATCTGCTGTAGAATACCAGCAAGAAATCTCAGAACACCAGGTTAAAGTCCAGCCAGTTCGTTTGATAGTAAACCCACAAGCTTTCGGAAACTCTGTTCCTTCGCCAGGTGTGTGGAAAGTTGAATACCAGCGGTATCGCAAGTCACACCGATCATGAGAATGCTGCAACAATGCTGGTATCTGACCCTGGCTATTGAACCCACCTACACTACCATTTTGTTAGTCACAAGTAGGCTTACATTAACACTGCAATGAAGTTACTGTGAAAATCCCCTAGTCGCCACACTCCAGCGCCTGTTTGGGTCCAATGCACCGAACCAGTGCGTCTTTCAGACTGTGGGAGGAAACCATAGCACCCGGAGGAAACCCACGCAGACGTGGGGAGAATGTGCAGATCTGCACAGACAGTGACCCAAGCTGTCAGGCTCACAGTAACCTCTTTGCTACAATGGAGACAAACACGTGAAGTGTGAACAGTTGCTTTGTTCACAACTTGGAAACGTGCGCTATTCTCTTGAACGGTGTATTTCTCGTGTGTATGAGTGACATAGCTTTTGGGCTTGTGGGGTGAATAATATCTTGCTCGCGCTGTTATTTAAACACTCCTGGAGCTAACTGACACACATATATCTTTGGTGGCACAGTGGTTAGCACTGCTGCCTCACAGTGCCACAGACCGAGGTTCGATTCCCGGCCTTGGGTCACTGTCTGTGCGGAGTCTGCACATTCTCCCCGTGTCTGCATGGATTTCCTCCGGGTGCTCCAGTTTCCTCCCACAGTCTGAAAGATCAAAGACCCAAACAGGTGCCGGAGTGTGGCGACGAGGGGATTTTCACAGTAACTTCATTGCAGTGTGACTGCAAACCGACTTGTGACTGACAAAGAAAATAAAATCTTCCTTTCCAAAAACACACTGGTTACTGACGACATTGGAAAGGATTCAAGATGTTTCGTTGTTGACCCTGTCTAACATTCCAGATTAAACACAAGTCATTGGTGGAGAAAAAGCCCCCATTCAAATGAACAGTTCCAAAATGTCCATTCTACTCTTGCTATTCGGGTCTCTGCTTGTTCATCATTCTAACATTACAACTAACTCATCATCCTATCAATAATTCTTTTGCAGATCTATTCTGACAAAGAAGCGGGTTGAGAACAACCAAACTCATTTACGGTCCTCAGCATCCAAAGATTAGGTTGATAGAATGGCCATTAGTTTCAGGGGGATTAGCAGGGTAAATATGTAGGGTAATGGGGGGGGTAGGGTCTGGGTGGGATTGCTGTCGGTGCAGGCTCGATGGGATGTACTGTAGGGATTCTAGGAAACAGGCAATGTTCACCTCCATCAGCCCTGGACTGAGTTCAACACCAGCTCAGTTCTACATCCAACTCAAATGAGAGCTGGATTGTTCCTTTCATCTCCTTGGTTGCATTTCTCCTTCGTGTTCCCACTGCTGATGTAGTCATTGTGGCTTTCTGGTCAGTCTCATGTGGAATGCTTCCTTCATCTGTTTTTTATAACGTCTCTTTTTTCTGCAATTGGTTTTGCTCCATTTGTTTTCACTGCGTGGGCCCTCCCAATGGCATGCTTTCCTGGCAACCTGTGTTCCTGCAGCGTGTCCCCTGCGCTGACCTCTCCTTACATAGAGTGCCTTCTTCACATCCTGCTCATACAATGGGTAAATTAATTATGCTTAAATTAATTCAGCTCACAGAAGGAAAAATAATTTCAAGCGCCAAAACTTGTACGTACTGTGACGATTGGCAACAAACGTGGCGGCACAGTGGTTAGCACTGCTGCCTCGCAGCGCCAGGGACCCGGGTTTGCATGTTCTCCCCATGTCTGCGTGGGTTTCCGCCGGGTGCTCTGGGTCTGGGTGGGATTGTCGTCGGTGCAGGCTCAATGGGATGTACTGTAGGGATTCTATGAAACAGACCTGTTTCATCCTTTTACAGAGATTTAAGCTTCATAGAGTCAGAGAGGTCTACAGCACAGAAAAGGCCCTTCAGCCCATCGTATCTGCATGTGTCAAAAACAACCACCGAATTATTCCAATCCCATTTTCCAGCACTTGGCCCACAGCATCACAAGGGCCCATCTAAATCCTTCCTCAATGTTGTGCGAAGGTCTCTGTCTCTCCCACCTCGTCAGGCAGTGCGTCTCAGACTCCCACCTCCTCTGGATGAAAATATTTGTCCTCACACCCCCTCCAAGCCTCCTGCCGCGTAACTTAAATCTATACCCCCCTGGTCACTGATTCTTTCGCCAAGGGCAACCGTCTCTTCCTATCTATGCTCTTAATAATTTTATACATCTCAATCATGCACCCTCCCCTCTGCTCCAAGGAAAACAACCCCAGTCTATCCAGTCCCTCTTCGTAACCAAAACTCTCCCAGCCCAGGCAACACCCTGGTATATCTCCTCTGTGCCCTTTCCAATGCTATCACATCCCTCCTACAATGTGGATTCCAGAGCCACACACAACATTCTCGCTGCCAAGAACCAAGAACAGGAAACAGGTCCTTCAAGCCCGCACCGTCCATTTTAACACTCAGTGAGTGCCTTATTCAAGTCTTTCTTCAATCGTCAACACTTTTGTCTACCTCCAGTGGCCCCCACAATAAAGGGGGTGCAAATTTAGGGAATTATATGTGTGCCAGATAAAGGGACATCCAATTCAGGGACAATTTATTGACACCAATCAGCCTAGAAATCACGTTTTTGGGATGTGGGAGGAGACTGGAGAAAACCCACGCGAGCACGGGGAGAATGTGCAAACTCGCACAGACACCGACCCAAGCCGGAGATCCGACCCGGGTCCCTGTAACTGCACAGCAGACAGTGATAGTCACTGAGCTGTCGTGTTGCCCGTCAGCTGGTCCAGTTTAAGCGTACACTAACGCTTCAACTGGGGCTGCAGCCGAACCAACATTTTGCTGATCGCAGCACAAGATCCACGATACCAGAAGCAGCGACGAGCATTTTCCAGTGCGAATTAAAGAGCAGGTACGACCCAAAGGAACCCCTCAGTTGAGCGAGGATCATTACGTTTCCTTCGGAGTTCTTGAGTGTCACTGTATCAGGTTGTTTCAGACTGATTGCTTCATTCCCTGCAGCAAAATACCAGGTTAGGGTGTAACCTCTACATGTTTCTTACAATACTGTCAACTTCCAGCTGTCATTGGGAGGTAGCTGTTTAAATGCCTGTTGGGAGTTTGAGGTTGGCCAATGATTTACCATTGCGGGGATTTCTTTCTGTTTGCCCTTCCGTTCACCCCCCAACTCTTGTTGGGTACAATTACTGTCCAGTAGTCCACACTGGGGCCAGTCTGCATAACACTGATAATGAGTGTTGTTTGCCTATTCAGCATGACTGTGAACCCCCCACACACATGAAGATTTTTTTTTAAGTGATCACAGGCTAGCAATAAGGAATGTTGCTGAATCATCTCTGTTGCAGAACCTGGAAAATGTTTTGATTTGATTTATTGTTGCCCCATGCACTGGTAAACAGTGAAAAGTGCGTACTAAAACATGGGACAATAATAAATCAAAATTGCCCCAAATGGGCAAAGCACACTGTACATAGAGTACACGGGGAGGAGGGAAGGAGAGGGTACAGAAGATACCATTACAATCATGGCAAGGGCATAGACAAAGATCAACTTAATGTATGGTAGGTCTGTTCAAAAGTGTGATGAGATGCCAGCGTTGGACTGGGGTAAACACACTAAGAAGTCTCACAACACCAGGTTAAACTGCATCCTTTAACCTGGTGTCGTCAGACTTCTGACTGTGTTTACCAAAGTATGATGGCAGCAGGGAAGAAGCTGTTCTTGGGTCGATTGGTACATGACTCAGACTTTTGTATCTTTTCCCCAGTGGGAGAGAAAATGTCCAGGGTGATGGATTTTGCTGGCTGCTTTTCTGAGGCAATGGGAAGTGTAGACAGAGTCAACGGATGGGAGGCTGGTTTGCGTGATGGGTTGGGTAAGATTCACAACCTTTTGTAATTTTTTTGCAGTCTCAGGCAGGGCAGGAGCCCATACCAAGCTGTGATACAACCAGAAAGAATGCTTTCTATGGTGCATCTGTTAAAACTGGAGAGAGTTGCAGCTGACGTGCCTAATTTCCTTCGCCTTCTGGTGTCTCGAGCTCAGAATACATATGATGGATTTTCCCCAGTTGGGATAGACTTATCCTTCATCTTGCTGTCGTCCAAGATGCTGAGATGAGTGTCCAACGACAATTCCGCTTGGCTGAATAATTCCACCCTCAAGTCGATGGTGAGTTTTGGGCGCCGTACTTACGCAAGGATGTTTTGGCCTTGGAGGGAGTGCAGAGGAGGTTTACTAGGCTGATGCCGGAGTTGAGGGGGTTGAGCTATGAGGAGAGGCTGAATAAACTAGGCTTGTACTCGTTCGAGTTTAGAAGAATGAGGGGAGATCTCATTGAGACGTATAAGATGATGAATGGGATGGATAGGATAGAGGTGGAGAGACTCTTCCCGCTCAGAAAGGACAGTAGGACTAGGGGGCACAGCCTCAAGATAAAGGGGGGGCGGTTTAGAACGGAGCTGAGGAGGAACTGCTTCACTCAAAGGGTGGTGAATCTCTGGAATTCTCTGCCCGTTGAAGTGGTGGAGGCTGCCTCGCTAAATATTTTTAAGACGCGGGTTGATGGGTTTTTGATAAGCGAGGGGATTAAGGGTTATGGGGAGAGGGCGGGAATGTGGAACTGAGCCACGACAGATCAGCCATGACCTTATTGAATGGCGGGCCAGGCTCGAGGGGCCAGATGGCCTACTCCTGCTCCTATTTCTTATGTTCTTATAAAAGCCATGGGGAGTCTGGTGGGATTGTCTGCCTCCACCAGCTTTGCTGCCCACTGAAAACAGTGGTGGGTGAGTGGAATGGGCTGCCCTCGGTGGCGGGAGAGACGAACTCATTGGGGTCTTTGAAGAGGCTTCTGGATGAGTCCATGGGATTTAATGGGATTGAGGGTTATAGATAGGCCTGGTAGGTATGGATAAGATTGGCGCAATTTGTGGGCCGAAGGGCCTGTTTGTGCTGTAGAGAGGGGAGGCGATAACCCACCCTTTATGCTACCAATCGTGATCAGACAGCTTCTTGGTTGACTCATCACATGCCTGGCCTCACGCTCCAGCCATTAGTTGGCCAACACATCCACCCTCACTGCTTGCCTACCCAAGTCAGGAACAAAGATTTATTGGATGATTCTTGCCTCTCAGCCAGACAGCCTTTATTTCCCCCATTTTCAACGTTTTTATATCTGTCAAAGAGACATGTTCACAGAAAATGAAAAAAAAAATATGCAGACTCCACACAGTCACCCGAGGACAGAGTCATAAGAACATAAGAAATAGGAGCAGGAGTAGGCCATCGAACCTGCCCCGCCATTCAATAAGATCATGGCTGATCTGATAGTGGTTCAGTTCCACTTACCCGCCTGCTCCCCATAACCCTTAATTCCCTTATCGACCAGAAATCTATCTACCCGTGACTTCAACATATTCAACGAGGTAGCCTCCACCACTCCAATCAAACCCAGGTCCCTGGTGCTGTGATGATGTCTCGATGATTTTTCTCCAGGGTCACACGCACAGCACGAGTCCTGGGTTTGATTCCTAATTCCTGGGGACTCCAAACCATTGCTGAAATGTTGTCAACTCTACAATCGACCTGAATCTCCGGATGTTGCTATCCCTTTCCCACCCTTCAAAAGCCTCATCAGGGCTTACCTTGCACTTGGAGTGATCTCTATCCTCCAGCCTAGACCTATAACTCTTCATGTTAGATTCCTTGGGGTGTCTTATTACATGGACCCACCCTTGGGCAAGCTGGTCCAGTGTTTGAAACAGCACTCAGAACACTTTGCTACATTAACCGAGGCAGAGCGTATCGGAGTGGGGAGGTTTTTCTTCTCGAACAGTGTAAAAAGCTAGTTAGATCACAGGTAGAGTATTGTGCACAATTCCAATCACCACGTTACAGAACAGATTTATGAGGATGCAGTCCGAAAGGAGAACGTTAGCAAGCAGGAAAGATTGAATGGGCTGCAACAGGGGAAAGCTGGAGGGAGATTGAACTACAATGTATAAAGTTGGGAGGAACCTGGATGGAATGGATAGGAAGAACCCATTTCCGATTGCAGAAGTGACAATAACTGGATGATATACATTTAAAGTAACGTACGGGAGAATTAAAGGGGGGAAGTTCGTGGGAAACATTTTCAACTGGAGCGTGCTAGGGCTCTGAAACTCACTGACTGAAAAGGGCCACAAAGCCAGACCTCCTCATTCCATTTAATAAATATCTGAATACACATTTAGACGACGGACACTATAGTGTTTACCACAGCCCAAGAAAGTGGCATTCGGCCTGCAAACTCTCGTCTTCAATTGACCCTGACAGTGTGTTGAATTTTAATTTTCGACCAGTCTAAGTAAATATTTATTGCTTCTCTTCAATTCTCACCAACTTTTCCAGATGCACCATTCTTTCTGGTTGGATCACAGCTCGGTATGGCTCCCGCTCTGCCCAAGACCGCAAAAAAACTGCAAAATGTCGTGAATGAAGCCCAATCCATCACGCAGACCAACCTCCCATCCATTGGCTCTGTCTATACTTCGCACTGCCTTGTAAAAGCAGCCAGCATCATCAAGGAACCAAGCACGCCGGACATTCTCTCTTCCACCTCCTTCCATCGGGAAAAAGGTACAAAAGTCTGAGGTCACGTACCAACTGACTCAAGAACAGCCTCTTCCCTGCTGCCATCAGACTTTTGAATGAATCTATCTTGTATTAAGTTGATGTTTCTCGACATCCCAGCTGTGACTGTAACACTATATTCTGCACTGTCTCATTTCCTTCTCGGTACATGGTCTGGATAGCACCCAAGGAACAGAACTTCTCATGGTATTCCAATACAAGTGACAATAATAAATCAAATCAAAATAAACACTGCATTATTGGTTATCTGTTCCTCCACTCCCCCTGTGAAGTGCCTTGGGATATTTTTCTCCACTAATGGTGCTGATAGAACCATAGAATTCCTGCAGGGCACAAAGAGGCCCATTGAGTCTCCATCGACTCTCCAAAAGAGCATCTTATCAAGCTAATCCTCCCCCACCTGCCCTATCCCACAACCCCATGCATTTATTCCACATCTTTGGACACTGAAGGGCAATTTAGCATGGCCAATCCACCTCACCCTCACATCTTTGGACTGTGGGAGCAACCCGGAGCACCTGGAGGGGACCCACGCAGATATGGGGAGAATGTGCAGACTCCACACAGTCGCCCGAGGCCAGAATCGAACCCAGGTCCCTGGCGCTGTGAGGCCACTGAGCTGCCCCATGAATTGTGAGAATATGAATTTCTTTTCATGTGTAGTCTACTGTTTATGTCGGGAAATTGTTGTTCCCTTAATTGGTAAGGGAATAGAGTATAAGGGAGACAATGAAATGGTGATATTGTCATTGGATTAGTAATCCAGAGACCCAGGGTATTGCTCTGGGGATCCCGATTCAAATCCCACCATGGCAAATGATAACATTTCAATTCAATAACAAATTGGATTTGGATTTATGGGCAGCACAGTAGCACAGTGGTTAGCACTGCTGCTTTACAGCTCCAGGAACGTGGGTTCGATTCCCAACTTGGGCCACTGTCTGTGTGGAGTTTGCACATTCTCCTCGTGTCTGCGTGGGTTTCCTCCGGGTGCTTCGGTTTCCTCCCACAATCCAAAGATGTACGGGTTGGGTTGATTGACTGTGCTAAAATTGCCCCTTAGTGTCCTGGGATGGGTAGGTTAGAGGGATCAGTGGGCAAACGTGTAGGGAGATGGGCCTGGTTGGGTTTGTGGTCGGTGCAGACTCGATGGGCCTGTTTCTGCGTTCATGTTTGTTACAAGTCCACTGATGACCATGAAACCATTGCTGATTGTCATAAAAATCCGAGTTCACTAATGTCCTTCGGGGAAGACAAACTGCTGCCTTTCCTTGATCTGGGCCTACACATGACTCCAGAGCCATGGCAACGTGGTTGGCTCTTCAATGTTCTCTGAAACAGTCATTCAACTCAAGGGCAATTCGAGATGGGCAATAAATGCTGACCCAGCCAGTGACACTCACATCCCACAGACAGATTTAAAACTTGATAGCTCACTCCTGATGCGTATCTCTCTTTTCAGTCATATTCTTTTTTTTGTCTTCTCTAAGGGGGGGTTCAGAGCATTACGACTTCCTCTTACTACAGGTTCTAAAATGGGAAATTCAATGCTTTGTAAATCTTGTGTCATGTGGTTTGTTGTCTGTCTCGAGTGGCTTGAACTGGAACCTGAAAATATGCTGCTATCATTGACTTCAGGCCCCAGGAAAATTCTTCTAAACCAGGCTTTATTAGCATAGAAACTACAAGCAGGAGTAGGCCATTTGGCCCCTCGAGCCTGCTCATTATGATCGTGGCTGATCATTGAATTCGATATCCTGACTCCCCCGTCCCGTATCCCTTGATCCCTTTAGTCCAAGAGCAATATCGAATTTCTTTTTGAAATCACGCAATGTTTTGGTCACAACTACTTTCCACGGTAGTGAATTCCACACTCTGGGTGAAGAAATTTCTCCTCACCTCAAACTATGACCTCCGGACTCCCCACCATTGCCAACATTCTTTCTGAATCTACCCTGTCCAAACCGATTAGAATTTTCTAAGATTTTATGAGATCCCGTCTCACCCTTTTAGACTCCAATGAATAGAATCCTAATCTGTCCTCACATGACAGACCTTCCGTTCCAGCAATCAGCCTGGTAAATCTTGGCTGTACTCCCTCTGTAGCAATGACATCCTTTCTCAGATAAGGAGGCCAAAACTGCACACAATACTCCAGCTGTGGTCTCACCAACACCCTCTGCAATTACAGTAAAACATCCCTATCCCGATACTCAAATCGTAAGGTAGTGTTTACCCCACTAACTTTCTCTGTGGAAATTTCGGGGGCGAGATGTCACTTGCTGTGTCGAGATGCCAAAATAGGGCAAAACTTGAAAGGAATAAAATATGGAGTTGGGAGGTAATGCTGCAGCTTTATAAGACCCTTGTCAGACCCCACTTGGAGTACTGTGCGCAGTTCTAGTCACCTCACTACAGGAAGGATGTGGAAGCTATTGAGAGGGTGCAGAGGAGATTTACAAGGATGTTGCCTGGATTGGGAGGCATGCCTTATGAAGATAGGTTGAGGGAGCTCGGTCTCTTCTCCCTGGAGAGACAAAGGATGAGGGGATGACCTGATAGAGGTTTATAAGATGTTGAGAGGTATCTATCAGGTGGATTCCCAGAGGCTATTTCCCAGGGCTGAAATGGTCGCTACCAGAGGACACAAGTGCTGGGGAGTAGGTACAGAGGATTAAGTTTTTCACTCAGAGGGTGGTGGGCGAGTGGGATCGGCTGCTGTTGGTGGCGGTGGAGGTGGTCTCGTTGGATGTTCTCTGGATGAGAACATGGGATTTAATGGGACTGAGGGTTATAGATAGGCCTGGTAGGTAGAGATACGATTGGTGTAACTTGTGGGCCGAAGGGCCTGTTTGTGCTGTAGTGTTCTATAACAGTCATACATTTAAATGTAAAATCTGTGCACCTGATTTGCCAAGTACGTGACACGTCTTAGGGAAGAAATCCAGCAATCGGCAAAAAAAAGAATGCTGCTATTTAGTGAAGTGAGGGGCCACACAATGCATGCGTGTCTGAAATACGTCAGAATTGCCCTGATGAATAATGCACATTATCCTGCAAATAGTTAAAAGAATGAAATGTACTGATACTGAAACGTAGGCTCAGGATCTTTAAGATATTCAGCCTTCATTTTTCGCTCGGGTTCCATGTTACCTTGACTGAGGGGGTCAGGTCGTTGAGGTCGATTTGGACAGTGACCTTTCAGAGAGTTGGTTACAAGCAGCACCTGGGCGTTCGATATTAAAAATTCCAAATTACTGTTGTGAGGGAGGGTCACTGTTGTTGCAAATGACGCACAATTCCAGATGTTTTACCCCTCATTAAAACCTGTTGCACAAGGTGACGCCCTTCCAAGAGATGCTTAAAATGGTGTAAAAATAGAAAGCAAAGTTTTATTGCCTTTTTTTTATTGGAACTTGAGGCCAACAGATGTCAATATTCAGAGACGATATTCATGACCAAGGCCATGAGTTCCTCAAATCCACCTCTTCACAAGTTACATAAGAAATAGGAGTCGTCGGCCATCTCGCCCTTCAAGCCTGCCCCGCCATTCAATAAGATCACGGCTGATCTTAAGTGGATCGGTTCCACTTTCTCCCCATAAATTGAAGCCTGCGACACATCAACTATCTTGCATGACGTATAAACCTGGATTTTTTTTATTAACTTGGACATACGCATTGATCTCTCTCTGCTGGAACGTGACAAAATATTTTTGTACAGTTATTTACTGAACACGTAATGCTCAGTAATGAGTAAATTGCATGGACAATAGTACTCATTAGAACCAAAGCATTGCCATCACTTACTTCCCCTCACATGATGCATTTCCCGAGGGGAGGACACAAACAATGTCTGGGAAGGGCAGTGTACAATGGAAGGATTGTGTTTCAAAGTATGTCTAACCATTAGGAGCTGCGAATGGATGAGCCATGACAATAGCCTGCTTTCTCTTTAGCCGAGATCAAGACTAATGGTGGTCCAATGCCTGCTGATCCATGACGTACTGTGCTAATAACACTGATCAACTTCACAAAAACAACTTTGCCCAGTTCCAGCCACTGCTTCAGAAATTCTAAAATTTGCCAAACCATTGCTGGTCTATCAAACACGTGGCAAGGGCAGCTGGGGCGTAATATTTGCAAGCACAAAGTATTCTTTTCCTCTTTCCATGCATGCCGCAACCTCCGTTCAATAAAATAACTTGTGAACCGTCCAAAGGAGTGGCATGGTGGCATAGTTAGCATTGTTGCCTCATAGTGCCAGGGATTGGGGTTCAATTTTGGCCACGGGTCCCTGCTGTAGTCCAGCACCTGTCTCTGCTGCAATCCAGCAGTGGAGTTTGCACGTTCTCTCCGTCTCTGCGTGGGTTTCCTCCGGGTGCTCCAGTTTCCTCCCACAGTCTGAAAGACGTGCTAGTTAGGTGCATCGGTCATGCTAAATTCTCCCTCAGTGTACCCGAACAGACACAGGAGTGTGGCAATGAGGGGATTTTCACATTAACTTAATTGCAGTGTTAATAGGGTTTATTTATTAGTCACAAGTAAGGCTTGCATTAAAGCTGCAATGAAATTATCGCAAAATTCCCCTAGTCACCACAATCCAGCGCCTGTTCGGGTACGCAGAGAAATTACCATGGCCATGCACCGAACCAGCACATCTTTCAGACTATGGGAGGAAACTTGAGCACCGGGAGAAAACCCACGCAGACACGGGGAGAACGTGCAGGCTCCACACAGATCGTGAACCAAGGCTCGGAATCAATCCCGGGTTCCTGCTGCTGTGATGCAGTGCTCAGCACTGTGCCACCGTGCTGCCCAGTAAACCTACTTGTGACACTAATAAATAAACTTTAAGATGTGCAGGTTAGGGGGGGACTGGCCATGCTAAATTGCCCCTTAGTGTTCAAAGATGTGTAGGTCAAAGGATTAACGGGGGAGGGAGGTAATTATGTGGGACAATGGGGATTGGGCCTGGGTGAAGTGCTTTGTCAGAGAGTTGACGCAGACTCGATGGGCCAAATGGCCTCCTTCTACACTGTAGGGGTTCTAAAGTTAACTTATTGTTCAACATCAAACTATTTGAAGATCTTTTCTTGGAATAAAAAGCAGTCTGGTTTTTCTTTGCGAGCTTCTGCTGGAATGCGAATGCGCTCCTTTACTCAATATTCATCACGAGTTCCAGCAATTTCCGGCTCTAACTCGAATTCCAGGACGGCACGGTGGCCCAGTGGTCAGCACTGCTGCCTGACAGCGCCAGGGACCTGGGTTCAATTCCTGGCTTGGATCACTGTCGTGTGTGGAGTTTGCACATTCTCCCTGTGTCTGCGTGGGTTGCAGCAGTGGCAGATGTCAGTGGTGGGGCTTTTAATAAAATGGGGGCGTCTGACACCCTGTTCCTCACCCAGCTCTAGGTTGGAGAATTAGTATCCGAGCATCTAGGGTGATCACCTCATGCTGTGAGGCCTTCTCCCCGTCTTCCTCCTCCCTCTTCCAGCAGCTGGTCCTGCTCGGTGTCACCTCTGTTCATTCAAAAACATCTTCAAAAGGAACTCACTCACTTCAAGAGCTCTAGCTGCGCCATCCTTGAATATACTTAGGACTGAGATCGAAACATTCTCGTTCTCACAGGGTATGAAAGGATGTGGGGAATGAGTGAGGAAATGGAGTCTAAGCCCACAATCAGCCATGATGGAGCAGGCTTAATGACCAATATTGTCTACTCCTGCTCCTGTTTCAAGAGAAGCTCAACTGATTGCACCATGTCAAAGAGCAAGTGGTCTCTGCTTCATCACAGGCAAAGGTCCCTCAGCATCTTGCCCACCCAATCCGTGTACAACTCAGCAACTGTTAACCACTTTAAACAGCAGCATGTTGCCCAGTTGTCAGTGCTGTTGCCTCACAGCACCGGATTCGATTCCAGCCACGGGTCACTATCTGTGTGAAGTCTCTCCTTGTCTGCGTGTGTTTTCTCTGGGTGCCCTGGTTAGGCGCACTGACCACGCTAAATTCTCCCTCAGTGGGTGGGTTAGGTTGATTGGCCATGATAAATTGACGCGAGTGTCAGAGGGACGAGCAGGGTAAATATGTGGGATAACGGGGATCGGGCTGACTCGATGGGCCGAACGACCTTCTGCACTGTCGGGATTCTAATCAACTTGTGAAAACCACCAAAAACTCTCCTGCACTAAGAGCAACAATCAGCACAAAGCAACGAGGCAGTAAAAAGTTGATGATGGTTTTGAAATTGGTGGTGGACTGTGCTGTCTGCTGTTGGACAAGTGTGCGACTTGAGAGAGGACATTAAGTCGAACCTGAAGCTTCAGAGGGTCAGCCTTGGTGGCAGCTTAGCATCACTGCCCTCACTAAAGTGGCATTTCAGGAGCGCTCATGCTCTTTAGCCTTGTCTTAGAGCTGCATACAATCTTGAATGAGGGGAGTTCTAAATCCTGCAGAACCAGTTTAAACATCATCAACTGCTTTCAGACTCCATATAAAAATGCTCACTGCATTTTCAAACTGATTTCAGTTTGCTCAAGCCGATTTCACTGGTTATCAACATTAACCAGGACGGCACGGCAGCACAGTGGGTTAGCACTGCTGCTTCACAACTCCAGGGTCCTGGGTTCGATTCCCGGCTCGGGTCACTGTCTGTGTGGAGTTTGCACATTCTCCTCGTGTCTGCGTGGGTTTCCTCCAGTTTCCTCCCACAGTCCAAAGATGGGCACGTGAGGTTGATTGGCCGTGCTAAGAAATTGCTCCTTCGTGTCCTGAGATGCATAGGTTAGAGGGATCAGTGGGTATAATATGTAGGGATATGGGGGTAGGGCCTGGGTGGGATTGTGTTTGGTGCAGACTCGATGGGCCGAAGGGCCTCTTTCTGCACTGTAGGGTTTCTATGACTCATTATAAATTGTGAGGACTCAGTGTTGTCACTATGACTGTGCACCCCCGAGCAATGGTGTGGCAAATTGCCCTGCCTATTCAGATGCCCAATCTCAGCATCCCGGCAAACCCCCCCTCAAGGCTTCTCAGAGTTGCTGCCAGACCCATAATTTGTGCCAAAATTAGCCCGTTTGACCCGACGTCCTTCTCTTTGCTGAGACTAAGTGTTTCGACATTCCACAATAAGTGTGTGTGGTCCCCAGCTCTTCCTCACAGCAAATAGCATTGAGCACTCCTCACTGGGGAACTCATTATCCATAGATAGAGTAAATACTCTCCTGTGGCATTGGTTGTAATCGGCCAAAGGGTTTTCTGGCATTTAAATCAGATACCTAGATTTATCAGGAATATTGTCGGCACACTGCAGTGTAAACATGGCGGCGTCCCACTCATCATTGTAATAAAGATGATTGATTGAAGCAATAAATCAAAGACTGATGTTGTTAATGGTATCTTACAAATATCGAAGAGGTGATCTCATTGATACAATTTGGAAGGTGCCTGTCCATTTACCAATCAGGTAGAGACACTGATGATTCACAACTGTTTTATTGTTACACTACAGTCCAGTGCAAACATCAGTTCCCGCTCCTCCCTGCTCAACCCACTTCCTGGGCCAGCACGGTGGCACAGTGGTTAGCACTGCTGCCTCATGGCGCCAGGGACAACGGTTCAACTTCCAGCTGAGGTCACTGTGTGGAACCTGCACATTTTTCTGTGTGGGTTTCCTCCGGGTGCTCTGGTTTCCTCCCACAGTCTGAAAGACTGCAGGTGCATTGGCCGTGCTAAATTCTCCTCTTCACTGATCCCAAATTGTTGCTAGACTGTGGCGGCTAGGGGATTTTCACAGTAACTTCATTGCAGTGTTAACGTAAGCCTACTTGTGACTTATAAATACATAAACCGAAAAACTTTCAACTGTCTGGAAATGCAATCCTCCCTCTTGGGAGGTCGACCCCAGTTCTTAAATTAAAGCATCTCTCAGCATCACCTAATCTCAATTCACTCTGAATCCTTCCCTGGTTTATTCTTAAAGAGACCTGCATTTCTGACATTGCCATTTGAACAGTGTCTGCTGCATTGTTCCTGGACCAATCGTCCAGAAATGCAGGTAATGGTCCGGGGACTCAGCAAAGATTTATTAAGACGCTCTCGGGATTTGATGGATTGAGTTACAAGGAGGGGCTGGATAGACCGGGACTTTTTCCCTCTGGAGGGTAGGAGACTGAGGGGTGACCTTCTCGAGGTCTACAAAACAATGACGGACACAGACAAGGTAGACAGTCAATGTCTTTCCCCAAACTTGAGGAGCCTAAAACTAGAGGGCAAAGGTGAGAGGGGAGAGATACAAAAGTGTCCAGAGGGGCAATTTTTATCCCCCACACAGAGGGTGGTGAGCATGTGGAACAAGCTGTCAGAGGCAGTACTAGAGGCAGATACAATTTTATCTTTTAAAAAGCAATTGGGTAGTTACACGGCTATGATGGGTACAGAAGGATATGGGCCAAATTTGGGCAATTGTGATTAGTTTAAGGGTTTTAAAAAAAAAAGGCAGCATGGACAAGTTGGGCCGAAGGGCCTGTTTCCATGCTGTAAACCTGACTCAGGTTCGAATCCTGCGATGGCAGATGGTGAAATTAAAAAATTTTGAGAAAAACCCAGAATTAAAAGTCTACTGATAACATTGAAACCATTGTTGTCAGAACCCGTCTGGTTCACTGATGTCCTTCAGGGAAGGAAATGTGCTGTCTCTACCCAGTCTGGCCTACATGTGGCTCCAGAACCACGGCAATGTGGCCGACTCTCAAAACGCCCTCAGTGGCGGGCAATAAAATGTTGGCCCAGCCAGTGACGCCCACACCATGAATGAATTTTTAAAAAGTTAGAACTGCCCTTGAACGCTCAAGTTTTAAAACGTTGTGTGGGTAACAGGTTAAAAATGTGAGCCGAAACTGGCGCAGTGAGGGAGACTGGATGTCTCGTGTTGTTATACTGATATAAAAGGCACCAGTCACTCATAAAAGGTGACTTAATTTATGAAGAGACGCAGGAGAGCAGATATTCATGAATAGAATGCGTTGAGGCGTCAGCTTCAGAACTGTGTGTGTACCCACTGCTCAATGGCAAAGATGAAACTCAAGGCCAGAACTTTCCAACTGTTCCTGCGAGCAGGATTTTCCCATCCCGCTACAGCGAATGGTGATTTGACTTGTCGCCAAATTCCCCGTCTTCACGGCAGTGGGACTATGGTGTGAATGGTGTCTAGATCGCATGAGGCATTTCCTTTCGAATGATGTCATGCTGCTAGCCCTGAGAGCAAGGTTTCCCCCAAAACACTCCTGGCCACAAAAACCACGAGATGAAGCATGTGTGATGAGTTGTATCATATTAGGATGTGGAATAGTGGGTGATTCAGTGATGGTAAAGCCATTCAGAGTCAAGAGGAGACATTTGGATTCTCTCAGAGGTGGTCATTGTCTGGCACAAGTGTTTCTTCCCATTTATCTGCCCAAGCTTGCATATTGTCCAGGACTTGCTGCGTATGGACGCGGATTGCTCGGTATCTGAGGAGTTGCGAACGGTGCTGAGCATTTGTATAGTCACTGTTGTTCGTCCATTGTCATCGATGAGGACCTCAACACCATTAGTCATTTTGAGACTGGTTGTGATGTGTCTGAAGATGACTGATCAGGGCCAATTTGGGCACAGAGTGTCCTGGCACATATTGGACAGACTTATGTAGACACTGTAGTTGCGCTGGTGGCTCTGGATTTGCGTAGCTCGAGCTTAAGTTGTGCTTCAGCAATACACCTTGCTTTGTGAGCCTTTGTGGGTGAGGCAGTGCCAGGTCGGGCAGTTTTGTGCCAGCATTTCCCAGGTGGTCACGTCAATGTCAAACAACTTCAGTTTAGTCATTCGAGAACATGTCACTTCCAATATGGTGATAGATGGAAGGTCATTGATGAAGCAACTGAAGATGGTTGGGCCTTGGTCACTACCCTGAGCGAATCCTGCCATGATGTCCTGAAGCTGACTTGACTGACATCCAACAATCACAACCATCTACCTTTATGCCAGGTATGACTCCACCCAGAGAGATTTTCCATTGACTCCAGTTTTGTTAGTTCTTCTTGATGCCACACTCCGTCAAATGCAGCCTTGATGCCAAGGGCAGTCACTCTCACCTCAGTGGTGATGGCAACAGAGAGAAACATTTCTCACAGAGCAACCTTTGGATGCTTGAGTTGAACCATACATCTGAGCCTTGTCTGAATTGCTACATCATTTGTGCATAAATAGCATGAAGACTGTCAGCCTCACTATCATTCTGGCAGAGAAATTTGGGCCAATATTTAGAAAGTGACCGAGCGACAACTTTAGGGAACACCCTATAACCTCTCATCCTGAGTTAGTGTTCACCCTCACACAGTCAATCAACATGCACTGACATCAGATCCAAGCTTGGCTACGATGGAGACTGTAGCTTAGCGAGAAACTAGAAGCAGGAATAGGCCATTTGGCCCTTCGAGCCTGCTCCACCGCTCATTATGTCATCAAATTCAATTTCCAGAATTCCCCTTCCTCCCTTATCCCTCCAGCTACATCTAATTTCTTCTTGAAATCACACAATGTTTTGGTCTCAACTACATTTTGTGGTAGTGAATTCCACCGCCCTTTGGGTGAAGACATTTCTCCTCACCTCAGCTCTAAAAAAGATTTACCCCTCATCTTTAAACTATGACCACTTGTTCTGGATTCCCGCACCATCGGGAACATTGTTTCGGAATCTACCCTGTCTAACCCTGTTGCAATTTTATAAGTTTTTAAGAGATCCCCTCTCACTCTTCTAAACTCCAGTGAGTATAATCCTAACCGACTTGGCCTCTCCTATGATCAGACACTGAGATTTGGCATAGTTTTGTTCTGATCAGAAGGACTGCCTTGATGTAGGTTTTTCTCTTGATAACATAGAACATCGAACACTACAGCACAAACAGGCCCTTCGGCCCACGAGTTGCGCCGATCACATCAACACCTATCTATAACCCCCAATCCCATAAAGCCCCATATACTCATCCAGAAGTCTTTTAAAAGACCCCAGCGAGTTCGCCTCCACCACCGACGGCAGCCGATTTCACTCACTCACCACCCTCTGAGTGAAAAACTTACCCCTAACATCACTTCTGTACTTTCCTCCCCGCACCTTAAATCTGTGTCCTCTCATAGCGACCATTTCAACCCGGGGAAATAGCCTCTGAGAATCCACCCTATCTATACCTCTCAACGTTTTATAAACCTCTATCAGGTCGCCTCTCAACCTTCGTCTCTCCAGGGAAAAGAGACCCAGCTCCCTCAACCTAACTTCATAAGGCATGCCTCCCAATCCAGGCAACATCCTTGTAAATCTCCTCTGTACCCTTTCAATAGCTTCTACGTCTTTCCTATAGTGAGGCGACCAGAACTGCGCACAGTACTCCAAATGAGGCCTGACAAGGGTCTTATAAAGTTGCAGCATTACCTCCCGACTCCGAAACTCAATCCCTCGATTAATGAAGGCCAGTACACCGTACGCCTTCTTGACCACCTCTTCCACTTGCGAGGCCGATTTAAGAGTCCTGTGGACCCGGACCCCAAGATCCTTCTGCTCTTCAACAAGCGAAGAGAACACCCGAGATTTATGCCGACTTCAACTTGCATTTCAAATTATTTCCAAAAATACTCTCTCGTTTCAAAACAATGTAATTGGATCCCATGTGATAATATGTTTGCTCATTAAAGAAAGTGTCAGGCAGTATTTTCCTCCTTAACTCCAGCGACACAATTAATTCTGCCTAAACCAGGAAGAGTGCAGCTTTGCGACAGGTTCCTACTCGCCCATGTTGCTTGAACGCACAACATAAACACAGCCTCAGAGAAAACACTGTTCAATGAGCTAAAGCAAAGGACTTCAGATGTCAGAAATCTCGTCGAAATCGAAAATGGCTGGAGATACTCAACGGGTGAAAAAAACCATGTTAACATTTCGGGCCAATTGCTGGAATTTTACCGGCTTGCTGATCTTGGAATTGGGGAGGGCGAGACTCGCAGAATGGCATTCTCCAATGGCCTGGAATGGGATCTTACGAGTCCCAAGCAGGCAAGGCAGTAAAATTCCAGCAAATGACATTTTGGGCAGGATTTTCCAGCCTTGCTTGCCCCGAAATTGGAAAATCCCGCCTGAGGGCAACAGATCGATGGTCTGCTCCTCACGCACTCCGATTCTCGTGACAGACAAGATGGCAAAATTCTGGTCTTTCAGTGTCACAAGTAGGCTTGCATTAACAGTGCAATGAAGCTACTGTGAAAATCCCCTAGTCGCCACACTCCAGCCCCTGTTCGGGGACACAGAGAATTTAGCCAATGCACCTAACTAGGACGTCTTTTGACTTGTGGGAGGAAATTGCAAGGTCCAGAGGAAACCCATGAAGACAACATGCAAAATCCACACAGTGACCCAAGCCAGGGATCGAACCCAGGTCTGATGCTGTGAGGCAGCACAGCTAACCACTGTTCCACTGCTCTGTGTCAGAACTAGGACAGTTAAGAGAGATAACAGGTAGGGAGGCTGCAAAAGGGGAAGGGGAGAATGGAACAAATGGGAAGATGAATGATAGAGTGGCAGGACAGATAAATAATAAAGGGACGATGGTACAAGGTAAGAGTGTGTGGTAATGAGACAAGGAAGAAGAGTATTTTCTCAAAGGAGGAATAAAAGGAAGAACCATCTCTCTGGAAAAGTGATCAGTGGGTTCTGACCTGAAATTGTGAAATTCAATAACGTATGTGAAAAGTTATGAAAATGTCTAAAAATTGCCCCCATCTCAAACTTCTTCCACTCCTGGCAAAAGATGGTCAATCCAAAATGTTCAATGTTTCACTCTTGGCAGATAGAGAGAGGTGGTGGCTCAGTAGTGTTGTCATTGTGGTTATAATCCAGAGACCTGGGCACATGGTTTCAAATCCCACTGCAGCAGATGATGGAATTTCAATTCAATTAAGAAGTCTACTGATGACCATAAAACAGATATTAATTATCATAAAAATCGATCTGGTTCACTAATTGTCCCTTTAGGGAAGGAAATTTGCTGTCCTTACCTGAATTGGTTTGGTCTATGTGATGCACAGCAACGTGGTTGACTCTTAGAATGGCCAAACTAGCCATTGTTGTATTCAATGGTTACAAAATCTACAAAAACAATCAACCGAGATGTATCATCTGGCATTGACCCAGGCACCAGAAATAACAACGGAAAATCCAACCCTGTTGACCCTGCAAAGTCCTCCTCACTAATAGCCAGGGGCTTGTACCAAAATTGGGGGAGCTGTTTCACAGACTAATCGAGCAACAGCCTCTCGTTCCTCAGAAGACTAAGGAAATTTGGCATGTCCGCAACAACACGCACCAACTTCTACAGATGCACCATAGAAAGCATTCTCCAGTTTTTTTTTGACAGCTTGGTATGGATCCTGTTCTGTCAGAGGCACAAACCATGTACAAAAGCTTGTGAACGTAGCCCAGTCCATCATGCAAAACAGCCTCCCATCATCCATCTACACTTCCCACTGCCTCAGAAAAGCAACCAGCAGAATCAAGGACCCCACACATTCTCTCTTCCACCTTTTGGAAAAAAGATACCAAGGTCTGAGGTCACGTGTCTACCAACTCAGAATAGCTTCTTCCCTGCTGCTATCAGACTTTTGAATGGACCTACCTCACATTAAGTTGATCTTTCTCTACACCCGAGCCACGACTAATACTACATTCTGCACTCTCCTTTCCTTCTCTATGTACAGTCTGCTTTGCCTGTATAGTACATAAGAAACAATACTTTTCACTCCATGCTAAAACATATGACAATCATAAATCAAATCAAATGCCTGATAGAATCACCTTTACATTACTTACAGATAATTCCCTCGACTGTACCATCACCAAGGCATGACAGATCCAGCAGAAGTGGCCAGGTCCTGGTGAAGGAACAAACAAGAGGGATGTCAGAAGTTGCAACGTGACATCGATCAGATGCAAGACTGGGCAGATAAGTGGCAGATAGACTTCAACCCAGATAAATGTGTAGTGGTACATTTTGGCAAGTCAAATGGGATGAAGGAATATAATATTCAGGGTAAGACTCTTAGCATTGTGGAAGATCAGAAGGATCTTGGGGCCCAGGTTCATATGACTCAAATCTGCTTTGCAGGTAGAGGATATGGTTAAGAAGGCGTACGGTGTCCTGGCCTTCATCAATCGAGGGATTGAGTTTAGGAGTGGGGAGATGAAGCTGCAGCTTTATAAGACCCTGGTCAGATCCCACTTGGAGTACTGTGTGCAGTTCTGATCACCTCACTACAGGAAGGAGATGGAAGCCATAGCAAGGGTGCAGAGGAGATTTACAAGGATGTTACCTGGATTGGGTGATATGCTTTATGAGGATAGATTGAGAGAGCTTGATCTTTTCTCCTTCAAGAGACACAGAATGAAAGGGGACCTGATAGAGGTGTGTAACATGATGAGGGGTATTGATCAGGTGGACTCTGAGGCTTTTTCCCCAGGGCTGAAATGGCTGCTACAAGAGGACACAGGTTTAAAGTGCTGGGGGAAGTTGGTACAAAGATGTCAGGGGTAAATTTTTCACTCAGAGGGTTGTGGGGTGAGTGGAATCAGCTGCTGTCAATGGTGGTTGAGGCAAATTCAATACAGTCTTTTAAGAGACTTCTGGATGGGTAAACGGGACTTAATAGGATTGAGGGCTGTAGGTAAGCCTAGTCGGTAGGGGCAAGATCAGTGCAACTTGTGGGCCAGAGGGCCTGTTTGTGCTGTAGTTTTTCTATGATTCTATAAGAGGGAAAAACATACTTGATTTCATCCTCAGGAACATTAGTTATAGCCAAAAAAGGTCAACTTGTCTGACACAGACACATCTGTCCATGACAGTATCAGCAGGAGTGACCACCACACAGTCCTTGTGAGGCCTATTTCCACATTGAGGAGATCCTACATTGTGTTGTACTGCACTAAATCACTGTGCTAAATGGGACAGACTTTAAACAAATCAAAAAACTCAAGACTGGGCATCCATGAGGCCTTGTGGGCCTTCAGCAGCAGAATTGTACTGAGCCACAGCCTGTAACCCAGTACATTCCCCACTCTACCATTACCATCAAGCCAGGCTTTCAACACTGGTTCAATGACGAGTGCAGGAGGAAAAGCCAGAGATAGCACCAGGCATATCTAAAAATGAGGATTCAATGTTAATTCCAATGCCAGCAAATGGTAGAAGAATGATAGAGGTTTGTCTTTTACCTTCAGCAAATTTCTACAACTAACAAACTCCCAACACTCCATCACACCCAATTTTTCCAGTTGTGTCCATTTATACTCTTGAGGAGGTTGAGCCAATGATCATCAGCTGCCTTTAACAATCCAATTAGTTTAACAATGTCATTGCCAAAAGACACAATTGCTGACACATTGACAGTTAATCTGGTGAGGCAACAACATGACTTGCATGGTTCTCAAGAGACGTGCCCTTTCTGCAATCTTGCAGAGTCCGTAGACCATGTCTATGTTAAACGCACAAACTTTTTGGTTTTCTCAAAAACCTTTTACTGATATTTTGTTTGCACTTCAGTCACACACACACACTCCTGATCTACAGACACCCGGTGTGGAGCGGGGGGCAGGTAAGGCAGAGGACCTCCTCATGAACCTGCTCTGAGGCCTGGCCAGACTCACAGGTCCAGGCAGCACGTAACAAAGGTGGTCGTCTGACCTGACTGTCTGCCCCTCTACCATGGCTACCTTCAAGGCCAAGTGTCCCTGGAGAGGGAGCATGCGGTGTCCAAAGCACTTCTGTGCCCACTGGGCATCGGAGAGGCTGGGTTGTTTTATCGACCCCCAATAATCACATTTTGATTTGATGTTTTAAGTTCCTTTTCTTCTCTATTTGGGAGCTGCCCCTTTTTGATTCAGTTTAATTAGTTATTGCCAAAAAGATAGACATAAACAGAGCAAAGTGATCCCACAAGCAATGGATCATTTCTGAGTTCTGCAATCCTGCCACATCCAGCTGTAAATTCTGGGGGACAATACTAGAAGCATCATAAGGTTAGAAGTGGAGATGATTGCACAATGTTCGGTATCATACACAGCTCCTCAGATACTGAAGCAGCCCATGTCCAAATGCAGCAAGACCTGGGCAGTATCCAGGCTTAGGCTGACAAGTGGCAAGTAACATTCGCACCACGCAAGTGCCAGGCAATATCGATCTCCAACAAGAGAGGGTCTAACCTTCATCACTCCTTGACATTTAATGGCCTTTCCATCACTTATTCCCCCAGTATCAACATCCTGGAGGTTACCATTGGCCAGAAACTGAGCTAGACAAGCCATATAAATAATGTGGCTACAAGAAAAAGTTAGAGGCTTGGAATCCTGCAGTGAGTAACTCACCTCCTGTCTCCCCAAAGCCCGTCCACTATCTACAAGGCACAAGTTAGGAGTGTGATGGAATACTAAGATAACAGCAACATGCTGGAATCTGAAACAAAAACAGAAACAAGAAAAATGAAGGAAAAAAGTTCATTTATTAGTCACAAGTAAGGCTTATGTTAACACTGCAATGAAGTTAGTGTGAAATTCCCCTAGTCGCCACACATTAGAACCCGTTTGGGTCAATGCACCAAACCAGCATGTCTTTCGGACTGTGGGAGGAAACTCACAGACTCCGCACAGGCAGTGACCCGAGCAGGGGATCGAACGCCAGTCCCTGGCTAGCCACTGTGCCACCCCAAAAACAGGAACTGAAAATTAAAATGCTGGAAGATTGGAAGATTTTCCAGCCTTTTCTGTTTTTGAGTGCGATGGAGTATTCTCCCCTTACCTGAACGAATGCAGCTCCATCAATATTCAAGAAGCTTAACATGATCGAGGACAAAGCAGCCCGCAAAATTGGCACCCCTTCCACAAACATTCACACCCTCCATCACTGATGTACGCTCGCATAGTGCACCATCTCCAAGATGCACTGCAGCAACTCACCAAGGCTCCTTAGGCAGCACTTCCAAATCCATGACCACTACCATTGAGAAGGACAAAAGCAGCAGATACCGGGGAACACCACCACCTTGAAGTTCTCCTCCAAGTCACTCACCATCCTGACTTGGAAATATAGCGCCGGTCCTTCAGTGTCGCTGGGTCCAAATCCTGGAGCTCCTTCCCTAACAGCACTGTGGGTGTACCTACACATCAGGCGCCGCAGCGGTTCGAGAAGGCAGCTCACCACCACCTTCTCAAGGGCAATTAGGGATGGGCAGGGAATCCTGGTCAAGCCAGCAATGCCCACATATCCTGAATGGATAAAGTAAATGCTATCAAACCTGTTGAGGGTTCCCAGCCTTCCCTGCTATTAAATTACTTTTTGCACAATCGGTCTATCCCTCAAACATCAAAACTGCCCCAAATTCCAGAGCTTTTCATGCTCTGGGCAAGATGAAAGTGACCTTGATTGGGTGGAGCTTGCACATCCTCCCCATATCTGCGTGGGTTTCCTCCGAGTGCTCCGGTTTCCTCCTACACTCCAAACATGCGGGGGTTAGGTCCGTTAACCTAAATTCGCCCTGATGTCAGGGGGATTAGCAGGGTACATGTGTGGGGTTATGGGGATGGGGCCTGTGTGGGACTGTGATCAGTACAACCTCAATGGGCCGAATGGCCTCCTTATCCACTGTAGGAACTCTATGATTCCTTTGTCTCTATGAATATTCATTGTCTAGAGCTGCACATCTGAAAAATAAAACTTTCTGGGCAATACCCAGAAGAGAAAGTCTCCATTAAATAGGAAGCTAATTTGATGAACTATTGCGTCCTTTTTAATCACAGACATTTGAAAGAGCTTTACCCTGATCTCGGTAACACATGATCACACTTTGTGCTGAAATTGTTGATGTGTTACGAGGAATAAATGTCAGGGAAGTCCAGGAGTTTTCAGAGAGGACAGGGGAATTAATTAATTTTAAAGAGATTCCCAAATAATCCCTCAAGATTTGGAAAGCGTTGAGTAAGAAGAGACTCTCTTCCTCCAAGCAATGCGAGCCGAGGTCTTTAGAGACAGTCCTTTCAGAAGAGTTATATTACTCAATGGTTTAGGATTGCATTAGAGCAAGTGCGTTATTCAACAGCGAGAATAAATCGGGTTTACTGTGGATTCCTTTGTCAGTCTGACTGACATGGTTAGTGATGGCATTAAAACAATCAGGGAGATTTTCTGTAATGTAATCATTGTGTTATCAGATATGTACCACTGTGCTATTAGATTGCACAGCCTGGTTTGCTTAATGGGCGGAATTCACGGAAATTGGACATCGTGTTCTGAAATCACCGTCTATATTCAACAACAAAGAGGCAATGATGAAAGTGGAACATTATTGGCCGAGTGCTGATGAACAGAGCATGGCAGTTGCTAGGTCACAGACTGGCAAAGGCAGGAAAGGCACTTACTTAGTCAAACATTGAGGGAAAAACACTTTGATCATCCTCCATTGCCGATGACAACAAAAGCAAAAGGAGATGAATCAATACTTCAAAGGTTTGAGATCATGAAAGCATGATAATATAATCAATTGTCCACACTCAGTTATCTCACCTTCAGATTTTCAGTTCCCAATTTCCATAAATTATCTGCAATGCTTATTATCTTTACCCCGGCCAAAATTTGCATCTAAGTCGAGATTGTTTTTATAGATGCCAGTGATAATTTGTTTACTGGTCGACCTGTGGACGCTCGATGCTATCTCATTTTGCCAAATCATCGCGAACACGTAAGAACGTAACATAAGAACACAAGAAATAGGAGCAGGAGTAGGCCATCTGGCCCCTCGAGCCTGCCCCGCCATTCAATAAGATCATCGCTGGTCTGAACACTGGCAATGGGAAGAGGCTATGTATCCAATGACTGAGGTGAGGTTGTTTGGAATGTGGGCAGGGACAACATTCGGGACACTGAGCTGACATGTTGCGCTCTCACCAGCATCGCAAAGATTTTGGGACTATTTTTCAGAAGAGAAACCAAAGTCTTTTCCATCAGATTTCCCGCCTGGTCGCTATGTTAGCCAACACAGTTAAGTGTTTTCTTTCCTCAGTTTCTGTCCCTCTCTCCTACAAATCTTTTATTCTTTCAGGGGAGGTGGATGTCGTTGGCAAGGCCAACGTTTGCTGCTCATCCCTAATTGCCCCGCTGTCAGAGGGCAGTTAAGAGCCAACCACATTCATACAATCATACAATCCCTGCAGTGCAGGAAAAGGCCATTTGGCCCATCGGCAACAGTCCCACTCAGGCCCGATCCCCATAACCTCAGGTACATTGTTTAGAAGTAGCACAATTTTTATTTAAACACTATTAATTAAACACTATTTAAAGGGCGAAAAGCTGCAGCATGCTACGGTGCAGAGGGACCTGGTGGTCCTTGTGCACGAATCGCAAAAACCCAGTCTGCAGGTGCAGCAGGTGATCAAGAAGGCGAATGGGATGTTGGCCTTTATAGCGAGGGGGATAGAATATAAAAGTAGGGAGGTCTTGCTGCAACTGTACAGGGCACTGGTGAGGCCGCAGCTGGAGTACTGTGGGCAGTTTTGGCCGTCGCACTTGCGCAAGGATATTTTGGCCTTGGAGGGAGTGCAGAGGAGGTTCACTCGGCTGATACCAGAGATGAGGGGGTTGGACCATGAAGAGAGACTAAATAGACTGGGTCTGTACTCGTTGGAGTTTAGAAGGATGACGGGGGATCTTATAGAGACTTATAAGATAATGAAGGGGATGGATAGGGTCAAGGTAGAGAGATTCTTCCCGCTCAGAAAGGATAGCAGGACTAGAGGGCACAGCCTCAAGATAAGGGGGGGTGGGGGACAGTTTAGACCGGAGTTGAGGAGGAACTTCTTCACTCAAAGGGTGGTGAATCTCTGGAATTCTCTGCCCGTTGAAGTGGTGGAGGCTGCCTCGCTAAATATATTTAAGTCACGGGTAGATAGGTTTCTGATAAACAGGGAATTAAGGGTTATGGGGAGAAAGCGGGAAAGTGGAACTGATCCACTTCAGATCAGCCATGATCTTATTGAAGAGGGGGGGGCAGGCTCGAAGGGCTAGATGGCCGACTCCTGCTCCTATTTCATATTTACCATGCCAATCCACCTGGCACTAAGGGGCAATATAGCATGTCCAATCAACCTAACCCAGACTGTGGGGGGAAACGGGAGCAATCCCACGCAGACACAGGGAGAAGGTGCAGACTCCGCACAGTCACCCAAGGCCGGAATTGAACCAGGGTGCCTAGTGCAGTGAAGCAGCAGTGCTAACCACTGTGCCACCATGCTGCCCATTGCTGCGTCGGAATAATTTCCTTCCCTAAAGGGCACTGATGAGGATAGGTTGAGGGAGCTCGGTCTTTTCTCCCTGGAGAGACGAAGGTTGGGAGGCGACCTGATAGAGGTTTATAAAATGTTGAGAGGAATAGATAGGGTGGATTCTCGGAGGCTATTTCCCAGGGCTGAAATGGTCGCTACGGGGGGACACAGGTTTAAGGTGCTGGGGAGCAGGTACAGAGGAGGTGTCAGGGGTCAGTTTTTCACTCAGAGGGTGGTGATTGAGTGGAATCGGCTGCCGTCGGTGGTGGTGGAGGCGAACTCGCTGGGGTCTTTTAAGAGACTTCTGGATGAGTATATGGGATTTCATGGGATTGAGGGTTATAGATAGGCCTGGTAGGTCGGGATATGGTCGGCACAACTTGTGGGCCAAAGGGCCTGTTTGTGCTGTCGTGTTCTATGTTCCAGATGGGTTTTTATGACAATCGATATTTCACTGGTCACCATTACTGAGGCAAGCTTTAGATTGCAGATTTATTTATTTATTCCACCAGCTGCCATGATGGAATTTGAACCCATGTTCCAGAGCATGAACCGGGGCCTCTGGATTACTGATCCAATAGCATTACCACCAAGGCCCCTAAGAAGGCCCCCATCACCCCTTTCTCTTCGGAAAACAATCCTTGACCCAAACATCCTATCCTTAACCTGGCTGTCCTTTGCAAGGTCAATCCCATATTTCCCGAAAATCCATGATTGAATTCCCTCCAATTCAGTTTCTGTACCGCTTGTCGAAGTCAGGTGATCCCAGTAATAATCTCTCCTCAAACCTCTTGACATGACTGCAGCCTTTCACGTGGTGGACCGCAGGGCAAATTCTCAACTCTCTCTTCTTGTTCTGGCAATGCCAGTGTAATCACTGCTCCGGTTATTATCATTCCAAGCTTTACTCTCCCTTCATTGGGAAACCCTGCTTGCCAATCTTTTCCGACTGGGATGTGCTCCCTCCAAGAGGCCACATTGGTGAATACCGTTCCCTGATTTCACTCAGCCGCCAGAGGAAATTCCTAAATGTTTGGTCATATGCTGTGGGCCTGTAGCTGAGGAAGAGGGCCACTGCCCACCAGTAACCATTATACACCCATCGACTCCCACAGCTACCTCAACCAAAGCTCTTCGCGCCCACATCTTGGAAGGACTCCATCCCGTTCTCTCAGTTCCTTCACCTCTTCCGCATCTGTTCCGACGATGCCACTTTCCAAAATGGTGAGATGGCTCCCTTTTCCCTTCATCATGGCTTCCCACCCGTGTGGCTATCAACCGTGTCCAGCCCATCTCCCAGGCTACTGCTCTCCCTCCGCTCCCAGAACCAGGATAGGGTCCCCATGGTCCTCACCTTGCACCCCACCAGCCTCCGCATTCAAAAAGGGTCCTCCTCCACCATTTCCACCAACTCCGGCCTGCTGCCACACCTTCCCCTCACCTCCCTCTGTCAGCGTTCCACAGGGGCTGATCTCTCCAGGAGAACCAGGCCCACTCCTCCATCACACCCGACACCTCACCCCCTTCCCATGACACACGCCCATGCAACCTTTACCACCTCCCTGCTCACCATCCTGGGGCCGAAACACCCCTTTCAGGTGAAGCAGAACTTCACCTGCATCTCCTTCAATCGGGTCTATTGCATTCTCCCAACGCCATCCACTCTACATTGGAGAGACCCAACAACAGAGCGGGTGCCCGCTTTGCAGAACACCTTCAGTCTGTCCACGAGCAGGACCCAGACCTTCCTGTCACTTCAACACACCACCCTGCCCTCCTGTCCATACGTCCTTCCTCGGCCTTTTACAATGTTCCAGTGAAGCCCACCGCAAACTGGAGGAACAGCACCTTACCTCCCGGTACTTCACAGTCTTCAAGATTGAGTTCAACAACTTCAAAGCGTGAACACTTTCCTACACCTTCGCCCCATTCCCGTTTATTTTCTTTCATTTAATTTTATCTTATTTATTCATTTATTCCAGCGTTCCATTTTTCCACCTTTTTTTAAAATCCCGCTTTCTATCTTTTCCCCCCCATTATGGCCTGCCCTTCCCTCACTCCACTAAAACCATCTTGTTCCATGTCTCAGCTTGTCCTTTGCCACTGCTGACCTTTGCTCTGCTATTTGCACATTCTGATCTCTCTGTGTGCCGCTGTCAGCACCCTTCTTGACCATGCTCACCACCATTTGCATTCCCTTTGGTCTATGACATCTTTCTCAATCCCATCGCCAACCCCAACCCCCCGCACCCCTGCCAACTCCTCATCCTCACAGTGTGAATACCACCCGACTTTCTATTGTCTTTGGCTCTGACTCAAAATGCTGGCTGTCTTCTCTCTGCACAGATGCTGTCAGACCTACTGAGATTTCCCAGCATTTTCTGTTCTTGTTGAGCGAGAGCTGGATGGCCTACTCCTGCTCCTATTTCTTATGTTCTTATGTTCAATTAACCAACTATTTCACATCTGTCTTCGCAGTGTGGTTGTGGAGATGCCGGCGTTGGACTGGGGTAAACACAGTAAGAAGTCTGACAACACCAGGTTAGAGTCCAACCGATTTATTTGATAGTAATCTCGCAAGCTTTCGGGGTTTGCCCCTTTGTCAGGTGAATAAGAACATAAGAAATAGGAGCAGGAGTCGGCCATCTAGCCCTTCGAGCCTGCCCCGCCATTCAACAAGATCGTGGTTGATCTGAAGTGGATCAGTTCCACTTTCCCGTTTTCTCCCCATAACCCTTAATTCCCTTGTCTGTCAAAAACCTATCTACCCGTGACTTAAATATATTCAGCGAGGTAAACGGGCAGAGAATTCCAGAGATTTACCACCCTTTGAGTGAAGAAGTTCCTCCTCAACTCTGATCTAAACTGCCCCTCCCCTTATCTTGAGGCTGTGCCCTCTCGTCCTGCTATCCTTTCTAAGCGGGAAGAATCTCTCTACCTCTACCCTGTCCATCCCCTTCATTATCCTGTACGTCTCTATAAGATCCCCCCTCATCCCTCTAAACTCCAACGAGTACAGACCCAGTCTATTTAGTCTCTCTTCATGGGCCAACCCCCTCATCTCCGGTATCAGCCTCGTGAACCTCCTCTGCATTCCCTCCAAGGCCAATATATCCTTCCGCAATGATCCGCAGTATGGCACAGTGGTTAGCGCTGCTGCCTCACAGCGCCAAGATACCCGAGTTCGATTCCATCCTCGGGTGACTGTCTGAGTGCATGGTCTCCCCATGTCTGCGTGGGTTTCCTCTTGATCCTCCAGTTTCCTCCCACACTCCAAAGGCTTGTAAGGTTAGATGGATGAGCCATGCTAAATTGCCCCTTAGAGTCCAAAGAAGTGTAGGTTCAGTGGGATAGCATTGATAAATGCACAGTGATATGGGGATAGGGCAGTGGGGGTGGGCCTGGCTAAGATGCTCTTTCAGAAAATCGGTGCAGACCCGATGGGCTGAATGGCCGCCTTCTGCACTGTAGGTGCAGAATTTCGGAGTGTTTATCCTTTTCGTTGTCAATCAGGAGGACAGAGAGAATTTGATTCAAATTTGCTCCTTCAGTTCTTCGATCAAAGGCAGGTGTGATGAATAATGTGGAATGTTAACTTGCTTTTATTGTTAAGAAAGGTGTAAATGATTTCAGTTTGGTTTTTATATCTATATAATGAACCTTGGTGCCCGGGAGTCTGGATAGACTTGTGACCAATCGGCTTCAGATCTTCTGAGTTTGTGTGTATGCAATCTGATTTTAATGAGGTTAAAGAGATGAGTTAAAAGGGGTTAAAAGTTCAGTGATTCAGGAAAAAACAAAGTGACTAAAGCTTTCCTCTTGCCTGGCATCAGTGATTCAGGGACACTGAGCCAGGAGAGAAGGGAGTGAGAGAGGAGGGTGCACAGAGGCTGGGGAGAGGGGGTGGCTTCAGGATGCACTTGCCAGGGAGAGACGAACATAGAACAGTACAGCACAGTACAGGCCCTTCGGCCCTCAATGTTGTGCCGAGCTATGTCCGAACCCAAGATCAAGCTATCCCACTCCCTATCATTCTGGTCTGCTCAATGTGCCTATCCAATAACCGCTTGGAAGTTCCTAAAGAGTCCGACTCCACTATCACAGCAGGCAGTGCATTCCACACCCCAACCACTCTCTGAGTAAAGAATCTACCTCGGACATCCCTCCTATATCTCCCACCATGAACCTTATAGTTATGCCCCCTAGTGACAGCTACATCCACTCGTCGAGTCTGCACGGACAATAACTACCACTAATGTGGCGCTAATCCCATTTTCCAGCACTTGTCCCATATCCTTGAATGTCCTTTAAAGTTTGAAGTTGGTTTATTCGTGTCACAAGTACATTAACACTGCAGTGAAGCTACTGTGAAAAGAGTAACAGCTATATCCACCCGAGGAAATAGTCTCTGCACATCCACTCTATCAGTCCCTCTCATCATCTTATAAACCTCTATTAAGTCGCCTCTCATCCTCCTCCGCTCCAAAGAGAAAAGCCCCAGCTCCCTCAACCTTTCCTCATAAGACCTACCCTCCAAACCAGGCAGCATCCTGGTAAATCTCCTCTGCACTCTCTCCAACGCTTCCACATCCTTCTGATAATGAGGTGACCAGAACTGCACACAGAAGAGTGGGATTTGAGGTTCCGCTCATTTTAGTTGGCAGCATGGGTGGAGAATTGTACGTAACTGGCAGACTTGGCACTGATGGCCTTTCTGAGGTATTTGTGGCTGGCAGCATGTCACCAAAGCAGCCTGTAGAGAAACAACGGCTGAAGGTGGTGCCGACTTTGGCTGTTCCTGGGAACACCAGGTCGTCGTGTGGGAAGCTGTCAATGTCTGCCATTCCTCGAGGTTCTGGTATCCAGTTTGCCTGTACACACTGCACTGGGAGGGGCCCCTCGCCCCTTGAGAGAGGCAGATCTGTAAGGAATATACTTCCACTCTGTGGCTCATCCTGCTAGTCCTCCTGCTGGTTCTCAGGCCTTCATGCCGACACTATAGTTAAGAAAATCCACCAACGGTCTACTTTCTCAGAAGACTAAGGAAATTTGGCATGTCAGCTACGACTCTCACCAACTTTTACAGATGCGCCATAGAAAGCATTCTTTCTGGTTGTATCACAGCTTGGTATGGGCTCCTGCTCTGCCCAAGACCACAAGAAACTACAAAAGGTTGTGAGCGTAGACCAATCCATCACGTAAACCGACCTCCCATCCATTGACTCTGTCTACACTTCCTGCTGTATCGGAAAAGCAGCCAGCATAATTAAGGACCCTACGTACCCTGGACATTCTCTCTTCCACCTTCTTCCATCGGGGAAAAAGATACAAAAGTCTGAGGTCACGTACCGACTGACTCAAGAACGGCTTCTTCCCTGCTGCCATCAGACTTTTGAATGGACCTACCTTGTATTAAGTTGATCTTTCTCTACACCCTAGCTATGACTGTAACACTACATTCTGCATTCTCTCCTTTCCTTCTCAATGAATGGTATGCTTTGTCTCTACAGCACGAGAAACAATACTTTTCACTGATTGCTAATACATGTAACAATAATAAATCAAATCAAAATCCTCCTCCTGGTTCCTCCTTCTACTCCTCCTACTGCTCCTCAGCTGGTCCTCCCACTGGCGCTGCTATTAATGCTTCCGGGCATCTTTGTCTTCATCTGTGGCCCAAACTAAACAGCAATCTTGGCTGATCTGACAGGTCAAGGCTTCAAAGGGAAAGTCTCACAAACCTCAAAGCTCAGTGAAAGCAGCATGGAAAATAATGAAGGAAAACTTGTCGAACAAGTGTGGTGAGAAAATTATTTTCACACGGTCAGGCAAGAACGCAGATCTGAGCTTTCAGTGCATGGGGGAATTTTTACCAATGTTCTCTCAGTTGCTAACTGTCTTGATCTTTAATTGTGGGTGACCCCACAATTAAAGCCCTGTTCACCTCCCACTCACTGACCCAGTTACATGTTGCAATGGGCAACAGTCTCTCGAGAGGGGGGATACTCCCGCGCTGCAGTCCGGTACAGATTGGCGCCTCGTTCCTGCAACTCTGGGCGGGATTTTCCTGCCGCGCTCATCCCAAATCCGGAAAATCCCGCCCGGGATCAACGGGCCTTTGCGTGGTCATTCTCCTCGCCTGCTGCGATTCCTGTGGTGGGAGAGATGGGAAAACTACCCCCCCCAACACTGTGTGTTTAAAGGCACACCCATCTTCTTATTGCTCCTGGAGATTAAAACTCCTCACCATGAGTTCAAATCCCACCACAGGATGGGTGAATATAAATTCACTTCATTCATTCATGATATCTGGAATAAAAATCTATTCTTAGTAATGGCGACCATGAAACCATCAGTTGTTGTAAAAACCCATCCAGTTCACCGGCACGGTGGCCCAGTGGTTAGCACTGCTGCCTCACAGCGCCAGGGACCCGGGTTCGATTCCCGGCTCGGGTCACCGTCTGTGCGGAGTTTGCACACTCTCCCCGTGTCTGCGTGGGTTTCCTCCAGATGGTCCGGTTTCCGCCCACAGTCCAAAAGACGTGCTGGTTGGCCGTGCTAAATTCCCCCTCAGTGTGCCCGAGCAGGCGCCGGAGTGTGGCGATTCGGGGGTTTTCACAGGAACTTCATTGCAGTGTTAATGTAAGCCTTACTTGTGACACGAATAAATAAATAAATAAACGAAGCGAATGTCCTTTGAGGGAGGAAATCTGCTGTCCTTATCTGGTCTGGCCCACACGTGATTCCAGAGCCACAGCGATGTGGTTGAGTCTCTGAGCCATTCACTTGTACCCGTGAGGTAGGCTCGCTCCCATCTTCCCAAGGTCAGTTAAGGGTGGGCATTAAATATTGGCCCTGCTCGCCACACCCACATCACCAGATTAAAATAAAATCCCTCAAACCAGGCTTCTTCACGCAAAATCCAAACAAATTGCTGTAAAGAATTGATACATCCCAAATTAATACTATCAAAGATCTTTAGCAGCCATTGGAGTAAGAGACCCTAACCACTCTGCCAACTCCAGCCACCATGCCAACTCTGACCAGCATGCCAATACTGACCACCATGTTAACTCAGACCAGCATGCCAACACTGACCACCATGCCAACACTGACCACTATGCCAACTCCGACCACCATGCTAACTCAGACCACCATGCCAACACTGACCACCATGCTAACTCTGACCACCATGCCAACTCTGACCACCATGCCAACACTGACCAGCATGCCAATACTGACCACCATGCCAACTCTGACCAGCATGCCAATACTGACTACCATGCCAACTCTGACCAGCATGCCAACCCTGACCACTATGCCAACTCCGACCACCATACCAACTCAGGCCACCATGCCAACTCTGACCACCATGCCAACACTGACCACCATGCCAACTCTGACCATCATGCCAACTCCGACCACCATGCCAACTCCGACCGCCATGCCAACACTGACCACCATGCCAACACTGACCACCATGCCAACTCCAACCAGCGTGCCAACTCTGAGCAGCCCACCCACTCCAGTGGTTGCACTAAGTGCACACAGCTCATTGACTGGACACGCTGGGTGGAATTCTCCGGTCTCATTCACCCTGCCCTTGCCGCCAGCGAGAACAGAGCATTTGGCACTCAGCCAAACCTTCATCCACAGCAGCGGAAGCGGAGAATCCTGCCCTGGGGAGAGGTCAGAGAGGCCCAGCCCTTCACAGGGAAAAGTGGGTGGCTTGTCTGCAATGTTTTGTGGTGGGGCGGGGTGGGGGGGGAGGTACACTAAGCTGGCCTTGAGGGGTGTGCAGAAAGAGATTCTCTCCTGAAAGGCAGTGAGTAATGGCACAACACGGGAGAACATAAGAACATAAGAAATAGGAGCAGGAGTAGGCCATCTAGCCCTTCGAGCCTGCCCCGCCATTCAATAAGATCATGGCTGATCTAAAGTGGATCAGTTCCACTTTCCCACTTTCTCCCCATAACCCTTAATTCCCTTGTCTATCAGAAACCTATCTACCCCTGCCTTAAATATATTCAATGAGGCAGCCTCCACCACTTCAACGGGCAGAGAATTCCAGAGATTCACCACCCTTTGAGTGAAGAAGTTCCTCCTCAACTCCGATCTAAACTGCCCCCCCTTATCTTGAGGCAGTGCCCTCTAGTCCTGCTATCCTTTCTAAGTGGAAAGAACCTCTCTACCTCTACCCTATCCATCCCCTTCATTATCTTATACGTCTCTATCAGATCACCCCTCAGCCTTCGAAACTCCAACGAGTCCAGGCCCAGTCGACTCAATAGAGAGAGAGGGGATGGTGTTTTAGTTTGTGTGACCTTCTATGAATATAAATACCAATATTCCAGCTGACTTTTTGTTTCTTTAACCCAGGAGACCAGTTGCTGGCAGCTCGTTACGAGAACGTTGTGGGACAATGAGGAGCAGGAGATGCATTAAATATTTGTTTCTGAGTGTTGACAGGATGATTAGTTTGGAAGGAGGAGTCGGTATCCAGTTCTTGGTGATGTTGAGTAAATGTTCATCCCTGGCTGCAACACAGTCAGGGGATGTGGCTGGATTCCCAGATAGCAGCTGCCAGTTGGTGACTACGCAAACGTATGGATTCCAAAACACAATCCTGAAAAGCGCACTCATTTTCTCCTTGTCGAGCTGCAGACTACCTCTCCGCGCCCAAAATCTTCGGTGAATTATGACGGGGTGGGGGGACAGTAGAAACAAGTTAAAGTTCATGGAGTGCGAATAAAATGCCTACATACAGTCACAGTGTGGTTGCAAGTTATTTGCGGCTGATGAGATCACTGTCGTGTTGAACCCAACATGCAGTAATTCTGTTTGAATGTCTGTAATAATTCAAGTTTTATTTTCACAGTAACTAACCCCCACCATCTCCACCCCCATCAGAAATTGGCAGCAGCTACGAACATCAGAGGCTGGCATTTCCCTCGCAGTCACACCAGCCCTGTTCTTATTTCATTCATACCCAACTCGCTAACTGAGACGTCCCCAAATGTTTCGCATTCACTCAGAGGGAACTTCTTCACTCAAAGAGTGGTGAGTCTCTGGAATTCTCTGAAGTGGTGGAGGCTACCTCGCTGAATATATTTAAGCCACGGGTAGATAGGTTTCCGACAGACAAGGGAACGAAGGGATGTGGGGAGAGAGTGGGAAAGTGGAACTGATCCACTATCAGATCAGCCACGATCTTATTGAATGGCGGGGCAGGCTCGAGGGGCGAGATGGCCCACTCCTGCTCCTATTTCTTATGTATTCGGGAGCAAGGGTGTTCTCGTCACATCCACCGCAAGGGTTGAAGTCACAGACTCCGATGCATAAACAAACCCCAAAACAGTTGCCAAACCTGTTATTTTCCTCTCTCTCTCTCTCTACAAACACAGTGATAAATCAAAGCCGGTATCTGATAAAGATTCCTGTTGAAACGAGGGGGAGGGTGAAATCTCTGTGCTTCTGATTACGGCCAGTAACTGCAGCCTTCTTTGTTACGGTGTGCCTCTGTCCAGATCGCACAGTGATTACACACTGCTCTCTGTGCTGCCTCGGTGAATCAGTCATGTTCTGCTCCATTGTGGTGGCAGTGTTGCTAAGTTTCCATAAACACATGGGGTTGTGTAAACTAGTGTGACAACAGAAAATAATTCTCGTTTTACAAAGAGCTGCTCGCAGTTCATGACCCTCTCTGCGCCGTCTTAACTCCTTCAAGTAAAAGTTTATATATGAACATAAGAACATAAGAACATAAGAAATAGGAGCAGGAGTAGGCCAACTAGCCCTTCGAGCCTGCCCCGCCATTCAATAAGATCATGGCTGATCTGTCGTGTTTCAGTTCCACATTCCCACCCTCTCCCCATAACCCTTAATCCCCTCGCTTATCAAAAACCCATCAACCCGCGTCTTAAAAATATTTAGCGAGGCAGCCTCCACCACTTCAACGGGCAGAGAATTCCAGAGATTCACCACCCTTTGAGTGAAGAAGTTCCTCCTCAACTCCGTTCTAAACCGCCCCCCCCTTTATCTTGAGGCTGTGCCCCCTAGTCCTACTATCCTTTCTGAGCGGGAAGAGTCTCTCCACTTCTATCCTATCCATCCCATTCATCATCTTATACGTCTCAATGAGATCTCCCCTCATTCTTCTAAACTCTAACGAGTACAAGCCTAGTTTATTCAGCCTCTCCTCATAGCTCAACCCCCTCAACTCCGGCATCAGCCTAGTAAACCTCCTCTGCACTCCCTCCAAGGCCAAAATATCCTTGCGTAAGTACAGCGCCCAAAACTGCACACAGTACTGTAGGCTCACATTAACACTGCAATGAAATTACAGTGAAAATCCCCTAGTCGCCACACTCCGGCGCCTGTTCGGGTACACTGAGGGAGAATTTAGCACGGCCAATGCACCTCACCAACATGTCTTTCGGACTGAGGGAGTGAAGCAGTTGAGGCTACCTCACTGATAGTTTTTAAGGCAAGGATAGATACATTTTAGAGCAGTGAAGGAATGAAGGGTTACGGTGAGCGGGCGGGTGGGTGGAACTGAGTTTACGAGAAGGTCAGCCATGTTCTCATTGAATGGCGAAGCAGGCTGGGGGAAGCCAATTGGCCCACTCCTGCTGCTATGTTCTAAACCAGAGCACCAAAGTAAGGTTGCTTTAATCGAGTAAAGGACACATGAATAGAGGGTTTTCGCCGCTGCTGTGTCATTCACTGGTTAGAAAACATCTGGAATACTGTGCATTATCTCGTCTTGTCATGGGAAAAATATTATTACCCTTGAGAACACACACACACACACACACACACACACACAGAGTTGAGCAATATGAGAAAAAAGTTTTAGTCGTTGGTTTTCCTTTTGTTAAGAGGATTAAAGGGGCCTAATTGAAGATGAATGAGTTAGTTTTAACTCTGGACAGCAGTCAGGGGACTGAAGTGGAGAATGAGTTATCTTGCATACCCCCCCCCAAGACCACCCCTCCACCTCCCTGTCCTCCGTGGAAGGGGAATGACTCAGGAGATTTTAACTAGCAAGCATCATTCACATGCCCCAAATCCAGAAAGGGAAATCATCACCACTGAACATTGCATCCAAACTCAGTGGATGTGGGATTGTGAGAGGAGGGATCAGGGCTGGAATTTTGCCCAAAAGAATGGCCAAGTGTCAGGTCCTGACTGGGAACCAGCGTGTCTCTGCTTGGCCAACACATAGTCAGGGAGATTAGCAAGGGTTACGGGGATAGGGCCTAGGCGGGATCGGTGTAGCTTCAATGGGCCGAGTGGCCTTCTTTTGCACTGTAGGGATTCTATGATAGAGGGGTAAAGGGGTTTTGTTTTGCCAGACAGGGATGATGACAGAAGATTTAAAGGAGAAAGGGACACTGAGAGCGAACCTTTATCTGAACTCGCCAACACTGGCACCAGAAAGGGAAGTTGGATCGTCTGCAGTTTAGTGGAAATATGATTGAGGCGGGTCTTGCGGACAGGATAGACTGGGAGAGGGCATGAGGAGAGAGGCTGCAGAAGGTTACATGTCCAGGTGAGTACAGGGGAAGGTTTAGAGGACATTTGACTCGATGGCCTCGGAGAAGGGAGGGAAACGAGTGAGACATCCGACTGAATGGTCTCAGCGACAAAGAGCTTCATGAGCTTCCCACTCATATTGTTGGAGGGGAGGGTGGAGATCATGGGTTGAGGGATATTATATATTTAAGCAGTTGTAGATTGCTTTTAGAGCATGATTTGATGGCGATGTCATTAGGGTGTTGCACAAGCTGCTGTTATAGTTTCAGTTTGTTCTCTGCACAGGCAAATGTTGCAAGAATAAATCGGTCGTTAATTTAAATCTACACATCTTTTTGCTTAAAGCCCACAACCCTCTTAAAGCCCCCAAACACGATTCGGACACAGTAAGGTAGGAAGACATAAGAACATAAGAAATAGGAGCAGGAGTAGGCCATCTAGCCCTTCGAGCCTGCCCCGCCATTCAATAAGATCATGGCTGATCTGATAGTGGATCAGTTCCACTTTCCCGCTTTCTCCCCATTACCCTTAGTTCCCCTGTCTGTCAGAAACCTATCTACCCGTGGACAGTTTACTAAGACAGTTCACAGTAGCAAAAAAGAGGTCAGGGACTACTTTTGCACTGGAGGACAATCCTGGGATAGTGAGCAGCTTTGGGCCACAGAAACAAGGCACGACAGTGTTACAAGAACATGCTTTCAAAAAATACAGTTCCTAATTCTCCTTTGTCAGACTGGATTTTAAAAAAAACAATCCTATTAAGACAATGGAGAACTGCCAGCCAGCTACAACATACAACTTGCATTCCACCCAAACCCCACCACCTCCCCGCTCAGAAGCAGGAATGAGCCCAGCTCCTGTTGACTTTGGCACTATCCTGAAACTTCAAAAGGCTCTGAGTTGAGGTATCAAAATGTAATTACCTGTTCTACAAAACAATGACTGCGGCAGACAATCAAATTCCTCTGGAATATACAGTACTTTTAAGAGCTATTTACCAAGCCAGAGTAAAGAGAGATTGTAATGCTGTACTAAAAGATGCTCGGAAGCTGTTTCTCACTCCCTCGCTCTCTTTCTCTGTGGAATGTTTTGCAAAATAACCACTCTGGGAAGAGGAACCGACTGCAAGCTGAGATCTTTTGGGAATAAAACATGGAAATCTGTCCCATACAGCAACACAGTAAGAAGTCTGACAAACACCAGGTTTAAGTCCTGGTGTTAAACTTGCTGTTGTCAGACTTCTTAATGTGTTTACCCGAATCCAGTGCTGGCAATTCCACACCATACAGCAACACACAGGAAAACAACAGAACAAATCAGCTGCAGTGTGGAATAGCACATTGGGACTTGCCAAAACACAGTCAACTTCTTTGATTGTTTATCTTCTTCACCAACTATACAATGTCTTTCAGCCTATCCTCTTAGTCTCACATCTGTACTAGTGTGTGTGTGTGTGTGTGTGTGTGGGCCCAGGGAATGTGCATGACTTATGAAGAGTGGGTGAGATTTCTTTTAATTCAATGAGTCGTGTGAATAAACTCATCCTGTTCTGTGATTCAACTCAGAAAAACTGTCTGGCCAATTCTTTGCCATTTGAAAGTGTGCATCGTGGGTCTCCTGCCATACTGCCAAAACGCATCCTTGCTAAACTCACAAAAATCCTCTTGCTTTCAGGCTTGGAGCAATAGGATAAGGGAGTCATTTTTACCCCTCCACAGAGTTTTAGGTGGTCCAGCCAGCCGTGGAAGTGAACAGTTAATGTAGTTGCCCACGGTGTCCTTTCAAGTCTGTGTCCCTTTGACTTGAGGGAGCAGAGATGAGGACCATACCAGGGCAACGATGAGGGCGAGAAAGAGAAATCATTTTCATGGCGATCGGGGCAGCACAGTGGTTAGCACTGCTGCCTCACGGCGCCAGGGACCCGGGTTCGATTCCCGGCTTGGGTTACAGTCCGTGCAGAGTCTGCACATTCTCCCCGTCTCCGCATGGGTTTCCTCTGGGTGCTCCGGTTTCCTCCCACAGTCTGAAAGACGTGCTGGTTCAATGCATTGGCCGTGCTAAATTCTCCATCAGTGTCCCCGAACGGGTGCCAGAGTGTGGCAACTCGGGGATTTTCACAATCACTTCACTGCAGTGTTAATGTAAGCCTACTTGTGACACTAATAAATAAAATTTAAATCTTTAACTGATAAGCAAGAACAGTCCATGGTGCAGTCTCGCCTGCCTCTCCCCCTGCCCCCCATTCCCTATAGAGTTGACAATCCATCATTTCCAGGTGTTTTAACAAACATTTTTTTTCGCATTGCTGTCTTCTACAGTTACACAGCATCTGCTTCATCTTTTGCTAGTTGGCCCCAAAAGTAAACCCACAGTACTTCTTCACTAACTGCAGTTTGTCTATTGTACAGACCCCAATAGTCTACAGAATGCTGGATAATTCCAGCTTTCTCCTGTCGAAATGCACAGTGGAATGAATCCAATGAGATCGGGGGCCCCCCCCCCACAGCACCCATGGGACCCCCATCCAGAAATCAACATCTGCAGGGAAGAATGGAGGAAACTGGCGACAAGGAGGAAGTCTCTGACTGGGATTCTCCGGTCCCGCTGCGGCGAACGAAACTTCGGCTGAGCGCCAAATTCTCCGCTCCCGCTGGCAGCGGCAGTGACGGGAATGAGATGGGAGAATTCCAGCCCTTCACGGCTGCAAAGCGAAAGTTTGTTGATCAAACACTTAAACAAAACAGACTCATCTTTCCCTTCTTTCTTATGACTCATGGATGAACAATTCATTGCAACATTTCTAGTCGGGGAGAAATCCATTGTGCAAACTCGGCTTACTCTCTTACGCTCAACACGAGGTTTTTCTTTGAAACTCACCACCTTATCACACTTAAACCCCACGTATTGGTTTGCCACAAATCTATATTTAGGACGGAACAAAATGTTCTCTGCGTGAGGTGTGGCCATCAGAAACTTCATGACAATTTCATTTTTAGTGTGTTACCTGACATTCAGGGAAGAAGTTAAAAAGGGGGGTTAAAACATCAAAATGCTTGGAATGTTGCCAAAAAACAGACAATTTGTCTGCGCCAAGTAATATTATGACTTCAACTTTAGTTACCGTGCAGACATTGAGAAGGTTTACTGTTTTTTGAGAATTCAAAATATATTTCAGGATATTATAATGTACACAGTTCAATTAGTGCTGTAAAAAAAATAAAAATTTTGCACTTGGTTCTCTGTACAAAAATATTGATGTATCTTTTCATTTACTCTGGCAAATGGGTGACATTGGTTTCATTTATTGTCCCTCCCATCATACCCTGCAGGTCACTTGGCCCACAGAACTGTTGGCTGTGATCATTTGAAACCGAGTTTCTGAAAGTGAAATTAAGGTTCGGAGTCGAATTAAAATTTAATCAAATGAAATAAAGTGAAAACCATTGGCTGAAACCACAGCAGCTGCTCCCGTATGCAAACAAAATACTGGCGAGGAGACAGAGAGATTGTCCGCAGTGGTGGATGTGTGATATTGTTGAGTCAAAGGCTTCAATTTTCCCCTCCTGCCCACCACAGGAATCGTAGTGGAGCGGGACACGGACCATGCAAAGGTTTGTTGATCTTGGGCAGGGTTTTCCCATCTTGGGGCAAGCGTGGCTGGAAAATCTTGCCCATAGAATCATACAGCGCAGAAAAGGCCCTTCATAGAACAATAGAACATAGAACAGTGCAGGCCCTTCAGCCCTCGATGTTGTGCCGAGCTATGTCCGAACCCAAGATCAAGCTATCCCACTCCCTATCATTCTGGTGTGCTCCATGTGCCTATCCAATAACCGCTTGAAAGTTCCTAAAGTGTCCGGCTCCACTATCACAGCAGGCAGTCTATTCCACACCCCAACCACTCTCTGAGTAAAGAATCTACCTCGGACATCCCTCCTATATCTCCCACCATGAACCTTATAGTTATGCCCCCTAGTGACAGCTACATCCACTCGTCGAGTCTGCACGGACAATAACTACCACTAATGTGGCGCTAATCCCATTTTCCAGCACTTGTCCCATATCCTTGAATGTCCTTTAAAGTTTGAAGTTGGTTTATTAGTGTCACAAGTACATTAACACTGCAGTGAAGCTACTGTGAAAAGAGTGTTGTGACGTTCATCCAAATATCAGATGCCTTTATTCACCCTGCTGACAGAGTCAATGGGTAGGAAATCGGGCAAGGTGTGTAACACCCAAAAAGCTTTGACATGACATGCCATGCTGCCCACCCAAGTCAATGGAGGATCTCAACTGGCTATGATAGATATGGCCTCCCTCTCTTCCACCGAACACATTGATATCATCAAGATTGGAGCCTTCAATATAGCCTACCAGCCCCCCAGTACCAAATGGGATAAACATGCTCTTCCTGCCCTACTGTGCCCAACTGTCTATATTGGAGAATTCACCAGTCATCCCAGAGACTGGGACTGCACTGAGGTCGATGCTGATGGTGTAAAACCTGCAAATTGGGCAACACACAATATCCTCAATTTTATCCATGACCCCAAACAGCCTTGAACCTTCCCCACTGCAAGGCGTGACTACTCACCTGACCTTTGCTGGGTCAATTCAACAGATGGCAGCCCCTGGCACAGCCAGCACAGACCAGCCATGACCCATATCAGTCTTCACCTACCTATCACCGCCAGGTCAAAAAGAAGCAGCAGTGGAGCCTACACAAAGCCAACTGGGAGAAATGCCATGAGGGCGCTGGGATGAAGTGTGGTAGCGATACCCGCCCCCGCCACATCCCTATACAGCTACCCCGCAAAACCATTTGCAAAGCAGTCAGCAAATCCATTCCAGGGGGGACATCAGCGAGCATATTTCCCTGTCTCAAAAAGGGAGGTGCTTCTCCCCTTCTAGACGATGAGGAAACTGGTGATCTCGGCATAGCTGAGTCTGGCTGCCAAGCTCGATAGGAAAAGGCCACCGCAAACGTGAACTTCACCCATTCCAGCCAGAAATGTTGAAAGCTCCAACATCAACTTGGAACATCCCAGCAACCACTGACACCAAACTGACTCTCTGTTAATGCCAACTCAGTAATGGCCCAACTCCTCCAGGTGGGAAAGGTGCCCCTGGGGAAGGGAGTGAAAGAAACAAATAAAGTTTGAGTGGAGAACCTTCCAAAGGTATTAGAATTCAGATCGTGCCCTTCACTGCAGTAGGGTTGGGCAGTGTGCTCCAAACAAAGCAAGCCTGGCACTGCGGCCTGCTATGCCAACATTCATCCTGAATTCCTCAAACTCTTAAGCCCACGCGCCTGCTGCCGGTTGGCTCGATTCCTCACAGGGTTATCTGTGAAAGGAAGACTCCCTCAACCCTGGCGCATGTCCAAAGCTGTAGGTCTCCCACAATCAGATCCAAGCTGAGCAGTGAGCTACTGGCCAACGCCTCCCTGTGTGCCGCAGAGACTGAGAGTGTCTCATATTACAGCCAGAGCTGGAGATGTTGCTGAATAAACTGGCTTCCAGCGAGGGTGAAGCACATGTGGCCAGGTCCTTGCCTTGACCACCATTGAAAATGGCTTCGAAAAGAACCTCAAAACCGGCACCACCTTTCTCGATTTCACTGCAGCATACGGCACTGATCTCCTTGTCATTTCAAAAGTCCTCCTTCCATGGGTTACAGACACCATTGAATTCTTACTCGGAGGGAGACAGTTCAGGGTGCGCATGAGTGATGAGACAAGTACCTGGAGGGAACACCTCAATGGGTTTCCACAGGTATCTGTTCTCGCCCAACCTTTTTCAATCTCTATATCAACAATTTGCACTCAATTCTGTCCTGGAAGTTCATCGATGCTGATGATATCATCGAATCCAACAATGCAGAAGGAGACCATTCGGCCCATCGGGTTAGCACCAACCACAATCCCACCCAGACCCTATTCCCATAACCCCATATATTTACCCTGCTAATCCCCCTGGCACTAGGGTCAGTTTAGCATGGCCAATCAACCTAACCCACACATCTTTGGACTGTGGGAGCAAACTGGAGGAAACCCACGCAGACACGGGGGGAATGTGCAAGCTCCACACAGACAGCGACCCGAGCCGGGAATCAAAACCAGGTCCCTATGAGACAGCAGTGCCAACCCACTGTGCCGCCGTGCCACCCCTTATCTGCAGTGCCTGTCGGGCTTAGCCATTTTCGAAACTAGAGGCGACACTAAACGACAATGTTGCAAAGCTGGCCAGCTGCCCTAAGACCTAGCAAAACCATCTCAACTGTATGTCACCCCCACAGTGCTAGCGCCTAGAGGAAACTTAATATCTCCTTGAATGGCGAGAAATTAAATCGTGAACGGCATCCCGTTTATCTTGGTGTTATCCTTGACCAAACACTGACAAACAAAAATCATCTGAGCGAGACAGCAGCAAAGATCAAAATGCAAAACCTGCTCGGCAAACTTGCTGACTCTTCGCGGGACGCAGATGCCCAAACTTGAAGGACCTCGGCTCTCCCCGTTGTCTGCTTGACCGCGGAGTACTGTGCGCCGATAGGATACAACACCTACTTCTTGGAGATATCCAGCTCGACGCAACAACGAGCATCGTTTTGGGTATCCTCCGATCGACTCAATTCCCCTCGCTCCCAAACCTGAGCGATATCCAGTCTCCTCTCAAAATGGGAAGCTTTTGGAGACGGTTTACATCAACCCAAGACTGCTGCTCTGTGAGGACTTTACTGGTCTACCTGCTGCTTGCTTCCCATCACTCCAGCCTGTGGGGCTAAGACCACCGTGCCAATGATTAATAGCAGAGGAAGCAGGAACAGAGCATTATGCCAGCACGAAAAACCACTTCGTCGTCACAGATCCCACCCAATTTCACCCTGGCGCACCGACATTGGGCACTCCTCAACCGTTTCTGCATTGGTCAAGGCCTTTATGCGGCACAAGTGGAAACCTGGACAGCAACGATAGTGCACCTCAATCAATGACTCACATCATTGAGGACTTCCCCCTGATAACAGTGGCACGGTAGCCCAATGGTGAGCACTGCTGCCTCACAGCGCAAGGAACCTGGGTTCGATCCCAGCCTTGGATCCCTGTCTGTGTGGAGTTTGCACATTCTCCCCGTGTCTGCGTGGGTTTCCTCCTACAGTCCAAAGATGTGCGGGTTAGGCTGATTGGCGATGCTAAATTGACCCTAATGTCAGGAGATTAACATCCATGTAGGGTTATGGGATAGGGCCTGGATGGAATCATGGGTGGTACAGACTTGATGGGCCAAATGGCCTCTTTCTGCACAGTCGGGATTCTATAAAACTCAACAGAGCTCCATTCAGCCACTGCGGAAGTTACTTGATGATTACAGCCCATGTTTAAAAAAAGTGATTGTTAACAATAACTGTCAGTTGAAATTATCCCCAATATCTTCAAGAGCCAAAAGGGAGTTGGGGGGAAACAGGAACTCCGTTAATTTTGATAAAACGCAGTTCAGCGGCACTGCCCACACTGAACACTGGCGTGAAACTCAAGTGTGATGCACTGCGATCTCTGGTATCTGAGTCGACAAGGCCTGAATAAAAATAGTGTTAGCAGGAACTTACTTTGGTGTTCAAACAACAAATTTATAACAGTGAGCTACCAGGCAGGTTAAATTTGGAATTTGCAAAGTGGAAATGCTGCTTGCTGAATATTCATTGAATTTGCCTCTTGGAATTTCCAATCGAAGCAAGAAAAATGTCACAAAAGCCTCTGGCAGGTGGGACAGTTTCCAGCATCAGTAATTAATTAATTGAGAAAGAATTCGAAGGTATTTTTTTAGGCCCCATCTACAGAGTTCATGAAATTCTGAGAGGGAATGAGATCATTGACATAGAAACGAGAAGCAGGAGTAGGCCATTTGGCCTTTCGAGCCTGCTCTGTCGTTCATTCTGATCATGGCTGATCATCGAATTCAACATCCTGATTTCCCCCCTTCCCCCTCCCCATATCCCTCGGTCCCTTTAGCCCCCAGGAGCAATATCTCATTTCTTCTTGAAACCACACAACGTTTTGGCCTCAACGACATTCCGTGGTCGTGAATTCCACACATTCACCACCCTCTCTGAGTGAAGAAATTTCTCCTGTTGTAAAAGGTTTTACGCCTTATTTTTAAATTGTGACCCCCCTAGCTCCGGACTGCCTCACCATCAGGACCATTCTTTCTGAATCTACCCTGTCTAACCCTGTTCGAAGGTTCTAAGTTTTTATGAGATCCCTTCTTGCTTTTCCCACTCCAGCAAACACAATCCTAACCAGCTTAGTCTCTCCTCGGGTGACAGACCTGCCATCGCAGGGATTGACCTGCATGTACTCCCTCTATAGCAAGGACATCCTTCCTCAGATAAGGACACCAAAACTGCACACAATATTCCAGCTGTAGCCTCACCAACTCCCTATACAATTGCAGCAAAACATCCCTATCCCGAAAATCAAATCCTCTCGCTATCAAAACAAACACAGCATTTTCCTTCTTCACTGCCTGATGTACCTGTGCGCTTACTTTCAGTGGCTGATGCACAAGGACTCATTGAGTATTCTCCCTCAATTTACACCTTTTCAATGAATAATCTGTCTTCTGATTATTGCTACCAAAGTGGATAACCTCACATTTATCCATATTACACTGCCATGCAGATCCCCACACACTCAGCCTGTCCAAATCACACTGAAGCATCTCTGCATCCTCCTCACAGCTCACCCTCCCACCCAAATCTGGAGATGATTTTACCGACAAATCCATGTGGCTGCAGACTCTTGTATTAAAAGCACTGACTTCAATGATTTATGTGTGTATCTTTTTTTTTTGACATTTGGCGAATGTGATTCTGGACATGATCTACATAGGATCACCTGCTCCTACTTAAGCTTACTTTGAAGGTCATGAGCTGAAATCCTGATGTGAGCTTGAGTGAAGAGTACTCGGTCGTTCACAGAGAATATCTTCAATTCTGTTCAAAAGACATCTTTATGATGGAAGCTTACCCACTTAATGTCAACTATCCAAGCTTTGGCCAATATCGTATTTCCCTTCTGGCACAGAAATGTAAATGTTCACCAACTCCCTGAATCATCTTTCTGTTTTGCCATCACTACATTGCTTGTTTCCAGTTGTTGAAAACACTGAAATGATCTCTGGCGGTTTCCATCTGGCTGCTGTTTTCATCGAAAGAATCTCTAACTTGCAAACCATGAAATCCCCTCCGTCCACAATGCTCCTTTCAGGAAGATGTCGAGGATAATTGCCATGGATCGTTTCGATTTTTGCCCTTCGCTTCCAAAGCTTTTCCCGATAACTTGTGTAACAGCTGCTGCCTTTAATTCAATTTAAGACAAGACGTGAACCAGTATTATAAATAACTATCACGTGACCATGAGGGATAATGTGCTGGGCTAACTCCAACAGGTTAATGCATTAGTCACCATTGGGACATTAGTATCGTTTTCAAGGCCTACACTTATTGCTCATTCCTGAATTGCTGGGAAGGTGGTTCGGGGCCTTGTTCTCGGTGTGGGACTGGGGAACTGGACTGACATATCGGCCAGAGTTGCAAGAGCAGCTTTCGTTCCCGAAAGTGGACAGGTCAAGCTTTTTCAAGTCCATAGCTTTGTCAGTTTTACTGACCACATTTTCCTCTCCAGATACTTTTCAAACCGATTTCAACTCTTTATTTTCCATTCCCGTGTACTTCCGTGGTTGAAGCTAAACAACATAGGGTCCACGGCTACATCTGACCTGTCAAGGCATTTGTTTTCTGTGCGGTGAGTCTTAGCACGACAGCAGGGAAGAGACAGGGAGGAAAGTCGCTCTTAAGAACATAGAACCCTACAGTGCATAAAGAGGCCCTTTGGCCCATCGAGTCTGCACCGAACACAATCCCGCCCCAGGCCCTACCCCCATATCCCGACATATTATCCCCACTAATCCCTCTAACCTACGCATCCCTGGACACTAAGGGGCAATTTCTTAGCACGGCCAATCAACCTAACCCGCACATCTTTGGACTTCTTCTTGCAATTCTGGCCAATATGTCACTCCAGTTACCCAGTCCCACAGCAATTTGGTTGACTTCCTTCTGAAGGGGCCTCGCAAAAACGCAGCCAAGAACAATCCCATTAAATCTTGGCACAGATCCTCCAATTGTACGACATGGTATGATTTGAATACAGGTGATGGATAGTCTGGAATGTAATGAGTGGAATCGATAAGAGGGAACTGGTTGATATGGGATACAATTTTTCGGAAGGCGAGGCTTCGAGAGCTGGCGCAGAACATGTTCCTGCTCACTCTCAGAAGCCCATTGCCACGTACGAGTCAGTTGAATGCTGCTTGGCAGTGGACAGGCCTTCCGTACATCCTTGGAAGGAAGTCAAACATTGGGTAGCTGTCGGCCAATCTGATCGGTCAACAGCTCTCCAACCCCTCCGGGGACAGCGCTGCAGTGGCCAGAAGAGGTACAGCAGAACTCTGCCTTGAACTCAGTCCCGGGGCCATTTCCTAGGTCAGGCTCAGGGGTCCCGGGAAGGGGTGGGGGATGGGGGGGGGGGGAGGTTCAGGAGGGTGGCGATCACAGTGTCATGGTAGGCCAGAGGAGAAGGAAGGGTCCCCAGAGAGGAGAGTGCCCCAAATCTGATGGAGCCTTCAGAGTGAGGCCCCTTCCCCACCTTTTCACCTGCGGCCAAGGAAAGTTGAAAAATGGATTGCCCGCTTGCCCACGTGACAATCTAAAAATCAACGTAAGATTCTGGGCCATCGGGCAAATAATCCCGTCCATGCGTTCCGTAATCACCGGCGGGTGTACTGACAGTCCACGCCTACATCCGCTAACCAGAATATCACGTGAGTGCAGGATGACGCACAGATGCGTGTCCAATGCGAACACATTATTTAATGCTCTTCTGGGCTGGGTACACGCCTGCCAAGGACATCCCCATGGTGTATTCCAATTTTCAGAAAGCTTTTGATAAGATCCCACACAAGGGTCAACAAAATTAGAGCAGATGGGATTGGATGGAATATCCTGGCATGGATTGATAACCAGTTCATGGACGGAGAACAGAGAGTAGGAATAAATGGGTCATATTCAGGTGGACAGGCTGTGACTAGTGGGGTGCTGCAAGGCTCAGTGCTTTAGCCCCAGCTGTTCACAAGCTGTATCGATGATTTGGATGCAGGAATTAAATATAAATTTCCAAACTAGCAGATGACACAAAACTATGTGCCAGTTGTGAGGAGGCTACAAAGAAGCTTCAAGGGGATTTGTAGAGGCGAAGAAAGTTGAGAGCTGGAATACAACATGGAGAAATGTGAGGTTATCCATTTTGCTCGTGTATTGACTTCAATCAGGTCTCTGTGGGTGGCCTATTGGAATATAAGCTCCCTGATTCAGGATTTCACTGAAAGATGTCCCTGATTGAGGATCCAATGGATGGGCCAAACAGGGAGTCCTTTCCTTGTATTTAACCGGGAGTGTCAGTTCCTCTGGCACTCCTGAAGGTAGACTGCTGACTGCGAGCACTCTGTGTACTGCTGTTGGAATTGTAAATAAAGAGATTTTGGTGTCGGGATTTCTGCCTCTGAAGACTTATTACAGTCAGGAAAAACAGAAATACAGAATATTTCTTAAATGGTGAGAGGTTGGGGAGTGTTGAACTTCAGAGGGACCTGGGTGTCCTTGTTCATGTATCACCGAAAGCTAACATGTAGGTACTGTGAGCAACTCAGAAAGCAATTGGTATGTTGGCCTCTACCACAAGAGGATGCGCGTACAAAAGTAAAGATGTCTTACTGCAATTATACAGTGAATTGGAGAGTGGTATCTGTGGGTAATGTGTAAAGTTTGGGTCTCTGAGGAAAGGTACACTTGCCATCGAGGGAGTGCAACAAAGGTTCACCCAACTAATCCCTGGGAGGGAGGGATTATCCCATGAGGAAAGATTAAAAAGAGTGGACCTTTATTCTCTGGAGTTTAGAAGAATGAGAGGTGATCTCATTCAAACATTAAGAAAAATCTTACAGAGTTTGAGAGGATAGAAACAGGAAGGATTCTTCCATCCGGCTCGGACGTCCAAAGATGTGCGGGTTAGGTTGATTGGCCATGCTAGGAAATTGCCCCTTAGTGTCCAGGGATATGTAGGTTAGAGGGATTAGTGGGTATAATATGTGGGGATATGGGGGTAGGGCCTGAGTGGGATTGTGTTCGGTGCAGAGTCGATGGGCCAAAGGGCCTCTTTCTGCACTGGAGGGTTCTATGATTCTATGATCTGTAATCTATGATGTCTTAGACCCAGGAGACACAGGATAACGAGTAAGCCATTTTTAAATGCATTTATGGGACATGGGCGTCACTGTGCCCATCCCTAGTTGCCCCTTGAGAACAAAGAACAACAAAGAACAACACAGCCCAGGAAACAGGCCCTTCGGCCCAACAAGCCCACACCGCCATTTTAACATTGAGTCCCCTCTTCCACCCATGACCCTTGTCTACGCTTATGGCATTCCACATTGAGGGGAGACTAATTTAGGGACAATTTGTTACACCAATCAGCCCAATAGCACATCTTTGGGGTGTGGGAGGAAACCGGAGCACCCGGAGAAAACCCACGCAAGCACGGGGAGAATGCGCAAGCTCCCACAGACACCGGCCCAAATCCATGTATGTGCACAGCAAACAGTGATGGTCACTGAGCTGTCGTGTTGCCTGGCATCAGGTCCACCAGAGAAGGTGGTGGTGAGCTGCCTTCTTGAATCACTGCAGTCCTCGTGCTGGAGGTTGACCCAGAATACCGTCAGGGAGGGAACTCCAGGATTTTGACCCAGCGATTGCAAAGGAACAGCGATATATTTCCATGCTGGGACCATGAGTGGTTTGGAGGGGAACTTGCAGGCAGGGGTGTTCCCGTGTATCTGCTGCCCTTGTCCTCCTAGATGGAAGTGGTCATGAGTTTAGAAGGTTAAGAACTGAGATGAGGTTTAATGCTTAAAGTTCATTTATTAGTCTCACAAGTAGATTTACACAAATGAAGTTACTGTGAAAATCCCCTAGCCACCGCACTCTGGCACCTGTTTGGGTTCACTGAGGGAGAATTTAGCATGGCCAATGCAACTAACCAGCACATCGTTCAGACTGGAGAAATTTCTTCACTCAGAAAGCAGTGAAACTTTGGAATGTCTGACCCCAGAGAGCTGTGGAAGCTCAGTCATTGAGCCCGTTTGAGACAGAGGTCGATAGATTTCTACATATTAAAAACATCCAGAGATGAAGGGCGACATTATGGCACAGTAGTTAGCACTGCTATCTCAGAACGCCAGGGACCTGGGTTCGATTCCTGGCTTGGGTCACTGTCTATATGGAGTCTGCACATTCTCCCCGTGTCTGTGTGGGTTTTCTCCGGGTGCTCCGGTTTCCTCCCACGGTCCGTGGATGTGCGGGTTAGGAATGGCTGCGCTAAATTGATTCTTGGTGTCAGCAATGTAAATATATGGGATTACAGGGATAGGGCCTGGTTGGGATTGTTGTCAGTGCAGACTCGATGGGCCGAATGGCCTCTCCTGCACTGTAGGGCTTCTATGATTATGGGGATAGTGCTGGAAAATGGTGTTTAAATAGAGGACTGGTGGTACAGGCTTGATGGGCTGAATGCCCTACTCCTGCTCCTTATTATGGCGTGACTAAATAAAGCTAAATGATTAAAGCTGTTAAATTATGAATGAGTTATTTTATATCTGCCCACATTTAATGGAATAGCAGCTCCATCGGATTTTCTAGATGCTTTTCCGATCTCTCACCCTCCTAGAAGGACAAGCACAGCAAGATCCTGGGAATTGGCAGCAGCAAATCCCCCTCCATCTAACACAACATCCTGACTTAGAACTATGGCCAGAACTCTCTGATGTTGCACGCCTTGCTGCCAGTGAGAATGGAGAATTTGACGTTCAGCTCTTAACAGCAGTGGGACTGGAGAATCCCAGCCGCGGGTGAGGGACTGGAGAATCCCAGCCACAGGCGAGGGGCCGAGGAATCCCAACCACGGGTGAGGGGTTGGAGAATCCCAGACATTGGCAAGGGGCTGGAAAATCCCAGACATTGGCAAGGGGCTGGAAAATCCCAGCTGCGAGCGAGGGGCTGGAGAATCCCAGCCGCGGGTGAGGGGCTGGAGAATCTCAGGCACAGGCGAGGGGCTGGAGAATCCCAGCCACGGGTGAGGGGCTGGAGAATCCCAGCTGCGAGTGAGGGGCTGGAGAATCCCAGCCGCGAGTGAGGGGCTGGAGAATCCCAGCCGTGGGTGAGGGTCTGGAGAATCCCAGCCGCGGGTGAGGGGCTGGAGAATCCCAGCCACGGGTGAGGGGCTGGAGAATCCCAGCCGCGGGTGAGGGGCTGGAGAATCCCAGCCGCGGGTGAGGGGCTGGAGAATCCCAGCCGCGAGTGAGGGGCTGGAGAATCCCAGCCATGAGCGAGGGGCTGGAGAATCCCAGGCACAGGCGAGGGGCTGGAGAATCCCAGCCACGGGTGAGGGTCTGGAGAATCCCAGCCGCGGGTGAGGGGCTGGAGAATCCCAGCCATGAGCGAGGGGCTGGAGAATCCCAGGCACAGGCGAGGGGCTGGAGAATCCCAGCCACGGGTGAGGGTCTGGAGAATCCCAGCCGCGGGTGAGGGGCTGGAGAATCCCAGCTGCGAGTGAGGGGCTGGAGAATCCCAGCCACGGGTGAGGGTCTGGAGAATCCCAGCCGCGAGTGAGGGGCTGGAGAATCCCAGCCGCGGGCGAGGGGCTGGAGAATCCCAGCCGCGAGTGAGGGGCTGGAGAATCCCAGACACGGGTGAGGGGCTGGAGAATCCCAGCCGCGGGTGAGGGGCTGGAGAATCCCAGCCGCGGGTGAGGGGCTGGAGAATCCCAGCCGCGGGTGAGGGGCTGGAGAATCCCAGCGGCGGGCGAGGTTAGAGAATTCCAGCATATCTCGCCTTTCCTTTCGCTGCTGCTGGGTCAAAATGCTGGAATGCCCTCCCTAACAGCTCTGTGGGTGTACCCACACGTCAGAGACCACAGTGGCCCAAGAAGGCAGCTCACTGCTACCTTTTCAAGGGGCAGTTCAGGATGGGCAATAAGTGCTGGCTTTGGCAGTGACACTCTCATTGCCGAGATCAAGTGAATTAGCCAGGGCTAGCATCAGCTTTGGCAAGTCAGCAGGAAGCAAAGGTGAGAACGAAGCTTACAGGGCGACACGGTGGCACAGTGTGCTGCCTCACAGCGCCAGGGGCCTGTGTCCAATTCTGGCCTTGGGTGGCTCTCTGTGTAGAGTTTGCACATTCTCCCCATGTCTGCGTGGGTTTCCTCCGGGTGCTCCGGTTTCCTCCTACAGTCCAAAAATGTGCGGGTTCGGTGGATTGGCCGTGCTAAAAGTGCCCCTTAGTGTCGGGGGTAGGGGGGGTTCGCAGGGTAAATAGGTGGGGTTACAGGGATAGGCGGGATTGTTGTTGGTGCAGGTTCAGTGGGCTGACTGGTCTCCTTCTGCACCGTGGGGATTCTATGCTGACCTGAGAGAGAGGCAGAAATGTGATTGAGGTTCAAATCAACAGATTTTATGATGGCGCCATGAATTCAGTGGTCCCGACTCTTGGTTCTGCATCAGAACAAAGGGGGACAAGTTCCAGTGAAGGTCTTGGGCACATACAGTGGAGTGCTTTACTCTCACGTTTAATGCGAGCCATCAAACAAAGCCTCAGTGCCCCCTTTGAGATGGGCATAAAAGATCCCAGTGTCTCAAATGGATATGGGGACGTTTGCTGGGGTGGCATTCTCCAGCCACTCATGTCAGCGGGATTCTCCAGTCCCGCTGCAGTGATTGGAGATTTGGCTGAGCACCAGAGTTACCATCCTCGCCGGCAGTGGGGAAATTTAGCCCTGATGTCCTGGCCAACGTTGGCTATGGGTCCATCGCTGTGGGCAAATTTCTCGCCCACTTTCCCCTGCGCTCAAGTACGTCAATTGTTCCTCACTGACTGAAAGGCAGGGTGCGCGGGACAAAACATCGTCTAACCGGCACCGTCCTTCAGCAGGGCAGCTGGCTTACGGAACATGGAAGCATAAGATTTCAAAGGCCGGCCTTCTCCAGCGTCTGGAAACTGATACTGCGCAATGCAAACAAGGCAGCCAGGGAGTCAGAGAGAGGAAAAATAACCTAACCACAGCTCAGCTAAGAAAGAACTGAAGTAGAACCTTTCTTCCATTTAATAAAAGCTGTACAACCACAGCCGCAGTAAAACCTGTCATTGAAGGAACATGTGGAAGATGTTACCAAAAGAAAACTGGCATTTAATTGAAGCCAGGCAATTGCTAAAGCCTCTCGGCAAGACCCTGATTTGCCTTTGAATTCGTGAGACATTGTCAATATGTTCGCCCGGTCATGGGAAGCAATTTTGCTTGTTTATTATTTTGTGTCCAGTAATCTTCTGATTGTTTTCGGTGACAAATATTGGGGTAATTTACTTCAATTAGTTGTTGCGTATTTGATTTTGCTTGCTCCTGTTACAGTTAGCTCATGCGACGCAGCTCATCGAGATCTGAAAGTGATATCTCGTCACCAGTGCAGCGAATCTGTTGACACTGGCTGTCAGATTGGATGGGGCTATTTGAGTGGGCCTGTTCAGTAAGTATTCTTAGTTGATATGCAAACATTTCAGTCTCGTGCAGTGTTTCTGTGCTTTTTCGGCATCTAAGTTTGCAGATGACACCAAGATTGGTGGCATGCTGGACAGTGAGGAAGGTTCTCTCCAATCGCAGCGGGATCTCGATCAATTGGGCCGACGAATGGCAGATGGAGTTTAATTTAGACGAATGCGAGGTGACGCATTTTGGTAGATTGAATCAGGGCAGGACTTAATGGTAGGGCGTTGGGGAGAGTTACAGGGCAAAGAGATCTAGGGCTACATTTCATCGCTCCTTGAAAGTGGAGTCACAGGTGGACAGAGTGGCGAAGAAGGTATTCGGCATGCTTGGTTTCATTGGTCAGAACCGTAGAACATTACAGCACAGAAACAGGCCTTTTGGCCTTTCTCGTCTGTGCCGAACCATTTTTCTGCCTAGTCCCACTGACCTGCACCTGAACCATATCCCTCCACACCCCTCTCATCCATGAACCCGTCCAAGTTTTTCTTAAATGTTGAAAGCAAGCCCGCGTTTACCACTTTATCTGGCAGCTCACTCCACACTCCCACCACTCTCTGCGTGAAGAAACCCCACCTAATATTCCCTTTAAACTTTTCTCCTTTCACCCTTAACCCATACCCTCTGGTTTTTGTTTCTCCCCTAGCCTCAGTGGAAAAAGCCTGCTTGCATTCACTCTATCTATACCGATCAAAATCTTATACACCTCTAAATAATCTCCCCTCATTCTTCTACGCTCCAGGGAATAAAGTCCTAACCGATTCAATCTCTCTCTGTAACTCAGTTTCTCAAGTCTCCAAACTTGGCCTCACCAATGTCTTATACAACATCACCATAACATTCCAACTCTTACACTCAATACTTTGATTCTCAAGGCCAATATTCCAAAAGCACTCTTTTCAACCTGTGACGCCACTTTTAGGGAATTGAACATTGAATACAGGAGTTGGGACATCTTGTTGAAGTTGTACAAGACATTAGTAAGGCCACACACTTGGAATACTGTGTGCAATTCTGGTCGCCCTATTATAGAAAAGATATTATTAAACTAGAAAGAGTGCAGAAAACATTTACTAGGATGCTACGGGACTTAATGGATTCAGTTGTATGGAGAGGCTGAATAGACTGGGACTTTTTTCTCTGGAGCGTAGGAGCTGAGGGGTGACCTTCTAGAGGTCTATAAAATAATGAGGGGCATAGACAAGATAGATAGTCAACATCTTTTCCCAAAGGTAGGGGAGTCTAAAACTAGAGGGTCTAGGTTTAAGGTGAGAGGGGAGAGTGTCCAGAGGGGCAATTTTTTCACACAGAGGGTGGTGAGTGTTTGGAACAAGCTGCCAGAGGTAGTAGTAGAGGCGGGTACAATTTTATCTTTTTAAAAGCATTTAGATAGTTACATGGTGTGATGGGTATCGAGGGATATGGGCCAAATGTGGACAATTGGGATTAGTTTAGGGGGTTTAAAAAAAAAGAACAGCATGGACAAGTTGGGCCGAAGGGCCTGTTTCCATGCTGTAAACCTCTAGCACTCTATGAGCAAGATTTTCCAATTCTATGAAGTACAAACAAATTCAATAAGAAACCTCACAACACCAGGTTAAAATCCAACAGGTTTATTTGCAATCTCGAGCTGCTCCTTCGTCAGAGTGAGTGGATAAGTGAATTCAATTAAGGTGATGGCCTAGTGGTATTATCACCAGCTTATTAATCCAGAAACGCAACTAATGTTCCGGAGACCCGGGTTCGAATCCTGCCACGGCAGATGGTGGAATTTGAATTCAATTTTAAAAAATCTGGAATTAAGAGTCTACTGATGACCGTGAAATCATTGTCCATTGTCAGAAAAACCCATCTGGGTCACTGATGGGCTTCAGGGAAAGAAATCTGCCGTTCTTATCTGGTCTGGCCTACACGTGACTCCAGAACCACAGCAATGGGGTCGACTCTCAACTGCCCTCCAAGGGCAAGTAGGGATGGGCAATAAAGGTAAGCCCAGTCCAGTTATACCCACGAATAAAAAAAAAATTTTAATTAAATAAAATACTGCTGGAAATCTCGAATCGAAACAGAAAATGCTGAAAAGTTCAGCAGGTCAGGCAGTATCTGTGGAGAGGGAATCGGAGTCCGGTTTCAAGCTTTCAGCAAAACTGGGAATCGTTTGGGATGTCATCGGTTTTGAGCTTGGAGGGCAGGTGGGACAAGGTCAGCGATCGAATGGAAGACGGGAGAGGATGGATGACAGAGTTCGTCCTCCAGGGTCAAAGGGAATGGCTAAGGGGCACGAACGACGCAAAGAAACAAAAGACAGGCCCAGTGAAGGTGCGTTACTGACCGCAAGCTAAAGTAATAGAACTAAAACATACAAACAGAAGGAAACAAAGTGGAAAGAGAGGAGTGGGGACAGAATTTACAGTCAGAAATTGTTGAACTCAATTTAACACCCCTAGCAGAGTATTTATAGAACATAGAACACTACAGCACAAACAAGCCCTTCGGCCCACAAGTTGCGCCGGTCATATCCATACCTACTGGGCCTATCCATAATTTTCAATCCCATTAAATCCCATGTACTCATCCAGAAGTCTCTTAAAAGATCCCAGCGAGTTCGCCTCTACCACCACCGACGGCAGCCGATTCCACTCACTCACCACCCTCTGAGTGAAAATCTTACCCCTAACATCTCCTCTGTACTTGCTTCCCAGCACCTTAAACCTGTGTCCTCTCATAGCGACCATTTCAGCCCTGGGAAATAGTCTCTGAGAATCCACCCTATCTATACCTCTCAACATTTTATAAACCTCTATCAGGTCGCCTCTCAACCTTCGTCTCTCCAGGGAGAAAAGACCAAGCTCCCTCAACCTATCCTCATAAGGCATGCCTCCCAATCCAGGCAACATCCTTGTAAATCTCCTCTGCACCCTTTCAATAGCCTCCACACCCTTCCTGTAGTGAGGCGACCAGAACTGCGCACAATACTCCAAGTGGGGTCTGACAAGGGTCTTATAAAGTTGCAGCATTATCTCCCAACTCCTAAACTCAATCCCTCGATGAATGAAGTCTCCCATTTGAAGGCTGGAGGTGGGTTTCATACAGTAGATGGTCTGTTCTGTGCCATCCTGACCATCTCTGACCTGTCTCCCATATTGGGCAGACCACTTGACCACCCTTGAGCCTATTGAGACCTTTCTTACGAACAGCTAATGGTCAGTTGTGGGCCGCATTCTGCCTCCAGTCCAGTTTGATGTCTGACAGGGAAGGGACGGGTGAGGCTGTCTGGCCAGCAGCTGCTGTGATTGGGCAGAAAGGGAAGGGGCCGGGACATGGGTGGGGGAGGGTTGGCAGTGTCCATCATGGGCATCCCGTCCTCCCGAAGATCCTACCCTGTTCTTAACCCTCCTTCCGGCCTCCACAACCTGACTCCGCTGCCTCTGCCTTGCTCCTCGTTGGGGTCTGCTGGGTAGGCCCGAAAAAGAATCCTGACCTACCTGAAGTCCAGGTCCATAACTTCTTCATCTTAATGGACTGCCTGTAGTCTTAGTAGTGACCACTGCTCAATTCAGGCACGGTTCGGACTACAGAGCTGCCAAATTAGCTGGCAACACTTCCAGATGAGGGTGTAAGTCACATTCCGACCCAATAAAGGCTGCTCACCCCCAACCCCTCTACTGAGCAGCAACCAAATTTCTAGTTGGTGTGGTATCAACAGACATTTCGATCAGGGACAGAACCCACCCCCATTCAATCCACCCCAGGGTTGAGTCCAGAATATTGTCAAGAGCCCAATCGAACGATTATGTTGGGTTCCACTTTGGTAGGAAGAATGGTAGGAAGGATTATTACTTACGTGGCGAAAAACTGCAGCAGGCGACGGTGCAGAGGGACCTCGGGGTCCTTGTGCATGAGTCGCAAAAACCCAGCCTGCAGGTGCAGCAGGTGGTCAGGAAGGCGAATGGGATGCTGGCCTTCATAGCGAGGGGGATTGAATATAAAAGTAGGGAGGTCTTGCTGCAGCTGTATAGGGCATTGGTGAGGCCCCAGCTGGAGTACTGTGTGCAGTTTTGGGCGCCGCACCTGCGCAAGGATATTTTGGCCTTGGAGGGAGTGCAGAGGAGGTTTACTAGGCTGATACCGGAGTTGAGGGGGTTGAACTATGAGGAGAGGCTGAATAAACTAGGCTTGTACTCGTTAGAGTTTAGAAGAATGAGGGGAGATCTCATTGAGACGTATAAGATGATGAATGGGATGGATAGGATAGAGGTGGAGAGACTCTTCCCGCTCAAAAAAGACAGTAGGACTAGGGGGCACAGCCTCAAGATAAAGGGGGGGCGGTTTAGAACGGAGTTGAGGAGGAACTTCTTCACTCAAAGGGTGGTGAATCTCTGGAATTCTCTGCCCGTTGAAGTGGTGGAGGCTGCCTCGCTAAATATTTTTAAGAAGCGGGTTGATGGGTTTTTGATAAGAGAGGGGATTAAGGGCATTACAGAGACGTGGCTGCAAGGTGACAGGGACTGGGAGATGAATGTACAGGGCTATCAAGTGTTTAGGAAGGATAGGCAGGAGGAAAGAGGGGGTGGCGTAGCTCTGCTGATTAAGGACAGCATCAAGGTGGTAGCAAGGGATGATATCGGAGCCAAAGAGCAGAAAGTGGAATCGTTGTGGGTGGAGATTAGGAACAGCAAAGGGAGGAAGACGCTGGTGGGTGTCGTCTATAGGCCCCCGAATAATGATCTGGAGGTGGGGCGGGCTGTTAACGCGCAAATAAGTGCGGCGTGCAGGAATGGGACGGCAGTAGTTATGGGGGATTTCAATCTGCATATTGATTGGTCGACCCATGTTGGACGAGGTGGGCTCGAGGAGGAGTTCTTGGAATGCTGCCGGGATAGTTTCCTGGAACAGTGTGTGTTGGAGCCGACGAGGGAGCGAGCTATCTTGGATCTGGTGCTATGTAATGAGGCGGGTAGAATTAGGGACCTTGAGGTGAAGGATCCTCTTGGAGAGAGTGATCATTGTATGGTGGAGTTTCTGTTGCAGATGGAGGAGGAGAAAGTGGGTTCCCGGACACGTGTCCTTTGTTTGAATAGAGGGGAGTATGGTAGGATGAGAGAAGAATTGGCGAATGTGGACTGGGGGAGCGCGTTGGAAGGTAGGTCTGCTGAGGAGCAGTGGAGGATCTTTAAGGAGATCTTTCTTGGTGCTCAGCAGAAATTTATTCCGATGGTTAAAAAGGACAGTAGGAAGAGAGGTAATAAGCCGTGGATAACGAAGGAGGTGAAGGAAAGTGTTAAATTAAAAGCGGAGGAATTTAGAGTAGCTAAGAGCAGTGGGCGAGAAGAGGATTGGGAAAGGTTTAAATGTCAACAAAGATTGACAAAAAAGTTGATAAAGGAGGGTAGAAGAAGCTATGAAGCTGGGCTAGCGCTTAATATAAAAAAGGATAGCAAGAGTTTTTATAAATATATAAAAAGGAAGAGGCTGGCTAGGGTGAACGTTGGTCCTTTAGAGGATGAGAAAGGGGACCTAGTGGTAGGGGATGGGGATATGGCTAAGGTCTTGAATAACTTTTTTGTTTCTGTCTTCACGGAGGAGGACGTGAATAATTTGCCGGGTGTTAGCGATGGAAAGGTGGTAGGACTGGAGGGTCTTAATGACATTACTGTTACTAGAGAGGTGGTGCGCAACAGACTGGAGGGGCTGATTGTGGACAAGTCCCCAGGACCGGATGGAATGCATCCGAGGGTTCTGAAAGAAATGGCGGAGGTGATAGTGGATGCCTTGGTGGTTATTTTCCAGACGTCGCTGGATTCCGGGGAAGTGCCGGAGGATTGGAAAACGGCTAATGTTACGCCGTTGTTTAAGAAGGGTGCCAGGCAAAAGGCGGGGAATTACAGGCCGGTTAGTTTAACGTCTGTGGTAGGTAAAATGTTAGAATCCGTCATTAAGGAGGAAATTGCGAGGCATCTTGAAGGGAATTGCTTGATAGGGCAGACGCAACACGGTTTCATTAAAGGGAAGTCGTGTCTGACAAATTTACTGGAGTTCTATGAGGATGTGTCTAGGGCGGTGGATAGAGGAGAGCCGGTGGATGTGGTCTTTCTGGATTTTCAGAAGGCGTTTGATAAGGTACCTCACAAGAGGTTACTGCAGAAGGTCAGAGGACATGGAGTTGGGGGTAGGGTGTTAGCGTGGATAGAGGATTGGTTGTCAAATAGGAGGCAGAGAGTGGGGGTCAATGGGTGCTATTCGGATTGGCGGTTGGTGACTAGTGGGGTGCCCCAGGGGTCGGTGCTGGGGCCTCAGCTATTTACCATTTATATAGATGATCTGGAGGAGGGAACCGAGTGTAGGGTGTCGAAATTTGCTGATGACACTAAGATTGGGGGAAAGGCAAATTGTGCGGAGGGTGTGGAGAGTCTGCAGAAGGATCTAGATAGGCTGGGCGAATGGGCCAGGAAATGGCAAATGGAATTTAATGTTGGCAAGTGTGAGGTGGTCCACTTTGGTAGGAAGAATGGTAGGAAGGACTATTACTTACGTGGCGAAAAACTGCAGCAGGCGACGGTGCAGAGGGACCTCGGGGTCCTTGTGCATGAGTCGCAAAAACCCAGCCTGCAAGTGCAGCAGGTGGTCAGGAAGGCGAATGGGATGCTGGCCTTCATAGCGAGGGGGATTAAATATAAAAGTAGGGAGGTCTTGCTGCAGCTGTATAGGGCATTGGTGAGGCCGCAGCTGGAGTACTGTGTGCAGTTTTGGGCGCCGCACCTGCGCAAGGATATTTTGGCCCTGGAGGGAGTGCAGAGGAGGTTTACTAGGCTGATACCGGAGTTGAGGGGGTTGAGCTATGAGGAGAGGCTGAATAAACTAGGCTTGTACTCGTTAGAGTTTAGAAGAATGAGGGGAGATCTCATTGAGACGTATAAGATGATGAATGGGATGGATAGGATAGAGGTGGAAAGACTCTTCCCGCTCAAAAAAGACAGTAGGACTAGGGGGCACAGCCTCAAGATAAAGGGGGGGCGGTTCAGAACGGAGTTGAGGAGGAACTTCTTCACTCAAAGGGTGGTGAATCTCTGGAATTCTCTGCCCGTTGAAGTGGTGGAGGCTGCCTCGCTAAATATTTTTAAGAAGCGGGTTGATGGGTTTTTGATAAGAGAGGGGATTAAGGGTTATGGGGAGAGGGCGGGAAAGTGGAACTGAGCAGCGACAGATCAGCCATGATCTTATTGAATGGCGGGGCAGGCTCGAAGGGCCAGATGGCCTACTCCTGCTCCTATTTCTTATGTTCTTATGTTCTTATGTTATGGGGAGAGGGCGGGAAAGTGGAACTGAGCCACGACAGATCAGCCATGATCTTATTGAATGGCGGGGCAGGCTCGAAGGGCCAGATGGCCTACTCCTGCTCCTATTTCTTATGTTCTTATGTTTCACTGGAACAGTGTAGCAGGCCAAGGGATGTGAGTCTGAGAGCGAGGTGAAGAATTACGATGGCCGATCACTGGAGGCTCGGACTCAGGTTTGTGGACTGAACAGAGTGGTTCCAAAAGCCAGATCAACGATGTGCGGGTTAGGGGGATTGGCCATGCTAAATTGCCCCTTGGGGTCATGAGACTAGCTGGGATAAATGTATGGGGTTATGGGGATAGGAGATGGGTGGGATTGTGGTTGATGCAGACTTGATGGGCTGAATGGCCTCCTCCTGCACTGAAGGGATTCTATAATTTAGACTGAAATGAGTTCTTTGGTTATTCTGTGACGCTGTAAAGATCACGGAGCCTCTGGATTCAATTCCAGCTTTGTGTAGAGTTTGCTGATCCGTGCCAAAGCAGCAATGAGAATGCTACAAGTGACCTCAATGTCCCCAGGCTGGGGAAGCTAAAACCAAGCCAGCATTTCCTTTCTGGATTACTGTCCGGTGGCCAATGGTGGAAATGTGTATATGCAAACATCTGTGGGGAGATTGTCTCAAATCATTCCAACATTAGAAAGAAATAAAGATTTCCTTCAGTAATGGAGTTATATACATGTTGTAAAAATACACATTTACTAATTCACTCGAAATAATAAAGCAAGGGAATCTTTGTGTATTTCCTTGACAATAATGTTTCATATGGCAACGAAGCTTTATCATTCTCTCATCTCTGCTCAGAGTGGACTTACCTCTGGTTTCACCTTCTCCCCACAGTTGAACCATCTTTTATTACCAGACAATGACCATCAGGAGAGGATCTAACCATCTACCCTGGAGGTGACCATTGACCAGGAACTGAACTAGCCAGGACGCACCATATATACACTGCGGCTACCAGAGCAGAAAGAAATCCCAGTTTAAAGTCCAACCAGGTTTATTTGTAGCCAAAGCCGCAAGCTTTCGGGACAGCCTGTTCCTTTTGTGAAGTTGCTGGGACTCCCCACCCACATGACGAACGACAAGCTGCAAATAAACCTGGTTGGACTTTCAACTGGTGTGGTGGGATTTCTTTCTGTTCTACCCCAGTCCAACGCCAGCATCTCTACATCATGGCTACCAGAGCAGGTCAGAGGCTGGGAATACTGCATTGAGGAACTCGTCTCCTGACTCCCCAAAGCCTGTCCACCATCGACCAGGCACAATTCAGGAGTGTGATGGAATACTCCCCACTGGCCTGGACGGGTGCAGTTCCAACAACACTCGAGAAGCTCAACGCCATCCAGGACAAAGCAGCCTGCTCGATTGGTTAGGTGCATTGGCCATGCTAAGTTCTCCCTCAGTGTGACCGAACAGGCGCCAGAGTGTGGCAACTGAGGGGTTTTTACAGTAACTTCACTGCAGTGTTAATGTAAGCCTACCGATGACACTAATAAATAAATATTGAACAATCACTGAAAATGTAATGGGTGATATGGCAGCAGAGTAGTTTGCATGGATGTCTCACAGCGCCAGGGACCTGGGTTCGATTCCTAGCTTGGGTCACTGTCTGTGTGGAGTTTGCGTGTTCTCCCCAGGTTTGCATGGTTTTCCTCTCACAGTCCGAAGATTTGCAGGTTAGGTGCATTGTTCATGCTAAATTTCCCCTTAGTGTCCCAGGATGTGAAGGTTAGGGGGATTAGGTCATAAGACATAGGAGCAGAATTAGGCCACTCAGCCCATTGTGTCTGCTCTGCTATTCAATCATGGCTGATACTTTTCTCACCCCCATTCTCCTGCCTTTTCCCCATAACCCCTGCATAACCCCTGATCCCCTTATTAATCAAGAACCTACCTATCTCTGTCTTAAAGACACTCAATGACGTGGCCTCTGTGGCAAAGAGTTCCACAGACTCACCGCTCTCTGGTGAAGAAATTCCTCCTCATTTCTGTTTTAAAGGACTGTCCCTTCAACCTGAGATTATGCCCTCTGGTTCTAGTTTTTCCTACTGGTAGTATCGTTTAAGTTTCAATAAGATTACCACCCCTCATCCTTCTAAACTTCAATGAGTACAAACCCAGAGTCCTCAACCATTCCTTGTACGACAAGCTCTTCATTCCAGGATCATTCTTATGAACCTCCTCTGGACCCTTTCCAAGGCCAGCACATCCTTCCTTCGATATGGGGCCCAAAACTGATCACAATACTCCAAATGGGGTCTGACCAGAGCCTTATACAGCCTCAGAAGTCCATCCCTGCTCTTGTATTCTAGCCCTCTTGACATGAATACTAACATTACATCTGCCTTCCTAATTGCCGATTGCATCTGCACGTTAACCTTAAGAGAATCTTGAACAATGACTCCCAAGTCCCTTTGTGATTCTGATTTCTAAGCATTTCCTCATTTAGAAAATAGTCGATGCCTCCATTCCTCCTGCCAAGGTGCATCGCCTCACACTTTTCCACATTGTATTCCATCAGCCACTTCTTTGCCCACTCTTCTCTTACTTATTAGCGGGATAAATTAGTGGGGTAAATGTGTGGGATGAAGGGAATAGGGCCTAGACAGGATAGTTGTGGGTACAGGCTCGATGGGCCGAATGACCTCATGATCAAATAAACATTTCACAAACATTCACTCTATCTCCCACCATCACACAGTAGCAACAGTGCGTACAATCTACAAAGTGCACTTCATCAAGATTCCTCAGAGAGTACCTTCCGAACCCGTAACCATTACGATCTAGAAGGACAAGAACAGCAGATACTTGGGAAGAATATGACCTGGAGGTTCCCCTCCAAATCACTCACCATTCTGACTTTGGTTTGATGTTGATTTGATTTATTATTGTTTTATTAGGGTGTAGAGAAAGACCAGCTTAATATATGGTCAGTCCATTCAAAAGTCTGATGACAGCAGGGAAGAAGCTGTTCTTGAGTCGGTTGGTACATGATCTCAGATTTTTGTATCTTTTTCCCGATGAAAGAAGCGGGAAGAGAATATGTACGGGGCTGGGGGGTAGGTCCTTGACTATGCTGGCTGCTTTTCAAAGGCAGCTGGAAGTATAGACAGAGTCAATGGATGAGAGACTGGTTTGCGCAATGGATTGGGTAATGTTCATAACCCTTTGTAGTTTCTTGCGAAGTTGGGCAGAGCAGGAGTCAAACCAAGCTGTGATGCATCCAGGATTTGGAAATGTATCGCTGTCCTTTCACCCTTGCTGGGAAAAATTCTTGGAATTCTCTCCTCAACAGCACTGTGGTTGTCCCTACACCTCAGGGACTGCAGCGGTTCAAGAACCCAGTTTGCCATCACCTTCTCAAGGGCAACTAGGGATGGGCAATGAATACTGGCCTAGCCAATGAGTAATCCTTTAATCCTGTGGGTTTCAATGTTGGGAAGAAGATACAATAATGTGATACAACGTACACACACACGCTATCCATTACTTCAACATAAAACCCAAACAATTTGTCAAACAGGATTTACCTTGAACCAGCCCATGCTAACACTCTACTCTTTAGTAGTGAACACTGCCTCTGAAAGTTTTCCATGTTCGGCAGCTTAGCTGCGGCTTGCCAGTTTATTCCATTTCCTCTCTTGGAAATAGAGTGAAATATTTACAACATTCCAGCTGTTTGTGCCACTCCTGTACCTGCAGACTGGAATATTGTGACTGGAACCTCTGCAATCTTCATTGCAAGTTACCATATATCCCTTCCAGACCAGGTGACCTTGCTATTTTGGATTCTCTAATCTCTTAAATGCCTGTTCTTTATCTTTTTTTCTATTGAATTTCTCCATTTTCTTCTTAACTGTCACCTCAACAGAATCCTTTTCTTTAATAAAGACAGATGCAAAGTGTTCACGCATGTCCTCTGCCTCCAGAAGAAAGTATATTGGTTCCGAATCCGCCCATCTTTCTTTGAACTTCTCTTTTGCTACTTCTATGTATATAAAACTGGAGTACTGTGTGCCATTTTGGCCCCCTTATTTGCGAAAGGATATATTGGCCTTGGAGGGAGTACAGTGAAGGTTCACCAGGCTGAAACCGGAGATGAGGGGGTTCGTTTATGAGGAGAGACTAGATAGGCTGGGCCTGTACTCATTGGAGTTTAGAAGGCTGAGGGGTGATCTTATAGAGACATATAAGATAACTTGGAGTACTGTGCGCAGTTCTGGTCGCCTCATTACAGGAAGGATGTGGACGCTATTGAGAGGGTGCAGAGGAGATTTACAAGGATTGGGAGGCATGCCTTATGAAGATAGGTTGAGGGAACTAGGTCTCTTCTCCCTGGAGAGACGGAGGTTGAGAGGCGACCTGATAGAGGTTTATAAAATGTTGAGAGGAATAGATAGGGTGGATTCTCGGAGGCTATTTCCCAGGGCTGAAATGGTCGCTACGAGAGGACACAGGTTTAAGGTGCTGGGGAGCAGGTACAGAGGAGATGTCAGGGGTAAGTTTTTCACTCAGAGGGTGGTGAGTGAGTGGAATCGGCTGCCGTCGGTGGTGGTAGAGGGGAACTCGCTGGGGTCTTTTAAGAGACTTCTGGATGAGTACATGGGATTTAGTGGGATTGGGAGTTATAGATAGTTCTATGGCCTGGTAGGTATGGATATGATTGGCGCAACTTGTGGGCTGAAGGGCCTGTTTGTGCTGCAGTGTTCTTTGTTCTATAATGAAGGGCTGGATAGGGTAGAGGTAGAGAGATTCTTCCCGCTTCGAAAGGAAACAAGAACTAGAGGGCACAGTCTCAAAACAAGGGGGGGGGGTCAGTTAGAACAGAGCTGAGGAGGAACTTCTTCTCTCAGAGGGTGGTGAATCTCTGGAATTCTCTGCCCATTGAAGTGGTGGAGGCTACCTCGCTGAATATATTTAAGTCACGGTAGATAGATTTCTGATCGATAAGGGAATTCAGGGTTATGGGGAGCAGGCGGGTAGCTGGAACTGATCCACTTCAGATCAGCCATGATCTTATTGAATGGCGGGGCAGGCTTGAAGGGCGAGATGGCCGACTCCTGCTCCTATTTCTTATGTTCTTCTTAAAAGACTTTGGGATTTCTTGTCATGTCACTCACTGGTCTATTCTCACACACTCTCTTTGCTGCTCTTATTTCTTATCACTTCTCTTTTGCAGTATTTTTTATGTCCAGTTGTTTCTCCAATGCATTGAGCTTTATCATAAATTCCCCATTTTTACTTTATTTTAATCTGTCATCTTTTGTCATTCAGGAAGATCTGTCTTTAAATGCTCTTCTTTCCCCTCTCTAATCTAGTTTATATCTAAACTATCGCCTCATTGAAGGTTTACTTGTCAATCTGTGATTCAGCGCTGCCTGGGGCAAGATTCACTTTCAACTCAGTGAAGTTAACCCTCCTTCAGACAGTATTTTCATGTTTGATTGTTTCTTGTCATTTCCTCGAACTGCTCTAAACACAATGATGCCATGACCATGTGTCCCAAATTCCAGCAAATCCTGCCTCCACGTAAAAGCCACAGAAACGAAAAATGTCCAATTTACCTTTCAGGTAGCAGTATCCATCTGTCCTGTACAGACCACTGGTTTGGCTGCTAAATGTATGAAGAAACTGATCACAGCACGCGTGGGGCCTGGTGAATATTACAACGTGAAGGTGCCGGTGACATGTTGAAAGGTGAATGGTGAAAAATGTAAGGTACGATATGAATGTTTCAAGATGCATATCGCAAAGTGAGAGGTGTATGGTGCAGGTTGTATAATCCATGGAGCAGGGTGTATAATCCATCGTACAGGGTGTATAATCCATAGAGCAGGGTGTATAATCCATAGAGCAGGGTGTAAAATCCATGGTGCAGGGTATATAATCCATGGTGCAGGGAGTATAATCCATGGTGCAGGGTGGAGAATCCATGGTGCAGGGTGTATAATCCATGGAGCAGGGTGTATAATCCATGGTGCAGAGTGTATAATCCATGGAGCAGGGTGTATAATCCATCGTGCAGGGTGTATAATCCATAGAGCAGGGTGTAAAATCCATGGTGCAGGGTGTATAATCCATGGTGCAGGGAGTATCATCCATGGTGCAGGGTGGAGAATCCATGGTGCAGGGCGTATAACCCATGGTGCAGGGCGTATAACCCATGGTGCAGGGTGTATAATCCATGGTGCAGGGTGTATAATCCATGGTGCAGGGTGTATAATCCATGGTGCAGGGTGTATATTCCATCGTGCAGGGTGTATAACCCATGGGGCAGGGTGTATAATCCATGGTGCAGGGTGGAGAATCCATGGTGCAGGGTGTATAATCCATGGTGCAGGGTGTATAACCCATGGAGCCGGGTGTATAATCCATGGTGCAGGGTGTATAATCCATGGTGCAGGGTATATAATCCATGGTGCAGGGCGTATATTCCATGGTGCAGGGAGTATAATCCATGGTGCAGGGCGTATAATCTATGGTGCAGGGTGGAGAATCCATGACGCAGAGTGTTTAATCCACGGTGCAGGGTATATAATCCATGGTGCAGGGCGTATATTCCATGGTGCAGGGTGTATATTCCATGGTGCAGGGAGTATAATCCATGGTGCAGGGTGTATAATCCATGGTGCAGGGTATATAATCCATGGTGCAGGGAGTATAATCCATGGTGCAGGGTATATAATCCATGGTGCAGGGTATATAATCCATGGTGCAGGGTGTATAATCCATGGCGCAGGGTGTATAATCCATGGTGCAGGGTGTATAATCCGTGGTGCAGGGTGTATAATACAGGGTGCAGGGTGTATAATCCATGGAGCAGGGTGTATAATCCATGGTGCAGGGTATATAATCCATGGTGCAGGGTGTATAATCCGTGGTGCAGGGTGTATAATACAGGGTGCAGGGTGTATAATCCATGGAGCAGGGTGTATAATCCATGGTGCAGGGTATATAATCCATGGAGCAGGGTGTATAATCCATGGCACAGGGTATATAATCCATGGAGCAGGGTGTATAATCCATGGAGCAGGGTGTATAATCCATGGTGCAGGGTATATAATCCATGGTGCAGGGTATATAATCCATGGTGCAGGGTGTATATTCCGTCGTGCAGGGTGTATAATCCATGGAGCCGGATGTATAATCCATGGTGCAGGGTGTATAATCCATGTTGCAGGGTATATAATCCATGGTGCAGGGTGTATATTCCATCGTGCAGGGTGTATAATCCATGGTGCAGGGTATATAATCCATGGTGCAGGGTGTATATTCCATCGTGCAGGGTGTATAATCCATGGTGCAGGGTGTATATTCCATCGTGCAGGGTGTATAATCCATGGTGCAGAGTGTATAATCCATGGTGCAGGGTGTATATTCCATCGTGCAGGGTGTATAATCCATGGTGCAGGGTATATCATCCATGGTGCAGGGTAATTTTTGCATAGTACATAGTTCAATGTTAATGGTTCATGTTGCAAGGTGCATGGTGTCTGTTGAAAGATTATTGGTGCATGCTGCATAGTTGCATGGTGTGAGGTGAATCATGCATGGTGTGAGGTAAAAAGTGCATGTTGCAACATAACTGGTGCATCATGAATTGTGCATGGTGCAATGCGCATGGTGCATGCTGAATGGTCCAGGATAAATGATGCATGTTACAATGCGCATGGAGCAGGGTGAATAATGCAAGATGCATACTGCATGTTGCAACATATGTGGTGTGTTCAACTCTTGCATGCATCTGAATCCACCTGCCACCCATCTTAAGACCAGAAGACCACAAGATATAGGTGCAGAATTAGACCATTTGGCCTATTTGGTCTGCTCCACCATTCAATCATGGATGATACGATTCTTATCTCCAATCTCCTGCCTTCTTCCTGAAACTTTTGATCCTCTTATTGATCAAGAACCTATCTATCTCTGTCTTAAAGACACTCAATGACCTGGCCTCCACAGCCTTCTGTGGCAGAAAGTTCCACAGATTCACCACTCTCTGGCTGAAGAAATTCCTCTTCATCTCTGCTTTAAAGGAACGTCCCTTCACTCTGAGGTTGTGCCCTCAAGTTCTCGTCTCTCCCAGTGGAATAGGCCGGACCATCCTCGCATACCGTGGACTCCAGCAGCTCTGAGGGAGACTTCTCCAACCCCACCGAGGAAGGGGCGTCACAGCTGTCCCCAGACCCAGCACCAGGGCAGGTACTCACAGATCGGTGGATCCAATAAATAAACAGGCTTCTGGCTCACTCACTGGTGAGAAACTCACAGCTGAGGGGAGGCAGGGCGTTCCAGGGAACCAGCAGATGCAGGAGCCTGGGACTCTGCTAAGCCCCTGGCTGATGATATGCCACTGGGCCTGGTCGTCCCAGATCTCTGGAGCCGCAGTATGCGGAAGGGATGACAGAACCCCTCCATGCACCAGGCCGATTGGAAGAGCCCCGTCATCTTCTGTCTGAGGAGATGGTGACATCATTACAGTGCACTGAATCTAACACCGCAAGGTTAGCGTCTGCAGTGGAGACATCAGCGCAAGACGTGCCCCTCTATATCAGGGATTGTTGTTAGTGCAAGATGGATGGGCCAAATGGCCTCCTTCTGCACTGACAACAATCCCACCCAGGCCTTATTCCCCTTTAACCGCAACTTCTCACTGTACTAATCCCCTGACACTCAGGGGCAATTTAGCATGGCCAATTAAGCTGTCCCACACATCTTTTGGAAATAACTAATAAATGAACTTCAAACTTTAAAACCTTTTTGAAGAATAGTGTACTTTTACAAGTTTTCGAGGAAGAGGCTCCTGGTCGGAGGGAAGTTGCTGTGGTCTCGGGAAAGAAGGGACTCTCTTCCATTCTTGAATTGCGGCTTGGAATAGTTCAAATAGCTCGGGAAGCATGTCAGGATTATTGCAGGATTCAGACAAAGGCAACAAGATTCTGCAGGCATTTGTGGTTTTTGTCTCAGGAAGTTCCTTCCAGGTGGATTAAGGATTAGGAATCAGTTTGGGAGGCTTTTTAAGATTTGACAGCCTCCAGGTTCTTCCAGAGAAGGGCCTTTCCCTTGCTGCTGTTATTTCTCCTGCTGTTCCTTACAGAGAAAGAAGTCTGACAACACCAGGTTTAAGTCCAACCGATTTATTTGACAGTAAACTCACAAGCTTTCAAAGAAGCTATCAAATAAATCGGTTGGACTTAAACCTGGTGTTGTCAGACTTCTTATTGTGTTTACCCCAGTCCAACGCCGGCATCTCCACATCCTTACAGAGAACCCAGGCCTTTTTAGGTTTTGGATAATAAAATGTGCTATCTCAAGCTGTTGACAACCACACGAACCTTAATGAGTAAACTATTGTCAGACCAGGATGGTTTGGAAGTCTGAAGCTGTTGCCACTCAATAAGAAATAGATAGTGATCTTTGGATCTGTTTGTGGATATTGGTTTTCTGCAGTTTCTCTTTTGTTCAAATGCAAATGTGGAGTTGTGGCGTTTGAAGCCCACTGACTCTGTGTTTTTCGTAATCTATCATCAGTGATAAGTGTGACTGCCCACAGAGGGGTGCTGCCTCGGCATGTCCATTCAAGGACGGAGGCTTCCACTCAGGATGATTCAATTAGGAACATTCTGGAAGCTTAAGATATTGTTGATGCTGTGAAGGTCACACTTGGCAATCATCTCGTCACCTTGTGAGTGAATCAGTGATTCCTACAGTGCAGAAAGAGGCCATTTCGCCCATTGAGTCTGTACAGACAGCAATCCCATCCAGGCCTTATCCCCATCACCCCACGTATTTACCCTAGCTCGACCCCCTGATGGCAATTTGGCACGGCCAATCCACCTAACCCGCATATCACTGGATGTGGGAGCACCCGGAGGAAACCCGTGCAGGCAACGGGGAGAATGTGCAAACTCCACACAGACAGTGACCCAAATCAAACCCGGGTTCCTGGCACTGCGAGGTAGCAGTGCTAACGACTGTGACACCATACTGCCTGCAAGCATCCAACAGACAGTTCCAGAAGCTTCCGTAAGACCATAAGAAATAGGAGCAGGAGTAGGCCATCTAGCCCTTCGAGCCTGCCCCGCCATTCAATAAGATCATGGCTGATCTGTCGTGGCTCAGTTCCACTTTCCCGCCCTCTCCCCATAACCCTTAATCCCCTTGCCTATCAAAAACCCATCAACCCGCGTCTTAAATATATCTAACGAGGCAGCCTCCACCACTTCAACGGGCAGAGAATTCCAGAGATTCACTACCCTTTGAGTGAAGAAGTTCCTCCTCAACTCCGTTCTAAACCGCCCCCCCTTATCTTGAGGCTGTGCCCCCTAGTCCTACTATCCTTTCTGAGCGGGAAGAGCCTCTCCACCTCTATCCTATCCATCCCATTCATCATCTTATACGTCGCAATGAGATCTCCCCTCATTCTTCTAAACTCTAATGAGTACAAGCCTAGTTTATTCAGCCTCTCCTCATAGCTCAACCCCCTCAACTCCGGTATCAGCCTAGTAAACCTCCTCTGCACTCCCTCCAAGGCCAAAATATCCTTGCGTAAGTACGGTGACAAAAACTGCACACAGTACTCCAGCTGCGGCCTCACCAGTGCCCTATACAGCTGCAGCAAGACCTCCCTACTTTTATATTCAATCCCCCTCGCTATGAAGGCCAGCATCCCATTCGCCTTCCTGACCACCTGCTGCACCTGCAGGCTGGGTTTTTGCGACTCATGCACAAGGACCCCGAGGTCCCTCTGCACCGTCGCCCGCTGCAGTTTTTCGCCACGTAAGTAATAATCCTTCCTACCATTATTCCTACCAAAGTGGACCACCTCGCACTTGCCAACATTAAATTCCATTTGCCATTTCCTGGCCCATTCGCCCAGCCGATCTAGATCCTTCTGCAGACTCTCCACACCCTCCGCACAATTTGCCGTTCCACCAATCTTGGTGTCATCAGCAAATTTTGATACCATACACTCGGTTCCCTCCTCCAGATCATCTATATAAATGGTTAACAGCTGAGGCCCCAGCACCGACCCCTGGGGCACTCCACTAGTCACCATCCGCCAATCCGAATAGCACCCGTTGACCCCCACTCTCTGCCTCCTATTTGACAACCAATCCTCTATCCACGCTAACACCCTACCCCCAACTCCATGCCCCCTTACCTTCTGCAATAACCTCTTGTGAGGTACTTTGTCAAACGCCTTCTGAAAATCTAGAAAGACCACATCCACCGGCTCTCCTCTATTCACCGCCCTAGACGCATCTTCATAGAACTCCAGTAAATTTGTCAGACACGACTTCCCCTTAACGAAACCGTGCTGCGTCTGCTCTATCAAGCAATTCCCCTCAAGATGCTTCGCTATTTCCTCCTTGATGACGGATTCTAACATTTTACCTACAACAGACGTTAAACTAACCGGCCTATAATTCCCTGCCTTTTGCCTGGCACCCTTCTTAAACAACAGCGTAACATTAGCCGCTTTCCAATCTTCCGGCACTTCCCCGGAATCCAGCGACGTCTGGAAAATAACCACCAAGGCATCCACTATCACCTCCGCCATTTCTTTCAGAACCCTCGGATGCATTCCATCCGGTCCTGGGGACTTGTCCACAATCAGTCCCTGTGCAGACAATGGGGAGAATGTGCAAACTCCACACAGACAGTGACCCAAATCAAACCCGGGTTCCTGGCACTGCGAGGCAGCAGTGCTAACCACTGTGACACCGTACTGCCTGCAAGCATCCAACAGACAGTTCCAGAAGCTTCCATAAGAACATAAGAAATAGGAGCAGGAGTAGGCCATCTAGCCCTTCGAGCCTGCCCCGCCATTCAATAAGATCATGGCTGATCTGTCGTGTCTCAGTTCCACTTTCCCGCCTTCTCCCCATAATCCTTAATCCCCTCGCTTATCAAAAACCCATCAACCTGTGTCTTAAATATATTTAGCGAGGCAGCCTCCACCACTTCAACGGGCAGAGAATTCCAGAGATTCACTACCCTTTGAGTGAAGAAGTTCCTCCTCAACTCCGCTCTAAACCGCTCCCCCTTTATCTTGAGGCTGTGCCCCCGAGTCCTACTATCCTTTCTGAGCGGGAAGAGCCTCTCCACCTCTATCCTATCCATCCCATTCATCGTCTTATACGTCTCAATGAGATCTCCCCCGATTCTTCTAAATTCTAACGAGTACAAGCCTAGTTTATTCAGCCTCTCCTCATAGCTCAACCCCCTCAACTCCAGTATCAGCCTAGTAAACCTCCTCTGCACTCCCTCCAAGGCCAAAATATCCTTGCGTAAGTGCGGCGACCAAAACTGCACACAGTACTCCAGTTGCGGCCTCACCAGTGCTCTATACAGCCGCAGCAAGACCTCCCTACTTTTATATTCAATCCCCCTCGTTATGACGGCCAGCATCCCATTCGCCTTCCTGACCACCTGCTGGCTGGGTTTTTGCAACAAACCTTTTGCCGAAACCCGGGATCAAACCAGGGGCCTTTAGATCTTCATTCTAACGCTCTCCCAACTGAGCTATTTCAGCGCCATATGAACACTCCTGCGTTTCAAGCCATTACTAAGACATACCTTCACTGGACACAACACCAGCCATTCACACCTCATCTGGATGCTTCTATTTGTTTACTTTGCCCATTAGCGCTCCCTTTGATTTTTGCACCATGAGATCTTTTGTGATTTATGCTGTCCTGCTCTCCACTTTACCCCAGACCTTCTCTTCAGCCTCTTCCCTCTTTCAGAAAGCAATGATATTTCTACGTCTCCTCAGCATTGAAAGGTCGCAGATCTGAAACATTAACTGTGTTTCTCTCTTCATAAACACAGCCTGGCCTGCTGAGTAGCTCCAGAACCATTTATTTTTTATTTCAGATTTCCACCATCTGCAGTTTTGCTTTCGATCTTCCTTCACTTCCATAATCCTATTTCGAAAAGTCGCTGGAAATTTCCAACCGTTCCCACTACTGGGGTCTTCTGGTCCCGCCAATGGCGCGCCCCCACTGCAGGAAGGAGTCAACAGAAAACCCCACTGGCAACAGCGGGACCTGAAGATCCCACTGCCAACCAGTGGCGGACCACCTTGCATGGAAAATCCTGCCTTCATGTTCATTTAATCCTCCACGTCACAACTCAGATAGTCAAGCAGTGTGGGATATACCTGGAGCCCTGTTTTAATACACTTACAAACTTTGATTTACAAAGATTCACATCACACACCATGCACCAACATTTACAGATGCACCAATCTTTCTGGTTGTATCACAGTTTGGTGTGGCTCTTGCTCAGCCCAAGACCGCAAGGATCTACAAAGGGTCATGAATGTAGCCCAGCCCATCACTCAAATCAGCCTCCCATCCATTGACTCTGTCTACACTTCCTGCTGCCTCGGAAAAGCAGCCAGCATAATCAAGGACCCCACACACCCCGGACGTTCTCTCTTCCACCTTCTTCCATCGGGAAAAAGATACAGGAGTCTGAGGACATGTACCAACCGACTCAAGAACAGCTTCTTCCCTGCTGCCATCAGGCTTTTGAATGGACCTACCTCACATTGAATTGATCTTTCTCTACACCCTAGCTATGACTGTAACACTACATTCTGCACCTTCTGTTTTCTTTCTCCCATACGCTCTCGATGAACTGTATATTTTGTCGCAAGAAACCATACATTTCACTGTATTCCAAAAATATGTGACAATAATAAATCAAAAGTTAAAGCTTATTTATTAGTTACATGTAGGCTGACATTAACACTGCAATGATGTTACTGTGAAAATCCCCCAGTCGCTACACCCCAGCACCTGTTCAGGTACACTGAGGGAGAATTTAGCATGGCCAATGCACCTAACCTTGTCTTTTGGACTGTGGGAGGAAAACCAAGAGGAAACCCACGCAGACACAGGGAGAACATGCAGACTCTGTACAATCACCCAAGCCAGGAATCGAACCCCGGTCTCGAGCACCATGAGGCAGCGGTGCTAACCACTGTGCCACACCATGCCAGCCTGGCAAATCAAGTCAAATCAAACTTCCAATCTAACCACCGCAATCTGCTCCTGGACAATCGAGCCCAGGTGAATCACCAGTCAAGTCCACCATCTGAATCCAATAAAACAGCTAATTAATATCCAATTAACACTTCCTCTTTCGATTGATACTTCTCCGGTTATATTCGTCCTGGTTTCATTTTTATTATCGGCCCCAGACCTCGACACAAAATGCCTCTCTTTTTCAATGTATTTGTCCATGGAATTCCGGCTTTCAAAACAGATCCTTCCTTTGGGATGTCAGTGATTTGTGTTGTTTCCATTTCCCGTTAAATATTTCCCCTTCGCTCATCTTCTCTTCTATTCGCCAATTTTCCTTCGACTGAATCTGGGAAAGATCCCTGCAATCCAGATCATAGACTCCGACAGTGCAGAAGAAGTCCATTCGGCCCATTGGTATAATTTGTTTTTCTCCAGCTCAAGTACGCTTCCTATCCTTGATTTTTTTTTCCTTCTTTTATTGTGAACTGTGGCGACGAGGGAATTTTCACAATCCTGATCGCCCTATTGTGCAAAGGATACCATTCAACTAGAAAGAGTGCAGAAAAGATTTGCTCGGATGCCAGCGGGACTTGATGGTTTGAGTTATGGGAGAGGCTGGATAGACTGGGACCTTTTCCCTCTGGAGAATAAGGGGCTTAGGCGTGATCTTGTAGAGGTCGATAAAATAATGAGGGGCATAAATCTGCTAAATAGTCAATATCTTTTCCCAAAGGCAGGGGAGATTAAAACTAGAAGGAATAGGTTTAAGGTGACGGGAAGAAAGATATAAAAGGGTCCAGAGAGGGGAATTTTTTCACCCAAAGGGTGGTGAGTGTTTGGAATGAGCTGCCAGAGGTAGTAATAGAGGTAGGTCCAATTTTGTCTTTTAAAAAGCATTTAAATCGTTACATGGGTAGGTTGGGTGTAGAAGGATATGGGTAAAGTACGGGCTATTGGGACGAGCTTAGTGCTAAATAAAAGGGGCAGCATGGACAAGTTGGGCTGAAAGTCCTACTTCCATCCTGTAAAATCTCTATTCGCTCTAAACCTAAACATAGTGTGGGCACATATCCCCAATGGTTCCCCACTTTTCGGTTGAGCACTTGCCCTGTGTCTAGGCCTGGTTGTCCTTGGTGCCTGCATTGACTGAAAGGGGCTTCAAAAATAACCTCTCACTTTTCACCTCTGGATAATTAACATCCAACGTTCTCTCTGAAAGTTCGCACAATCCTCTCCAATTTGTCTAAAAAACGCATTACTTCTCACGTGTGATCACCAATAATTCCAACCCTATTTAATCATAGAATCACTACAGTGCAAGAGAAGGCCGTTTGGCCCATCCAGTTTGCACTGACCACAATTTTGCCATTTATAATGCCAGCTATATTTCTGTCTTTAATAGAATGACCTACGTGGATCCATAGCCACCTGGCTCAACCTTTGTTAGTCAGTGAGAAATCACTGTAGTATACTCACCATAGAATTGCTACAGTATAGAAGAAGGCCATTCGGTCCTTTGTGTCTGTACCGACCACAATCTCACCCAGGCCGTATTCCCGTAACCCCACGTATTTACCCTGCTATCCCCTGACACCAGGGTTAATTCAACATGGCCAATCAACCTAACCTGCACATCTTTGGACTGTGGGAGGAAATCAGAGCACCCGGAGGAAACCCACACGGACACAAGGAGAATGTGCAAACTCCACACTGAGAGTTTCAAGGCTGGAATTGAACCTCGGTCCCTGGCAGCAGTGCGAACCACTATTCCACCGTGCCGCCCCCGGAAAGATGGAGGCTGAGGGGCGAAGTCGACAAAATTACGCGAGGCATAGATGGGTCGGACAGTGAAAGGCTTTTTCCCGGGCTGGAAGGGTTGACGACAAGAGGTTTAAGGGGAGAAGTGGTGAGTTTAGGGGAGATGTGCAGGGAATGTTTTTTACACAGAGGGTGGTGGGTGCCTGGAACTGGCGTGCCAGTGGAGTAGGTGGAAGTAGGCACAATAGCAACGTTCAAGGTATATCTTGATGGATACATGAACGGGAGGCGAACAGCATATCGGTATAGGCTTGATGGGCCGAAGGGCCTGTCCCTGTGCTGTATTGTTCTTTATTCTAAAGAGCAGAGTGTAAGCTTGCTATCTCATCAGGGGCAGCAGACAGGCTCCAGAGGCTACAGGCTCCTATGAGAGACTGACAGCCTTACTGGCCGAGATGGCAGTTGCTGATGTGGGCCTTTATGGGTGGGGGGAGTCCCATGTAGGATGGGGCACTCCCCCTCTGTGCCCTCTGGGTGGGCGCTGTTCCCTGTAGCCTCCCCAGCCAGCGCCGTCACCTTGACCCCTGTGCCACGTTAGAGGAACGGTACCCGTGTTGGAGGACAAGACAGAGAGCAGCCAGAGGCAGGGAGAGAAGGCACCATGGACACTCACCTTCACAATGCTCACTGCTCCTCCAATGGGCGGCATGGTGGCACAGTGGGTTAGCAGTGCTGCTTCACAGCTCCAGGGACCTGGGTTCGATTCCCGGCTCGGGTCACTGCCTGTGTGGAGTTTGCACATTCTCCTCGTGTCTGCGTGGGTTTCCTCTGGGTACTCTGGTTTCCTCCCACGGTCCAAAGATGTGTGGGTTAGGTTGATTGGCCATGCTAAGAAATTGCCCCTTAGTGCCCAAGATGTGTAGTTAGCGGGATTAGCGGGTCTAATATGTTGGGATATGGGGATAGGGCCCGGGTGGGATTGTGTTCGGTGCAGACTCGATGGGCTGAAGGGTCTCTTTCTGCACTGTAGGGTTCTTTGACAGGCAGTTTTGCTCCCACATTCTCTGACTAACAAACTGTCAGTGATTGGGGGAGCCGTTCCTCACAGATCTATCACTTCCTCCAACCTGTATTTTGAACAGTGAGACTGTGAGTCAGACGGGGATGCTTGGTTGGCTGGATTATGGCCCACGGGGTATGTGTTGAACAGTGCTGCTCTGGGGCAAAGAATTCCAACAACCCTCTACTTAAAGAAACTTCTCCAATATTATGTCTCATTTGGGGCAACGCGGTGACACAGTGGTTACTGCTACTTCCTCAGAGTCTCAGGTTCAATTCTGACCTCAGATCACTGTCTTGTGTGGAGTTTTCACTTTCTCCCCGGGTTTCCTCTGGATGCTTCTTCCTATAGTCCGAAGGATGTGCTGGTCAGGTTGAGTGGCCATGCTAAATTGACCCTAGTGTCAGGCGCACTAGTCGGGTAAATGTGTGGGGTTGCAGGAGCGGGGCCTCGGGAGGGGATTACAGTGCAGAGTCGATAGGCTAAATAACCTCCTTCTGCACTGTAGGGATTCTATAATTCTTGAGTAATGCATTTACATTGATAATCTCTGTTCACCAATTTCTTACTCAGAGGAAAACAACAGACTCTCTCTGTTCACTTTATAAAAACCCCCTCATAGCATTTAAAATTTCTATTAAGTTGTCCACGAACTTGAGAAGTGCTAATATCTGAAATCTCATCTCATGACCTCAGCTTTTCACCCCTGCTATCATCCAGGTAAACACAGTAAGATGTCTCACAACACCAGGTTCAAGTCCAACAGGGTTATTTGGTAGCCACTAGCTTTCAGAGCGCTGCCCCTTCATCAGGTGAGTGGGGAGTTCTGATCACAAACAGGGCACACAAAGGCACAGTTTACAGAATACTGATTAGAATGCCCTGTATGGGATCAGAACTCCCCAGTGACCTGACGAAGGGGCAGAGCCGTTTGTTACCAAATAAACCTGTTGGACTTTAACCTGGTGTTGTGAGACATCGTACTGCGTTTACCCCAGTCCAATCCTGGGCTTCTCCACATCATCCAGGCAAGCCAATGCATGGAGCTTAATGATTTTTTTCAATCATGAGGCAATCAAAACAGCAAACAGTTCTATCATAGTCTGATCAGTGTTTTGGTTGAGTCCAGCACTATCTATTGAACTCTTTGCCCCGATTAAGAAATCCTACAAACACTGAATTCTTTCCTTTAATAACGCTGTACTTTAAGGGAATTATTTAATTGAACCCTGACATGCATTTCTGCGATTTTTTTCATTGTGTATATGCATCCCACCAAGTGCTTTATTGATTATTAATGAAAGGAGTCTAATGTTCTCTCAAAATAAACAAACAGCACAGTGGCACAGTTGCCAACACTGCTGCCTCTAATCAGTAATCTGTAAACTGTCTATGCTGTTATATGCTCTGTCTGAGGCCAGAACTCTCCATTCACCTGACGAAGGGGGCAAACCCCGAAAGCTTGCGAGTTGACTATCAAATAAATCGGTTGGACTTAAACCTGGTGTTTGCCAGACTTCTCACTGTGTTTACCCCAGTCCAACGCCGGCATCTCCGCATCATCACCTCACAGCGCCGGGACCCGGGTTCGATTCCCGGCTTGTGTCCCTGTCTGTGTGGAATTGTTCTGCGCGGGTTTCCTCCCACAGTCCAAAGACGTGATGGTGAGATGCGTTGGCCATGCTAAATCGACCCCAGCGTCAGGGGGATGAGTTAGGTGAATACGTAGGGTTACAGGAATAGGGCTCGGGTGGGATTGTGGTTGGTGCAGACTGAATGGGCCAAATGGCCTCCTTCGGCACTGTAGGGATTCTAAATGCTTTCAGAGAACTTCTTCACAAGTCGGGGAGAAACGTTGATGTGTTTCTTCCTACATGGAAAGATTTTACACGGAAGATTTAGTCCGATTCTCTCACAACATGTGTTCTCATCACTGTGTAGTCTAGCTTCAAGAAATATTGTTCGCCGCTCAGTAGCTGATTCACCTGGGCCAACTAAAAGCTGCCGTCTATTACTGTATCATTCAGTTTTGAACTCAAATTTCGAGTACCCTGTCAAAGGTATCGCAGCGGCTGAAAGCATTCAGCAGAATGGAGGGACAACGCAATGTGCTGTAAGAGCAGCAGAAGGCGACCAGGCCAACGTGATGAACTTGGCCAAGGACGCATTAAGAAAAGGCGAGCGGAGAGGAGTGGTAGCAGGCAGGGTGCCAGGTTAACAGCTCGCAGGGCAGAGCATGGGATCGAACAAGCTTGCACTGTGTGTCTCTTCCCGGAAGGTCAGTTACAGGAGAAGGGCCAGAGACAGAGCGTCAGAGCCAGGCAATCCAGCCCTGATTTGGTTGGTGAGCCTTGTCACTGTGTTCACCCGAAGAGGCAGAGTGTCTCCGTGAGTAATTCTGCCACAACAGAGGCCGATTGTGGCACCCATATCACTGAAATCAGCTCTGCTTCTGGCCTGTGAAGCTTTCTGCCCTCTCCTGCTGTCTGTGGGCCAGGTCGGGGAGCATTCTACTGCAATTCTGTCATGTATCCCTGTGTAATGTGTCACATCATCAGAGGCATTTGGGGAAATTATCTTCCATCGTGGACTGTAAGCAAACAGCGCCAATGCAATGAAGCTCCACTAGCTGGTTAAGTACCCACATAGCTCACTTTTCATCCGCTTATCTTTGCTGTTTAAGTGGGCTGACCACTTTAATATACAACACTGTGCAGGGCTCAGTTTGAGTGCTTGTAATAAGTGGCGGATGTGGCTCAAAGTAATAAAGACTTTATTGCCAAAAATAAATAATATATAAACAAAAGGTGGGACTGAATCAGTTATACGACTGAATAACTCTCCACCCGTATCACAGAAACCCTACAGTGCAGAAGGAGGCCATTTGGCCCATCGAGTCTGCACCGACCACAATCCCACCCAGGCCCTACCCCAATATCCCCCCACTAATCCCTCTAATCTACACATCTTAGGACACTAAGGGGCAATTTTTTTTAGCATGGCCAATCAACCTAACCCGCACATCTTTGGACTGCGGGGGGAAACTGGAGCAAACCCACGCAGACATGAGGAGAATGTGCAAACTCCAACACAGACAGTGACCCAAGCCGGGAATCGAACCCAGATCCCTGGAGCTGTGAAGCAGCAGTGCTAACCCACTGTGCTACCGTGCCACCCAACCTTGATGGCTGTTTGATCAGGGATGCGCACACTTGCTTCCAATTGGCTGAGGTTGTTGCCTTGACAATCCATAGCGTCTGGCCTAGTCACATGGCCTCAGGTAACGCCCCCTTAAAGGACCACGTTACCACAATGTTTAAAATGGTTGCTTTGAAGATAGAAGTGTTTTTTTCCCTTTCTAACTTTTTCAGCGTAACTATTAGTGCAACGATGGTAGAACCATCCAAAGTTAGCGATTTAAATCACTTTGTCACATGGTTTCCAGTGCGGTTCAATAGACCAGAGGAAGTGAGCGCTTCTGGGCGATTGATGGGTAAACCCTTTTGTGGGAACTTCCGAGAGGGCCTCCCGAGCACATCATTGGGGGATTAGAGGGTAAATATGTGGGCTTGTGGGAATAGGGCCTGGGTGGGATTGTGGTCGGTGCAGACTCGATGGCCTCCCTGACACACAAAACACCAAATCCAACACTGGGAAGCCAATGGCGCTATTGTTTGGGACAAATGATCTGCTCAGTCCTGTGTTGTGTGAGAGCTTGGCTTTGTTGTATGCATGTTGTGCGTACGAATGCAGGGGTGGCATCCTGAGTCACCAGCTATATATGGTCAGTGGATAGCCCTCTTCACCCTGAAACTCCCCTCTACCTTGCCACAGTGGCTCAGATGCAGATTGTACAGAGACTGCTGCAGAACGAAGGCATCATCACAGCTCCCAAAATATCGCGCATCGATCTGTGTGATTCGCTAGTCGGGGTGACACGGTGGCACAGTGGTTAGCACTGCTGCCTCACACCGCCAGGGACCCTGGTCGGGTCACTGTGTGTGTGGAGTCTGCACATTCTCCCCGTGTCTGCGTGGGTTTCCTCCGGGCGCTCTGGTTTCCTCCCACACCCCAAAGATATGCTCGTTAGGTTGATTGGCTACGCTAAATTGACCCTAGTGTCAGGGGGATTGGAGGGTAAATATGTGGGGTTACGGGAATAAGGCCTGGGTGGGATTGTGGTCGTTGCAGACGGCCCGAATGGCCTCCTTCTGCACTGTAGGGATTCTATGGTTAAACAGCTCAGGGAGTCTGATTTGTGTAGGTTACACTGCATCCCAATTGACAGGTGCCAGCTGCAAAGAGATGCGTGTGCGTAAAGTTGCGTCTTTGCTTCACCTGTTCTCTGCTAAAAGCTCTCCCTCCCTTCCACACCAGACAGCAAAGAGCGAGAGGTTGCAAACGTACGCCTGTTCCAGCTGGAGGGAGCCTGGCACATCGCGGTGCAATGGCCGTGGTCAACTCCCCAACCACAGTGTGGTCTTTAACCTGCTTAGAGTTTGCACTTGCGGTTTGAGCAGGTGACAGATTTCACGATAAGGAAGTCCTCACTGAAACACAGATATCTCGCACATTGCCTATTACCACACCCAAGAGTCAGGGTAACAGACTCTTGTTATTGAGGGAGTACAGAGAAGGTTTACCAGACTGATTACAGAGGTGGCAGGATTGATGTATTAAGAGAGAGTGAGTCGGCTGGGATTATACTGGCTGGAGTTTAGAAGGATGAGGGGTGGCTGGGTGTGTGGGGGAGTGGGGGTTATCTCATTCTGGTGAGTGGATTGTTCCCTGAACATTCTGGTGTCTTCCTGAGAACGCTTCTCCTCTCCTCCTCCCCCCCTTTACATATAACATAGAACACTACAGCACAAACAGGCCCTTCGGCCCACAAGTTGCGCCAATCCTATCCCTACCTACCAGGCCTATCTGTAACTCCCAATCCCATTAAATCCCATGTACTCATCCAGAAGTCTTTTAAAAGACCCCAGCGAGTTTGCCTCTACCACCACCAACAGCACCCTCTGAGTGAAAAACTTACTCCTGACATCTCCTCTGTACCTGCTCCCCAGCACCTTAAACCTGTGTCCTCTCGTAGCGACCATTTCAGCCCTGGGAAATAGCCTCTGAGAATCCACCCTATCTATTCCTCTCAACATTTTATAAACCTCTGTCAGGTCGCCTCTCAACCTTCGTCTCTCCAGGGAGAAGAGACCGAGCTCCCTCAACCTATCTTCATAAGGCATGCCACCCAATCCAGGCAACATCCTTGTAAATCTCCTCTGCACCCTCTCAATCGCTCCCACATCCTTCTTGTCGTGAGGCGACCAGAACTGTGCACAGGACTCCAAGTGGAGTCTGACAAGGGTCTTATGTCCTGCAGTTCACTCTGTTAACTACTACATCCGAATGCTTGCTCCTGCACCTATATCTGGGAACAAGCGGCAGAAACCTGGACCAAGTCACTGGATCAACCACTTGACACAACACTCTCTGTAGACATGAAGGAATTCTATAAAGCATCATAGAGTCTCCAGCCTGCAGAAACTGAACAGCTAACCTGAAGATAGTTGATGATCTCTCTAAATATTGCTGGTTGCAGGAGGAGAGTGCTTTCTCCTGCTGAACATGGGACTTTGATTTATTATTGCCACATGTATTGGGATACAGTAAAAAGTGTTACACAGACAAGGCATACCATTCATAGAGTACAAAGGGGAAAAGGAAAGGATATAGGGTACAGAATGTAGTGTTACAGTCATAGCAAGGGTGTAGGGAAAGATCAACTCAATGTGAGGTAGGTCCATTCAAAAGTCTGACGGCAGCAGGCAAGAAGCTGTTCTTGAGTCGGTTGGTATCTGACGTCAGACTTTTATATCTTTTTCCGATGGAAGGTGGCCGTCTATCCAGGGTGTGTGGGGTCCTTAATTATGCTGGCTGCTTTTCTGGAAGCGTGGACGGTGTCAATGGATGGCGGGGGGGGGGGGGGGGTGCGCTGTGGTCAGTCATGTTTGACAAAAAGACGGCGTTATCTGGAGTGTTCAACTCTAAAACGGCATTGCCAGCGTCGAATCAGCATTGCAGAAATGTTAGCAAAGTGAAGGAGTCTGTGGAGAATGTGAGGCTGCAGAAACATGCGGTTGGCAGTCACATGTCTGCAAAGACAGACAACAGCCTGAACTGTGTTGGCACAAGAAATGAAAAGAAAGATCAAATCCATAATAAACGGGAAAATTGAAAAACGGCTTGGATCAACCCAATTTCATAAAAAAATACAAATGCTACACATCCAAATTTTTGTGCCATCTGCCTTTGGCTACTGGGGTAACGGTGGAGGCGATGGCCGAGTGGTACTATTGCTGGGCCATTAATCCAGAAACTTAGCTCATGTACCGGGGACCCGGGTTCGAATCTCACCACGGTGGAATTTGAAAACAATAAAAAAAATCTGGAATTAAGAATTTACTGATGACCGTGAAACCAGAGTCGATTGTCCGAAGAACCTACCTGGCTCACTAATGTCCTTTAGCGAAGGAAATCTGCCGTCCTTACTCAGTCTGGCCTACACGTGAGTCCAAACCCACCGTCGCCTCTGAAATGGTCCAACAAGCTACTCAGTTCAAGGGCAACTGCCGGGCCCAGCCAACGACATCCATGTCCCACAAATGAATAAAAAAAAGTTTCAAGCATTGTGTAAATGAAATTTTTATCTTGCAATTTGTGGTAAAATTCAGCAAAAAGTCTGACAACACCAGGTTAATTCAGCACCAGTAATAGTGTATCCTCACTGTTTCTATTTGTGGATGTATTTTCTCGATAACTTTGAGGCATCCTCAAGGAGAAATTATAAACACGTAGTGACATGCTTAATAAATTAAAAGTGACATATTTATCCCGATTCTGTTTCCTGTGCATTATCCAATGCTCTAATCATAGAAACATAGCACCCTGAACACCATGAGTACTTGTATAGTGCACTAAATGTTGTGATAGTGCCGATATACCATTGTAATATTGGTCAGAGCAAGGGTTAATGTGGGACTGGATGACGGCATAACCCACAGTGCAATGCATAGAGACACATGGTCATAGACTCTTCCTATTGAGAGAAGGTTCACCAGACTGATTACAGAGGTGGCAGGACTGGCAGTCACATGTCTGTAAAGAGAGACAACAGCCTGAACTTTGTGGGCACAAGAAATGAAAAGAAAGATCTGCTCCATTACAAACGGGAAAATTGAAAATGGCTTGGATCAACCCAGTTTCATATAAAAAAATACAAATGCGACACATCTAAATTTTGTACCGTCTGCCTTTGGCTACTTGTGTAGCGGTGGAGGTGATGGCCAAGTGGTATTATTGTTAGGCCATTAATCCAGATTGAAAACAATAAAAAAAATCTGGAATTAAAAATTTACTGATGACCATGAAACCATAGTCCATTGTCCAAAGAATCTATCTGGCTCACTAATGTCCTTTAGCGAAGGAAATCTGCCATCCTTACTCAGTCTGGCCTACATGTGAGTCCAGACCCACCATCACCTCTGAAATGGCCCAGCAACCTACTCAGTTCAAGGGCAACTCGGGTTGGGTGACCCACGTACTGATGTCTTCAGAGAGATGGAGTCGGTTAGGATTATACCAGCTGGAGTTTAGAAGAATGAGGGGAGGGGGGGAATATCTCATAGAAGTCTATGAAATTCTATCAGGACCGATTGACATACCGGGGCACCCAGATACCTCTATAACCACTGAGCTCTGCAATCTCACTATATTTAAATAGTAAACTGCTTTCTATTCTTCCGCCAAACTGAACAAGTTCATCTTTCTCCAAGTTATACTCTCCATCTTTCACATCTTTACCCATTCACTTAACCTGTCTATATTCCCTTGTAGCCTCTCCCTCTACCTCCTTGGTGTCATCAGCACATTTAGCTACCATACATTCCACTCTCTTTATCCAAGGCATTAATTTAGATTGTAAATGGTAGAGAACCCAGCACCGATCCCTGTGGCACTCCATAAAATGGCCATGTATCCCTGTCCTCTGTTCACCAATTCCTCATCCACGCTCATATGTCACCTCCACCTACAAATAAATATTGTAGGACAGAATGTACAGAAAGAAATAAATGGTGTGCGATCCTGGGTGACTTTCATCTCCATGCCTGAGAAAATGAGGGTCCTTTTTTGAAAAAAAAAACACTTTTGGCTTCTTCTGCTGGTGCACTCTTACGATTCTGAGTTCTATCCCCCTGGATTCTACACAATTTGTTGTCCGGCTCCATTACTTTGTCGATTCCCTTCACTCTATACCCTCTCATGATCTCTCCCCTCCACTACCTAGTTGAAAGCTCTATTTACACGATACCCTTAATGTATTAAAACATCCCTCGGCAATTCATAGGAGCATTACCAGGCAAAATTTAGCACGAACCATATAAGCGAATATTAGGATAAATTATTAAAAGCCTGATCAAAGATTCAGGTTGTAAGGAGCACCTTAAAAAGAAGGGAAAGGGAGTGAGATGGTGGGATGTCAGAAGGGAATTCCAGAGGCTAGGTCTACATCACTAAAAGCAGGGGTGTCAAAAATGGGACGAAGGAAATTCGAGGTGTAGGGGGCCCAGAATGATCAGAACACAGACAGGCTCACGTTAGTTACGTGGGCAAGCCTCCAAAGTTAGCGTTGCGGTGAGAAAAAGCTGATGGGATGAGGAAAATTAAAATTAAAAATAAGAAAAGGTAGCCCAAAACTTTGCAGTTGATTTAAGAGCAGCTTGGGTTTTGCCCTTCTATGCGTGCCAACCCATAATTTTGCGCTCAGAGGAAGCGGACAACAAATTGTGAGCTAGCAATCACCAATAGGAAATCTCAACATGCCCGTCTTACCAAGTTCTGCTAATATTCGTAAACTTCCCAAGCTTTCTTCTCAAAAATTAATGTGATCTAGAAGTATATGATAAAATAATACTTTGCAATCATGAAGAATTTATAACCGATATACTTCATCATTACTGGCCCTTTGAAAGAATTTCCTCTTAATACAAGGACTACCTGTTCCAAGGCTTTACTTGGGCAGCATAGCAGCACAGTGGTTCGCACTGCTGCTTCACGGGTCCTGGGTTCGATTCCCGGCTCGGGTCACTGTCTGTGTGGAGTTTGCACATTCTCCTTGTGTCTGCGTGGGTTTCCTCTGGTTTCCTCTCACAGTCCAAAGATGTGCAGGTTAGGTTGATTGGCCATGCTAAGAAATTGCCCCTTAGTGTCCAGGGATGCGTAAGTGAGAGGGTATAACATGTAGGGATATGGGGGTAGGGCCTGGGTGGGATTGTGTTCCGTCAGACTCGATGGGCCGAAGGGCCTGTTCCTGCACTGTAGGGTTCTATGATTTTACTTCTTCAGAGCCAAAGGTGCTGCTTTGGAATATATTTTCTCTCTTCTTGTTTCTGCTGTCATTTCTTTGCGAGATGATTTTCCTCTTCCAGTGGGCCATTGTACACAGGTCAACACTCGGCACAGTTAAGACTCCATACAATATGTAGAGCATCTATTGTCAATACAGCATCAGCCGTTAAGTTGCACTGCCAGCCAAAGCAAGGCCCTGAACGTCCACGCAATGTTAATCAAGACTCAGATTGCCAGTCCGACCCTCGTTGCTGACCTGAAGACCCATCAGCTCCTTTCTCACCCAATCTTTCAACATGACCTGATCAGAACTGTCTAGTGCAGTTAGTTCTGAGGCCTTGTGTCGAAATAAGGAAGCTATTCCCCCCCTTCAATGGCATACAGGTCCACGACTTTGAGAAGTCAGGGGGAAGGTAAATTTGTAAGGTTAGAGGGGATGGGCGGACAATGAGAAGCAGTAATGAGTCGGAGAGCAGGAAAATCCAGACTATAATTACCCAGTAGAAATGGCTTTAATTCTACAAACTTTTCCCAGGTAACTATTATGCTCAGACAGTTGGAATCGAAGTTGGTGATTGATATTGTACTTTTGGAGGGTTTTGATTGCAGAGCAGTTGCCCGACGGAAGTTTTAAAGTTTATTTATTAGTGTCACAAGTAGGCTTACATTAACACTGCAATGAAGTTGTTGTGAAAATCCCCTCGTCGCCACACTCTGGCGCTGGTTCGGGTACACGGAGGGAGAATTTAGCATGGCCAATGCAACCAAACCAAGCACGTCTTTCGGATCGTGGAAGGAAACCGGAGCACCTGGAGGAAACCCACGCAGACACGGGGAGAATGTGCAAACTCCACGCAGATAAGTGACCCAAGCCGGGAATCGAACCCGGGCCCCTGGTGCTGTGAGGCAGCAGTGCTATCCCACTGTGCCACAGTGTCAGCCTGGAAGTTTGAACTTCAGGGGGAGTTCCCCAGTTACGATGCACCAGAGCTAAGTTACGGAGTTTATTTTACAGCAGGGTTTATTTACTTGGCAGACAGAAAAGCAAACAGAGTCTATTTGGGAAAAGAGGCAACAGCAAACAAGGTGCGACCAAAACTACAACTTGTAAACTTCCTGATAAAAGCAGCGATTTTTCTCTGAGTGCTGGGTGGCAGTTGCACGTTATAAGCAATTAATCACTGATGTGCACAGCAGTGTGATACCCAGGCATGGATGGGAGTTCCTGGCAATTTGGCCAGGAATAGTTGTCACTATTGTTTGGTCAGGTAGGGGTCACCATGGCACGACGCCATGCTTTATTCAGCCAATGGACAAAATCATTTGTATTCGTGGACTCTGAAGCAGACAAACCGAGAAGAAATGTAAATTAAAATGGGCACACAGACCGGAGAATAAAAAAAAATTGAAGGACTAAATGTTATTTTTGAACTGGAAGGAACTGAGTTTTATTTGGCGATCAAAAAGAAATGACATTTAAAATAGAAATGAAGAGAATTGGTAAACTAAAATTGGGATAAAACCCCTGGTCTGCATGGATCGCATAGCCATGATGTGGAGATGCCGGCGTTGGACTGGGGTAAACACAGTAATACAGTAACAGAGAGTCACCTGACGAAGGGGGCAAACCCCGAAAGCTTGTGAGTTTACTATCAGATGAATCAGTTGGACTTAAACCTGGTGTTGTCAGACTTCTTACTGGATCGCATAGCAGCAGCAGTATTTTTTATATATAACACAAATATATTTTCATTAAAAATAGAGGATTTATAGTGATGCCTATATTTAAAAAGGGCATTGGAACAAGTCCACAAAATTATAAACCAGTATCCTGGAGCCAAGACCCCTCACGATATTTTGATAAAATATATAGATATGACCCTGGCTAATTTATATACATATATGTATTTTAAACTGGACTGAAGACATGACTGGCTATGACTCAAACAGCATGAATTTTCTAGCATTCACAACACTTGTCACCTTGTTATTTTTAAAGAAGCGCTAATGTCCTCTGTGGCTGCAGAGATCAAATCCCAAGGAATTGTACAAAGGCAATCTGCACTTCTACGGGCAGGTCCAGGCCAACAGAGACAATCATTCTGCAAAGACAAAGGGCCCTGAAATCTCTTTTTGAAATTAACGGTTGGAACGTTAACTCCCTCAACAATCCAGACCCACGAATATACAATTTTGTCAAAATTCAAGTGGAGAAATGATCTCTAACTGGCAAAACCTGTGGAGCTGCACAGCTCAGACTGTCACCTTCCATCAGTCAAACAGTAGCCCAGAATACGACTCCATCCAGGTAAAGGATATTTCTGCTGGGACTTCCCAACTACTGTACCGGTGCCTACATTTCATTGTGGAAGTTATTGCTACTGGAAAATTGAATTATCCAGCATCAGTCTTCAGCCTGCCGAATCTGAAATAATGATGTGGAGATGCCGGCGTTGGACTGGGGTAAACACAGTAGGAAGTCTGACAACGCCAGTTTTAAGTCCAACCTTTTCCTTCTGGACTCTGAAATAATTCTTATTTTCTCTGTGGTCTTTGCCCTGTATCTCCATCTTTTATTTTTCTTTTACTACATGAATGCAAAGAGTGCTAGTGGCAGGGTTAACATTGCATCATAGACTCCCTACAGTGTAGAAAGAGGCTATTCGACTTATTAAGTCTGCATTGACCACAATCCCATCCAGGCCCTATTCCCGTAACCCTACACATTTACTCTGCTAATCCCCTCAGCACGAGGGCCAATTTAGCATGGCCAATCAACCTAACCTGCAAATCTTTGGACTGTGGGAGGAAACCAGAGTGCCCAGAGGAAACCCATGCAGACAAGGGGAGAATGTGCAAACTCTACACAGACAGTGGCCCGAGGCCAGAATTGAACCTGGGTCCCTGGCACTGTGAAGCAGCAGTGCTCACCACTGTGCCACCCATTGCGAACCCACTTCCCATGTTTGCGTGTGTTTGTAAATAAACCACTTGGCTGATTTAACTCTATTTGAATGGATTTATTATTGTCACGTGTATTAACATAGTGAAAAGTGTTGTTTCTTGTGTTATACAAAGCATACCGTTCATAGAGGAGAGTGCAGAATATACTGTTACAATAAAAGCTAGGGTTGCAGAGAAAGATCAACTGAGTGCGAGGTAGGCCCATTCAGAAATCTGAAAGCAGTCGGGAAGTTGTTCTTGAGTCAGTTGTTACATGACCTCAGACTTTTGTATCTTTTCCCCAAAGGAAGAAGGTAGAAGAGATAATGTCCAGGGTGCGTGGGGTCCTTAATTATGCTGGCTGCTTTGCTGAGGTAGTGGGAAATCAGAATCAATGGATGGGAGGCTGGTTTGTGTGACGGACTGGGCTACATTCATGACCTTTTATAGTTCCTTGTGGTTTTGGGCAGAGCAGGAGCCAAACCAAGCTGTGATAGAACCAGAAAGAATGCTTTCTGTGGTGCATCTGTAAAAGTTGGTGAGAATCCGGAAGTCGTCACTAGGACGCTTGCCGGTAGTTGTAGTTTTTTTTTCCCTCGGGTTTATAAGCACCTACCTCCGTGTATCGGCCTCATTGTTCCTGAGGAGCAGTGTCGAGAGGCAGCGATTTTTGGGCGCGTGAGGAGGCAGCAAAAAGGTACATTTTTCTGTTTATATTGTTTAACTTTTTATTTCTAGTTTAAGTCGCGAGTTTCGGCGTTTTTTTTTTAAATTAGTTAGAAACCGGAAGTCGTCACTAGGACGCTTGCCGGTACTTGTAGTTTTTTTTTCTCGGGCCCCTAACCCTATAAATTAGCGCAGAGAGGATACCCGATCCTCTACACTAGTAGAGAATCCCACCCTCCCACCTCCTCTAACCTAATTATAAGTGTGGGGGAAGTTTTTTTTTAAATATTTTTTTTTATTTTTATTTTTCTGCTGGTAATTGTTTCAGGGAAGGCAGTTCAGGCAGTAAGCTGCATCTCCTGTGGGATGTATGTGGTGAGGGACTCTAGTAGTGTTTCAAGTGATTTTACTTGTAGGAAGTGTGTTCGATTGCAGCTTCTGGAGGAGCGAGTAAAGGAGCTGGAGGTGGAATTAGAGGAACTCTGCATAATTCAGGAGGTGGAAGCAGATGTCGATAGGAGTTATAAGGAGATAGTCACTCCTAGAAATGAGTCTTGGGTCACTGCCAGGAGGAGGGGAAAGAAGCAAGTGGGGGGACAATCCCCTGGGGCTGTTCCCCTCCAAAGTAGGTTTTCGGTCCTGGAGGCTACAGTTGAGGAGGAATCAACTGGGGATAGCCAAAGGGAGCAGGTCTCTGGAGGTGAGCCTATTGTAAAACCTCAGGTGGTTAGGGAATGTAAAAGATTGGGCCTAGTGATTGGGGACTCCACAGTTAGAGGGACGGATAGGAGAGTCGGAAGTAATGGTAGGGACTCAGGGCTGGTGTGTTGCCTACCAGGGGCTGGGGTCCGGGATGTATCGGAAAGGGTATTCAGGACTCCCAGGGGAGAGGGAGATCAACCCCAAGTTATAGTTCATGTGGGGACACATGACATAGGGAGGTTAAGGGAAGGGGATATTAAGCAGAGATTTATGGAGTTGGGGTGGAAACTAAAGGCCAAGTCAGAGAGAGTGGTTATCTCCGGACTCTTGCCTGTGCCACGGGATAGTTTAGAGAGGAATAGAGAGAGGGAAAGTTTGAACTCGTGGCTGAGGGGATGGTGCAGGAGGGAGGGGTTCAGGTACTTGAGCAATTGGGGCTCATTCTGGGGAAGGTGGGACCTCTAAGAGTGATGGTCTACACCTGAATCAGAGGGGAACAAATATCCTGGGGGGTAAATTTGCAAAGGCTATGAAGGGAGGTTTAAACTGATTCGGAGGGGGGGTGGGGTCCTGAGTAGAGGGGGTGAAAGTGAGGGGGGCTTAGATGGGGACTGCAATGCACGGCATCGTGGGGCTGGGGCGGAGCAGGGTTTGAAATGCGTATACTTTAATGCGAGGAGTATTCGCAATAAAGTGGATGAACTTGCAGCGTGGATCAGTACCTGGGACTTTGATGTTGTGGCCATTTCAGAGACATGGATAGAGCAGGGTCAGGAATGGTTGTTGCAGGTCCCGGGGTTCAAATGCTTTAGTCGGAGTAGAGAAGGAGGTAGAAGTGGGGGAGGGGTAGCATTATTAGTCAAGGACTGTATCACAGTGTCAGAGAGGAAGTTTGATGAGGACTTGTCAGTTGAGGTAGTATGGGCGGAGATTAGAAATAGGAGAGGAGAGGTCACCCTGTTGGGAGTCTTTTATAGACCTCCTAAAAGTTCTAGAGAGGTTGAGGAAAGGATTGCGGAGACGATCCTGGTTAGGAGTGAAAGTAATAGGGTAATTGTTATGGGGGATTTTAACTTTACGAATATTGATTGGAATTGCTATAGCTCTAGCTCGCTAGAGGGTTCAGTTTTTGTACAAAGCGTGCAGGAAGATTTTTTGACTCAGTATGTAGATAGGCCAACTAGAGGTGAGGCTATATTGGATTTGGTGTTGGGAAATGAGCCAGACCAGGTGCTAGACTTGGAAGTTGGTGTGCATTTTGGTGATAGTGATCACAATTCGGTTAAGTTCACCTTAGTGATGGAAAGGGATAGGCATGAACCTCGGGTCAGTAGTTTTAGCTGGGGGAAGGGTAATCATGAGGCTATTAGGAGAGAATTAGGAAGCATAGGTTGGACTAGGAGATTACAGGGGCTGGGAACGTCCGAAATGTGGAGTTTTTTCAAGGAGCAGCTACTGCGAGTCCGTGATAGGTATGTCCCTGTCAGGCAAGGAGGAATTGGTAGGGCTAGGGAACCGTGGTGCACTAAAAAAGTTGATTCGTTGGTTAAAAAGAAAAAGGAGGCTTATGTTCGGATGAGGCTTGAGGGCTCAGGTAGTGCATTAGAAAGCTTTAGATTGGCTAGGAGGGAATTGAAGAGTGAGTTAAAAAGGGCTAAAAGAGGACATGAGAAGACTTTGGCTGATAGGATTAAGGAGAATCCTAAGGCGTTCTATAGGTATGTCAAGAACAGAAGGTTGGTTAGGGCAAGATTAGGGCCAGTTACGGACAGTAGAGGGAAGTTGTGTGTGGAACCGGAAGAGATTGGAGAGGCATTGAACCAATATTTCTCTTCAGTGTTCACGCAGGGGGACATGAATATAGCTGAGGAGGACACTGGGTTGCAGGGGTGTAAAATAGACAGTATTGCAGTTGATAAGGGGGATGTGCTGAATATTCTAGAGGGTTTGAAAATAGATAAGTCCCCTGGTCCGGATGGGATTTACCCTAGGATTCTCTGGGAGGCAAGAGAGGTGATTGCAGAGCCTCCGGCTCTGATCTTCAGGTCGTCGTTGGTCTCTGGTATAGTACCGGAAGATTGGAGGACAGCGAATGTTGTCCCATTGTTTAAGAAGGGGAACAGAGACTTCCCCGGGAATTATAGACCGGTGAGTCTTACTTCTGTTGTGGGCAAGGTTTTAGAAAAAATTATTAGGGATAGGATTTATGGTTATTTGGAGAGTAATGAATTGATTGGAGGTAGTCAGCATGGTTTTGTAGCGGGGAGGTCGTGCCTTACTAACCTTATTGAGTTTTTTGAGAAAGTGACCAAAGAGGTGGATGGGGGTAAGGCAGTTGACGTGGTATATATGGATTTTAGTAAGGCGTTTGATAAGGTTCACCACGGTAGGCTTCAGCAGAAAATGCAGATGTATGGGATTGAGGGTAGTCTAGGAAATTGGATCAGGAATTGGCTAGCAGATAGGAGACAGAGGGTGGTGGTTGATGGTAAATATTCGTCATGGAGTTCGGTTACGAGCGGTGTGCCTCAGGGATCTGTTTTGGGGCCACTGCTGTTTGTAGTTTTTATTAATGATCTGGATGAGGGTATAGTTGGGTGGATTAGTAAATTTGCTGATGACACCGAAGTCGGAGGTGTGGTAGATTGTGAGGAAGGGTGTCATAGTTTGCAGGAAGACTTAGACAGGTTGCAGAGCTGGGTCGAGAGGTGGTGGATGGAGTTTAATGCGGAGAAGTGTGAGGTAATTCACTTTGGTAGGAATAACAAATGTGTCGAGTATAAGGCTAACGGGAGGACTTTGAATAGTGTGGATGAACAGAGGGATCTAGGTGTATGTGTACATAGATCCCTGCAAGTTGGGAATCAAGTAGATAAGGTTGTTAAGAAGGCATACGGTGTCTTGGCGTTTAGTGGTAGGGGGATTGAATTTAGGAGTCGCAGCGTCATGTTGCAACTGTACACAACTCTGGCGCGGCCGCACTTGGAGTACTGCGTGCAGTTCTGGTCCCCACATTACAGGAAGGATGTGGAGGCTTTGGAGAGGGTGCAGAGGAGGTTTACCAGGATGTTGCCTGGTATGGAGGGGAAGTCCTATGAGGAGAGACTGAGGGATTTGGGGTTGTTTTCGCTGGAAAGAAGGCGGCTAAGAGGGGATCTTATTGAAACATATAAGATGATTAGAGGTTTAGATAGGGTGGACAGTGATAGCCTTTTTCCTCAGATGGAGAAAGCTAGCACGAGGAGGCATGGCTTTAAATTAAGGGGTGGTAGTTATAGGACGGATGTCAGGGGTAGGTTCTTTACCCAGAGGGTGGTGAGGGATTGGAATGCCCTGCCTGCTGCAGTTGTAAATGCGCCTAGTTTGGGGGCGTTTAAGAGATCCGTGGATAGGTTTATGGACGAGAAGGGATCGGTTTAGATTAGTGGGTCATTGTTTTTTAACTGGTCGGCGCAACATCGTGGGCCGAAGGGCCTGTTCTGCGCTGTAATGTTCTATGTTCTATGTTCTAATCGTAGCCGACATGCTAAATTTCCTAAGTCTTCTGAGAAAGTAGAGGAATCGGTGGGCTTTCTTAACTATAGTGTCAGCATGGGAGGGGTGGGGGCCAGGACAGGTTGTTGGTGAACCGGACGCCTAAAACCTTGAAGCTCTCAACCCTTTCTACTTTGTCTCTGTTGATGAGTTTGCTGTGGAGGTGTTAACCAAAATTTGATCACACCAAAAGTGAGTTGGGGAAAACACACCGCTTCTATGGAGGAAAATCGAAACATCTTTGTTTATGGACAGGTGGTGAGAAATCAGGGGTGTTTAAATTAATCCATCCTCCTGCCCGTACAACCAACGAATTTGATGTCAACAGTCGGAATGATAATATCATCTTTCACTGAAAGATGCAATTGAACAATAGATTAAAAACTGAAAATACAATAGTTAGCATTAAATTTGCAAGGCAAAGCCATTCTTGATCAAGTAACAGAGAGAGGAGACAGGGTAATTAATGCAGTACATACAATACATTTGCATTTTCAAATGGCATTTGAAAAGAGCCTGCATAGCAGAGGAACAAGTAGCAGAATGTGCAGCAAACTGGTTTCAAAAAAAGACTAGCTACGTGGACTAGCAAAAGGTGGGAAGCATTTTTTCCACAAAAATTGGTGCTAGGACCACTGTTCACCACATATAAATGACCCGGACTTGGGATTTGGAAATGTCATATCAAAATGCCCGAGTATAGTTATCACTAAGGAGACAAAACCATCTGACCCAACGCTTGGAATTCTCCGGCCATTCACACCGGCAGGTTCTGCCGGCAGCGCACTCTCACCTGCAGGATTCCCACAGGCGTGGGGTGATGTCAATGGGAATTCCCAAGCTAGCAAACAATGTGCTGCCACTCGCTAGCGGGAAAGACGCGGCTGTCAGGCCAGAGAATCTCAATACCCCATTGTGAGGCTTGATTTCAAATTGTGCTTGACAACTCTCCTACAAAGCTTCTTGCCATAAATCAAATGAGGCTGCTCGCCTGCTACCTGTTACTCAACTCTAGTTTCTTGCAGAAGGTGCCACTGATGTACGAGAGTTGCAGAAAGTACTTTGCCCTTTTATCACAATTAAACTTGCCTGTTAAACAGCAAACCTCAATAACAAGTAATAATTAACATCAAGATTAAACTAATTCACTTTTAGGTATTATATCAAGATCATTACCAAGAAAAGGTATAACTAGCAAAATCCAAAGCCATTCTGTCCAAAATTAACATGGAGAATTGAAAAAAAAAAGCAGAAAATGCAATTATAATGAGATCAAGTAATCGTACCTCAAATCTTCATTGTCCTTCAGCTACGGACGCTCTGAATTGTAAATTGCCATGAAAATCATGACTCAGTAGAGGCTTGTTAGACTCTACCAAAGGGTCAGCATTCTTCATAGCAAAATGGGACCAGTGTTGGTGAAAATATAAAGATTGCAGCAGACATGTAGCCATCTGAAACAAGATAGTGAAGTGCAACTCATTTGAAACTCAATTGCGAAAACTGAATGGATGTTGAAACTGACGTGATAACTTTACAAACTTGTACTTAAGGGTGTACATCAAGAAACTGCTTCAAATAATTCATATTTAAAGCAAAATACATGATTGCTATTCCTCATGTGACATTTGGCAGATATAAAACTAAACCTTGTGACAGCACTCTTTTTTGTCAAAATGTCTTTCCAGCTACTGGAGGCAATTACCAATTAATTGAAGCCCTATGATTTTGCTCATTTCTGTTACACTTGGGAGAAATTCTTGCCGATAAATAACGAACATATTTTTCAGCCATTGGCACACACAATTCAGCCACGCTTGGAATATTGTGTACAGTTCTGGTCACCCGATTATAGAAAAAAATATTGTTAAACGAGAAAGAGCGTAGGAAAGATTTATTAGAATGCTACCAGGACTTGATGGTTTTGAGTTATAAGGAGAGGTTGGATCGACAGGGACACTTACCTGGAGCATAACAGGCATTAGGGGTGATCTTACAGAGGTCCATAAAATAATGAGGGGCATAGATCAGCTAGACAGTCAACATCTTTTCCCAAAGGTAGGGGAGTCTGAATTTCGAGGGAATTGGTTTACGATGAGAGGGGGAGATACAAAAGGGTCCAGAGGGGCAATTTTTTCACAGAGAGTGGTGTTTGGAATGAGCTCCAGAGGTAGGAGTAGGAGAGGTGGGTACAATTTTGTCTTTTAAAAAGCATTCAGACAGTTACATGGGTAAGACGGGCATAGAAAGATACAGGCCAAACATGGGTGATTGGGATTTCGTGGCTAAAAAGGGTCGGCACAAGCTGAGCCAAAGACCTGTTTCCGTGCTATGAATCTCTGTGACTCTATTAAATACTGCACACACCATGGTCATTTCTGTACTTCTCAGGGCAAGAAATGATTTTGTCGTAGTAGGACAAAAATTCCAGATGAACAACAGCTGTGAATTAACATAGCTTCCAAAGACGTTTTATGGACAATTTTAACCATGAGTTTAGATATGGCAGAATTCTCTACGGGATTTAAGTTTAATGGGCTGAATGACTTCTCATTTTTTGCACTTCCAGCTCCATGACTTAAAAAGACACTGCCTCTCTAAGTTGACATTAAGCAAGGCAGATTTGATTCAAATCAAGATCAGTTCGCACCATTTCGCAGTGATTCTGTTTTCACACCTGCTTCGACCAGAATTAAACCTGGTGTTGTGAGACTGCGTCGACCAGAATCGCCGGTCATTTAACGTGCTGGAGACCACTTCGCTATCATTTATGAAGGAAACCTTCTTAGAATCAGTATAAAAAACTTTATGGCCTGCTGAATCATCTACACAAGCAGGCATTCAATCAGCGTTTTTGATTACTTTCCACATCTCCTCGTGGCATTTTGATTAGTCTGTAAGAACATAAGAAATAGGAGCAGGAGTAGGCCATCTCGCCCTTCGAGCCTGCCCCGCCATTCAATCAGATCATGGCTGATCTGAAGTGGATCAGTTCCACTTGCCCGCTTTCTCCCCATAACCCTTAATTCCCTTGTTTGTCAAAAACCTATCCACCCGTGACTTAAATATATTTAGCGAGGTAAACGGGCAGAGAATTCCAGAGATTCACCACCCTTTGAGTGAAGAAGTTCCTCCTCAACTCCGTTCTAAACTGCCCCCCCTTTATCTTGAGGCTGTGCCCTCTCGTCCTGCTATCCTTTCTAAGTGGGAAGAATCTCTCTACCTCTACCCTATCCATCCCTTTCATTATCTTATACGTCTCGATAAGATCCCCCCTCATCCTTCTAAACTCCAACGAGTACAGGCCCAGTCTGTTTAGTCTCTCTTCATAGTCCAACTCCCTCAACTCTGGTATCAGCCGAGCCAACCTCCTCTGCACTCCCTCCAAGGCCAAAATATCCTTGCGCAAGTGCGGCGACCAAAACCGCACACAGTACTCCAGCTGCGGCCTCACCAGTGCCCTGTACAGTTGCACCAAGACCTCCCTGCTTTTATATTCTATCCCCCTCGCTATAAAGACCAGCTTCCCATTCGCTTTCTTGATCACCTGCTGTACCTGCAGTCTGGGTTTTTGTGACTCATGCACAAGGACCCCCAGGTCCCTCTGCACCATAGCATGCTGCAGCTGTGTATCAGGGCATCCCATATTCTCCAGCTTTTCACCATTCTCCTGCTTCAAGCTGATGATCTCACATTTGGAATCCGACAGTGCAGAAGGCGGACATTTGGCCCATTTTGTCTGCACTGACCTCAATCCCACCCAAGCCCGATTCCCATAACCCCACATATTTACCCTGCTTGCCACTAATGTCAATTTACATTGGCCAATCAACCAAACCTGCATGCCTTTGGTGTGGGAGGAAACCCACGCAGATACAAGGGAGAATGTGAAAACTCGACACAGTGACCTAAGGCCGGAATTGAACCCGGGTCCCTGGTACTGTCAGGCAGCAGTGCGAACCACCATGCCACTCCACATTTGCCTACATTGAAATCCATTTGCCAGTTTTCCCCTTTCAATTAATCCCATCGACATCCCTTTTGTAATTTGATTCCTGCAACTACTCTAGTTACAATGCCACTTAGCTTTATGCCATCCACAAATTTGGATACGTGGCTCAGGTAACTGCAGCTCCTTGTTAAATGCCAATGTCAAGTTGACAATAACTGCTGATTGTTTCTAAACGTAAATGCTCCAAGTCAAAAGAAGCCAGCCTGAGCAGATTAATTTTCTTTTTCTTTCGTATTAACTTTTGCACGCACAACACGCACAACAAAGTGTGGCGATCTGAAGCTTCGGTGTGTAACAAGGCAAGATTAGAATCTGCTTTACTGCTCAAGTGTCGCTTTTCCCTTAGCGGCTGTACATTTGCATTCAAGCCAGAAGTTGTAAAGACAAATGTACATAATCTAGTTTGACACTGCAATGCAGTACTGAAGGAGGACTGATGAAGCTGGTCCCAAAAATGCCTGAAATTCTCCCTGATGTGTCCCAAGGCACTGTCAGAAAGCAGGAGACCAGACAGAAATTAGTTTGGGCCTTTTGTTTTGACCAAGACTCAAGTCACGCACCCAAACACACAAGTCTGAGGCTGCCACAACAATAATCTATTCTGGCACTGTGACAGCGGACTTCAGCTAAGCTCTGAGAAAAATGTTGATCACAAGATTTTTTTTTGGGAAGTGGTTGGCGGGTGTGGGGGAAGAATCACTCTTGCGCCTGCTTCCAGAGAAAGCTAAACATTTGACAATTCACCTGCAGTTTGTTGCTGTAAGCTAATTGTTAGTGGGGCCTGATGCACAAATAGGTAACCCCGACCATCAAGTCAGATTTCTTAAAATCCCAAATGAATTAAGAATTTATCTCAACTGCTGAATTTGATAAATAGTGACTGAGTTAAAACAGTGACTCAAATCAATACTGTAATACTTGATCACACTAGATAGGGCTTTTAGTTAATTTTCTACAGCATATGATAAATTAACCTCAACAAAAACCAGATGACATCACTTGATCTTTACAAATTCCCAGAATAGAAACATACACAGAAACATAGAATTCCTCAAAATAACGGATCAAGGGTGTGATCTGAGTGGCCTGCTGCGCAGAAGGGTGTGAAGCAGATTTGCATAAAATTGATTTTATTTCAATCCTATTAGCAAGGCTGGCATCACCGTTTCCAGCCTCCTGGCGCTCCCCCCCCCCCCCACCTTGTTGGCGATCGGGGGAAGCAGGGACCACATGCCTTGGTCTTGCCTGGAGATTGGGGGGAGGAGATGGGGTGTCGTGGAGGAAAAAAAATCAGAGGCCACTGAAGCCCATGAGTGGTTGGGGGCATGGCTGAGCAGTGCCCAAAGCATTGCCAGTGAGGCACTGCTCACCAGCACTCTGGCAGTGCCCACCAGGCACCATGACTGTGCCAGGACCATGCCAAGGCAGTCATGTGGCCTGAGCTGGATGGGGCTAATGGGGTGGAATGCTGCTGGGGAAGGTATGCAAGGGGAAGAGGAGAAAACAGGGTGGGAACCAGCAAACACAGGAGTGCTGGGGTGGGAGGGGAGTGGGCTGCAGAGGGGGCCATATTTGGGGGAGAGGGCTCATTACAAATCTCCCAACTATCAATAGAATTGACAGGGTGAGAAGATTGCACGGTCAAGTTTGCTGAAACAAAAACAGTACTAAATACATCGGTTATGACACTTATTGGCAAGATTGCGCCTCAAGTCTAAAACAACAATCACCTGAAGGTAAACTACTTGAGAGCTTCCCACGAGAAGATGAAATGAAACACTATTTGGCACATCGACATTGTCCCAACAGGCTGTGCACTGCTCTTGATTTCCCCAAACTTCAGTAAGCTTTCAAAGCAAGCGGTTAACCAGTTTGAAAACACGCTGAAAATCCATATTCGAGTAGAATGGAATTATGGTAATATGTAATGTGTTTAATGATCTAAATCTCTTGCATAAACAGCTATCCACCTTTTCTTAAAAAGAAAATTAAACATTCAATGTCCACCATACTTGGGAGTTTAAAAGACCTGAAGGATAACTTTACCCAGTCAGTCATAAGATATAGGAGTCGAACTGCACCATTTGGCTCATCAAGTCTGCTCCGCCAATCACGGCTGCTAAGTTTCTCAACCCCATTCTCCCGCTTTTTCCCCCCGTAATTTTGATCTCTTTACCAATCGAGAACCTATCGAACTCGGTCTTAAATACACAATCTCCTGGTCTCCAAGCCCTCTGTGGTAATGAAATCCACATTGAGCACCCTCTGGCTAAAGAAATTCCTCACCTCGGTTCGAAAGGGTTATCCCTCAATCCTGAGGCTGCGCCCTCAGATCCGAATCTCGCCTACAACGCAGACCAATGCAAACATCTTCCTCATCGATCCAGGCCTTTCGGCATTCTGTAAATTTCAGCAAGGTCCTCCCTCGTCTTAAACTTCATCACATACAGGCTCAGAGTCTCAGAATGGGAATTCCAAAAGTTTTGCACTGGCCGTAAAATGTTATAAATGTATGTAGCTTGAGTCAAACTATTTCAGAAAAAATCCTGCTGGAGGACTGAAGTGACTGGGTCCAATATGGTTGGATACGCATGGAAGTGTGGCAAGAAAGAACAGTTCACCCAGTTATACGAGGCAACTTTGGCTTGCTCTTTTATCACATGCTCTACACCAACTTACCCTCATGAAAACTGATCTTAAAAGAGAACTCAGCACAGCGGTTAGCACTGCTGCCTCACAGCGCCAGGGACCCAGCTTGGATTTTTGTCCGTGCGGAGGCTGCATGAATTTCCTCCGGGTGCTCCAGTTTCCTCCTGCAGTATGAAAGACACGCCAGTTGGGTTCACTGGCCACACTAAATTCTCCCTCAGTATACCCAAACAGGCACCAGAGTGCGGCAACTAGGGGATTTTCACAGCAACTTGATTGCAGTTTTAATGTAAACCACTCGTAAATAAACTCCAGAAACTTGAAACTTTAGAAAAAGAGAGGGAGATTCAAAAATGCAAGATAGTAAATCAACATAATTTACTGGTGGGGTTTCCATTTACTGAGCAAGTGCTAGCTCAGTTGTTCCAAATTCTGAAATTAGGACATGGGTCTTTCAAACTGTTCTATATTTGGAAGCCACGACAACAGGGAGTCCCTGTCCTAGCCTGTGGCAGGGTCACTTTACTCATTAGGGACAAACAATGCTGCCATTGGAGAAGATGTGTTTCAGCAGTACAGAACAACAGTTGTTGCTAAATACTGGTAAAATGCGAAATATAACAACATTTTAGCAATCACAGAGTGAACTTTCTGGAATCACATGACATAATCTAGGGAAAAGTTTGAGAACCTAACCTCTTAAAATACTTAAATTCAAGTTCATGAAAATAAATAATTCAGTTGAAACAAGGCACCCTCAAAAGAAAAATGTTTTAAGTTTTAGGGCAAGCGGAAGAAGTCAATGCACCATAACTCAGCTACTGAATAAGCAATTCAGGTTCATTTCTAGTGGATGGCTACTGAACCAACCAAATTACAAAAGGCAAACGTACATAAACAAGATGCCAGTACATAGTGTATTTAAGTGATACGACTAGTTAGTGACTATTATTTAATCGTTCAATATTTTAAAAATTAAAAAGGAACACTTGTTTAATTTCGACAACTTCACTGTATACGCATCAAGCCAATTAGCGTCAGAATTTTACAACAGGGAAAGAGGCCTTTCGGCCCATTATGTCCATGCTGACGATGGAGCACCCGTCGCTTCCAATCTCATTCATAGAATTACGACACTGCAGGAGGCCGCCATTGACCCATCAAGTCTGCATTGACCACATTTCCCACCCAGGCCTAATTCCCACAACCTCACACCTTTACCCTGCTAAATCCCCTGACATTATGGTCAGTTTAGCATGGCCGATCAACCTAACTTGCATATCTTTGGACGATGGGAGGAAACTGGAGCACCTGGAGGACAACATGCAGACACTGGGAAAATGTGCAAACCCACAGACAGTGATCTGAGGCCAGAATTGAACACAGGTCCCTGGCGCTGTGAAGCAGCAGTACTAACCACTGTGCATTTTCTACATTAGTCCCATAGCCTTCTGTGCTGACATTTCAAGTGCTCATCTAAGTACTTTTTGAACGTTGAGGGTTGCTGCCTCAACGCTCCTGCTTCCCCACCCCCACCCCAGACAACGATTTCCAGATTTTAACCTCTCTGTGGGTGCAAAAGGTTTTTCTTCACATTTCTTAGCATTCCTGCCCCTCAACTTAAAATCAACACCCCCCCGATTATTGATCGCTCTGCTAAGGGGAAAAAATTCCTTTCTGTCAATGTCCTTCCCACCCCAATAATTTTACGTAACTCAATCAGGTCAACCCCTCAGTCTTTCTCTGCTCCAAGTAAAACAACCCCAGCCGATCCAATCTCAAGAGCCGAAATGCCCCAGCCCAGATAACATCCTGGTGAATTTGCACCTTCCCCAGTGCAATCAGTCGCTTCCTACAATGTTATGCAATTATAATAATTCTATACGATTTTGCCAATAGCTGCATGACTACATCACTCGGTAGTCACAGATCACTCAGCACACATGCTTCAATAGTTGCAAATCCTATGAGAATAAATGCACAATGTTGCATCCAACTAAATGAAAATAACTTGTCATTTAGCAGGTTGCCCAATTGTACTCAATGGCTTACAAAAAGAAGTCATTATCAAATTGAGCTACGTGAGTCACATATTTATGCTTGAGTTACGCTGCAATATTACTATTTTTCAGTCTGCCACGTATCCTCAATTTAGCAGAGCCGTTGGAGGTGAGGATGCCTGCTGAAAACGGATATATGCTGTTTAAAGATGACTATAATCGAACAACTGAATCTTCAGATACACATCATTTCAATTCATATTTTATTGTGCTTCAGAATTATTAATTTTTTTTAAACTGATGGCATACTTACCACCTGCTAAGGTTAAATATAAGATCAGTACAGGAGGAGTACCATTAGTACATACAATATTTAGCAACACAAAGATAAGTTAATTATTTATCAGGTACTCCACAAATATTGTGGAACAGTTACCATTAAAAAAAAAATCAATCTATTCAGAACAAGCAATCCTTAAGAAGCATGAAATCTCCATTTAGAAGTAAAGGAAACAATTTGTGCAAAGATTTGTTTCGCCAACTTGGGTTCTTCTTGACCATAAACATTCCAGAAGTAGGGATGACAGCATAGAAGGACAGCAATGAGGGGGGAAGTGATGAAATAGATAAAACAATTCTAGAAATAATCGGTACTCCCTGTCTGTGCATAACGTAGTACAAAAAATTTATATAGTCCAAGTTTGACAAAAAAGACAAACCTGTATCCATTGCAACTGTTGCTAAAGTGAATTTAAATTCTATCACACGGTTGTTAAGAGTAGCAAAACACATTTTTTTTGTTTTTTTTTAAACTTAGTTTTTTTCAAGGTTTATATTTTAATGTACAGTATCATGCAATGGCACTTTTTTTTATAAAACATTAAAACCTTACTGTAGTAGTCTGTCTGCAGTCAGTACACTATTGACTGCTTTCCTAGCTCTCCTGTCCCCCCAAAAAAAACTCATTCACAAACCAAATACAAAGATAAACAATGATTCGAAAACCTAATTTGCAATCCCTGTATTAAAGTTTATTATTTTTTTCAATTGTCCGTTGTTGCAACTCCGTACACTCCCAACCCTGTAATTCATTAGACAACTGCCACAATTTTACTGCAAAAAAAGTTACGGAGTAATCTTTAAAAACCATTAGTGATCTTCATGGTTGTCTCTGATATAGCAGCTAATCACTGATAGGTTCCTTTTGAAGGGTCAACGATCAAAAACAAGTTTCTCAAAGTTAACAGTTCCATTTTGAAGTCAAGTTGATGGTCTTGAAAGTCTTTTAATTGTGTCACACACATGCAAACTCCAAAAACAACGTTTCGTTTTGAAAATTGCTGGACCCATAATTCTTCTGCTATGAAGTTGAATCTTCCCTATTGTATTCCTTCAGTTCAGATTAGCTGCAGCACAATACAACAGAAACTATTTCATATTGACCCATGCAAGATTTTTCCCGCTTCATCTACAAAGCCTCAACCGGGCCTCATCTTTCAGCCTCCATGGCAACATTAACCTTCTGTTCTGAGGTGGTTTGTTGGGACATTGCTGCTGGCCAGCCAGTATGCGGAGTTGGTGACGCTGGAGTCCACATGCCCTGCTGGCTTGGGGGAGACATGGGCCAGCCTGAGTTGAAGTTTACAGGAGGAGGAGATGTTGCCATCGAGGCAATCGGGCTGCTACTGTTGAAGCTTTCTGAAGCTTTCAGCCTTGAGAACATTGTAAGTGCATCTGGAAAATTAGGAGGCGTTGCAGGTGTGTTAGCTGGAGTGCACATCTGTAAAAATAGAAAGATAAAAGTCAAACACACAGCTCAACGAATGACAACGTAAATAATCAAACAACGAAGTCACTCAAATAGTAATCAGTTTTTGGTCAAGTCAACCGCAATTAAACTTTTCACAACTGAGATACTGGCAGCAATTATTTGATTCGAGGATTCTGCTAAGGTAGGAAAAGGGAAAGCAAATAGTGGAGGAAGCCTATTGTTAATATTTACAGTACACAACTTCGAAAACCAAATGTTACATCAGAACCTGTGTGCTCTAATCAACACAGCTACAGCTGGACACAAATCACTCGTAGCACCAAGTGCTCTCAAATAAAATATTATGAAATGAGAAATAACGGTTGTTGGCATCATTTAGCTGAAACCAGCGAGATACCAACTGCTCCTCTGTAACATGCACGAATCCTCCAAATGCTGCAACTAATGAGGAAATTCTAACATGCGTAGACATATTCAAACACCTGACCTCACCTTTCCCAACGGGTCAGAGTTTAACCTACAGCAGCTGCGAGACACAGGACTATCCCAGGTCAGCACTGAATTAACTGGGGAAATCCAACTGCCTTAAATATTAATGGAAAGCTAATTCAGAATGACATTGACAATTTCAGCAGCAGGGAATTTATACAGAGTGCCAATGTGCCAACTAAACCACGTTCATACTTTCCTGTCAGACGTAGGCATTCACATTACCGGCATGAAACGTGGCAACGAACAGAAGTCTGGGATAGGTTATCTTAACTGTATGAGGTACACCACCCCAATGAAATATTTATGTCTAAAATACGCTGTGCTACCGTTCTCAGATCGTCTGCATCATCAATCCAAAGAGAAGTTTAGATATGCGTTACGCACCGTCACCTTTACTTTTTTAGCAGCTTTTTTGGTTTTACGTCCACGAATGGTTGCCAACGACTCGATAACAAAAGAACTGCTTTCACATTAAAGTAGACTTGAGTATTATTTTTCATTTCAGAAGGTGAGAATGGTACATGCAAGGGAACTACAATGGTTATCTACGGAAATCCAGTCAGGTTTTTAGAAATATACAAAAAGCATTTTAGAAAGTAATGTATTTGCACAAAATATTTTGCTACGTGGGGGGGCTACAAGACTCAGTAAGTAAATGCATCACTTGAAGATGCACTGAACCAAGGTCGTCCAAAATAGAAGGATTAACTTAACAGTTTCTCATTTTGAGCATTATTGAGACATCAAGGGTTTAAAATGTGTTGCAGGTGATTTTCCCTACAATCAATTAATCACATGACACTCTCGCTCTAAAATCTTGCATGAACGATGTAAGGAAACAAGCCATTTCACTCAACGTTGGTGCTTATTCAACGTACCAACAGTAGCGTTAATGCCTTGTGCTGGCCCTTTTCCATATCCCTTTCCTTCAACAACTTGTCCCCAAAAGTTAACAAGGTCTCTGCTCAATCAGTAACTTCAGTAGTGTATTAGAATACCCTCTGTAAATGGCTACTTGTCACGGTACCGATGTCTATGAAACTACACTCAAATATTTGTCATAAACTCAAAGGGCTAGGAGTGGAAGTATTTTCCAATTGCAGAGAGAAAACTGGGTCGAGCAAGGTGGGGAGGATCACTTTGAATTGAATGAAGAACGTGCCTCGAAACTTGAAAGATGTGGAGGGTTATTCTGTTCCCATAATTCTCCTCTTGCTTTGGAGATTCTGCTTCATAATAAACATTTCTTGCAGCACGTACAACACTACAGCATATATTCTAGTTAGCACCGCTGCCTCACAGCGTCAGGAACTCAGGTTTGAATCCAGTCTTGGGGGACCGTGCAGTTTGCACGTTCTCCCCATGTCTGCATGGGTTTTCTCTCGGTGCTCCTGTTTGCTCCTACAGTCCAGAGATGTGCAGGTTAGCTGGATTGGCCATGCTAAATTGCCCGTTAGTGTCCCCAAGATGTGGAAGTTAACGGGATTAGCGGGGTAAGCGTGCGGTTAAGGGGTAGGGTGGGTTGTGGGCCTGGGTAAGATAATCTGAAGAAAAAGTAAGAAGTGAAGTTTGTTTATTAGTCACAAGTAAGGCCTTCATTTCGACTGCCATGAAGTTACTGTGAAAATTCCCAAGTCGCCACACTCTGTGTCCCTGTTCAGGTCAATGCAGCGAGCCAGCACATCTTTCAGACTGAGGGGGGGAAACTGGAGCACCCAGAGGAAACCTACACAGACACAGGGAGAACATGCAAACTCCATACAGATAGCGATCCAAGCTGGGATTTGAACCCAGGTCCCTGGTGCTGTGAGGCAGCAGTGCGAACCACTGTGCCAGCCCTTTTGGAAAATTAGGCGATGGGCCAAATGGTCTCCCTTCTGCACTAGACTATGATTCAATATGCCTGGACTTACATTCACTAAAAGCATTAAAGATTGCTTGCCACAATTCACAGGACTGCCCTTAAGTTATCAGCTGATAAAAGTTTGAAAATACACACTCTATCAAAGTAAATAGCTCTGAACATCGTACTATTGATTAATTCTGTAATAGTTCAATAGCCTACAGCTCATTCCCAGTCTGAATATGATTTATCTTTGACTAAAGACACTCCATGCTTAGCGTCCCCAAGAATTAAATAGTCATTTCACTTCCAATGAAAGAAAGCAATCATCAAGATTGCGTCCCATAACTGCAAAAATTTGCAAAGCCATTCTGCTTGTTTCAGACGCTTCATTTCGCTTATCATAGGAATATAGACAGTAAAAAGGAACATTTGTGCTTTTGCCAAATCTTTTGCTTGATAATCTACTGAGCTGAAATTACTCAATAAACCAAATGCAATGTTGTATTGCCTCTGTGCACAGGTGATCCAAGGCAATCCTGGCTCTCGCCCAATGGCACCTGGAGCAATTTAGAAATGTGAGCGAAGTATACTTTCTTGAGGAGTTGACTTGTTTCAGTACTTGTATGAAAACATGTCTTCGGTTATCACCGAAATTCAGCGTGGATAAAGTATTTCGTATAATTTAATTGGCATGTTAAGATACATGAATAACAACTCTCTACATTGTTAAAAAGTTACAGCAAAAAGTGGTGATATAAATATAGGACACAGCACAAACAACATATTTTCTGAAAACGCCAAATGCAGTTAGAAATTCAGTGATTCGATCTTTGCACCTAGTATATTTAGAAATTCTGCGATCTGAACTTTGCATCTAGTATATTTACGTTGGCCGAGTGTAAAATAAGGATCTTTGCCGAAGAACCTAAAGAAAATGAAACTTGGGCTTATTCAAAAACAAAATCACCAGGGTGAAAATAATATTTATTTTGTCAAATAAGTCATCTTAGAATACACAATGTTTTGGCTAGGACAATATAATTATCTGAGGCATCGAGGTTTTACTGTCTTAACAAGCGTTATGAAACATTTTGGTGCATCCACTTGCAATCCCAACAGATGCCTACTAGTTTTGTTTTGTCTGGAAACCACTTTCCACATTCAGCTCAAGTACAGTACAATATGTTCAGTGTAAAATTTACACCAGCCCAGTAGGATAAATATCACACCTAATCTCTCCTTGTTGCTGGGGCAACAACTGGAAAACTGGCTGCTATCTGGACATTGTACTATAAAAAGTAAATATAGGTACAGCGCATTATTACAACCCTGTTTTTGGTGTGCTCGATGTACTGATGGAAGCAACAGCCCAGTGAAAGATTTTTACTTTGTTTTTAGTAACTTGGAACAATATAAATGCCTCTCCTTGCTCTTTCCAATCATTTTGAGGAATTCTTAGTAATAGTTTCTTCATTTAAATTTCTACATGGATTCAAAATGGCCAAAATGTCACAAAAATATGTACTACAACCTTAACGGTTTCTAAAACCTTTCCCCTGTTAAATGAAGCAACTACAACTACAGTTATCAATGTCCCACTGTAACATTTGGAGAAAAAAATCTGTACGTACGATACACCGCAGAAAAAAATCTGAATGTATTATACACCACAGAAAAAAAATTACATACATGCACACTTTGGGCATGACTCGAGGAACCCAAGTCGGACGTTTATTTAACCACAGTTAAACAGGAAGTGGCATTGAAAATGATCACGCCTGAGGAAACTTTACATTGAAATTTTATGTCGTTAGGGACCTCCATTCCAATCCCAGACACATCATATCCAGATTTCTCACTCTCTGAATCTCACCCAAATGTGAATGGTGAGACAAGGTAGAAACTTTAAACACGTGGTAATAATTATTTTCCTTTTTTCTGCTATTGCTGAAGGCCACAACTCAGCAACCAAATCAATGAAAATGTTAATCAAAGAACCCTATGGCATTTTTTGAATTTACTTTTATTTACAAACTCATCTGCTACAGATGGCCAAACAGCTCAGCAGGGGTGCACTGAAAGTGTCATTCATACTCAACTACATTCATTGAACTTCATCCAGCAGTTGCTGGCTAGGTTACAAGGTGGAGACAACTGGTGCGACCGGTTTATTTTCAGTCATTGATAGAGCAGTATGGAGGCATGGAGAAAGGTGCAATCCCTCAAATTAAACAAAGTGATGTAAACACCAGCCATTTTTAAAAAAAAACTGGAATTAAATTTCCAGTGTTGGTATAAACTGTGAACCATTTACAGGATTCAGCTCTAAGAAAATGCACCTCATACAATGCAGGTTTTCCCCACAACACAACAAAGCCAGCAATTATGAATGAAGTGTGGTGACATTACTCTTTTTTTAAAGTAAAAACACTAAAGGATAATCAACAGAAAGCCTTTCACTTCCCTCGCCCGTAAGAAATAGCATATGCTGCAGCACAGCAGCATGGGTACTGGTATCTTTCCATGTGGTTCTTTTAACCTACAATGGCCAGAATTTGCTGGGAAAATAACAAACATAGGTGAAGAAAACAAGGCATTAATTACCAGTGAAACGCGCCGCAAAAGTTACGGCTGGTACTTAAGGCCGTTAAGTATGAGATGTACGTTCCTAAGATGCTACCCAACATCCTGGGTCCAGAAAGGGAATAACTGAGTTAGCAGAGTCTCATTACTCCTGGCAGCAAATTAATCTTAAGGAACAGAATAAACTGAATTAATTTTATTGTCGCACTTTTCCTTTGTGTCAGAAGGGCAAAGGAAAAGGTTCAACAGGATTTGCCTCAACACGTCCCATCCCAGCAAATTCAAGGGCGATGTATTTTCTGAATATTCGATCGACAAGGGAACAGACGATACAGCTTAGTCGAGTACGCTCTTTGCCGACTCGAACGAACATTTCCTTCAGGGAGAGTGATCTGACACACAAGCCTTTGCTGATTTTCTCCTCCCCGGCCTAGGTTTATCAGTGTCAGAGTATTACGTTATTCTGAATTAAATGAGCTAATCCAGCACTCAGGATTAAACTCATTGGGTCTGGGTGTTTCGGTGACTGACAACAGCTGACCGATCAAAAGAACGTTAATTTTTCGATAAATAAAGCGATCTAGAATTGAGATTTTAAATTCATCAGTTTTAAAACCGTTAATTTCATTAGTACAAATGCAAATTACAGCAGATGCTGGAAATCCAAATGAAAAACAAACTACTGGAAAGACAAAGAATTTGATGAAACATTATCAACCTGAAACATTAACTCTTGTTTTTCTCTCTGTAGATGCTGTTCGATCCGACTATTTCCAGCATGTTGTTATCTCAAAGGGAAAGGACAGAAGTATTTTCAACTAAGTGCAGGATGAATTGGTGGAATCGCATGGATACCTTCCACGTGGAGCAAGACCTGGATAACGTTCACAATTGGGCTGACAAATGGCAAAGATACATTCACGCCACCCAAGGGCTGAACAATGACCATCTCCAACAGAATCCAAACAGCCCCCCAACACATTCAATGGCTTTACCATCGCCGCGGGGGGGGGACAAAGGAGGAGAAGGGGAGTGGTAGGGGTGGTGGTGGTGGTGGAGGAGAAACGTTAATCAGAAACTAAACTGTGGCTGCAAAAAGGTCAGAGACTGGAAATTTTGCAGCAAGTATCTCACCTCCTGCACATGGTCTACGAGGCACAAGCCAGGAGTGCGATGGGATACTCTCCACTTGCCATGAGTACAGCTCCAGCAAAACTCATGAAGCTCAACACCATCCAGGTCACATCAGCCCACTTAATGAGCAGACCATTCACCACCTTGCTAAGCCTCCTTCGACAGCACCTTCCCAATCCACAATCTCTATCACCTCGGTGAAGGGCAGCAGCTGTATGGCAACGCCACCACCAGCACGTTCCCCTCCAAGTTGCACACCATCCTGACTTGGATCTATAATCACCATTACTTCACTGTCGCTGGGTCAAAATAGCGGCACACCGTCATCTTCTTGATGACAATTACGGATGGATGACAAATGCTGACCTTGCTAGTAACATACATCTCAGTAACATAAAATCGAGTACGCATTCAGCTGAAACTAGTGATTTGAATCGAAGCAAAGTCAGGCAAATAATCTTGAATAATAGCTCATTCTACAAGATCTTTAGTATGTTAAATGCAGGCAAATGCAGATTTCCCTTCGAACACTGTCTGCCCAGAGACTAAAACAGCCTCAGGTACGGTACGTGAATAGGATTAGAAGAAAAACACAATATAGAACAATACAGAACTTCTAAATAGGAAGCGGGAAAACTAAGGTCGAACTGGAATCAGGAAAAACTATTGGAACAATGGGTGATCATTAAGTGAAAAATGCTTCAGGTACAGACAGAGCTCCTTGGATGATGAGGGAGATAGAGATCATGATGAAACAAGTGTATAATGCATGCTAGATTAATTAAGTGAGGACCAGATTAAGGAGAATAAATTGAGGGGCGAGGAGAACAGGAAAATAAGACTAGCAAAGACAAAATATGAGAACAGTAGTCAACGTAAAAGGAACCAAAAATCTACCAGCGTACAAACAGTAAGCAGGCAACAAGAGTTGGACTGGGTCCTATTCGGGACAAAGGTGGTGATAAATATTTAATGACACTGAGCAAGGTTAGAACACGCGAGTTGTTTGCATTAGTGCCTTACGAGGAAGAATTCAACAAGGCATGTGGAAAGGTTCAAGTTAATTCAGAAGAATATGCACAGATGTGTAAATGGCAGATTGTATTTGATTGATTTGATAAAGTAACAGAGAAGGTTGGTGAAGTGGATGTTGTCTAAATGGATTTTGGGAAAGCTTTTGAAAAAGTCACACATACAACGCAAACAAAATTTTGTTTTATGGAACAGGAGGGTGAGTTACAACTGAATAAAAACATTTGCTTAATGACAAAAAGAACACAAGGTAAATGGTTGTTTCTTAGTTTGGGTGGTAGGTACACAGAGGTGCTTTCCAAGGCTAAGTGCTAGGAGTACTGCTTCTGTTCCAAAATATAAATGAATTGGATTACTGGAATAGAGGGTAGAATTTTCCAACGATATCAGATTTGGAACGGCAGTGAGGAAAATACGGATTACAGGAGGATACAAATAGACTAGCAGAATGGGCAAACAAGTGACAGTTGTTCACTCAATAAAGAGAAGTCAGAGGGACTGGCACGAAGGAGAGGGACTTGACTGTACAATTCTAACGAGTGTTCAACAGGATGACCAAGATGCACGTCACATCAATCTTTAAAGGAGGCAGAACACGTTGAGAGAAGTTAACAAAACATACGGGATCCAGCGTCACAGCGCAGAAAGAGGCCGTTCGGACCAAAACGTCTGCAGCAGCCATCAAGTACGTATCCGTTTGTCCGAAAGACACGGTGGTCAGGTATATCGGCCAAGCTAAATTCTCCCTCGGTGTACCGGAACAGGCGCCCGAGCGTGTGACTAAGGGATTTTCACAGTAACTTCATGACAGTGCTAATGTAAGCCTATCTGCAATACTAAAACAGATGAATCAATATTCCAACCCTATTTTCTAGGGCTTGGTCTGTATCCTTGTATGCTTTGGCATTGCAAGTGCTCATCTAAATGCTTCTTACCTCTACCATCCGTTTCAGTCAGAAAGTCCCAAATTTCGAGATCCCTCTAAACTTCCTGCCCTTCACCATAAATCTGTGCCCCCTGGTTATTAATCCCTCCTCTAAGAGGGAAAGCTCCTTCCCACCTTCTCTCTGACTCTCAGGATTTTGTGCACGTAAAACAGGTCCTCCCTCAGCCATTTCTGTTCTAAAGAAAACAACCCCAACATCTCTCTGCAGTTGAAATGCTCCAGCCCAGGCAACGTGCTGATGAATCCCCTCTGTGCTTTCACATCCTTCCTATGTTGTGGTGATCAAAACTGCACACAACGCTCTAAATGGGTTATAAAACACACGTTAGACTATGTGTTTTATAATCATCTCGCTCTAATATTATTTTCCTCGGTTAACAAAGGCAAATATCTCCAATGCCTTCTTAACCACCTTATTGACCTGGCTTTCTTCAGGGATCTTTGGACATGCACCCCAGGGTCCCTTTGGCCCTTTGTACTGGCTAGAGTCCTACTGTTCATCGTACGTGCCCTCATCTTGTTAGTCCTCCGAAAATGCACCACTTCAGAGTTAAATTCCATTTGTCCCAGACGACAAACGTATGCGGGTTGTGGTGAATCTTTATAAAGTCCTGGTTTGACCCTCAACTAGAGTTGCAATCACTTCACTGCAGGAAAGATATAAAGCTCCGCAAAAAGGTTGCAAAGGAGATTTACCTGATTCATTGTGTGTGGGGGAGTGGGCGGCAGCAGCAGAGTCGCGTCTGGTCAAAGAATAGGTTGGAAAGGCTGGCATTGCCCTCCTCGGAGACAGGGGTTGACAGAGATTCGATAGATGCGCACAACATTAGTACGTAAGTAGACAAGGAAAAATCCCTTCCCGTTAGTTGATGTAGTACAAGAACTTGGGGACCCAGATTTAAGGAACTGGGCAAGAGATACAGTGGGAATCTGAGAAATGACGATTTTCCGCAAACATGATGACTATTACTGACCTGCAACTTGCGGCACACGAAGATGGTGGAAGATCAGACTTCAAAAGGAAGCTGGAAGGGACTTGAAGGAAATGACTTGCAGTGCTATGGGAATCAACGTGGGGAGAGAGTCTGACTGGACTGCTGTGGAGAGCCAGCATGGACTCAACTGCCCAAATGGCCTTGTTTTGTTCTGTAAATAATGACAACAAAGATGGTACAGGCCCAGAGATTGTGCAAGTCTTGAAATTGCACATTCTTGTACACTCTTAATACAGCCAGTGCTAATCATTTCCAGTTTGGCATATTTTCAGTTTATTTTTGGGTGAAACAAGAATACATAACACTGGTAATAACAAGAATAAATAGATATAAGACGCTGTTGCAATATACTGTGCTTCAGAATAGGAAGCAAAATACTGTAAGCTAGCCTGAGTGGGAAGGAAAACCTTTGGCATGCAGACATTGCCAATGTACTTGGTACAAGGTCACGGAGGATATTCTGACCGTATGAAAATTGCTGTGCCCTTTAAACAACTTCTGTATTGTCAGTGAGGTCCTCTGCCTTACGGAAGCAACACAAATGGGTACTTTGCACATGTACCTTGTTCAGCTCACTCGCCTAATGTCAAACAGAGCAATTTCCTCTTCTATTGCAAAACGTAACTTTTCTGCCATATTAGCCTGCAAAGCCTGTCCCAAGTCTGTATAAATACAAGTTCTTTGTTACATTTCTTCGACAACCCGTCTACTAACCCGTCAATAAACTGGGGCTTTTGGATCCAGAGCAGAGACAATTTCTAACAGGCAAACATGCAGCCATCAGAAATACCATCTCAGTTAAACAGCTGCTGTTTTTAAGTCCCTATAGAAGCTTCCTTGACTAGTGAGCTCCAAATAACTAGTATAATATGCACAAGGAGTGAATACGCAATTACAGCTGATCCAGAATATGTTGTGGGTTTAAACATTTGCGAAAATTTCCTACTCAGCCTGAAAACTGTGTATGAAACCCAAGCTTTTTTCACTTGCATGCTCTGATTATTTATAATGTTACAAACATGGCTGCAGGCTTTTAGGTCCATTCTATACTTAGTACAAAACAAAGTCAGTAGGTACACCAAAACCCATGGGACAGCTTCCTAGATACACATACAGAAAGACATTATTTGACAAGATTTTTTATGGTATTGGTTCATACTGAATTTCCAACGATCTCCATTTTATAACTAACTTGTGTGAAACACCACAGACCTTTGCTTTGGATTTAAGATGTAAATTTTACAAGTCACAAGACTTGTATGACACTCTTGTCTGCATGGCTATCTTACATTCCCAACTGCCTCCTGCTGCCCTGGAAGTCACTCGCTATGTTTCCCCACGTGTGCTGCCTCGTCTCTGGATTGTTTCTGTCCTAGATAGTTAACGGTGGTTTCAGGGATAAGCTGCTGTTACATTTGACCCCTTTATCTTCCTCTTCACATGTGTTTCCCATCCCCCGCACTGTTATGATTTCTTTCCTCGAGTTTGCTTCCACCTCCATTGTGAAGAATAATTTAATTTCAAAATTTTTATTCAAAGAAACAAGTACAGTACAAGAACCCAGGACACCTCCACAATGAAGGATACCATTACGATCTTTGAAACAAACATACAGGTTCATTAACAAAAAACAAACATGCCAAGATCTGCGGTATAAACAAAAACAAACAGAAGTGGTAGATTAGGAAAATAAATCGCTTGTGCCAATTTAGTTGACTTGAACCTGTATCATTAGAACGATACACCCTTACATCATTCAACGCTTTATTCTCTGGAATTTACTCAATGCATTTCCTCTCCCAACTAGTTTAGCGCTGCCGCCTGTTTAAAATGTCTGCCATCACATTCCAATAGGATACAACATTTAAACAAAAGGCCTCATGTTACATCCTTAAAAGTATGCTTTTATAAAACAAAGATAGTGTGTAGTTGCTCTGCTATCCAACATTATACATGACCTTGAATAATCTTTGTCATCTTTACATACAATAGGAAAGGTTTTCCTCAACAGACGAGATCACGTTGCCACAAAAGGACAACCGTGCCCCTTATATAATCACGACGCTGCATTTTAATAAAAATCTGTTACCAAATTATAAAGAAAATCTTTGGTTTCAATGAACGAACATGTGACTTACAAATCCAGTTTAACACAAGTATCTCACCTCCCACAATCATTCTATTATTTTTAACAAGTATCGTCTACTTGCCACTGGCCAAATAGGATCACCTGAAATTACCGCAACGGTTATACATCTGGATTTACAAGTAGTGCATATTCATGTCGTTCATACTCACACGATGCCACTGTTGTCGCCATATTATTTTTCTCAAGGAGTCTGAAGCAAAACCAAATCATTGCCACAAAAAACTTTGGTAAGTGGATGCTCACATACAAAGGCTAATTAAAACCAGCTAAATTCTTGTGTTACTAATGACTTAGTGCTGTAAAGAACTGAATACTTTTGTTTTTAAATAGAGGACCACTTCATCGAGTTTATCCTGCAGGTGGCTGAAGCATATGATTGGAGAATCTAGATTTAATCTACAATGTGTGGGGAGTTGGCCAGGCCAGCAATAAGAGTGTCACAGTCAGCCCAGTGCCCCAGGATAAGGAAATGTTTTGTGAACACCGTATGCGGCTTGACTGTCAGCACTCTCTCTTCTCCACCTCCTCCTCTTCTTTTTCTTTCTTCCTCCCCCCACCTCAATTCAGATTGTCCACCGAATGCTGAATCAAGTATTCAGTGGACAATCTCATGCAAGAGTGATTACTTGACCAAGATACCAGAAAGTCACTGGATTCTTCACCAGCCAGAAATCAATGTCTTCAGCTGAGTGACAGGAAAAATTAGAAAATGGAAAAAAAAACTCTGTGCCTTCCCCAATAAAAGGCAAACGAACCCCCACGTAATGCAGAATTCATTGCCGATAACTGCAGATCCCAAATATGCGGTCACGACTGTAACAAACCAGCAATGTTAGCGCGCAGGTACGGTAGGCCACGAAGACAGCAAATGGTACGTTCGCCTTCGTGGCAAGAGGATTTGAACGTAGGAAAAGAGACGGTTTACTCTAATTTCTACGGTGTTGGTGAGGCCACACCTGGAGTATTGTGCACAGTTTTGGTGTCCTTATCTGAGGAAGGATGTCCTTGCTACAGAAGGGGTAGAGTGAAAGTTTACCAAGCTGATTCCTGGGTTGGCAGGTCTGTCATATGACGAGAGACTAAATCAGTTAGGATTAAATTAATTGGAGTTTAGAAGAGAAGATGGATCTCATAGAAACTTATAAAATTCTAACAGGGTGGACTCAAAGATTCCTGATGGTGGGGGAGTCCAGAACTAGGGGTGAACCTTTAGAACTGAGTTGAGGAGAAATTTCTTCATTCAGAAGCTGAATACGTGGCATTCACTACCACAGAAAGTAGTTGAGGCCAAAACATTGTGTGATTCAAGAAGAAATTAGATATAGCTCTTGGAGCTAAAGGGATGAAGGAATATTTGGTGGGGGTGGGGGCAAAATCAGGATAGTGATTTGATAGTCAGCCGTGATAAGAATGAATGGCAGAGCAGGCTCGATGGACTGAATGGCCTACTCCTGCTTCTAGTTTCTATGTTTCTAACGCTGTTTACTTGGTTTCGTGAAACACTCAAAACTTTACGAACAAATCCTTGAGAAAATGAGTACACGGCCCACTGTAAACTCAAAGCATAAAGGATACGCGACAAAGGCATATTTTAAAACAAGTTCTGAACAAGTCAAAACACACCGGACCGTCACCTAAACGAACACTCAAAGTGAGCAACGGAATGTTACTATTTCATATTAGTGTAGTTTCAGTTCAAGTTGTCAGGCAAAATTGAAAATCTGAACCTTCAGTTTTATTTCACGTCACACATTTGTTTTCTTTTGAATGTTAGGCTTCTAAATACAAGGAGGGGTAAAAATCAACAAATGAAAAACAGGTGTTTCTTGCTTACAATCATATTCCACATCTAGGAGAAAAGATAATTATTTTTCCCAAGAAACGTCTGTCAAAATGGAAAAGTGAATTATTTTCCCCCTCACTATATAGACACTGTGCACCTTCTAAACTCTTTTCCAACAGTACTTACATTTAAAAATTATCAGTAAAAGCTAAACCCAAACATCTGGCTTTTTGTAAATAAAAGGTCCTTTGTATCTAGAAAATGTCTCCATAAGCATTATTTGTTTACAGTAACAGTTTCTACTTGATGTAGAAACCCAACTTTTGCCACAATTTTGATGACATATTTTTAAGTCAATGAAAAACAGCTGACGCCAGTGTAACCTTAAGCATGTGTTTTACTTTTTTCACAGCAAGAAATTTGAATTGTAATCACATCATTTCTTTCATTTTGTTAGCCTTGCAGTTAATCCACTAATGTCTCATTTCCAGCAATCTCAGGCTGCTCTGGCAGAGGAGTCTCGGTTGCTTGAGGTTTGCCTATATCTGATGCAATTGAAATGGCAGGTCACATCTGGTTCTCAAATAAGCACGGATATCACTTCCAAATCTAAGGCCTCTATTCATAGAAATCGGAGTTTTCCGTACCCCAAGGAGAACAAAATTCAAACACATCTCTGCATTCTACAGAAATTCAAAGTCCTGGACAATCTCCCATTCACAGGAAGTTTTTAATTTTACCTGTAAGTCTTGCCTAACAACCATCGCACATTTTAAGACTGCACTTTACTAGAAGGCAAACCATAACAGTATCAATGCTTTTTGACCATTTGTACATGAAAAGTTATTATTGAAGCTAACCGCACTGTAAGCCATTATATTTATGATCAGCAAACACACACTACAAAAATACAAAACGGAAGAGTTAGCAATCATTTTATTGTGTTGCTTTGACAAGTGATCTGTTTAAATTATAAAATGATGGAATCAATGTCCACATCTTCCTTTCACACAATCTTCCAAAAGCAAACTTCAAAGCCTATAGAACTGCCATTTCAGAAGGAATCCATTTTAGTTCAACTTCCTGACAAATGGGAAATGCCTGTGTTTACATGGAGGATTGAGAGAATTGTCATGTGGGGGATGGGAGAAAAACGGCTGCTAGGAAATAAACATCGTATCACAACACAGGCACATGGTGAGACTCGGGACAATTAAAAATTTTACTGTTCCACCCCACCCCCTGCTGCACATCACTTAAATCCTTACGGCAAAATAAAACATACTGTTGCTCTCTTATTTTCTCTCGACACAATAGATTTGTGCATAGTTACTGATGGTCTCTCGAAAGCTGGAAGTGGCGATTCAATAGAAATGAGGGTATGGCACATTATTTACGGCGCTCCATTTGCAGAAAACATAAGGAATTAAATTCAGGAGATTCCTTCTTTTAAGACTGTATCATTTTTTTTAAAAAAAGTGTTTCAGAAAACACAACAACATGCAAACATTTTACTGGAACTCCGAAGACTCGTTTTAAAGCAAATCGTACTTTGGTCTGGGAAGAAAAAAAAACAGGACTTGTTCAAAATGTACTCATTTTCCACACAGGCTTAACTGAACAAGATTCGTGGGAAGTGATGTCCATCATTTTAAAACACTTAGCCAATCCCCTCAAAAAGCTGCCTCTGTACGTTCTAGACTTTTCAAAACATACAAGTAGTCATTCCTCTCAAACTAAAATCAATTCATATAACTAAAAACGTCAAAACTTTACTCGTGTGCAGATTAATGTAGCATTAAAACACAGATAAGGACTTTGCCACATGTTTGCATACAACCATTTTTTACGTTAGATTGGATTAAAAATGGCTGCGCCATAATCTTCGACTTTCTAAATACAATCTGCAAAAATAGTCTCCTCGTACCATTCCATCTGCAAGCACGTTTGAAGATGGATATAGAAATACTCATGTTGCTGCACAGTCACAAAAATAAATAATACTTTGTGAAAACGGAAATGATACGGGCATACCGGTAGGATACACATTTTCAAACAGACAATAGACTATCAACTGACATCTTAATACGTTAAAGCAGCAAATTAGGCCAAACAAGCACACCAACAAACCCACTGACATACCACACCGTCCCTTTCAAAAAAAACACAAGCCGAGGAAAGGGTGGCGTTGGCCACTCAGAGTGGGTGCACAACTTGGAAATATCGAATATTTGGGGCTTAAGTGTGTGAGCAAGTTGAGGGAGGGGGAAGCAGCAGCTTCCAGAGAGTGAGAAAAACGTAAATAAATAAATTCGGTTGAGGTTTAAACGTGGCGAACGGAAACCATAACATTACGATTACAACATAAGACGGTGAGAAGCTCTTGCCAACAAATACGCTGTGGGCCCTCGATGGAGAAATGTGTCCGCGTGTGTTGGGGGGGGGTGCATTCAGATTAGTGTGTGTTCACGGCGCGGGGGGGCGGAATTGAGATGTGTTAGGAGGATTGAAGAGTGTGTCTATGTTTGGGGGGATATTGAGATTAGCGTGTTGAGGGGGAAACATTGAGATTACTGTGCGTTGGGGGTCAGATTGAGGTGCATGTTGGGGAGATTGAGATTAGTGTGTGGTGGGGGGGGTGAGATTGAGATGTGTGTTAGGAGGATTGAGTTTGTGTGTGTGTGTTGGGGAGATTGAGATTAGTGTGTGTTTGGGGGGGGAAGATTTAGATGTACGTTAGGAGGATTGAGGTCTGTTTACGTTTGGGGAGATTGAGATTAGTGTGTTGGGGGGAAGATTGAGATGCGTGTTTGGAGGATTGAGGTGTGTGTGTGTTGGGCAGATTGAGATCAGTGTGTTTTTTTTGGGGGGGGGAAGATTGAGATGTGTGTTTGTTGGGGAGATTGAGATTTCTGTGTGTTGGGGGGAAGATTGAGATGTACATTAGGAGGATTGAGGTGTGTTTATGTTTTGGGGAGATTGAGATTAGTGTGTTTTGGGTGGGGGGGGGAATTGAGATGTGTGTTTGTTGGGGAGATTGAGATTCGTGTGTATTGGGGCGGGGGGGGGGAGATTGAGATGTGTGTTTGTTGGGGAGATTGAGATTAGTGTGTTTGTGTTGGGGGGGCAGTTATTGAGGTTAATATGTTGTGTGGGGGTGGGCTATTATTCCAATGGGGAGGAAATGTGCAGTTTGATCACCGGGGACGTAAATAAACAGATTCGATGTGCCCGAAGGGAGGAGGGGAACGTGTCCTCCACCCCCACCCCGGTACAGAGTGGGGCAGTGGCAGTCTCGAAGCCGCCTCGCTGCACTGGGTCGGACATGATGAGCCCGTCTGTGTTTATTTTCTGTCCGATCCCAACATGGCGGCGCCGGCCCGGCCCGGCCCCCGGGGGAGAGGAGGAGGAGGGGGGGGGCAAATACAAGCTCTAAAACCACCACCCCACCCACCCCCCACCGCCTTCTCCTCACCCCCACACAAGCCGCTTACCATCTGATGGTGATGATTGTACGGGACGTTGGCTTCCTGGAAGAAGGCGCTCAGGGCGGTCTGCGTGGAGAGAGAGAGAGAGAGAGAGAGACGGGGTCAGTGAGCGGCCTGTGTGAACGGGGCGACCGGCCAGCCTCCCTCCCCTCAGACATCCCCCTCCGCCTTACCTCGAACTGCCAGTGCGCCGCCTGTAAGAGCTGCTTGGCCTGGTCGGCCGCACAGCCTGCGGTCAACACGAACTGATTGATCATCACTTGGTGCTTCAGCTCGTCCATATTCACCGACATGGTGGCCGCTCTGGGACTGGGGATCAGGGTGGCTCTGTGTGTGTGTGTGTGTGTGTACGCGTGTGTGAGGGGGAAAGAAGAGAGGGTGTGCTCGCCGGCCAGCCGGGTGGGCCTACCCCGCCGCTCCGCTGCTCGTTGTCCCGGGCCCCGGCACTAAGGTGCTCCCACACACCATGGGCTCCCCAACACCAATACAAATATTTACCAAGCGGCTCAGACGCCCCGGCCCCGCCCCCTCATCTTGACTGACAGCCACTCAGGCCCCGCCCCTCGCCTCGACTGGCAGCCATCCAGGCCCCGCCTCTTCGCCTTCACTGACACACACACACACACCGGCCCCGCCCCTCGCCTTCACTCACACATCCACAGGCCCCGCCCCCTCGCCTTCGCTCACACATCCACAGGCCCCGCCCCCTCGCCTTCACTCACACATACACAGGCCCCGCCCCCTCGCCTTCACTCACACATACAACAGGCATTCCCTCCTCGCCTTCACTCACACATACGCGGGACGCCCCCCCCCTCACCTTCAGACACATACACAGGCCCCGCCCCCTCGCCTTAACTGACAGCCCGTCCCCTCTGCCTGTCGGCGACCGTAGCCCCGCCCATCCGCCTGATTGACACCGGCCCTTCCCCCGCCCACTCCGCCTGACTGACGGAGGACGCCGCTCATGCTGCCTCCTTCCTCCGGATTGGCGGTGACTCCCGCACCCGCTCCGCCTCCTCCTTTCTGATTGGCAGCTGATCTCCCCTTCCTCCCGCCCCTCCGGAACAGCTGTCCTTCCGCCTGATTGACAGTAACCGTCACCCAGCCCCCGCCGCCCCCCCCCGCCCTGCCCCGCCCCGCCCGGCTATCAGAGGGTAACGTACGTCACCCAGGCCCCGCCACTCCACTTGATCAGCTGTCTCCTCCCCACCACGCTTCGCCTAGGCCCCGCCCTCTCCCCTTGACTGGCAGCCACCCAGGCCCCGCCCCCGCGCCTTGACAGCTCGCGTCATCCCGGCCGCCTTGATCGGCAGCCAGCTGGCCGCGGGGTCCCTCCTGATTGGAGAGCCCTTCGGTCGTGCCACGCCCACGTCTCCTGATTGACAGCTAACGGCCCGCCGGCACCGCCCTGGGACTGGCTCTCAGGTTCCAGTTTGCACGCGGTCAACACCCGCTCTCCCAACCAACCGCCGGGGTGGGGCGGCCGCGAAGGAGGGAGGGAGGGCCTCAAATTTAAAAATAACGTATTTCCCTCACTATAAATGAGCTAGAAAATCACCATCTTTACTCCTCTCCATTCCGCTGTTGGCTTTCAGCAAAAACTTTTTTGTAAAAAAACTATAAATGATTTGATGACGTACGCGGTGGCCAGCGCGCATGCTCGAGGGTGCCGGCTAACGGCTGGGTGGTTGCTCCGGGAGGTGCAGCGAGGCCCCGGGGGAAGGAAAGATGGGGGTGTTGGGCAGCTTCGTGAGCAGCAGAAACGGGCCGCGAGAGTGTTTGATTTTAACAAGGTCACCCCAGGGGTTGGGTGGGTAAAACCGGCTGAAACGTGAAACGTTGCCTGGGTCTCCCTCCCGCTCACCGCTTACTTGTGGTGGGGGGAGTCAATGACTGTCGGTCGCAACCAATCAGCAGCCGAGTGGTCTGGGTATCTGACCATATAAGGCAGCCTGTGAATGGAGCAGGTAAACACGGCGGCTGCACCAATCAGAGCGGCGGGGAGGCGGGGCCTGGGGGCGTGGCCGGAAACGGGGCGGGGCCAGACTGGTTATTTTTATTCAAAGGCAGCAGCAGTAGCAGCCACGTGAGCTCAGTGTCTATGTACATGCAAACTGCATGTTGAGCAAGGCAATGAGGGCGTCCCAACAGCAGCTGATGTGTCCTGTTGTATTGTTTTTGCATTTCTCGGCCTTTTGGCTAAGATCAAGTGTAGTATCGACATGCTGTGCTTGGCTGAAGTCATGAGGTTACATTTTAGCTTCATTTGGAGCAATTTTTAAAAGCGGCATTTCTGTCTTTTGGTTAAGATGCAAATAAGATCAAGCCTTGGAGGAGGTGCGATGCCTATTCCAATCAGCTTGGATCAAGTAGATCAAGCCCAAGACAGGAGGTGAGAGCCCTGCCTTGTCAGCTTGGATCAGGAATGCCTCAACTTGTTGAGACTGAATTAGACTTGATTTGATTGAAATGAATTTTTAAAAATTATGTTGTTTTTGCTGTTATAATTCAACCTTAATCAGATTCATAAGATGACCTACTTCATTCCAAACGTGTAGGTTAGGTGGCTTGACCATGCTAAATTTGACAGGGGGATTATCACCTTAAATAGATGAGGTTACGGGGATAGGGGCTCGGTGGGATTGTTGTCAGTGCAGGTTCGATGAGCCGAATGGCTGCCTCCTACATTAGGGATCCTATAATTCTCATTCAGTTCACATTCAAACTGACTCACTGTGGCGCAGTGGTTAGCCCTGCTGCCTCACAGTGCCAAAGACTTGGGTTCGATTCCTGGCTTGGGTCACCGTCTGTGACCGGTCTGCACGTTCCTTTCCCCTTTGTGTGGATTTTCTCCAGGTGCTCTGTTTTTGTCCCCCTCGTCTTTCGGGTCAAACCAAGTAAACAAACTTAAATTACGTTCGGACAAAGGAAAAGGGGGCAGCTCCCCAAAAGGAGGGGGAATGGCCCGAACAGAAACAAAAGGTACAAAGGAAACTTAAGACACGTCAAATCAAAATGTGATTATCGGGGTCTATAAGGCACCTCAGCTCCTGCGGTGCCCAACGGGCACGGAAGGCTCTGTTTTTTGTCCCACGGCCAGAAAGACGTGTTGGTTCGGTGCGTTGGCTGTGCTAAATTCTCTCTCAGCGTACCTGAACAGGTGATGGAGTTGTCGCAACTTAATTGCAGTGTATTTTTTCAATTGCAGTGTTTTTATTTTCAAAATGGCATCAGAGCGAGGTGATTTCGTCCAAGTTGTGTCCAGCATACCTTGTAATTCTATCTTCTTGTTCTATGCTTCTAAAACTTCATTCTAACTTTTAAACTCTTTAACAATGTTCTAATTTAATTGCTACATTCTACATTCTTGTTTTTTCTCTGTGAACAGAATTGTCTGTGTAGTGCACAAGAAACAATACTTTTCTTGATATACTAATACATGCGAAAATAATAAATCAAATCTGATAACGCAAGTCTACTTGTGACACTTTTTTTAAAAAAAACTAAATCAAAAGACAGCTTCTTCCCGACTACCATCAGATCTTTGAATGGACCTACCATATATTAAGCTGATCTTTCTCTATGCCCTAGCTGTGGATGTAACGCTGTATCCCACACTCCTATGTAATCTATGAACAGTATGATTTGTATAGGGTGCAAGAAACAATACTGTATCCCAATACAAGTGACAATAATAAATCAAATTTTAAGTCTCTTCATTATATACCCAGCTCCTACACTAATGTTGTCAACAAATGTGTATACTACCACAACCTCTGTATAGAAACTCCTGCTGCTCTTTGATTTCACTGCAGGGACAGATCCAGCTCAGTTTTCAACTTAGTCTGACTATCATTTCTTTGACCTTGCACTACACCCTGCGCTGCAGGACCACAGCTTGGAAAAATACTTTTGACCCTGTGACATTGTCTTTGGAATTTCAAAGCTACTTTCATTTAAATAGTCATTGTTCAACTTCCAGTGGGACACAGATTTTGGAGATGTAGAAATTTGACAAGACCTTTATGGCATCCTGGAAATCTGCATAGCTGCTATCCGTTCAAAGAACTCTAAGAATTGCAAATCCAGACTGAAATTACAACAGGCCAAAATCACTTGGAGACTACCAGGGGAGCCAAATGTATTGAAAATCACCTGGAAATCAACTGAAGCAATGTATTACTGCGCATTAAATTTATTCTCAGCGCAAGAACATTTGCAATCTGAAAGATTTTGATGTCATGTAAATATAACATAAATACAATGCGTTTCCTTTAAATTGCAATCAATGCAGAGTAGATTTCATCTTGTTTTGGACAGTTTGAATATTGGAATTATTTTGTGTGTTTCAGTTGAACTCGAAATGGATACTTGATGATCATGTAGAGTAACAGTAGAAAGCACGCAATATTATTTAATGATAATCAGGTACATGAGTTCCCAAATAAAATTAAAGCTTATAAACAAATCTATTGCACTCAACTTACATTAAGGGCGTGTATATGATTAGTTTAAAAGTTTTGAACATTAAGAAACCAATGACTCTCAATCAGATGTTAAGTTCAGATTCTTAACAAAAGACAATTTTGCTTCATATTTATCGCTTTATTATTCCCACGTGAGATAATTTTGATAAAAATACATTTAAATTGAAATCTAATTTATTCGGAAAATTATGCTTTCTGTTTAAGTGTAATTAACTTAGTGAAGTTACGTACGTAAATTTGCAAAAAAAATGTCTTGAACAAAATACGGCACAAATTATTGGCAAAGATTTCACCGTCTGGACTGAGTGGACAGACGTCAGTGACAAGAATGGTTGTTGGCAGTTCTGGGGTATAGATGTTTCACTAAGAGTCGGGAAGGCTGTAAAAGAGGTGGAGGAGTAGCATTGTTAATCAAGGATAGTTTCATGGCTGCTGAAAGGCATTTTGAGGGCGATCTGCCGACTGAGGTAATATGGACTGAAGCTAGAAATAGGAAAGGATCGGTCACGTTGTTAAGCATTTTCTATCGGTCCCCAAATGGTAATAAGAGTTGTGGAGGAGGAAATGGCAAAGCAGATTATGGATAGGTGTGAGGTCACAGGGTAGTTATCGTGGAAGACTTTAACTTTCCAAATATTGATTGGAACCTTTTTCGGTCGAATAGTTCGGATGGGACACTTTTTGTACAGTGCGTGCAGGAGAGTTTCTTCTCGCAACATGTGGATAAGCCAACGAGAGGTGGGGCCACATTGGACGTGGTACTGGGTTATGAACCGGGCCAAGTGTTAGATTTGTCTGTGGGAGAGCACTTTGGAGATAGTGACCACGATTCGGTGTCCTTCATTATTGCAATGGAGATGGATAGGGTCACACAAGAGGGCAAGGTTTATAATTGGGGCAGGGGTAATTATGATGCGATTAGGCAATAATTAGGGAGCATAAGATGGGAGCAGAAACTGTCAGGTATGGGCACAAATGAAAAGTGGAGCTTTTTCAAGGAACAAATACTGGGTGTCCTCGGTAGGTTTGTCCCTGGCAGGCAGGGAGGAAATGGCCGAGTGAGGGAACCGTGGTTCACGAGGAAGGTTGAATGCCTTGTCAAGAGGAAAAAGGAAGTGTATATCAGTATGAAAAAACAAGGTTCAGTTGGGTTGCTTGAGGGTTACAAGGTAGCTAGGAATGAGTTAAAGAAAGGGCTTGGGAGAGCGAGGAGGGGGCATGAGAAGTCCTTGGCGGGTCAGATAAAAGAAAACCCCAAGTCTTTTTCCTCTTACGTGAGAAGTAAAAGAATGACTCGGGTGAGGTTAGGGCCACTCAAGGATAGTAGTGGGAACTTGCTCATGGAGTCAGAAGAGATAGGTGAGGCGTTGAATGAATATTTTTCTTCAGTGTTCACTAAGGAGAGGGGCCATGATTTTGAGGATGAGCGCATGATACAGGCCGATAGAATGGAGGAGGTAGATGTACCGAGGGAAGACGTATTAGCAATTCTGAAAAACCTGAGGGTCGATAAGTCCCCTGGGCGAGGTGGGATGCATCCTAGGATACTTTGGGAGGCAAGGAATGAGATTGCAGAGCCTTTCGTTTTGATCTTTGGGTCCTCACTGTCCACAGGGATAGTGCCAAAGGCAAATGTTGTTCCTCTTTTCAAGTAAGGAAATAGGACCTTGGTAATTACAGGCCAGTTAGTCTTACTTTGGTAGTAGGTAAGTTAATGGAAAAGGGTCCCGAGAGGTAGGATTTAGGACCGTTTCAAAAGATTAAGTTTAATCCGGGAGAGTCAGCACAGTTTTGTGAGGGATAGGTCCTGCCTCACAAATTTGATTCAATTCTTTGAGGAGGTAACTAAGTGTGTGGACGAAGGTAGAGCAGTTGATGTCATATACATGGATTTTAGTCAGGCATTTGATCAGGTTCCCCATGGTAGCCTCATGAAGAAGATAAGGATGTGTGGGATAAAGGAAATTTGGCTGCCTGGATAGTTAACTGGCTGCATCATAGAAGACGGAGGGTGGTGGTGGAAGGAAAATTTTCAGAGTGGAGGCCAGTTAACAGCGATGTACCACAGGGATCAGTGCTGGGTCCTCTGCTATTTGTGATTTTTATCAATGACTTGGAAGAGGGGGTCGAAGGGTGGGTTAGTAAATTTGCTGACGATACCAAGATTGGTGGAGTAGTGGATGAGGTGGAGGGATCCACAAAGAGACATTAATAGGATGCAGCGCTGGGCCAAAAAGTGGCAGATGGACTTCAACCCTGATAAGTGCGAGGTGATTCATTTTGGTAGGACAAACTTGAATGCAGATTACAGGGTCAGCGGCAGGGTTCTAAGGAACGTGGAGGAACAGAGAGATCTTGGGGTTCGTAACCACAGATCTCTGAAGGTTGCCACTCAAGTGGATAGAGCCGTGAAGAAGGCTTACAGTGCGTTAGCGTTAATTAACAGGGGGTTTGAGTTTAAGAGTCGTGGGGCTATGCTGTAACTATACCGGACGTTGGTGAGACCACATTTGGAATTTTGTGTTCAGTTCTGGTCACCTCACTACAAGAAGGATGTGGAAGCGTTGGAGAGACTGCTGAGAAGATTTACCAGGATGCTGCCGGGTTTGGAGGGTAGGTCTTAGGAGGAAAGGTTGAGGGAGCTGGGGCTTTTCTCTTTGGAGCGGAGGAGGATGAGAGGCGACTTAATAGAGGTTTATAAGATGATGAGAGGGATTGATAGAGTGGACGTGCAGAGACTATTTCCTCAGGTGGTTGTAGCTGTTACTCGGGGACGTAAATCTAAGGTTCTTGGTAGGAGATAGAGGAAGGATGTCCGAGGTAGATTCTTCACCCAGAGAGTTTGGGTGTGGAATAGACTGCCTGCTGTGACGGTGGAGTCGGACACTTTGGGAACTTTCAAGCGGTTATCGAATAGGCACGTGGAGCACCCCAGAATTACAGGGAACGGGACAGCTTGATCTTGGGATTGGACATAGCTCGGCACAACATTGAGGGCCGAAAGGCCTGTACTGTGCTGCAGTGTTCTGTGTTCTTTATCTGTTGTGGAGAAGAATGTGTAATTGTGAAGGCTGAAAGCAGTTGTAAATTACAGAACTGCAATTTTTGTATCAGTCCAGTTTTGAGTATTTATGAGTTAGGTGTGAAACCATTATTAAAAAAATGCAAAATCGTTAAAGTGATACATCGCACCTAATTACTGACCAGCAAAGGGAGTACACGTGATCTGCACTTTGGCATCTTGGAAAGCCTGTTGAGAAGTGCATGTGAATGGCCAGAACAACTTAGCACTTGCCCATTAATAGTCAAATAACTTTTAATTAATCAGATACAATTTGATTCTCTTGGATGCGATTGATTCATCTTTAACTAACAAGGCATAGCAGATCTATAAAATCTCAGACTTTGCAATTGCATTGGCTGAATATTGGCATTTGAATGCCACGTAAACAATGCCTTGACTAAACGCAAAGAAATTTCTTTGAGTAAGCACGAAGAAATTTCACACAAATCCATTGCTTTGGCAATTTTGCTATTATTTGTATTTTGAGACTTCTGGATTTTGATGATCTCGAACTCAGAAGGAGAAGTCCTAATGTATGCTATAAATATAAATTACGGCCTTATTATTGCCATGAGTTGCGTTCTTCCTGAAATCATAATATTAGTAGAGATGGCGCAGTTCACAGTGCTCATTTTAGGTGAAAACTGGCTTGGTTGCTCAGAGAGCTGTTTCAAAAATCATTGAGGATCTGAGTCATATCGATTAAGAAATGTGTAAATTGAAACATATTCTCAGTCATCTTTTTCTGCTCTTGAATAGTCAATTTGTGATCCATGTATACTTTTGGATGGAAGGGTTTTAGTCAGATAGCTCGGAGTATTGGCGAGAAGAATGGGACATTTATGTAAGCATTAAAAGAAAAATCACAGCTTTTTCTGGCTGTACCATAACTGAGAGCAAAAGATTAAAAATAAACAATTACGGCTTTATTTAAGGTAAACAAAATGCACGTCATTGCTGTCGATGCTTCTCACTCAACTAATGAAATTACAAACTGATAATATCACGGCATCTGTGAACAACTATGTATGTATCTCCTTAACCAATCAGATTGAAGGATTGTGAAATTAAAAGTGTAGGGGCTGAGGAGGAAGTGCAAGTTAGAATGGAGGAATTCAATGTCAAACCAGTTATATCAAGGGAAGGAAAGAAAGATTGAATTATGAGACGAGGACAAAGGCAGAACAGAAAGGTAAGATCTGAAAAATACATGTGCCATTTAAAACACTTCTAATTGTTAAGTGACAGAAGGAGACTTTACCAGTCAATTTTCAGGAGCAAAAAGATTATTTGACAATAATTATCACTTATCGTGCTGTTAAAACGGTACTTAAACTTGAAATTATTTGTCCTGACTTTACATCGTATAAAAAGTTTACATCTACCCCATAGAAATATATCCAGTTATTGCAATGGTGAGTCAGATAGCTCATGGTGGAGCAGCATAACTCAGACAGCAATTTTTGAGTTAAACCAGACTTCTACCCTTTGCTTGCCAACCAGTGCTCCCTGACCGTCACGACTCTTGACTCCTCTGCTTTGTTAAAATATCCAATTGCTTATCTGACATCAAGTACTGGATAAACAGCAATTGTCCAATTAAATATCGGGAAGACCGTCGTCCTTTGGTTCTATCCGCAAACTCTTTACGACTGAACCCATCATCCTTGGTTCACCCAGGTAACTGTCTGAGACAGAATCAGACTGTTTGCAACCTCAGTGTTACATTTGACCCTGAAATCAACATCCAGCCATATTTCATTTTAGTGTATCTTCAGGCATACTTTTTTTCCCTTCGGGGAATACCGATGGAAGGATCCCCGAGTTTTTTTTTAATATATTCATTCATGAGACAAAGGCCGAGGCAGCTGAAGGCACAGTAGCTGGTTGGCCAGCATTGTTTGCCCATCCCTCGTTGCCCTTGGAGGGCAATTGAGAGTCAGCCACATTACAGTGTCTCTGGAGTCAAATGTTGGACAGACCGGGTGAGGACGGCAGATTTCCTTCTCTAAAGGACATTAAGGAACCAGGTTTTTTTTCCCCGACAATCGACAAAGATTTCAAGGTCATCGGTAGCCTCTGAATTATTTTTTATTCAATTCAAATTCCACCACCTGCCGCGAAGGGATTCGAACCCGGGCACTCAGAACATTCGCTGCTTTTCTGAATTAGTAGTCTAGCAGTACTACCTCTAGGCCAATCAGTCCGTTGAATGCTCCTTTCGTGGTCAACGTGTCCTGTTGTTGAACTTGAATCCGGAGTTTCTGGCCCAGAGGTAGGAATACTACAGACCTCCGACTGATGCCATATCTGTGCCTTCACTAAGACTTTCTATGCCCACCTCAGTCAAATCGCCAAAGCCTGCCCCGCCTCACCTTATCGACTGAAACAGTCTTTCACGCCTTTATTACTTGACTACTTTAATATACATTTAATCGGCTTCCAACTTTGTATCTTCCATAAATTAAAGTTAATTCAAAATATTGCTGCCTGTGTTTTTACTCACACTAAATCTCATTAGCCCATCATCCTTATCATCACTGACCTACGCTAGCTGCCAGTCAAGCAAGGTCTTGCTCTTAAAGTTCTCACCCTTGTTTTCAAATCCACCTAAGATCTCACCTCTAGCTACCCCTGTAATCTCCTCGAGCCCCACAACCCTCCCAAGATATCTGAACTGGTCTAATTCAGGTCACTTGAGCATCTGGACTTTAATCATTCCACCACTGATGACTGTGCCTGCAGCGACCTTGGTCCTACCTTTCTTACCTTTATTTCTTCATTGAAATTGTTCCTCAAAACCTACTTCTCTGACCAAATTTCTTATCATCTGATCTAATATGTCTTATGTGGTTAGGTGTGTCAAATTTTGCTTTATTCTGCTGCTATGAAATGCTTTCGGATATTTATTTACATTAAAGGTGTGCCTTAAATATAAGTTGCTGTTGGTGTTACTGAGTCAATTGTGCACACATAATGATGCGTTCACTGTTACTTGGGTGACAAATGGGATGCTTTATTATTTCCTAAAACGTTCAGCAAAATGCAAATTATTCTTATCAAAGATCGGTTGTGGTGTGCGGTAGCTCTGTATTGCAGCCAATTTCCAAACTGCAACAACTGTGTCATACGTACAGTCAGAAAGTTCTGTCCATGTATGAGAAACAAAACCAAAGAACGTGCATCTTAAACCACAGAGAGCATAAAATGAGAGCGGGGACAAGAAAATACAGCTAGGAAAGAAAGACTTGCATTTTTATAGCAACTTTCCTGACTTCAGGACATCCAAAAGGCCTTTGCAGCCAATGAAGTATTGACACGGTCGCGAACAGTGTAGCAGCCGGTTTGTGCACAGCATAATCCCACAAACAACAATTAAGTAAATGACCAGATATTGGTTGAGGTGTAATTATCGTCCAAGATACAAGGAAGAATGTTCTTCTTCATATTTGTCTTTTAGATTCTGAAAAGTTCAGTTTAATGTCTGAAAAATGATAGGGCAGTGGAATTAATTTTGGATTGCTGCATCTGGGCACTGAAATAAGTGACCTTTTTGTGAGCTGTAAAGTGCCACTGTATGATTTTCAGATAAGGAATCCCTACAGTGCTGAAGAGTGCCATTTGGCCCATTTGGGCCTGCACTGGCTTTGTGACAGAGTATCTTACTTCGGCCCTCGCCCCCACAACCCAACACGTTTCTCATGGCCGATCCAGCTAACTGGCACATCTTTGAACTGTGGGAGGAAACCGGAGCACCTGGAGGAAACCCATGCAGAAACAGGGATAACGTGCAAACGCCACACAGTCAGTCTCCCAAGGCTGGATTTGAACCTGGGTCCTTGGCACTGAGGCAGCAGCGCTAACTACTATGCCACTTAGGTCATTGGAGCATCAAGAACTAAATTAAATCTGAAACCTTGATGGTAGTGCTTAACATCTTTTAAAAAAGGTGCTGCAGCCTTTGTTTTGTAGCAAGAACTATTGTGCGTTATCTTTCAAGTAAATTTCAGTTCAATAACCAACATAAACAATTTTTCAAAACACCAGTGAATGCTTTACAAGTAACACAAGGAAAAAGAAATGTGACGTCCTTCTCTGCACCATCGGAGATCCGTGTTGCAGTGCGTCGTGCTATTAAAATGGTGTTGAGTCACTTAACGCGTACCAAGGCCACTTGACAACATCTGCACCGTTTGTAGGAAGATCTTTCTGTTGGGATGCTGGATCTGGTGAAAACTGTGTGATTCACAGATCCCGCAGGTGTGATCGTGAGCAAGGGCCCCGATGGCTGTCTGCCTCTGTTCTGCTGTCTTAGCCGTGATCTAGGTAACGCTGGAAAGGGAACATATGATGTTGATGCCTTCTGTGAATGGTGTGTACTGCAGACCATAAACTATTTAATTGTCTACATATAGGGGGATATAGCAGGCCTTACTAAACATTGTAGGCTTGGGATTCCGTTTTTGCCTCAGGGATGTTACAGTCTTTGCCTGTTTAATAATGAATTTTTTGTCTCCACAGGCATTTAAGTCCACCTTGTTGACCAGCAAGGGGCATGCATGCGGCAGGTTGTAGTGGGCTGCTCTTGGACGTTGCTTCGGGAGTTGCCTATTGCTCATGTCGTTAGTGTGCTTAAACTGGACCATCTCGAGGGCAACATGACAGCTCAGAGACTATCTCTGTTGCCGTGCGGACACATGGATTTGGGCCTGTGTCTGTGGGAGTTTGCGCGTTCTCCCCGTGGTTGCGTGGGTTTCCTCCGGGTGCTCCGGTTTCCTCCCACATCCCAAAGATGCGCTTTTAGGCTGATTGATTGGGTAACAAATTGTCCCTATATTGGACCTCCCTGATCCTCGCACATTAGGCGTAGACTAAAATCATGAATAGGTCACTGAGACAATGGGACGGCGGCGCGGGCTCGTTGGGCCGAAGGGCCTGTTTCCCGTGCTGTGTTGTTCTTTGTTCTTTGACAATGTACAACAATATTATGGTTTAGCGTAATGGTAAGTTTATCTTCCCTTGATTGGACCTTGTTCGAGTTATTGTGCTACTGGTGTCTCCTGGAGCCATTTCTTGGCCCAGCGCCACCTTTTATTGGTCATTTGTAGAGATTTGCAGCATGAAAACAGGCCCTTCGGTCCAACTTGTCCACGCTGCCCTTTTTTTTAAAACCCCTAAGCTAATCCTAATTGCCCACATTTGGCCCATATCGCTTTATACCCATCATACCCATGTAACATCTAAATACTTTTTAAAAGATAAAATTGTGCCCGCCTCTACTACCACCTCTGGCAGCTTGTTCCAGACACCCACCCCCCTCTGTGTGAAAAAATTGCTCCTCTGGACACTTTTGTATCTCTCTCCTCTCACCTTAAACCTATGCCCTCGATTTAACCTATTTAAATTAGGTTATTCCAGGAGAACAGTATTTATTCAAGTTGATTATTAAATAAATGTTTGTAATTTCATATTAACTTAACCTTAGTAGTCTTTTTTAAATGAAGTTCATTTTACTTAAAAATTAAATAGCTGTTTGGAGTTTGCATGTTCTCGTCGTGTCTGTGTGGATTTCCTCCGGGTGCTCCGGTTTCCTCCCACAGTCTGAAAGATGTGCAGGTTAGGTACGTTACTCGAACAGGCGCTGGAGTGTGGCGACTCGTAGAATTTCACAATAACTTAATTGTACCGTTAATGTAAACCTTACTTGTAACTAATGAATAAACTTGAAAAAAACTTTTATGTCTGCCGAGGGTGTGGTAGTACACATAATAGAATTTGATTATATAGGGCAAAGTATCCTACCTGAAACTTAAAATGATAAGACTGTCCCATTAAAAAAAATTGTTTTGGCATCTTCTACTCAGCAGTTAATTTCTATCGGTAGCTGAGCTACAGAGATGTGGCCATTTCAGTGCTTCCCAGTGACTCCTGCTGGATAAGAACATAATAACTAGAAGCAGGAGTTGGCCATCTGGTTCCTTGAGTCTGCTCTGCCATTCGATAAGATCATGGCTGATCTCTTTGTGGACTCAGGTCCACTTACCCAGCCACTCACCGTAATCCTTAATTCCTTTACTGTTCAAAAATTTCCCTGTCCTTGCCTTAAAAACATTCAATGAGGTAGTCTCAACTGCTTCACTGGGCAGGGAATTCCACAGATTCACAACCCTTTGTGTGAAGAAGTTCCTCCTCAATTCAAGTTCTAAATCTGCTTCCCCTTATTTTGAGGCTACGCTCCCTAATTCTAGTTTCACCCACCAGTGGAAACAGCTTCCCTTCTTCGTTCTTATCTATTGCCTTTGTAATCTTATACGAGATCTTTCGATAAGATCTCCCCTCATTCTTCAGAATTCCAATGAGTATAGCCCCAGTCTACTCAGTCTGTCCTCATCGGCCAACCCTCTCAATTCTGGAATCGACCTAGTGAATCTCCTATACGTCCCCTCCCGTGCCAGTATATCCTTTCTCAAATAAGAAGACAAAAACTGTACAGAGTACTTTAGGTGTGACCTCATCAGCACCTTATACAGCTGCAAAATAATCTTGCTGTTTTTAAACTCCATCCCTGAAGCAATGAAGAACAAAATTCCATTTGCCTTCTTAATTACGTGCTGCACCTGCAGACCAAACTCCTTGAGATTCTTGCACAAGGACAATTATGTAAATTGTAAATAATTGCAGTCCCAACACTGATCTCTGAGGCACGCCACTTGTCACTGATCGCCAACCAGAAAAACACCCATTTACCCCCACTCTTTGCTTTCTGTTAGTTAACCAATCCTCTATCTCTGCTAATACATTGCACGGAACATCATGCACCTTTATCTTATGTTGCAATCTTTGGTGTGGCACCTTGTCAAATTCCTTCTGGAAATCCAGATACACCACATCCACAGGTTCTCCACTGTCCATTGCACATGTAACGTTCTCAAAGAATTCCACCAAATTAGTCAAACGTGACTTGCCCTTCATGAACCCATGCTGCATCTTCCCAATGGGACAATTTATATCCAGATGTCTTTCTATTTCTTCCTCGATGATAGATTCAAGCGTTTTCCCTACTACAGAAGTTAAGCTCACCGGCCTATAGTTATCTGTCTTTTGTCTGCCCGCTTTTTTAAACAGTGGCGTCACATTTGCTGTTTTCCAATCTCCGGGAACCACCACAGAGACCAGCGAATTTTGGTAAATTACCACTCGGTGCATTTGCTCTTTCTCCCCCCATCTCTTTTAGTACGCTGGGATGCATTACATCAGGACCAGGAGACTTGTCTACCTTTAGCCCCATTAACTTGCCCAACACTACCTCTTTTGTGATAATATGCTGCTCCAGCATCTTGTTCAGGGGAGTTGCGAGCAGTCCTTTATTCAGCGAACCTGACCAAAAAAAAAGTGAAGGCTTCGAGAGATAAAAGATTGAGCTACTAGATGACACTCAGCCAACTACAAACACCGGTGGGTGTGGGGGAGGGGGGGGCGCGGTTTGGAAACGTAGCAATAAATGGTGTTAAGTCCAACCGATTGATTTGATAGTAAACTTGCAAGCTTTCGGGGTTTGCCCCATCTCCGCGTCACAATAAACGGTGCCAGAAGGATTTTGAGTGATGCGGAAATGCCGGTGTTGGACTGTGGTCAACACAGTAAGAAGTCTCACAACACTAGGTTAAAGTCCAACAGGTTTATTTGGTAGCAAACGCCACTCGCTTTTGGGGTTTGCCCCTTCGTCAGGCAAACCTCGAAAGTTAGTGGTTTTTGCTACCAAATAAACCTGTTGGACTTTCACCTGGTGTTGTGAGACTTGTTACAGGATTTCCAATTGCACTCACCGCACACAGCCCACGAATACAACTTTCCTTGGGCAGGAGGCGAGGGTGCCGCAGTGCATCCTGGACTCTGTAGTCTTTTCCGGCGCAAGTCGCGGCAACAAATAGCGGGGAGGAACTACAACACCCATAGAGCCCCGCGCGCCGGGACAACAGCGCCGAGACGTCCCCTGTACGGGAACTACAATAATTCCCATGGATCCCCGCGCCCGAACTACAGATCCCATTGAGCTTCGCGCGGAAACTGCAGCTCTCATTGGTTGGCGCGTCAGAACTACAACTCCCATGGGTCGTCGCGCCTGAACGAAAGCTCCCATTGGTTTCCCCCTTGCCCCCTGGAACTACAACTCCCATAGCTCCTCGCGGCCCCAGCCAAGCTGGAGAGGGACAAGGGAAAGTTTGCGACGGTTTTATGACGGACCAGAAACTGTTCTTTTGTTGGTGTGTTTTTTTTGGGGGGGGAAGATGAATTAGTCTTTGTTTGAGGAGGCTGGGTTTTTTTTTCCCCCTCCTTTGTGTGGTTTGAGCAAGGAGCGGCCGCCTCGGGATAGTCTCTGCCTTGCTGTGTTGGGCTTTGTGAGGCTCGCACCAGCAGCACCAGCAGCAGCAGCAGCAGCGGCGGGGCCGGGGCCTGTGCCTGTGTCTGTGGGAGGGAGAAGCCTCACCCCGGGCCTGGGCCCTGCTGACTGCCTCCAGCTCACCACCCTCCCCTCCCCCCACCACCCCCCCCCGCCAAACCTTGCACCCGGGCTCCACTCAGAGGCTCACCATGGGCTCGGTGCTCAGCCGGAGAATCGCGGGAGTCGAGGACATCGACATCCAGGCCAACTCGGCCTACAGATACCCACCGAAATCCGGTAAGAGAGAGAGAGACAGAGAATCTGGCTGGGAATCATCTATCCCCCGCCCCAGTCAGTGATCTATTACACCTATGTATGTGTGAACCTGTTCGAGAATTTCCAAAGAGGTCGCAAATATGTCTCTCCCAAACATGTCAGTTCGTATTTATCTCTAAGAACTTGCCTGTTTGAGCATCTAGAATTGAGAAGGATGGCAACCAAGTGGCAGATGGAGTATAATGTGGGGGGAAATACGAGGCTATTCAATTTGACAGTCCCAGTCGAAAAGCAGAAATTGGAGTGGACTTTGTAAGTTGATGTAGAGGGACCTGGTTGTACATGTACAAGAACAAATTTAACATCTAGGTACAGCAAGCAATTAGGAAAGCAACTGTCAGCCTTTCTGGTAAGGCAGTTGGAGTACCAGGGCAAAAAATGTCTTGCTGCAATTGTCGAGGGCTTTGGTGAAACAGCGCCCTAGAAGAAGTCAACGCATGATGCCAGAGATGAGCATTTCTGAAAGAAAAATAGATTTCTGTGGCTGGCACGGCGGCACAGTGGTTAGCACTTGCTGCCTTGCACCTCCAGGGACTCGGGTTCAATTAAGGTCTTAATTGACTGCCTCTGTGGAGTTTGCACGTTCCCCCTGTTCTGCGTGGGTTTCCTCCAGGTGCTCTAGTTTCCTACTACAGTCCAAAGATGTGCAGGTTAGGCGGATTGGTCATGCTGAATTGCCCTTTACTGTCAGCAGGATTAGCAGGGTAAATACAAGGGGTTACAGGCTTAGGCTCTGAGTGGAATTTTTGTTGGTGATCGTTCGCTGGACCGAATGTCCTTCAGCACTGTCGGGATTCTGTGATCTGCAATATTTAGCCTTTAGTTTGAAATACCGTGTGCCGTTTTATGCCTCCCCATTTAAGGCTGCGTGCACTTGCATTGAAGGCAGTACAGCGAAGGGTCACACAATTGTTTCCTGGGACCGGTGTGTTGTGCTTTGTTACGACAAGCTGAGTTAACTGGGCCAATACTCCTCTAGTATTTAGAAGAATGAGAGGTGAATTGAAATGTACAAGGTTCTGAAGAGGTTTAATAGGGAGATGCTGAGAGAAAGCAATAATAAAGATACTGTAGATATTGGATATCTGAAACAATCTAGCAGATCTGTCAGCATCTTCGGAGAGAGAGAGAGAGAGAAATAAAGTCAACATTTCAGTTCTATGACCTTTCATCAGAACACTGCAGGCACTAAGAGGTCATTTTCCCCTGGCTGGGGAATCAACAGTACAGGGGCACAGTCTCGGGATGAGGACTCAATCATTTAGGGATGAGATGAGGGAAATTTCTTCACTCAGATAGTTGTGTACCTTTAAAGTTGTCTAACCCAGAGGGTTGTGTATGTTGAATATTTGAAGCTGATGAAGGGGACAGGCATGAGAGTGGAGTCGAGGTGGGAGATCACTCGTGTTTGTATTGAATGGTGGAGCAAGCTGGACAGGCTATTTGGCTTTCACTTCACATTTTTTATGTTCTCATGAATTATTCACTGTTTATTTTGCACAGTGAGTATTGGCTCAGTTGAGATTGATATCGGATTTGGTTATTTCAGTAATTATATTGATCCAGTATCTACTGATTTTCCTTCTTAATATTCTGTTACTGACCAAATCCTATTTTTCATTTGAAAAGCAATTTTTAATATGACTGCTCTGAACAGTGGCTAAGTTGGACTGTACAGTCTTATAATTTTGTGTGGGGAGTTTTGCTGATCTTTTGAGGGGTCAATAATTTATATTAAGATTGTTGAAGTAATTGCCTTTAAACCAGTGTAACATGGTGCAAAATCCTCACTAGATTTTCTTTTGTATTCCTGGCAGCAATTTTTAAAATGCTCTTGAAACCTCCGTTTCTCAGATATCCCCTTCAGAAAATGATGGCCAGTTGATTGAATGGGTTATTGTGGCACTTGTATGTATGCAGAAAATACAGTTAACTTTCAAGTTGATGCCTCAACATTTTGTACCTTGTATCTGGAAAATAATATTCGTTGGCTGCTATCTCAGATCTTGTAAATGTGTTTTAGGTGTTGCTGCAAGAGTTGATACAATTTCTCAGTAAGAACTGATAACTTATGGCCATTTCTCCTGACCTTCTGCTCGCAAGCCCTCCATCGTGAGAATCATCTCCTGGACTCGATTACTGGAACATCCTCCGCAAACTTAAGCTCATCCGTAACTTTCATATTGGGATACAAACCTGTACTAAGTCTGGCACGTCTGTCACGGCTTGATGCTACCACAGTATATCGAATATAATCTTCCTCCTTCCTTTCTCTGGTAACCTTCTCCGCCCCAACCAATGCTCCAACCTGACTCTAATTTCCTGGGTATCTGTTCATCTCTACCTCTTTACCCCGACCTCCCCACTCAACATTTGCAGCCGTGCCTTTCTGTCACCTGTCATCATTATTGCTTGTCTCTCTAAACTCCTCTGCCGCTTTATTTTCCTTAAAATCCATCTCTTCAACCAAACTTTGTCAGCTCTTCTCTGGCTCAGTGTCTGTTTTTCTGAAGGAACTGGAGATGTTTTTCTGTCCTCAGTGATGGCATATTTATGTTCAAGTTGTACTACTGAGTAGATGAGGGAAATATTTTGTATTTTTTACGTGTGTCATCACGTACACGATAAAGGAAAGGGAGTGTGTGTGCGTGTATACTCCGAAACAGTGGTACTGCAGACTCAATGTGATCAACTAGTCATTAAGTTTATGGACAATTTTAAATTTGTAATCAATTTAATTATAAAAATGCTTTTATGATGTACAGACCAGATAAAATTCAGGTTTCACCCTGGGCTCTGCCCAGTTAGCTGATTTCAATGGATGGTGATTGAAACATTGAGATGGCAGAACCAGAGCTGATCTTTTGAGTTTTGATTGTCTCATTCCTAAAAGCAATCAGTTAGGGTTTCATCTCTTAATCACTCTCCAGTGTCTTTGACTGAAAAGGTGTGTTTCCAGTGATAGTTTGGCGCCCTTGTAACGATACAGGACTGGAAATCAATACCTTCAGAAAATAAATCAGAAAAATGGAAATTAAACGTAATTGTTCGTACTAACAAAAGAATTTAAAATGTACAGTTCTGATCCAAGTTGTACGTGCTTTCAATGGCTGTGGTATCTTGGAATCGTAGAATCCCTCCAGTGCAGAAGGAGGCCATTCAGCCCATCAAGTCTGCACTGACCGCAGTCACATTCAGGCTCTATCCCCACAACCCCACACGTTTACCCTGCTAGATCGCTGGAGCAAACCAGAGTACTCGGCAGTGAGAGAGAGAGAGAGATGGGCACAGAGTGACATGGTTAACACTGCTGCCTCACAGCTTCAGGGACCTGGGTTCAATTTCAGCCTTGGGTGATTGTCTGTATGGAGTCTGCATGTTCTCCCCATGACTGCATGGGTTTCCTCCGAGTGCTCCGGTTTCCTCCCACCCTCCAAAGATGTGTGGGCTAGGATGATTGGCCACGACTTAGTGTCAGGGGGTCCAGCAGGGTAAACACGTAGGGTTATGGGGATAGAGCCTGGGTATGACTGTGGTCGGTGCTAAGTGGTCTCCTTCTGCACTGTAGGGATTCTATGATTCCAAGATACCACAGCCGTTGAAAGCATGTACGAGTTGTATCGGAACTGTACATTTTAAATTGTTTTACTAGTACAAAGTTGCGTTTGGCATTGTTAGTTGTGCTTGATATTTATTTAAGTAGGATATTTTGTTGACTAATTTCCCGAGCTTTTGATAAGTCACTGCAAATGAAGGTAAAATTTCAGTCCTCTGAATACAGCCAGCAGTATAGTCACATTTGGGAGTCGGGTGGTGAGCTCCCATTGCATCAGGCCAGGCTTCCTGATCAGGAGTTTGCGTCGAATAAATTGCGTAGGGCTCTTTACTATGTAAAGAACCCACGCTGTGATCTGCTAATTGAAAAAGCAATGGGTGAAATCTGCCTTCGTATGCTGCTCTGTTCTGAAGAATAAGAATAATTTTGGATAAGATGTTATGCACTTGAATTTCTTTTATCCATACCGCACACACGCTTGAACCTGATTGGTTTACTTTCTTCATCTGGTAAATTCCCTGCCACGCTGGCTCAGTTATCACAATGTCCAAGTCGTAAGCAGGTATTAAAATGACATTTGTTAAGTACCTACCTCCGGTGAGGAAAGACACCACTGGAACTGCCATCTGCTTTTATCAGTCGAGCAAGAGCGTAATACTGAAAATAACGTTCCTAACTTAATGATGTCAAAATTGACAAACAGCCATAGTGTTGTCACCTCTATGTTTGCCATCTATCCAGCAGTTTTGTGTCTTGCTGTATGACCCTATCCCCAAGGCCAGGAGCAGTATTATAGAATTGCTTTATGGCTGTTTTAGTTCTATTTTGTAGCCATTTTAGAAAGAAAATCTCTGCCTTGATATGCAAAAATTTTTAATTCTACAATCTATGTCTGTACAACCAAGCTGCGTTATCTGTAGGATCTTAAACATTTTATATTGTTATAATTTTCCGGCAGTATTTTCTCATCTCATTTTTCCTTTCTTCACCATAGAAATTGATTGCTTTTATTCGGCTTTGTACTGCTGAGTCTGTCCGTGCGTAATTGCTCCTTGGTGTCTGTAGCGTTCTTGCTTTCGACTTATTGGATGTTTATTTTTGCATTTCTTGGTGCTTCACCTTTGTTCTGTCACGGAGGATTCCATCTTAAAAAGAGAAGTGCTTGCCTGTGGCTTTATTTTCCGCAGCCTATCTTTTGTGCACGAGCCATGTGATGGCACGCTCCCCCACTCCCCGGGAGGCAGGTGGACATGTATATGTAATGCATTCATGTATTTTTTTAATGTGGTTTGAGGCCACAAAAACAGCCTGTCATGCAGCTCAATGTAAGCAACAGCACACGGGAGCTGCTGATGTACTGTAAAATTGATGAAATGTGTTATATATATTTTAAAAGCCGACTGTCTTAAAAGTAAACAATAAAATATTTATTTTTATCTGTCTTCTCCTCGGGCTGTAATTTCCATCACTCCTCTTCAATTTGTATTTAATGGTTGGCTTTTTGTTCTTTAACCTTCCTTTATTTTTGCGAAGCGCAACTTGGAATTCTGCAGCCCCTCAACATTTATCCCAGAAGTGTCCCACAGTGCAGTATACAATTTAGTTTACAATTCCTTGGGACATAGTTGGCTTTGACAAGGCTGCTTTATTGTTCTTGAGTAATTTGGAGAAGATGGTGGTGATCCATGTGGTGAAGATCCTGTAGGGAATTCCAAGAATAGGACCCAGTGCCAATGAAGCAATGATGATGTATGGCCAAGTCAGACTGGTGTGTGACAAGGAGGGAAACTTGGACGTGATGGTATCCCTGTGCACCCGACGCCTTTGTGTTTTGAGGTGATGGGTTTTGTCGTTTTCGGGCGTGCTCTACAGAACCACGTCCGTACTGAATTTTCCACGGCTTCTGACAAATTTTCCATGGCTTGTGACAGCTTGGGACTTGCCGTCAACATTAAAAAGACCAAAGTCATGCACCAGCCTGCTCCTCATGCTCTGTACTCAGAACCCATAATCACAATCAAAGGGCAGAAACTGCAGGCAGTGGACCAGTTCACTTATCTTGGCAGCACCCTCTCCCAAGCAGTGACGGTGAAGTGAACTGCAGAATAGAAAGTTCTGCTTTCGGTAGACTGAGCTCCACTACGTGGGAACGTTGAGGAATCAGCCCAGCGACAAAACTGAAGGTCTGCAGCGCCGTGGTACTCGCCAGCCTCCTGTATGCCTGTGAAACGTGGACTGTGTATCGAAGGCATGCGAGACAGCTCAATCATTTCCACGTGACTTGTCTTTGCAGAATATTACGCATCCGTTGGCAAAACAAAGTACCAGACACTGAAGTTCTCTCTAGGGCAAGTCTACCATCAGTCCACACACTGCTGATGAGAGCGCAGACCCAATGGGCCGGTCGTGTCATCCGTCTGTCAGACGAGCACGTACCCGAGCAGCTCCTTTTTGGCGAACTCTCTGCTGGAAGACGCTCGCGTGGAGGGCAGAAGAAACGTTTCAAAGCCACACTCGAGGCCTCCCTGAAGTCGCTTGACATTGACACGACCACCTGGGAAACGCTGGCACAAAACCGCCCTACCTGGCACTGTCTCATCCACAAAGGCTGCCAAGCTCACGAAGCAAGGTGTATCGCTGAAGCACAACTTAAGCGCGAGCTGCGCAAGTCCAGAGCCACCAGCGCAACAACTACAGTGTCTGCACAAGTCTGCCCGATATGCGCCAGGACGTTCCGTGCCCGAATTGGCCTGATCGGTCATCTTCGGACACACCGCAACCAGCCTCAAAATTTCTAACGGTGTCGAGGTCCTCGTCGATGACGATGGATGAACGACAAAGAACCGTGGCAATTTGCTGCTGTGTATCTCACAAATAACTCCCATTGCATTTACTATTGTAGGTGGTTGATGTTTAAGCTGATGGACCAAGAGCCAATAAATTGGACTACTTTGTCCTGGATGGTGTTGAGCTTCTTGCGTGGTGCTGGAACTGTATCTAGCTAGGCAAGTGGAAAGCATTTCTTCACACCACTTGATTATGTTGGTAGTGGAAAGACTTTGGGGAATTCAAAAGTAAATCACTTGCTGTGGAATATCCATACAGTAAATTACTTGCAGTGCAGTGATTGTTATGTCAACAGAACTAAAGCAAGTTGAATTTCCTGGAAACATGTTTCTGTAGTTTTACACTTAATCAGGAAATGGGTATTTAAATTTGATTTCTTAAAATTGGCATGCTAGATCAAACTTCTGGTGTTTTCCAGTGTTACCGTTTGGGGTTGTTGACCTTTTCGTTGGAAGTTCTGATGAAAGATCATCAAACTGAAACGTTAACTTGGTTTTTCTCTTTACAGATACTTGCTGCTCAGGCAGCATTTTCTCTTTTGATTTCAGATTTCCCCTATCTGTTCTATTTTGGTTTTATGCTGATTTTTATTTTCCCTCTGCTGATGTCAACTTCAAGAAATATTGAATGGTGCAGATGAACTACTTAATTGCTCTTGAGATGCTGATGAAGACCTCAGTCCATGTGATATAGGTACACCCACAGTGCTGTTAGGAAGGGAGTTTTCAGATTTGGATCCAGTAATTGAAGGATCGATAATATAGTTGCAAATCCAGATGCTGTGTCTTGGTGGGGATGTTCCAGGTTGTGATGACGGTGATGTTCCCATCTGCCTTAGATGGTAGAGGTTGCTGGCTTGGACTGTGCTGTTGAAGGAGCCTTGGTGAGTTGCCGCAGTACATCTTGGAGATGGCATACATTGCTGCCATTATGTAACAGTGGTGGATGGGATGCCAAAGGGTTGCTTTGTTTTGGATGGTTTCAGACTTGACTGTTGGAGTTGCACTCATCCAGGCAAACAGAGAATTTTCTATCATGCTTCTGACTTGTGTCTTGTCGATGATTTGTGAGGCTTGATGAGTCATCAACTATTCTCTACAGAATTTTCAGCCACTGATTTGTTCTTCTAGCTTACAGTGTGTATGTGTGTGTATTAGTCCAGTTGAGTTTCTGGATATTGATATTGGGGGAGCTCCCAGGATGTTGGTATTGGGGGATTCGGCATTAGGAATGGCCACTGAATGTAAAGGGCTGATGGTTACGTGTTGTTTTGTTAGGGACAGTCATTGCCTAGCACTCATGTGGCAAAAATGTTAGTTGCTATTTAACCCAGGCCTGAATGTTTGCTGCATTTGGACATGGACTGCTTTGGGACATTTTCCCGAGCTGGGAAAATAGGCCATTCATTAGAATTGACCGTACCCATTGAATTTCCATGACCGTTTTCATGTAAAAGTTTCTGCAAATTTGAGTGCAAACTGTATGCTGCTTTCAAGAGGCATCTGAGACTTGTAATTGTTGGATTGAAGGATTGCTGATGAACCGCACAAGTTCAAATAATGAATGCAGTGTTCAACCAAGTGCAGAAAGTAAAATGAGAGGAAAAGAAAGATAAACTGACTGAAGGAAAAGGAAATAAATTTACATTGTAAAAATCTCCAACAAAATCTGAATGAGTCTTCACAGTTGTAAAAATTAATTTTCAATGCCAAAGAGCTTCTTTGACAGTAGTTAAGAGTAATGCCATTAAAAAGGGCACTTAGACTGAGATGGAGAAACCTGAAATTCTTGTGGCAAGCTTCGTCTATATTAGTCTATGTGAAGTGAATATTAAACTTCACATCTTGCAGCACATTTGACAAATTTATTAACGTTTTTGGAGGATGTAACTAGGAGGGTTGATAAAGGGGAACCAGTGGATGTAGGATACTTGGATTTTCAAAAGGCATTCATTAGTTTGGCACTCAGAAGATTAATGGAGTTAGGAGGAATGTATTAACATGATACTTGAATGGCAAGCCAAATGGCACCATTGTGTTTTCACACTGCTGACTTGGCAGCGGTGTATTTTAGACGACAGCTTCCAGATTTTGTCTACTTGCCTGAAGTTGCTCTCCAATTTGTGCATTAATAACGCTGAATGTTTGTTGTCGGCCTCACCTTTATTTCTGCTGTAAATTCTCGCCAAATTACAGGAAATACCTGAGTGACAGCAGTCAGTTTACAGGTATCAATCGATCTAAGATTTGGGTCTGAGTGGTGATTCATGCAACATTAAATTCTCCCTTCCCACCAAGGGAGGGTTAATGCTGAGGTTAGAATGCATAGCCAGTTGTTACTGATTGCAGAACACTGAAGTTTTAGCTCCTCTACAGTACAAGGAAAGAATTTATCCCAGCCAACCAAGGGAGTGGGAGTTAGCATTATATATTTCTTAAATAAGATATAAAAGCAGAAAGCACTGGAAATATTAATTGGGCCTGGCAGCATTTGTGAAGGAAAAAACAGCTCTTCTGAAGGAGAGTCATATTCGATTTAAAATGTTAACTCACGACTGCACGGTAGCACAGTGGTTAGCGCTACTGCCTCACAGCGCCAGGATCCGGGTTCGATTCGCGACTTGGGTGACTGTCGGTATGGAGTTTGCATGTTCTCCTCGTGTTTGCCTGGGTTTCCTCCAGGTGCTCCAGTTTCCTCCCACATTCCGAAAGACGCGCCGCTTAGATGCATTGACTCGAGCAGGCGCTGGACTGTGGCGACTTGGGGAATTTCATGGTGGCTTCGTTGCAGTGTTAATGGAACATAAGAACATAAGAAATAGGAGCAGGAGTAGGCCATCTAGCCCTTCGAGCCTGCCCCGCCATTCAATAAGATCATGGCTGATCTGAAGTGGATCAGTTCCACTTTGCCACTTTCTCCCCATAACCCTTCATTCCCTTGTCTGTCAAAAACCTATCTACCCGTGACTTAAATATATTTAGCGAGGTCGCCTCCACCACTTTAACTAGCAGAGAATTCCAGAGATTCCCCACCCTTTGAGTGAAGAAGTTCCTCCTCAACTCCGTTCTAAACTGCTCCCCCCTTATCTTGAGGCTGTGCCCTCTAGCCCTGCTATCCTTTCTAAGTGGGAAGAATCTCTCTACCTCTATCCTATCCATCCCCTTCATTATCTTATACGTCTCCGTAAGATCCGCCCTCATCCTTCGAAACTCCGACGAGTACAGACCCAGTCTATTTAGTCTTTCTTCATAGTCCAACCCCCTCATTTCCGGTATCAGCCTAGTGAACCTCCTCTGCGCTCCCTCCAAGGCCAAAATATCCTTGCGCGAGTGCGGCGACCAAAACTGCACACAGTGCTCTGGCTGCGGCCTCACCAGTGCCCTGTACAGTTGCAGCAAGACCTCCCTGCTTTTATATTCTAACCCCCTCGCTATAAAGGACAGCATCCCATTCGCCTTCCTGATCACCTGCAGACTGAGTTTTAGCGACTCGTGCACAGGGACCCCCAGGTCCCTCTGCACCGTAGCATGCTGCAGCTTTTTGCCCTTTAAATAGTAATCCCTCCTACTATTATTTCTGCCAAAGTGGATAACCTCACACTTGCTAACATTGTACTCCATCTCCCTTACTAATGTAACCAGTAATGTAAGCCTCAGTGGTGACTAATAAATAAATTTTATTTTACTTTTTACTGTTTCTCTCTGTGCAGTTGTCGCCAGACCTGGGTATTTCTAGCGCTTCTGTTTTTTATTCCAGATTTCCGGCGTTAGCAGAATTTTACTCGGAAGATCAGATATTTTATAATCGTAAGCAGAATTGTGAGGCTTTGCCGTACCAGAGCTGAAAATATTGGCTTTCCCTGATCGCATCTGAGCAGAACAAATACTCCATTGTTTAGTTTGGAATAATTGATTAAAGTAGTGGCTTGCAGTTCATACTTTAACTCGTTATTGTCCCCTTTTTTCCTGCTTGTCAAAAAATATCTTGCATGATTATTGTAAACTGCTAAAATTTAAGAACAGAAACTCTCGGTTTTAGTTGTATTTTGGGTGAAGTAGTATAAAGGACGTGATCATATTGAAATAGAAAGCTGTTCAACCTGGCAAAATGTTTTGAATGCTTATTGTTTTGTGTTTCTAAACCAAGAATAAAAGTTCCTGAAATGTTAATTGTTTCCCTCCCCACAGATGCTGCTAGACCTGCTGAGTATTTTCTCTTTCCAGCATGTACTATTTTTGTTTCAGCTTTCTGGCATTCGCAGTATTTAAAGAAAATAACAGTCAGAAAAGGAGTACACCAGACAGCATCTCTGACAGAAAATGCTGGAGAAAGTCAGAAAGTGTGACAACACCTATGGAGAGAGAATAGATTTGATTTTGATTTGATTTATTATCACGTGTTACTAAATAGTGAAAAGTATTGTTTCTTGCGCACGACATAGACAAAGCATACTGTTTATAGAGAAGGAAAGGAGAGAGTGCAGAATGTGGTGTTAACAGTCATAGCTGGGATGTTGAGAAAGATCAACTTAATGCAAGGTAAGTCCATTTAAAAGTGTAACAGCAGCGGCGAGGAAGCTGTTCTTGAGTCGGTTGGTTCGTGACCTCAGACTTGTGTCTTTTACCCAATGGGAGAAGGTGGAAGAGAGTTTATCCAGGGTGCGTGGGATCCTTAATTATGCAGGTTGCTTCGCTGAGGTAGCGGGAAGTCACTGGATGGGAGGTGTGTTTGCGTAATGGATTGGGCTACATTCACGTTCCTTGTGGCCTTGGGCAGAGCAGGAGCCATATCAAGCTGTGATATGACCTTTCTACGGTGCATCTGTAAAAGCTGGTGAGAACCGTAGCTGACGTAACAAATTTCCTTTGTCTTCTGAGGAAGTAGAGGTGTTGATGGGCTTTCTTAACTATAGTGTTAGCGTGGAGGGACCAAGATAGGTGGTTGGTGATCTGGACACCTAAAAACTTGAAGCTCTCCACCATTTCTACCTTGTCCCCATTAATGTAGACAGGGGCATGTTCTCCGCTATGCTTCCTGAAGTCGATGACAATCTCCTTCATTTTGTTGACATTGTGGGAGAGATTATCGTCTTCACGTCATTTCACCGGATTCTCTCTCTCATTCCTGCACTTTGTCTCGTCGTTGTTTATGGTCTGACCCAGCACGATGGTGTCGTCAGCAAATTTGAAAATTGAGTTGGAGCGGAATTTGGCAACGCAGTTATAGGTGTATAAAGAGTATAGTGGGGGACTGAGGACACAGCCATGTGGGGCACCAGTGTTGAGGATGATCATGGAGGAGGTGTTGTTGCCTCTCCTTACTATTTGTGGCCTGTGGGTTTGGAAGTTCAAGATCCAGTCACCGAAGGAGGAGCCGAAGCCCAGACAACAGAGTTTGGAGATGAGTTTCGAAGGCTGAGCTGTGCTCAATAAATAGGAGTCTGACATGGGTACCTTTTTGTTAATTGGGTAATCCAGGGTTGAGTGCAGGGCCAGGGAGGTGGTGCCTGCTGTGGACCTGTTGTTGCATTAGGCAAACTATAGTGAATCCAGGCAGTCTGGGAGGCTGGAATCGATTGGTGCCATGACTAGCCTTTCGAAGCACTTCGTAATGATGGATGTCAGAGCCGTCGGCCAGTAGTCATTAAGGCACGCCGATGGGCTTTTCTTTGGTACCGGGATGATTGTCGTCGTCTTGAAGCAGATAGGGACCTCAGATTGTTGTAAAGATCGGTTGAAAATGTTTGCGAATAATCCTGCCTGCTGATCTGCGCAGGATCTGAGTGCTCGTCCGGGTACTCCATCCAGTCCAGTTGCTTTCTGTGGGTTGACCTTCGAGAAGGCTGTTCAGACATTTGCAATGGTGACCTCAGATATAGGGTGGAGGGCATGCTTTCGCTGACCTCTTGCTTAAAATGGGCATAGAACGCATTGAGCTGATGAGGGAGGTGTGCGTTGGAGCGGTAATTTTACATGCCTTCATCTTGCAGCCTGTTCAGTTCAGTGACTTAAAGTTGGCTCTATTCTCTCTCCACAGATGCTGTCAGACCTGCTGAGATTTTCCAGCATTTTCTGTCTAAATACATGAGCCTTTACCCCAATATTGTGCCCTGAATGTTCTAGAGCACGATGTGGAGATGCCGGCGTTGAACTGGGATAAGGACAAGAAGAAGTCTCACAACGTCAGGTTAAAGTCCAACAGGTTTAGTTGATCGCGCTAGCTTTCGGAGTGTCAAGCTCCTTCGTCAGATGAGTGAGGACTTGTGTTCAGAAACAGGGCATATAAAGACACAAACTCAATTTAAAAGATAATGTTTGGGATGCGAGTCTTTACAGGTAATCAAGTCTTAAAGGTAAGACTGTGTGAATGGAAAGAGGGTTCAGCACAAGTTAAAGAGATGTGTATTGTCTCCAGCCAGAACAGTTAGTGAGATTTTGCAAGCTCAGGCAAGTCGTGGGGATTACGGATCGTGTGACATGAACCCGAGATCCTGGTTGAGGCCGTCCTCGTGTGCGGAACTTGGATATCAGTTTCTCTGTGAGTTTACTATCAAATAAATCGGTTGGACTGAAACCTGGTGTTGTCAGACTTTTTACTCTCAGTTTCTGCTCAGCGATTCTGCTTTGCTTTGTGTCGTGAAGACAGCCTTGGAGAACACTTACCCAAAGATCAGAGGCTAAATGCCCGTGACTGCTGAAGTGTTCCATGACTGGAAGGTGGTGTTCGTTCATTCCAAGTTCCGCACACGTGAGGATGGCCTCAATCGGGACCTTAGGTTCATGTCACACTATCTGTAACCCCGATGATTTGCCTGGGCTTGCAAAATCTCACTAACTGTCCTGGCTGGAGACAATACACACCCCCTTAACCTGTGCTTAACCCTCTCTCCACTCACATTGTCTGTACATTTAAGACTTGATTACCTGTAAAGACTCGCATTCCAACCATTAGCTTGTAAATTGAGTTTGTGTCTTTATATGGCCTGTTTATGAATAGAACTCCTACTCACCTGATGAAGGGGCAGCACTGTGAAAGCTAGTGCTGCCAAATAAACCTGTTGGACTTTAACCTAGTGTCGTGAGACTTGTTAGTGTTCTAGAGCACCCAACCGAGGGAAACAATTTTTCAGCGTGTTCCCTGCAAAACCTCCCCAGAATAGTGTATATTTCAATTAGATCTTCTTTCATTCATCGAAATGCCAGATGATATTGACCCAATCTGTGTAGTGCCTGATCATTTGACCAATATAGTGGAGCTTCTGCCAGTGGACAGGAGCAGTATTTGTCTCTCTTACGGGGACCATGATTTGGATTCAATTTGAATGGGCTTTGGAGCAAGCAAGGAGCTGGATTTGGATTGTATGGTTTGCTTTGCACATTGACTTTGTAACCTTAAGGATGGGGAAAAAAATTTTAAAAAGCCACTAAACGTTGATTGTATTGCCTCCAATGCAAGTATATCCTTGGTGGCACTGCTGCCTCAAAACACTAGGGACCCGGATTTGATTCTGGCACCTTCTCCCTGTGGGTTTCCTCTGGTTTTTTTCTCTCAGTGCAAGGATGCGCAGGTTAGTTGGATTGGCCGTGCGAAGTGTGTGGAGTTTCAGGGATAGGACTGAGGGAGGGAGATGGGTGGGGCTGGGTACTCTTTCGGAGAGTTGGTGCAGACTTGATTGGCCAAGTAGCCCCCTGCGTTGCAGGATTCTATCCTCCATTAAGCATAGAGGTGAAAACACACACTTTGGTGATGTCTCTCCAAATTATAGTACAACTGTAGCAAGACTACTTTATTTTTGTACTCTAATCTCCTTGCAATAGCAATTTGCTTTCTCTTTGTTTGCACTTTCTGCATGCAAATTTTGTGTTCTTTGTTCTAGTGCACGAATCACAAAAACCTAGTTAGCAGATACAGCAAGCAATTAGGAAAGCGAGTAGAATGTTATTGTTACCACTAACTTGCTTATTAATCTTTTGCGAGACATTTTATCAAGTGCCTTTTTGAAAAGTTATCTCTTAGTTCCCCTTTATCTACTGCGTTTGTTAAATTCGCAAATTAATTGTAAATGTGTCAGATTATCTCCCTTTCATAAAACGATGTTGACTCTGAGTGTGTTATTCAGTCTTCTTTAATAATAGGATTTCAGCGTTTTTACTTTTATAAAACTTTACCTTCAATTTTAGAGGTGGTAAAGAGAATATCTGATACAAATGATTCCAATTTCTGCTGAAAGTAGTGTAATGCAGCAAGGAATCATGGAACACATTGATAGTATAATCTAAAAGGGCTGATAATTTTGGAGACAGCAGCATTAGTCACCCCAGGAGAGGAATACTAATTGCACCAAGAGGTTTTCTGTACTTCAATTCATCAACTCAGTGCAAAGTTGAACTACGTTTATACATGAAAAAAAAACAAGTTTTCACGTGGAATATCTGCTATTTGAAATTGCTGTCCAATTTTTATAACACATCCTCTTTTATTTTTGAAGCAAGTGTGGCATTAATGTGAGCAGGGTTTGTCAAAACTTTGTGTGAACGTGCTGATTTTGGAAAATGTTTAAGTTATTTATTTATTAGTCACAAATAGGCTTACATTAACACTGCAGTGTAGTTACTGTGAAGATCCCCGAGTTGCCGTACTCCGGCGACTGTTTGGCTGCTGGGAGAATTTAGCACGGTCAATTAACCGAACCAGCACATCTTTCGGGCAGTGGGAGGAAACCGGAGCACCCGGAGGAAACCCATGTCGACACAGGGAGAACATGCAGACTCTGCACGGAAGTGACCCAAGCTGGGATTTGAACCCAGGCCCTGGCACTGTCAGGCAGCAGTGCTAACCGCTGTGCCACCGTGCGCTGGTACCTTCTTTAAACATTATCTCCCTTGAATCCGCAGAACACGTGGAACAGAACTGCTTGTGCTTTTTTGACATGTCTTTTGGCTCTGCAGTCTTAAAGCCGAACATGATTGTGAAGATGTAGTATTGGACTTCGACACCCATTTTGCAAGTAACGAGAAAATAGACACTTATTTTAATTCGGACTCCTGTGACGATCTGGCTTGGGAATTTTCCCTCCTGACAGTTCTTCTGATATCAATATTATTTAATACTGCAGCGAAAAATTAAACTTAAAGGAGCTCAGTTAAAATCTAGCCTCCAATATCTTACTAATGTTGTTTTTTAAAAAAAAGTTTTTCCGTTTTGAAAATTGACGAAACGCACCCTCCAAACTGATTCGGTGCAGCTTGATCATGTTGCCGCATGTAAATATACAAACACTTGATTTAGCATATTCAGTATACCTGGTGCTTCCACATATAGAAAAAAAAAGGACAGGTAACTGGACGGTGAAAAAAGAAGATAAAGCCAGGGAAACATGGCAAAATTGTGCTCGTTCTCGAGGATAATATTTTAGGGGAAGTGTTACGCAGCTAATTGAAAGCCTTGTCGGAATAAGGTGGACGTTACAGAATCTGCGTGTTTGAGATACGGGTCTCTTGCGGAATGTGTCCGATTTGGATTGGAGGAAAGAGATTGGGGATTCCGTTGGGATACATTTCATAATCTTACGCCAGTTCTGAACAGAAGGAGATTTGTCAATAATCGAGAAGAAAATGTTAAGTTATGATGGAGCTTTTCCTCATTGGCATCAATTTCTTTTTGCCTGGGAACCCCAGAATCCAGTAAAGGATCAAACTCTCAGGATGTATCAAATATCTTCTCACGCGCTAAGTGTGCCTAACCAGTCGGATTTAATTTTGACACAGGACCGATCACGTTGTGTCAAGTCACCAGTTTGCATTTTTGGCACCGTGAGGACATGGCAGAGTCTATCCTGTGTTTTAAGCTTGGTGTATTATTTTAAGTTGGGTTTCCTTCCTTCTGTTACAAGCTAAGGTTCTATTGGCATTTTCCCAGATACTGCTCCAGGCCTCCTCGTCAATGTTCACCGTGAGATCTCTCCACCAATTTCGCAGAGTCTTCAGCATCTTCACACTAGGACGTAATGTCATGAAACTTACTTCTGCAGAATTAGAGTATTAGATAAGAGATTCCTCTCCAATCTAATAATTTCTTGACTCCATGTGGTCCATATCCCTCTATTTCCTGCCTATTCGTGTATCTGTTCAGATGCCTCTTGAACGTTGTTTATTGAATCTACTTCCACCAGTATATTCCAGGCATTCACCACCCTGTGTGTGAATACCTTTTCTCCTCTCTTTCAACCTATACCCTCAAGTAATCGACTCTTTGACCGTCAAAAAAAGACACTAAGTATCCATTCTATCCAAGCCTGTCATAATCTTATAAACCTCTGTCAGCCTCTCTCTCATCCTGCAATGCTTCAGTGAAGACATTCCAAGTTTGTTCGTCTTTTCTTCATTATCCATATCCTCCGAGCCAGGCAACATCCTGACAAATCTCTTTTGCACCCTTTCCAATGCATCGACATCCTTCCGAGAGTTTGGTGACCAGAATTGAACACGCTACTCCAAATGCAGCCTAATCAAAGTCTTATACAGCCTCAACGTGATTTTCCAATTCGTATACTCAACCCTCCAACCAATGAAGGCCTTCTCGATTACCTTGTCCACCGGAGTTGTCACCTTCAGGAACTGTGTATCTGCTTCCCTAGATCCCTATGGATGCTAATATTTATATGGACTCTACCATTTTTGATTTGATTTATTATTCGTCACACGTACCGAGGATGTGTGCACGTAGCAATGATTAAATTTGCAGAAGTTGATTGTATTAGACACTTGCAGTCATGTGATGTAGTGCCTGGAAAACAATACCTCCTGCTATACGAATACAACTCTGATATCTAAGCTGTAGCTAATAAGATTACGTGTGTGCTTTAGCAGAACCTGAAAGTATTGTGCTAAAACCACGAGTCGGTGTCAGTCTCTCCTTGGTGCTGTGGGCTCTGTTTGCCTGCTTCATTGTAAAAGGAAGACTGACTCGACGTCGTAATATTTGATCAATAAATGCCGTGGATGCACATCTGGAGTTGAATCGATGCTCGTCGATCCGAGTCTGACGAGGCGTGCTGAATTGTAGATGGCCGTGACTCGTGTACGGTGAAAAGTATTGTTTCTTGTGTGCTACACAAAGCACACTGTATGCAGAAAAGGAAAGGAGAGAGTGCAGAATAATGTAGTCTTACAGTCATAGCTAGAGTGAAGAGAAAGATCAACTTAATGTGAGGTATGTCTGATGGCAGCAGGGAAAAAGCTGTTCCTTCTGCAGTAGACCTTCCAAATCGCATCTCCTCACTTTTTTGTTTGGGTTAAATTCCATCTGCCATTTTTCGGCCCGAGTCTCCAGCCGATTGTCATCCTTTGACAATCCTCCTCGCCATCTGCTGCTGCTCTCAATTTTTGTATCATCTGCAAAGTTACTAATCAGACCACCCACGTTTTGCTCCAAATTACAAACAACTTGGGCCCCAGCATTAATCCTTGTGGAGCACTGCTTGTCACAGACCTCCTTCCACTACTACTCTCTGCTTTCTATGCCCAGTGGTCGTCATGATGTGAAGATGTCGGCGTTGGACTGGGGTAAACAAGTAAGAAGTCTCACGACACCAGGTTAAAGTCCAACAGGTTTATTTGGTAGGAAGCACCACTAGCCTTCTCAACACTGTTCCGTCGTCAGATGAGAGGAGAGTTCTGATCACCGACAGGGCATATAAAGGCGCACAGAATTTACAGAATACTGATTAGAATGTGAGTCTTCACAGCTAATCTGCTATTCAAGCCTTAAAAGTGCAGACAATGTGAATGGAGAGAGCATTAAGCGTAGATTAAAGAGATGTGTATTGTCTCCAGACAGGAAACTAAGTGAGATGTTGTGTGGACAACACCACGCAACCCTGCAACGGCGATCCCTACAAAACATGCTGGATCATTGACGTGGATGACATCATCTCACGTGAGAACACCGTCCCCCAGGTACACGGCACGTACTGTTGCAACTTGGCCAACGTTGCCTACCTGATAGGCTGCAGGAAAGGATGTTCTGAGGCATGGTACATCGGGGAGACCATGCAGACGCTACGACAACGGATGAAGGAACACCGCTGAACAATCACCAGGCAAGACTGTTCCCTTCCTGTCGGCGAACACTTCAGCGGTCACGGGCGTTCGGCTTCTGACCTTCCGGTAAACGTTCACCGAGGCGGTCTTCACGACATACGACAGCGCAGAGTCGCTGAGCAGAAACCGATAGCCAAGTTCTGCACACGTGAGGACGGCCTCAAACAGGATCTTGGGTTCATGTCACATTATCTGTAACCCCCATGACTTGCCTGAACTTGCCACATCTCACTTACTGTCCTGTCTGGAGATGATACACATACATTTCTTTAACCTATGCTTGATGCTATCTCCACTCACATTGTCTGCACCTTTCAAGACTTAAATAGCAGATTAGCTGTAAAGACTCACATTCTAATCAGTATTCTGTAAACTGTGCATGCCTTTATATGCCCTGTTTGTGATCAGAACTCTCCTCTCACCTGACAAAGGAACAGTGTTCTGAAAGCTAGTGGCGTTTACTGCCAAATAAACCTGTTGGACTTTAACCTGGTGTTGTGAGACTTCTTAGTGTGTTTACGTCCTAGCCAATTTTGTATCCATCTTACCATCTCACTTTGGATCCCGTATGACTTCTCCTTCTGTATCAGCTTGCCATGAGGAACCCTATTCAAGGCTTCAGTAAAGTCCATGTACACAACATCCACTGTCCTGCCCTAGTCAATTTTTTTTGCCAATTCCTCAAAGAACTTAATCAAGTTTGTGAGACACGGTCACCCCTTCGCAAAACCATGCTGGCCATGGCTAATAAGCCTATTCTCTTCCAGTTGTGAGTACATCCTGTCCCTAAGAACCTTCTCCAATAATTTCCCCACCACTGATATAAGGCTCACAAGCCTGAAATTTCCTGAATTGCCTCTTCTGTCCTTCTTAAACAGAGGAACGACGTCAGTTCCTCTCCAATCCTCTGGTACCTCAGCTGCGGCTAAAGAGGGGACAAAGATTTTGGCCAAGGCCTCGGCCATTTCTTCCCTCGCCTCTCTCGGTATTCTGGGATAGATCCTATCTGGCCCTGAGGACTTGTCCACCTTAATATTTTTCAAAACCTCCAATATCTTCTCCCTTTATCTCCAGCATGTCCTGGAATGTCAACATTTTCCTTTCTACCACGTCCATCTCCTTTGGCAAACGATATGAAGTGCTCGTTAAGGACCTCACACACACACACACACTCCACTGTTCTCGAGTGGAGCCACCCTTTCCTTAGCGACTCTGATCCTCCTTGTATACACATAAAAAGCCTTGGGATTCCCGTTCATAATTAACAACCTTACAAATATCAGAACCGTGGTCCATAAGCCTTGGTGGGGAATCTCTCCGAATGGGAGAGGGAGTGGAAGTCGAATTAAATTTTTCTTCCAACTCAGGCCATCCTTCAGGCTATGAGTGTTAATGATGGATTCTCATGTTTGCCAGGCGCAGCCTTGAAATCCTTAAGAAACAAGAAAAAACTTTCAAGGAATACGCAGACTGCCAGCTTCAATTTCAAATTGAATGGCAGTGATGTCTCTTATCCACTCACTTATACTTTTTCGGATGAGAGGCGAAGTGATATATCTTAATATTGTACATCCAGACCCTCCTTTGAACTAGGAAGCTGCAATTTGACCATTTGAAGCCAAGTCTCTCTTTGTCCCATATAAAGGAACTAAACACTCCATTAATTTCGTTTTGGACCTTGGCAGAAAGCAAAATTGGCAGCATCTGTAAAGGATTCAACAAACTAGGCAGCACGTTCATCTTAATCAGTGCTACCCTGTGCAGCCATAAGATTGGTAAGGAGGACCAATAATGTTGGTCCACTTGATGGACACAATTAAGGGGTGGAAGTTTGCCTTGTTTAATTGTTGGAATAAAACTACCCAAATAAGTAGGCCTTGCGAAAGACTACCAAAACGGGAAGGTAGCAAGATGGGAGGAAACTCCTACTATGGCCTCCTCGAGGCCTAGCCTTGGCCTTCACAATATTAATTTTAAAGCCGAAAAGGAGCTAAACCTTTCAGCAGAAACTAAAACATCTGACTTAAACATGATGCAGAGTGTATAATAAATGATTTCTTTCCACCTGCTCAAATGCTTTCTCTGCATCTAATGAGATCACTAAGCTATCCATCACCTGTTTCCGGAAGACATGAATAACATTTAATAGCGTCCGAATATTGTCTCATGAATTTCGACCTTTTATAGACCCAATCTGATCGCCCTAGATCAAGGGGGGGGGGCGGTGGTTTCTTTCTGAATGCAATGCCATCTCCAGCTATTATCAGAAGCACCAATGACGTTACGAAGTTTTTTTTGAACGTGAGACTTGTTGGTTCCCTTGCAGGAACTAATTAACAATTCTTTTACCCCGAAACAATTTAAGAATGCAAAATAATTAGCTCTGAATGCCAGCAAATGTGAGGCCCTATACGACCTTTACCTACAAACATTCCATAATTATGTCAAGGAGTCTTTCATATCGAAAAAGAGATATGGTATGAAAAGGGTGAGTACAGAGTACCCTTTCTGCATTTTAACCCCGTCTATTAAGACCTGAGCCATTCGCCCACCCCCCATCATCATTATAAGTAGATGGACAAAGGATATTTTTACACAGCTCTGGTGTTGGACAGTCTGCACACTGTTTAACTGGAAGGAACAAGTTGAAGAATGTTTTCTGTTGAGGACATAGGAAATCCCTGCCGATCTTCAGGATTAAAATCTCCTGTGGTGCCCAATTACTAGATCGCCCGTGTCAGAATGTTAAATTCCAACACAGAATTAAGAAGTTGTTAGAATGACCAGGGATAGAGTCTCAAAGAACAAAAACAGCCCGGGAAACAGGCCCTTAGGCCCAACGAGCCTGCGCCGCCATTTTAACATTACCAGCCCCCCCTCCACCCATGACCCTTATCTATTGTTTATGGCATTCCACATTGAGGGGAACTAATTTAGGGACAATTTATTACCTCCAGTCAGCTTAATAGCACATCTTTGGGGCGTGGGAGGGAACCGGAGCACCCGGAGAAAACCCACGCAAGCACAGGGAGAATGCGCAAATTCCGACGGCCACTGACCCAAATCCACGTGTCTGCACAGCAAACAGTAATAGTCACTGAGCTGTCGTGTTGCCCAGCATCTGGTCCAGTTTAAGCACACGCTAACGACATGAAGCACAAGGCTACTCTCGAACGTCCAAGAGCAGCCCTAGTACGACCCAGCGCGTGTATGCCCCTCGTCGGACAACAAGGCGGACCGACTTAAAACCTGTGAATTAAAAGAGAAAAACGTTCTTATCATACCACATCCTTTTACGTTACCGGGGACGTCACAATGCTAATGAACCTTATTTAAAACAATCTCCTATATCCTCCCGTCCCCAACAAACTCGTGCCTGTCTCAGTTACTCTTAAACAACTCCAGCATGCCTGCCTCCACCACCTTACTTGGCAGAGCATTCCACACCCCCGCTACCCTCTGTGCGAGAAACCTCCCTCGAGTATCCGTGTTATACCTCTTTCCCCTCACCCTAAGCCCGTGGCCCCTCGTACTGTGTGTCTCGAACATAGGAAATAGCTTACCTCTGTTTACTCTAACTATACCCTTCATAATCTTACATACCTCTATTAGATCCCCCCCTCAGTCGCCGTCTTTCAAGGGAAAACAGCCCCAATTTGCTCAATCTTTCCTCGTAACCCAGTCCTTCCAGACCAGGCAACATCCTGGTAAACTTCCTCTGCGCTCTCTCCAGAGTCTCCACGTCCTTCCGGGAGTAAGGCGACCAGAACTGGACGCGGTACTCTAAATGCGGCCTAACCAACGTTCTATACAACTGCAACATTAGACTCCAGCTCTTATACTCGATTTTACAATGAACTGCAATCTGCTACTCCAATTTATTGCCTTCCACGGAGTTCACAGAAGCCGTAGCTTTAGCTGGATTGTCAAATAATTTTATACGATTGTCAAATGTCACCCTCAATCCAGCAGGATCCAATCGGGCATATTGTACTCCAGTGGCTATCAATCATCTAACTTCATCAGATTCTCGGAGAAAGAAAGAGATCATCGCTCCATCGTCGAGCAAGACCCCATTACGTCTAGCTGCCTCCAGTACTCCTCGGCTATCTTGACGTTATGGAAATGCTGAATTATGGGCCGGCATGTTGATTGTCCCGAGGCCTTCGTCTCCTGTGCCTCTATATCCTTTCTAACTCGATGCACCCAGTTTTCATTTCTAAATTAAGAAATCACGGTAGCCGGTTATCAAAGCAATTAACTGGGAGCTTACCCTCAGCTCTTTCTGGCAGTGACGATCAAACATTTTTCCTCTGGCCTCACTACTGATTGTCGAGGAATTCTGGCATACTATACAACTGCTTTTCCAGTGGTTGTAAGTGGATTTCAATCGTGGAAGTTGACAGTGACAATTCTCTTCTCTGCTTCATCAAGCCCTTTGCCAGTATTCTGCAGCTCTATAGTATGAGTGTGGATATTTTGTAGTAATAAACCGAGTTTCTCATCAATGACCTTAATAGTATGAGCAGTAATCAGTAATGCCTTCAAGACTGCAGGATAGAGAGTCTGTTCATTCACTAAGCTGCCATGTTGAGGAGTCAGCCCCACCCCAGTTACTTCTGACTGCTCTCTTTTGTCAATGTTTTTCTTCATATTTCTCAGCATTCTGTCACCTAAGTTTTTAACCAGAAATCTACCAGGGACATAATAGAGTTCTTGCTCCCGGATTCGTTATGTACGAGCTTTATAAGCGTGATGTATCATATGGGGGGAGGAGCACCAGAGCGCTCAAACACAGCTATTCCCATGCTTGCATCATGTGAGCTCCTTTAAATGTTGTTTTTGACATATCATATAATATCACATCATATAATAGGGACTTTAACTTTACTAATATTGATTGGAATTGCTATAGCTCTAGCTCGTTAGAGGGATCAGTTTTTGTTCAAAGTGTGCAGGAAGGTTTTTTGACTCAGTATGTAGATAGGCCAACTAGAGGTGAGGCTATATTGGATTTGGTGCTGGGTAATGAGCCAGACCAGGTGCTAGACTTGGAAGTTGGTGTGCATTTTGGTGATAGTGACCACAATTCGCTTACGTTCACCTTAGTGATGGAAAGGGATAGGCATGAACCTCGGGTCAGTAGTTTTAGCTGGGGGAAGGGTAATTATGAGGCTATTAGGAGAGAATTAGGAAGCATAGGTTGGACTAGGAGATTACAGGGACTGGGAACGTCCGAAATGTGGAGTTTTTTCAAGGAGCAGCTACTGCGGGTCTGTGATAGGTATGTCCCTGTCAGGCAAGGAGGAATTGGTAGGGCTAGGGAACCGTGGTGTACTAAAAAAGTTGATTCGTTGGCGAGGAAGAAAAAGGAGGCTTATGTTCGAATGAGGCTTGAGGGCTCAGGTGGTGCATTAGAAAGCTTTAGATTGGCTAGGAGGGAGTTGAAGAGGGAGTTAAGAAGGGCTAAAAGAGGACATGAGATGACTTGGGCTGATAGGATTAAGGAGAATCCTAAGGCGTTCTATAGGTATGTCAAGAACAGAAGGTTGGTTAGGGCAAGATTAGGGCCAGTTACAGACAGTAGAGGGAAGTTGTGTGTGGAACCGGAAGAGATTGGAGAGGCATTGAACCAATATTTCTCTTTGGTGTTCACGCAGGGGGACATGATTGTAGCTGAGGAGGACACTGGGGTGCAGGGGTGTAAAATAGAAAGTATTGCAGTTGATACCGGGGATGTGCTGGATATTCTAGAGGGCTTGAAAATAGATAAGTCCCCTGGTCCGGACGGGATTTACCCTAGGATTCTCTGGGAGGCTAGAGAGGTGATTGCAGAGCCTCTGGCTCTGATCTTCAGGTCATCGTTGGTCTCTGGTATAGTACCGGAAGATTGGAGGACAGCGAATGTCGTCCCATTGTTTAAGAAGGGGAACAGAGACTTCCCTGGGAATTATAGACCGGTGAGTCTTACTTCTGTTGTGGGCAAGGTTTTAGAAAGAATTATTAGGGATAGGATTTATAGTTATTTGGAGAGTAATGAATTGATTAGAGACAGTCAGCATGGTTTTGTAGCAGGTAGGTCGTGCCTTACTAACCTTATTGAGTTCTTTGAGAAAGTGACCAAAGAGGTGGATAGGGGTAAGGCAGTTGACGTGGTATATATGGATTTTAGTAAGGCTTTTGATAAGGTTCACCATGGTAGGCTTCTGCAGAAAATGCAGATGTATGGGATTGGGGGTAATCTAGGTACTTGGATCAGGAATTGGCTAGCAGATAGGAGACGGAGGGTGGTGGTTGATGGTAAATATTCGTCATGGAGTTCGGTTACGAGCGGTGTGCCTCAGGGATCTGTTTTGGGGCCTCTGCTGTTTGTAATTTTTATTAATGATCTGGATGAGGGTATAGTTGGGTGGATTAGTAAGGTTGCTGATGACACCAAAGTCGGAGGTGTGGTAGATTGTGAGGAAGGGTGTCATAGTTTGCAGGGTGACTTAGACAGGTTGCAGAGCTGGGCCGCGAGGTGGCGGATGGAGTTTAATGCGGAGAAGTGTAGGAGTAACAGATGTGTCGAGTATAGGGCTAACGGGAGGACTTTGAATAGTGTGGAGGAGCAGAGGGATCTAGGTGTATGTGTACATAGATCCCTGAAAGTTGGCAATCAAGTAGATAAGGTTGTTAAGAAGGCATACGGTGTCTTGGCGTTTATTGGTAGGGGGATTGAATTTAGGAGTCGCAGCGTCATGTTGCAACTGTACACAACTCTGGTGCAGCCGCACTTGGAGTACTGTGTGCAGTTCTGGTCCCCACATTACAAGAAGGACGTGGAGGCTTTGGAGAGGGTGCAGAGGAGGTTTACCAGGATGTTGCCTGGTATGGAGGGGAGGTCCTATGAGGAGAGACTGAGGGATTTGGGGTTGTTTTCTCTGGAAAGAAGGAGGCTAAGAGGGGATCTTATTGAAACATATAAGATGATTAGAGGTTTAGATAGGGTGGATAGTGATAGCCTTTTTCCTCGGATGGAGAAAGCTAGCACGAGGGGGCATGGCTTTAAATTAAGGGGTGGTAGTTATAGGACGGATGTCAGGGGTTGGTTCTTTACCCAGAGGGTGGTGAGGGATTGGAATGCCCTGCCTGCTGCAGTTGTAAATGCGCCTAGTTTGGGGGCGTTTAAGAGATCTGTGGATAGGTTTATGGACGAAAAGGGATTGGTTTAGATTAGTGGGTCAGTGTTTTTTTTAATAAAAAAACTGGTCGGCGCAACATTGTGGGCCGAAGGGCCTGTTCTGCGCTGTAATGTTCTATGTTCTATATCAGGATATTACCTTGAGCTGCTTTAAGTTTAATCCTTGCTTCAGTATTAAAGAATATTGAAGTTTGCAACATCTCCCCCCCGCCCCCCCCCACCCGCCTCGTCATCCTCCCCAAAAAAGCCTGATTCTTGCCCTTCTCCAGTCCAACAAGATCTCTGCATTCCTCCAATTCCAGCCTCTTGCTCGTCACTGGTATTTATTGCCTCATTATTAGCAACATATGCTGAGGCCATAAACTCTGGAATTCCCACTCTATTGCCCCTTCTAAAAGATGCTTCTTGAAACCTGACTCCAATCAAACTTTTCACCATTTGTCCTGATGGCACCTTATCTGTGTCAAACTTTGTTTCGGAAAACTACTGTGAAGCGTCATGGATGTTGAGTATTCTAAGTATTTTTGACTGGTAACTGTTCGGAAATTGCATGTTTTAAAATTCAATAATGTGGTGTTGTCTACTAACCTACCTTGGTGTTTGCACCTGCTGAGGATTGAGACAATTGTATCCGCAATGCGGTGCCATTTTGCAAAAAGCCTTGCAATATTTTAACTTCTGTCAGACAAAAAAAAAAGTTGAGTTAGCTCTTCCATAAGTGCTGCTGCTGCTGCCAGATGAAAGATTGTGTCATCAGAAATCCATAGCTGGTTATTATTGCAACTAAGTTGATGATAATACCATTCAGAATCAGGGCTGAAAAATTGAGGCTATTATCAATGATGCCTGAAAGAAAGACTCGACTTTATATAAAGCCTTTCATGACCACGGAATACGGCAAACGCCGAGAGCCAATAAAGTACTTTTGAAGGGCAGTCGCTATTGCAATGCAATGACAGCCAATTTGCGCACAGAAAATGTCCACAAACAGCAATGTGACGATGACTAGATCTTTTGTTAAAATGATAATCGAGGGATAAATACTCAGGACGCTGGGAATAGCTGCCTTGCTTTTCTTCGAACTGGTGCTCTGAGTTCTTTTATCGCAACCTGAGAAGGCGCCGTGGCTTAATCTTGTCGGAAAAACAGCTCCTCCGACAGTGCAGCGCTGGAGTCAGCCTTTTTTTTTGTTCAAGTTCTGGAGTAGGACTTGAACCTACAATCTTTCTGACACAGGGTGCTACGAACTGAGCCACAGCTGACACCTGCCCCTAGTTATCTAAATCTCACCAGGTGCAAAATTGAAAGAATTTCCCCGCTCCAAAAATAACTTCGGTGAGCACTTTACACAGAACGACAGACATTTTGTGAGTGAACAGTGAATTTAATTGGATAACAGCTCTGAGCTGAGATTACTTTTTTTCCTTCTGAATGGAGTGCTTTTGGTTCAGAGATAGTATATTCGGTTTGGAAGTCTACAAAGCTATTCTTTCTCCAGCTGTTAACGCTTTTAAAATTGAAGCCTTGCTCATCTAATTATTACTTGCTTTCCATTGTATTTCTTTTAAACCTTGATGGTTTCTTGTGCCATGGGACTGTAGCAGGTGCTCTTTCCAGTAAGATTCCCTAGGTAACGTGGTAATGAGCATTCTATATTTACATTCCATCGGAAAGATGCTGAGACCCATTGTAGCGTCCTTGGCGTAGATCTAGATGAGACAAGTAAACATGGGTTAATGAATCAGTCCCACAACAGGCAACTCAAACCCCTGAATACCATGCAGGCAACTCTGAGATTACAGTTTTAGCATCACAGTGGTGCTTTTTAACTTCAAACTGATGAATTTCAAGGTGAGCTTATTTGCTTTTAGAGGAAAGACTGGGACTGATGATTTATTGTTCGTAGATTCCAAGTTACTTCAAATTGCAGCAAATGTATGTTATGACCTCAAGGGAGACCATTCACTTTTTAAAAATAAATTTGAACTCCCAGTTATTAAGTGAAAGAAGTACGCTGCACATTTAATATGAAAACAAGAGTTAAAGAAAGTAATACCTTATTTCATAAACACTATTCTTTAAGCCTATAAATCTCAGCAAGGCACTCGTGTTACTTTCACGCAAGAGTTCCCCATAACAGGTTTTCACTTGTCCTAGGAATCAAGCCAAGGTGTGCCACAGCTCTCATGAATTCACTTTGATTCTCCTCAGTGTTCCGCTGTTCTTAGAGTTTTGAGATTTCTTGGGATCCTTCCACTAGCATCAAGTATGTGGCCTTCCAATTCTCTTTGGGCACCTCATGCACTTCATGATGGTGAATGCCCCAGATCAAGCAAGAGCCTCATTTGCTCAATGACTCCAAAACCAGAGAACACCCTTAGTTTCTGATCATTGATTTGCTATTGACCTGTAGCTTCTCGCAAATTGTCTCACTGCTGCCAAGATCCAACTGCCTGCTTCTGTGAGAAAACATGTGATAAACCATTTCCTTACAAATGCCATGGCAACATGGCATCCTGGAGACCTCTAGATAGAGATTTCAACTCACTTCCTTCTGCTCCCAAACTCCCTGGTTATTCTCAGAAACCAGATGAATAATTTAAACTCCGATGAAGAGAACTGCAGACATCTTGTCTCCAGCAAGACTTTGAAAGGAACCACCCATTGTTTCATGTTTTCCTAGTTCTAACCCTGACCTTTATGAAATAAACACAGGCCACCCTTTGAATTGCAATCACTCCATGTCTGCATACCAGCCTCCCGCCAGGGGTTTTCCTTCATCTTGCATTTAAAATGTAATCCCCAGACTGAAAGGTACGCTCCCAAAAATCATGAAATCAGATATTTTTGCGACAAGATTTCGGGCAGGATTTTACGGCCTCGCTTGACCCGAGACCAGAAAATCCCGCCTGAGGTCAGCGGAACCTCCCCTCGCCTGCTCCAATTCCCGTGGAGGGTGGGGTAGTAGAATTCCAGCGTTAATTTCTGTGCTTAAACTTTGTAGGGAAGGCATTGATACAAAAAGGCAAGTATATTTAATTTATTATGAGCCTAGCTGTAGAATACAAGAACAGGGAAGTCGTACTGGAATTGTATAAAATGCTAGTTAGGCCACCACTGGAGTGCTGCGTGAAGTCTGGTCACCGCTTCGAGCAAATGATTACACTGGAACGGGTGCAGAGGATGTTACTAAAATAAGCAGTGTAAAATGCTAAGTGTGGGTTTAACTGATAATAGTTGTATAGATGCTTACAGTGCAGAAGGAAGCCATTTGGCCCATTGCATCTGTGCCAGTCAACAAAGATCTGACTACACTAAGCCTATCTTCTAGTGCTGGCCCGTAGCCGTGGAGGTGATGGCAGCATAAGTGAATATCTAAATAGCAAAATGTTCCAAGAGTTACTGACAGGCAGTAAGTTCTACCCTTAGATTCTGGGTTATAATGTTTCTTCTCAACTCCCCTCTTTAAGTCTATGCTTCCTGGTTATTGACCCCTCTACTGATGGAAAAAGTGCCTTCCTATCTACCCAATTGATGCCCCTCATAATCTTATACACCTCCATTAGGCTTCCCCTTCACCTTCGCTGCTCCAAGGAAACAGCCCAGTCTTTGCTCAGAGCTCAGACCCTTCAGCCCAGGCAGCATTCTGGTAAATCTCCTCTTCACCCTCTTGCGCAATCGCATCCATCCTTGGGGCAGCACAGTGGTTAGCACTGCTGCCTCGTAGTGCTGGAGACCCTGGTTTGATTCCCGACTTGGGTCGCTGTCACTGTGCATGTTCTCCCTGTGTCTGCGTGGGTTTCGTCTGGGTGCACCGGTTTCCTCCCAGTCTGAAAGATGTGCTGCTTAGAGTCACACGAAATTCTCCCTCAATGTACCCGAACAGACACCGGAGTGTGGTGACTCGGGGATTTTCACACTAACTTCTGTGCAGTGTCCATGTAAGCCGACTTGTGACAATTTAAAAAAAATTCACGTGGTCTCCAGAACTGCGTGCAATATTCTGTGGTGGTTAGGCCACCGTTTTATACAGTTCCAGCACGACCGCACTGTTCATTCATTCTGTGTCTTGTCTAATAAAGTTAAATATCCCACGTGCCTTTTTAACTACCTTATCTCCCTGCCTTGCTGCCTTCAAGAATCTGTGGATACGTCTCCAAGTTCCCTTTGATATTGAGCACTTTGCAGAATCCTACCATTCATAGTGTCATCTTTTGCCTTGTTAGCCCTCCGCACATACGTCACCTTGTACTTTTCCAAGTTGAATTCCATTTGCCACTAACGTGCCCACCTGACCAGTCCATTGATATCCTCCTCAGAATTCCACCTATTTTAGTTTCATTTGCAAATTTCTTTATCATAATCACTCCATTCATATTTGTATCATTAATATTAATAGATAATGTACCTAGTTTGTCGGTGCTTGTGGTACAATTAAGATTTGTACTGTTGAAAGAGGGGCCTGGAGTTTAGGAATGGGGGACGAGGCAGAGAAAAGATTCTAAGATCTGCTGAGTGATGTTTAAATTTTTTGTGATGCGTTTTTCAAAATTTGCTAAGTAATGTTTTCCATGTTCCTTGTCCCCTTCACCTCTGTTCCCATGTAGCAAATCTGTACACGTCAGAACAGCAGCTCCAGCTGGTTCATTCAATCCAGATTGTGTCCCATCTATTAATGATGTGGAATTTTACTGTGAGGATCAAGAAATACCAAACCTCTGATTATATTCAGCTTTACCATGAATCAGTGTAATAATGTGCAGTTATAACGGTTTAACTTGTTCACATTCTGAATCTCCCTGTAAATTTGAAATGTAATGCATTTCTACCAGAATTTAACGCCTCAGTTTTCCTCTGTGAAGTTTTGGCATAAATTCAAGGCTCAACCAGACAAAAATAGAGACTGAGCTAAAAGAGAAATTGGGAAGGTTTCCAAAACTTTGGTCAAAGTAACGAATTTTAGAGTGAATGTTAAAGGAGGTGAGGGAGTTAAGAGAGGATGGGGTTTAGTGGCAGGTGAATATAGGTAGAATCAGATAGCACAGAAATAGGTTAGTTGCTGTGTCATAATTGAAAGCCTAGCTGCCAGTGAAAGGACGAAGAGAGGTATATTGGACAAAAGGAAGATGCAGAATGTTGTGGAGTGGGGATCAAAGTAGGGCTGAAGGAGATTGCAAAGGTAGAGAGAGAAGAAACTTAAACATGGGGATAAGAACTTTAAACTGAAATAGTTGGAGCCTCTATAGGTCAATGATGAATGAGTGGGTCTCCGGACAGAGTTGCACGGTTTTAGATAAGCTGAAGTTTAGAATGTGGAAGATAGGAAGTCAGTCAGGAGTCCTATGGAATGCTTGCCTGCAGCTAACAGGCATGAGAATTTGTTGCAGTTGGACTATGGCAGAGACATGGTGTATTTGGTAGTCTTGTGATGGAGAGGATTTTTAAAAATTCATTCGTGGGACATTAGCGTCACTGGCTTGCCAGCATTTATTGCCTATTCCTAGTTGCCCTTGGGGGACAATTAAGAGTCAGCCACATTGCTGTAGCTCTGGAGTCACAAGTAGGCTGGACCAGGTAAGGATGGCAGATATCATCAGTGAGCCAGATGGGTTTTTCTGACAATTTACAATGGTTTCATGATCATCAGTACCTCCTCAATTCCAGATTTTTTAAAATTCAAATTCTACCATCTGTCATGGTGGGATTTGAACCCAGGCCCCCAGAACATCAGCTGAGTTTCTGGATTAATAGTGATAATACCACTTGACCATCGCCTCCCCACCACAGGGCTAGAAATTCACCTCTTGTTTGAATTGGGTGAACAGGTTGCCGACTGTCTGATTTAACCTGAGCCACGGCTGAGGAATGGGATATAATCAGTGTTGTGCTTGTCGAGTTTGTATTGAGTGCTGAAGATGATGGTCTTCCCAATAGCAATCAAACATCACTGATCCAGTGTGTAGGTTGAGATGGGTGATGGAGAGGTAGAGCTTGATGTCGCCTGAATGGGGTGGGCGGGGGGACAGTAAGTCAGGTCCTATCTGTGGAAATAAGAATAGAGTTAATGTTTCAGGTTATTTCGGTTAATGTTGTCAGAGACAGAAATGTCATTTAAGGATTTGATTGTGGTTGTTTCAGTGCAGTCATCAGACAAAAATCTAATGGGAGAGATTCAAATGAAAAGTGTGGAGCTGTTGCAATCATTTGAGATGCATTCCAAAATATAGATCAATTAAATTATGGCAGAATTTAGTTGCAAAATGATATTTATCACCAGTAATATGTTGTATTTATTAAATAATACCACGTGATACAATAAGACAGTTTTCTAACAGCTTCTTCCATATTATTTTGAGTTTTTTCACTTATAAAATGACTGTATATACACATCCTTGTCTCTATCCCCCCCCCCCCCCCCCCCCCCAAAAAAATCCTTGGGCACTGATACAGTTGTGGACTCTACAGCCAGCCTGACTGAGATTAATAAACTCAAAAACAATCGCACAAAATTCTCAGCAGGTCAGGTAACGTACAGGGCTTTGAACCTGACACCTTCCTGGTTTATAATGCTGAGTTGCTTTTCTGGATAAACGCTGCCATTTGGAGAGTGCTGTTGGTGTTTTCAGCAACTAGGAAGATACCTGCCCCCTCTCTTTGCTGTTTATTTTAGATGGCAGTTCATTTAATTTTACATCAAAATCTCAAGAACTTGAGGAGTAATGATTGGCCAAATTGTTTTCGATGCCACAACACAAGGAATTTCAATAAGCTGCAGTTTAATTATTAACGTGGAATTTTTCGTTAACATCCGATGAAAATTACCGCTGAAGGACGCAAACCGGTAATAACTAGTATAGACTTAAAGGAGAAATGTTTTTCCTTTGCTTGGAAATCCTGTTTCACTTTTTGTCTTACTGATCTGAAAGTGATCTCTCAACACCGACTTGATATGAGTTGATTTGGCTGTAATACTTTTTACAATTGAGGATGGGCGATTGCGTATCAAATGGGATGGAGAAACACACTGGAGGTGAGAGATTTTCTGGTATTTGGGCCCAGGATTGGATTCTATGGTATTGGAGAGACTTGTCTGTTAAAGCATCACTGTTTCTTCCTATTGGAACCAGTTAAAGACTCTGGTTTTATTTCCCCTCCCCATCCATGAAATGAAAGGAGTACTCTAAAATCTTTTCATTTGTGACTTGTGTGTGTCTGCCTTTCCATCCCTCTTTTGCCTGAGTGCTTTTCCAGAACATATTGTGCTGACTTAAAAAAAAAATTGACCTGTATTGAAGTCCAAAGTACATTTCAGAGAAAGGTGAGTCTAATTAACACAGTCTCACACACTAGATAAATGTTGAAATTCTATAATAATGTATTAAAAAAAAATGAGGTTACGTGAAGCAGGCCATTTTCCTGAAGCAGGAAAACCGTTTAGAGCTAGTAATGTGCACATGTATAATAATAGCAATGTGCAGTCTGTACTGCGTTGTTCTGTTCGGTCAGATATCGAGCCAATGAGAATTTGCACCTGTCGGATGACAAACGTCAAAAAATATATTGTAACTTTTTATTACGGCACGAGGGGCAGCATTGGGAAGGGGTAGAATGGCATGTCGGGGTTTGGAAAGGCTTTCTGTGGGGGATGGATGAATTGGGGGATGAGGATGAAATGAGTAGGACAGGGGTGGCACAGAAAGGATGGAATAGGATGGGGATTTAAACAACCCCTGAACTGAGTGACTTGCGAGGCTATTTCAGATGACATTTAAGCTGTGACTCTGGAGTCACCTGTCGGCCAGACCGGGTAAAAATGGCAGATTTTCTTCCCTAAAGAACATTAGGAATCAGATGGCTTTTTACGGCAATTGGCCATTCTTGGTCGTGGTCATTACAAAACTGTTAATTCCAGATTATTATTGAATTCACATTTTGCCATCTGCCATGATAGGATTTGAACCTGGGTGCCCAGAAGAGTACCCTGAGTCTCTGGGTTATCAGTTGAGCGACAATATCACTGTGCCACTACCTCCCCACGCAATGCCTAATGTGGTACTAGGGCACGTGAACAAGTAAGATTTCAAGTTCGGTTACTTTTCCGGTTCAGTGATCTCGTGATGTGGAAGAGGTGGCATTGGACTCGGGTAAACACGGTAAGGCGTCTCACGTCACCAGGTCAAAGTCCAACAAGTTTATTTGGTAGCACAAGCCACTAGCTTTTGGAACGCTGCCCCTTTCATCAGGTGAGTGGGAGTTGTGTTCATAAACAGGGTATATAAAGACACAAACTGAATTTACAAAATGATGGTTGGAATGCGAGTTTTTACGGGTAATCAAGTGTCAAAGGTACAGACAATGTGAACGGAGAGAGGGTTAAGCACGGGTTAAAGAGATGCGTATTGTCTCCAGCCGGGGCAGTTAGTGAGATTTTGCAAGTCCAGGCAATCGTGGAGGTTACAGGTAGTGTGACGTAAACCTAAGTTCCCGTTTGAGGCCGTCCTCAGGCGTGCGGAACTTGGCTATCGGTCTCTGCTCAGCGACTCTGCATTGTCGTGTGTCACGAAAGCCACCTGGGAGAACACTCACCTGAAAATCAGAGGCCAAATGCCCTTATCCACTGAAGTGTTCCCAACAGGAAGAGAACACTCTTGCCCGGTGATTGTCGAGCGGCGTTCGTTCATCCGTTGTCGTAGCGTCTGCACGGTCTCTCCAATGTACCGTGCCTCGGGTCGTCCTTTCCTGCAGCGTGTCAGGTGGACGACGTTGGCTGAGTTGTACGTTCTCGTCTCACGTGAGAATCCCATCCACCAGGTACGTGGTACGTTTGCCTGGACTTGCAAAACTTTTCGAACTATCCTGGCTGGAGACAGTACATATCTTTTTTTTAACCAGCGCTTAACCCTCTCTCCACCAACATTTGTACCTGTAAAGACTTGCATTCCAACCATTATTTTGTAAATTGAGCTTATGTCTTTATATGGCCTGTTTGTGAACAGACCTCCCACTCACCCGATGAAGGCGCAGCACTGTGAAAGCTAGTAGCTTGTGCTACCAAATAAACCTGTTGGACTTGAACCTGGCGTGTGAGACTTCTTACTGAGTGATCTCAGCCAGAGCAGCTTACACGGTTGTGCATGTCTGTTGATCACTGTCAGACAAGTTGTTGGAGGCAGGAATGGGGGCAGGATTTATGGCAAGACTTAGAATAAACAGGTGTATTTTACTGCAACCAAATTTTATTTACACATCAGCCAGAAAAGCATGTTGTATCTTTTTCCAGAGTCTTTTTGAAAATAATCTCCATGAACTGCAGCAAACAGAATTCCTACATGACCGAAACTGCAGCAACTTCTCTGGTTAGAAGCACTGAATTTTCCAACAAAACGCAGAATAGTTAGATAGAAATTACCAGTGAATCAATCCATCATTGACAGATCTAATTGATCGTGAAATTCCCTTATCGTCTCTATTGTGGCCAACAAATATCCTTAATGTGTAGCCGTAAGGCTACACAGAGGCTCAGTGATCTACATTGGCATCTGTTCCGAAGCCTTTTCCTCTCGTTTGTTTGCAAATCCTTCCCTGCCCGCTCCCTGCCTATCTCTGAATCCTCCTCCAGCTGTACAATCCTTGAGGATTCTCCGTATTTCCCCTTCCTTAATTACTGCAATTCTCTTCTGCCACTGGTGGTTATGGTTTCTGTTGCCTTGGCCCCCTCTGCCTCTCCTGGTCCTCCTTTAGGAAGTTCCTTAAAACTGATTGCTTTGACAAAGTTTTTGGTCGCCTCCCAATATCTCCTTAGGTGATGCTATCTTAGATTTGTTTTGATAACTCCGATAAAACTCTTTGGGATATTTTAATACGTTGAAGACACGAAGTGGAAGCAGTTGTTGTTGACAATGTAAGCGGACAGCTTTGGAAGATCCGTTGCAGACCCTTCAGCACTGTAACGTAAAATCGATGCAGCAAAACTTGTGAATATTTTATTCCTAACGTGAAAAAAAAGTTTATGGGATGTGGGCATTGCTGAGAAGACCAGCATTTATTGACCCTCCCTAGTTGCGCTTGAGAAGATAATGAGCTACCTTCTTGAACTGCTGCAGTCCCTGAGGTGTCGGTACACCGGCAGTTTCAAAACCTCACTTCCTGCCTGTCTGGAGACAATACGTACCCCTTTAACCTCCACCTAACGCTATCTCCACTCACATTGTCTGCATCTTAAAGACTTGAATAGTGGGTTAGCTGTAAAGACTTGCATTCTAATCAGCGTTCTGGAAATTGTGTGTGACTTTATGTGCCCTTCTCTGATCAGAACCTTCCACACACCTGATGAAGGAACACCATTTCAGAAAGCTTGTGTGTTTACTATCAGATAAACTGGTTGGACTTTAACCCGGTGATGTGAGACCTTCTTACTGTGTAGGTACACCCGCAGTGCTGTTAGGGAGGCAGTTCCAGGATTTTGACCCAGCCACAATGAAGGAACGATGTTTTATTTCCAAGTCAGGATGTTGAGTGGTCTGGAGGGGAACTTGGTGTTTCCAGGTACTTGCTGCTCGATCCTTCTCGACGATCGTTGTCGTGGTGTTGGAAAGTGCTGTCTACAGAACTTTGAGTCTCCGCAGCTCATTTTAAGAACAGAAGAACATGAGAAATAGGAGCAGGAGTAGGCCATCCAGCCCTTCGAGCCTGCCCCGCCATTCAATAAGATCATGGCTGATCTGTCGTGTCTCAGTTCCACATTCCCGCCCTCTCCCCATAACCCTTAATCCCCTCGCTTATCAAAAACCTTTTGTAGGCGGTACACACGATCGACACTGTTTGTCGACGGTGACGGGATTGAATGTTTATGGAAGGAGTAGCAATCCTGCGGGCTGCTTGGCCGTGGATGGTGTCGGGTTTCTTGAGTGTTGTTGGAGCTGCACTCATCTGGTGGAGAGTACTCCATTACACTTCTGACTTGTGCCCTGTAGATGGTGGACAGACTTTACATGTTGATGATAGAGCTGAGATCCTGGTATTGATGTTTGTGTTTCCTTGGTCTCCTTGGTGACGACTCTTTTTGTTAAGTGTAAAAGACGACAGTGATTTGCCATGCACAAAATCAGCTTGTTCCATTCGACTTATTGTTGCATTTTTTCATTTTTAACAAATTGCTATGTATCAATAGAAATACCTGGGGTCTTTTTAACACAGTGCAATATTTTAATCCCCGTAAAAATATTTAACCATTTACTGTAAGAAAAATCTTAAGCGACTGAAGTAGAAGAAAATGCCTGCTTGCAGCGATGGTATCTTTTTCTCCTTGCATGCTGCACTGAACTGAGTCCGTAACAGACCTTTAATTAAAAACACATGGAAATAGGGGATTGGGTTTGAAATCCCGATGGCATTTACAGAAGAGATTATGATTGTTTACTGGCAATTTTTCAAGTTCTCAACAGTCTGCTGATGGACTTGCAGAAGGGTAAAGCATGATAAATGCTGAATCAGTGAAGCACCGTCAAAAGCCACTGGTTCCCAATGTAGTAAATTTCAAATTTGTACCAAATCAATGTTAGAACCATTTTAAGTTTTGAAGATTTTTCACGGGTTCCACAATACTGCACATTGATGCTGCCCACTCTTAAATAGAGTTACACTATATGTGTGAACAGAAATTTGAATGCCCTATTCAGGTCAACAGATTTGCTTTTTTTTTCCCTGCAAATATTGACAATCCCAAATTGCTGAAGGGTGGAGTTGGCTACTCAAAAGCAAACAGTGAAGAAATGTTTTTAAAATAGTACACAGTAAAAGAAATGCCTTTCAGAAAGGCTAAGGTGCAGAAACGTTATCTTAGATTTCCTGGTGGGCCTGGTCCTTGGACTGTCGTTTGAAATCCTGCGATAATGGTTAAGGATTAATGTAATCCTTATTTGTTTTGCTTTTTTATTTATTATACAGCAATGCTTGGCTGAAATTTTACAGTTTATATTTCACATCAGTTTATTGCAGTAATCTGGTCCTGATCTCTCTCGCTATTCAAACACACAAAAGTCAACATATAACTGATACTTGCATTAATCAGGTTGAACAGGAACTTTGTTTTCCATTGACTGCAATTTTTTGAGGTGTCAATGAACGTAATATAATGATGACTAAGCAGATATGGTATGGATATATTATGATATGCCGTTTTATGGTACAGGAAGAAGCCATTGTCCAGCTGACAGAGTAATCCAACCTAATTTCACTTGCTAGCTCCTGGTCCATAGGTTTCAGCACTTCCAAGCCCATATCTGAGCTTTTAAAACGTGATGACGATTCAAGCCCCTTTTATCCTTTTCGGGCATTGAGTTCAAGACTTCCTCCATCCTCTGGGTTTAAAAAAAAAAATCCCCCCAACTTCCCTCTAATCCTTCTTCCAATTACTAAATCTGTGTCTGGTCATTAAACTCTCGAAGAAGTCTCACAACACCAGGTTCAAGTCCAACGGGTTGATTTGGTAGCAAAAACCACTAGCTTTCAGAGCACTTCTCCTTCATCAGCTAAGTGGGAGTTCTACAGAGCATACAAAGACACAAACTCAGTTTACAAAATAATGGTTGGAATGTGAGTCTTTACAGGTAATGAAGTCTTTAAGGTACAGACAATGTGAGTGGAGAGAGGGTGATTAAACTGATTAAAGACATGTGTATTGTCTCCAGACAGGACAGTTAGTGAGATTTTGCAAGCCCAGGCAAGTCGTGGGGGGGGTTACAGATCGTGTAACGTAAACCCAGGATCACGGTTGAGGCCGTCCTGTGTGCAGAACTTGGCTATCAGTCCCTGCTCAGTGACTCTGCGTTGTGTGTCGTGAAGGCTGACTTGGAGAACGCTTACCCGAAGATCAGAGGCTGAATGCCTGTGACTGCTGAAGTGTTCCGCAACAGGAAGTGAACACTCTTGCCCAGTGATTGTTGAGTGGTGTTCGTTCATCTGTGTTGTGCTGTCTGGATGGTCTCCCCGATGTACCGTGCCTCGGGACATCCTTTCCTGCAGCGTATCCGACAGACAGCATCGGTCAAGCTGCAAGAGTATGGACTTGTACCTGGTGGATGGTGTTCTCACGTGAGACGATGACGTCTGTGTCGATCCGGCACATCTTGCGGAGGCTGCTGTTGCACGGTTTTGTGGTGTCACGGTCACTGTTTTCCTGAAAGCTGGGTAGTTTGCTGCGGGCAATGGTCTGTTTGAGATTGTGCGGTTGTTTGAAGGCAAGAAGTAGGGGTGTAGGGACGGCCTTGGCGAGATGATGTTTGTTTTCATCGACGACATGTTGAAGGTTCCGGAGAAAATGTCGTAGCTTCTCCGCTCAGGGGAAGCACTGGATGACGAAATGTACTCTGTCGTGTTCCGCGTTTGTCTTCTGAGGAGGTTGGTGCAGTTTTTCACTGTGGCGCGTCGGAACTGTCAATCAATGAGTCGAGTGCCATGTCCTGTTGTTATGAGGGCATCTTTCAGCATCTGTAGGTATCTGTTGCGATCCTCCTCATCTGAGCAGATCCTGTGTACACGGAGGGCTTGTCTGTAGAGAATGGCTTCTTTAATGTGTTTAGATTGGAAGTTAGAGAAGTGGAGCATCGTGAGGTTATTCGTGGGCTTGCGGTATAGTGAAGTGCTGTGGTGACTGTCCTCGATGGAGATGCGTGTGTCCAAGAATCCAACCGATTCAGGAGAGTAGTCCATGGTGAGTCTGATGATGGGATGGAACTGGTTGATGTCGTCGTATAGTTGTTTGAGTGATTGTTCACCATGAGTCCAAAGGAACAAAATGTCATCAACGTATCTAGTGTATAGCATTGGTTGAGGGTCCTGTGGGGTGAAGCCGCCTTGTTTGAACCTGTGCATGAAGATGTTGGCATATGGAGGTGTGAATTCGGTCCCCGTGGCTGTTCCATGTGCCTGGGTGAAGAACTGGTTGTTGAAGGTGAAGTCATTGTGGTTCAGGATGAAGCGGATAAGTTGTAAAATTGCATTTGGAAACTGGCAATAGTTGGCGTTGAGTACTGAACAAGTTGCAGCAATGCCTTCGCCGTGGGGGACGTGTAGTTGCTGCGACATCTGTTGTGATGAGAAGTGCTCCTAGTACAACTGCTCTGTGTGTCGTGAGTTTCTGTAGGAGGTCCGTAGTGTCGCGACAAAAGCTGGGGGTTCTTTGGGTTTCAGGATGGCCTCGACGTAGCCAGAGAGGTTCTCGCACAGGGTCCCGTTGCCCGATACTATGGGATGCCTGGGTCTGTTTGCCTCGTGTATCTTTGGGAGGCAGTAGAGATTCCAACGCGGGGAGTACGTGGGTCGAGAGCGTGGAGGGTACTCTGAAGCCCCGGATCAAAGGTCTCGATTAGTCTGTTGAGTTGACGGGTGTGTTCTTCGGTCAGATTTGCGGGTAACTGTTCCTCGTTGTTCATTGTCGGTGCGCTTCTTTGCAGCAATCCGTTCTGTTCAGTATGACGATGGCCACTTCTTTGTCTGCTGGTTTGATGACAATGCTGTGGTTGAGAGTGCGCGTGGCATTGTGTTGTGCTTGGGTGACGTTTGGGGCTGTCTTGTGAGTACAGCGGATGAATCTGGTGTTGACGCACCTCCTGACGGCTTGGGCGTACACGTCAAGTCAAGGGCAGCTCCGGAGGAGTCCAATTTGGCTTTTTCTTTTTCGGTTGCTGCACTGTGGATGTCTCTGTCGACTGTTCCGGTTCATTGGCTGTTTCGTTGTGTTGGCCTCTTGGGGCTTGTAAGAATGTAAGAACATAAGAACGTAAGAAATAGGAGCAGGAGTAGGCCATCTAGCCCTTCGAGCCTCCCCCGCCATTCAATAAGATCGTGGCTGATCTGATAGCGGATCAGTCCCACTTTCCCGCTTTCTCCCCATAACCCTTAATCCCCTTGTCTGTCAAAAACCTATCTACCCGTGACTTCAATATATTTAACGAGGTAGCCTCCACCGCTTCAACGTGCAGAGAATTCCAGAGATTCACCACCCTTTGAGTGAAGAAGTTCCTCCTGAACTCCTGCAGCCTCATTCACCTGATGAATTTTTCCTGTGTCTGCAGCGAGACTGACAGGGTCTATTTTGGTGGTGGAGCAGAAATTGAGTCCTCAGCTGAGAAATTCGATTTCATCTGGTTGAAGTATATAGTCTGACAAGTTGACGATGGATTTCCCTGCAGTGGTATCAGGGAAAGCTTGGTTGCTGCTGGTGGTGATGCCGAGTTTCTCAAGTTTCCTGTTCTTGTGTGCATGTAAATGGTGTAGTTCCTTTGTCTCTGCTTGGCAGAGTTTCGCAGCTGGCCTGCATCCTGAATGCAAATTGAGAATATGGATTCTATCTTGATTTCCAGGATGTGGCATATACCTTAAAGACTCGATTACCTGTGAAGACTTGCATTCCAACCATTATGTTGTAAATTGAGTTTGTGTCTTTGTATGTCCCTGTTTGTGAACAGAACTCCCACTTAGCTGACAAAGGGGCAGCAAGCGCTCCGAAAGCTCGTGGCTTTTGCTACCAAATAAACCTGTTGGACTTTAACCTGGTGTTGTGAGACTTCTTACCGTGTTTACCCCAGTCCGACGCCGGCATCTCCGCGTTATTCAACTCTCTCCAAAGGGAACGAGTCCTCCCTAATCACTCTCTATCCATAGCACTCATAATTTTAGGACACCTCAATTAAATCTCCCCTCATCATCCTCTGATCCAAAGAAAGCATATTCAATTTTTCCCCACAGGAAAAATTCTTAATTCCCAACCATGTGGAATTATAGAATGGTTTGAGCACAGAAGCAAGTCATTCAAACCATTAATGGCCATATCAGCTCTCTGCAAACTGTTCAGCTAATTCCACTCTGCCTTTCCCTATACACTTGCATTTTCTTTTCTCTTCAAAGACTTACCAATTCCCATTTAAGTGCCACAATGGAAACTGCTCCGTCATACTCTCAGATAATCGCTGCGTTTTGTTTTATGCTGCCGTTGACTCTTTCGACGTTCACTTCAAATTAGTGCCCCTGGTTCTCGATCTTTCCACCGCTGAGAATAGTTTCTTTCTTTCTGTCAAGCCACCTTATGATTTTCAATAACTCTGTCAAATCTCATTCTTTTCTAATGAGGACGACCAACTTCTTGAATCTCGCCATGTAACTGAACTCTCTCATCTCCTGGATTGTTCTCGTAATATTTTCCGCACTCTCTCTGAAGAATTCACTAACTTTTTAAAGTGCAATGCCCAGTTGTGGCCAAGTTGCTGTTTACAAGGGGTCATTATACTTCCTTGCCTTTGTATTCATCACTCCCATTTATCAAGCCCAAGGATCTCTTTTGCCTTTTTAATCATTTTCTCAACTTACCCCGCCACCTTCCCTGATCTGTGTTCATTTACTCCCAGAACCCTCTTCTTCTGTACGTACTTTAGAATTGTACCCTTTTTTATATTGCCTTCTGTTTCTTCTTTCCATCAAAATGTAAGACTTTACACTCCTCTGCATCATGAATATCTGCCACACGTCTACCCATTTCACCAGCCCATCTCGATCCTCTCGAAGTCAATTATCATGTTTCTCATAGTTCAGTACTTCGAGGTTCTGTGTAATCTCCAAATTTTGAAATTGCTCCATATACACCATGTCGAGGTCCTTGATCTATATCTGGAAAAGCAATGGTCTTATTGACCCCTGAGGATCCTCTGTGTACTTTTAGCAGGTCTGAAACACAGCCATTCACCGCTACAATAAAATATAATAATAAAAGCAGAATACTGTGAGAGCTGGGAAATTTCATAATAGTCATATCCGACCTGAATTGTAAACTGTTTCTCTCTCCACAGATGCTGTTTGACCTTTGAGGATTTTAGCACTTTGTTTTTAGAACTTTCGCCATTACTTGCTGTTTCCTGTCATTTGGCCAACTTTGTATCTATGCTGCCGCTGTCCCTTTTTGCTTATATTATAGACGTGCTGTGCACTTCAGCATGTCTATAATATAAAACTTAAAGCATCTTTTTCGTGTTCACGTGTGCATTACAACTGCATTACCCTCCCTGTTACCCCGTCAAAAAACTCAGATCAAGTTAGTTAAACGTGATTATCCCTTGTTGGCTTGCGTTAAATAATCCACGTTTGTCCCGTTTTTCCTGGATTATTCTTTCTAAAAGCTTCCCCAGCACCCAGGTTAACCTGCCAGCCCTGTAGTTGCTGGGTTTGTTTTTGTTGCACTAATTTGTGAACAAGGGTGTAACACTGGCAATTTTCCAGTCCTTGGGAACGACCCCTGTATCTCCTTCCAGTGATGAGTGGAAAATCTTAGTTTAAAAGCTGGAGTTTTGCTTCAGTTTGCAAAAATGTGGCAGCTGGTGTTTGTGTTTGGCAGATGCTTTCAAATCTGTGCAGTAATGTGTAAAGTGCTTACAATCAATTCCCAGCATTATTGGAGCTTCCTTGAACTGCCGCTTATTTTCCATGACAAGAATGTTTTAAATAGTAATGGAGAGTGACAGTAATTTTGTTTTGTGGCGTTTCTTCCACCCTACCCATCCCGCTGAACAAAGTTTTGGTCCGGATTGTAACTTGTTTATACAATGCTACGTTACTTTTAGCTTCAACGTGGGCAGTGTTGATTCAATGCCTTTGTGCCACTGCAGTGACAAACTGCAGAATAAATTGGACGTAAGCACATCTTTAACTGTTTTTACTGGTAGTAGGATCATCTGGCAGAGAGAGTCGAACACGCGTAACTCTCGTCGATGTGAAAGAGCAGCCAAAATGAAGCGAGCCCAAAATGTAACTTTAAAAAAATTGAAGCAATCTCTGGCCATTGTGTTGCCATTCACTGATATGCGCTGAGTGTACACCAGCTGTTTGGCTTTTATTAAGAATCTCATCGGAGGTCAAAAGCTCGTGTATATCATATTGTGCATGTGTGGAACAGTCAGTCTTCCTCTGAATTGAGAGTGGTGTAATTGTAGCTTACTGTTCATAGTATTTATTATTCATTCCAGATCTGTTACCTTTGAGACATTTAGTTTTATTTCTGTTCTGCTTCCTTCCCTCAACAGTCTAGGAGAAATCTTATCCTATAATTTGATTAGCGCGTTCCGTATTGCCTTCAATTCCATCCGAAACTGCAAGTCATTTGTCGTATATTACACTTTGCAGCCGTATGATATCAGTTTTAATCCTTAGATTCTCTATCTGCAGTACCTAAAAGTTTTGCTGTGAGAAAACCTGAGAAATATTATGGAATTATTTGACGCAATTAGGTCAATTACAAGACTGTTCAGTCGTTACGTAGCATTATGGTGAAAAACATCTCAAATCCTCTATCCCATTTCAGGGATTTGTTATAAATTTGGCATCGGTGTGGGGATTTTCCTTTAATGAGCTCAAAAAACAGGAAAGCACAGGAGAACATGTGAGCGACGGTACTGTTCACTGATACTAGCTCGTCACTTCATTATTGTAATTAGAGGAGAGTGACAGACAAATATTCCTCGATTAAATATCTAGCTACTGCAAATGTAAGACCAGTTATCAAATATGAATTCATAACAATACTAGTAATTAAAAATATATTGTTTTTACACTTGGCTACTTTAAAAAAAATCTATAGAACCGTAGAATCCCTGCAGTGCAAGAGGAGGCTATTTGGCCCATCAAGTTTGCACTGACCAGAATCCCACCCAGTCCCTATCCCCACGTATTTATCTAGCAAGTCCCCTGATACTAAGGGACAATTTAGCGTGGCCAATCAACCTAACCCGCACGTCTTTGGCATGTGGGAGGAAACCAAAGCACCCGGAGGAAACCCACGCGGACACAGAACGTGCAAACTCCGCACAGACAGTGACCTGAGGCTGGAATTGAACCCAGAGTCCCTAGCGCTGTGAGGCATCAGTACTAACCACCGTGCCACCCTCAGTGTACAGTACGTATTGGATTTGGAGCTGAGCTGTGCTTGTGCACTCTGCTGCTGAATTAACAACATAATATCACAATTTAACAGTACCTTCCTGCCTTCCATTTGACGTATAAAACTTGCATAGTGATTTCTTAACATTTCTCAGAAATGTTAAACAGAAAAATTGGGCATTGATCTAATTTTTAAGGCAAAATCGTCGAAAATATTAGTTTTCACAACCCATTCCAAAAGTTAAAATGCTGCTAAAACCGTGAACTGTCGCACAAAGTGCCATTGCATAGTGCCATTAATATTGGAGACTGATTGCTGCACTTGGGCATTTGCTGGCCTATGTGAGGGCGAATTGGTTCCCCCAAAGGCTGGGTAAGATTCTGAACATAGTGGAGGATGCATCTGGATGTTTGTGGAAAGGGGTTGAAGGAGGCAAAACCAAAATTTTGAAAGCAGTTTTTTTTTGATGCTGTTAAACAATGTAACATTATTCTTAGGAGAACGGAATAAGTTGTTGAGGATCCAAGATCTTTTCCCGTGGAATATTTTGGGTGGAACGCTAATGGACAATACATCTGATAAATTGAAGTCTAAATTAGTTGATCGGAATGGTGAAAGACTGAAACTCCACGTGCTGATTAAAGGAAAGCGTTTACATTCTGCCTGAAAGCAGGCAGAAATGTGACGACAAAGATCAGTTATTCCGTGGCATTGTGCGTAGCAAATCAGCTGACTGTTTTATGACTGGCGATCACATTGGTATAATGCTCCAATGTATTCTGCTATGAAAGTGCATTCAAGTCTGCCCTTGATCTTAAGACGATAAAGTATAATTACCACAGATGAACAGACAGAGTTTAAACTGGTGTAATGGTTTTTTGTGCGTCAGTCTACTTTTTGGCTTCATCCCCAAGTATTTTTTTGTTAATACTTTCAATATGTCAATACTGGTGTCTGAAATTACACTCCTGTGATGGATACATCCAAACATTTTTAAGACTTAATTTAATCCTTGTTTCCATAAAAAATTTTGTGGGCTTTGAGTGAGTCGACCCATCTATACCTTAATAAATAAGTTTACCGCAATATATTTCTGAATTGTATTAAATACTAGTGATCTCCACTTCCTAATATTGAAAGAAATACTTTTAAAGGACTGTTTGTAACTAGATTACTATTTGATATTTCAGGGAATTACTTTGCAAGTCATTTCTTCATGGGTGGCGAGAAGTTTGATACCCCACATCCTGAGGGATACCTGTTCGGTGAGAACATGGATTTGAATTTTTTGGGAAACCGCCCTGTTCAGGTATTGTATTTTTTTAAATTATCTATATTAAACTGATGCAACAAACTAACAGTGCCAAGCAACAACTTAGCAAATTTTCTCTGTGCTCACAAGAGGACATTGTTATTTGAAAGCACTTCTCTTTTCCTCTTCTCCCACGCCTCAAAGATTAAATCCCTTCTTCCTGGTTTCATTCTGAATACAGATAAATGCAGGCTCAGAGCCAAAAGCAAAAGCTTGCAATTGTGTAATGCCTTTATTATAGTAAAACATTGCATGGCACTCGGAGACGAATGGAAACAAACACTGAGCAATTGTAGGAGCAGGCAGGCACAATTGAAGAGAGAGGTGTTGAGAAGGCTTTTGAAGGAGAGAGATTGCGAGCGTGGTAGCGTTTGGTGAAATTAACTGGGATTGGATCAGGAAAACTGAAAGCTCCGTGCCTGAAGGTGGAACGTGATGAAAGCAGAGCCTGAGCAAATGAATAGTGGCACGTGTGGGGACGTGAATCTAGAGGAGCTCGCAGGGAAGAGGTTACAGAAGAACTTGTGGATAGCTAGAATGAATTTGAGATCGATGTGTTGGAGGAGAGCTGATGAACTGGACAGAATAATTTGAAGTTGCTGTCAAGAGAGGATATGGGATAGAGTTTTTGGAGAAGGTGCAATTTGTAAGAGAGGGACTTCGTTAAGCTAATCTGAAGAATCTAGATGACAAAGTCACGGATAAGTCTTTCAGTTGCATTAATGTGTGAGGTAGAAATTAAGATGGATTAAGATTGGAGCTGGTTTTGGTGGAGGTTTGAATTGGGATTGAGCATGACGCAAAGATGATTTGCTCTTGGGTTTAGCCTGAATCAGTTGCCAGGGACATGGAGGAAGTTGAGGAGTGGGGTATTTTTAATAGTGCGTACGTTGATTTCAAGCAAGTTTTTACAATCCAGCACGCTGTCAGAATGTTTCTGAAATTTGACCACATGTCTGCAAATGATGCTTCCAAGGGACAGCATTATACAAGAGAAAGTCAAGGTCCAGGAATGATGATCTGGGTGGAATGGAAAGCCTTATGAAAGATGTGCTGACAACATAGGAACAGTTAGAAGTGGAAATCGTCTGGATGAGGCACCACAGGAACTGTTAGGTTTTGGACACAATGTGCAGCAGCAAATGAACAGTGGCAGTGCCTGACAATTTTATGATTTTAGGTGAATGATTGCAAGTGGTATGAATAGTTCTTGAGATTATTTTGTAATAATTACTTAGTTTGAACCTTGCAACTTTTGGAACAATTGTGATATTTTGTACAGATGTGCAGCAACAAAACTGACTCCCTTCCTGTCCAGACAGAACCAGAAGTACTCCAGCTTCTCAGTCTGACATCTGTCAGGTTTGTTTGTCTCCTTTGTTCCCAGTGTCAGTGCATTTGTTGAAGTTTTTTTCAGATCATTTTACTATTTATTGTCAATTTGTGTACAGCTGTGCTTTAAATCCTTGATGGATACAGCATCACACGAATCCTGTGCCCAACAGCCTTAGCGGGCAGGTTACTGTGGAACTTGGCTCGCACCGTGCCACTGTTTCCACGAGCACGGGTCACTTTACCTCAAGTGACACGAGTCTTGTTTGATTTACCGCCAGGAGTGACAGCGTTGTTCTTTGCTTTGTTGACGTAAGCACGTCTCTTGCCCGGGTCAAATTCTGTTTCAACGTGGCAATAAACACTCTCAACCTTGAGGAGAGCAGCGTGCTCTCTTTGGTCTCGAAGGCCTCGTTTCTCGCCAGTAAACACAGCTTTGCACCGTGATCTTCCGGGCATCGCGAGAGCGCTCGAGGCAGCTGGATCGCCGCCTTAGCTTTGCAAATAGGTCTGCTGTTTTCAAAAGTCCGTCGTTACGAACGCTGGACTTTTTAGACCGTTATCTTTTAAACTGGGCCCTTTAATTTGAGGTAAAATAGTGTAGTTGGGAAGGGGGGTTATGACCTCCTATCTACCTTGAGCCAAACCCATGTGACCACATACCACATCTGCTCAGAGACACAAATCCACGTGACCAACTTGTGTGGAGGCAAACTCAAAATTTGCTGAAAGTTTTAACACCTTGACATAAAGGAGGAGGCAATTGATCTCGCTGTGCGCAAACTCAGACTCTGAGCCAGTCAGCCAGAGGCTCGGATAAGAAGGTCCATAACAGGTGCCGGTATACCAGGCAGAAGAAAAGCACAGAATGGTACGAGGACAGATTCCCTGTTTGAAGAACAGGGCTTGTGGCGTGATGAAGACTTAAGGAGTTGCCAAGACTGCCATGCTCCTGGAAGTCCAATGAATTATGCTCAGAAGATTGAGTGAAGGAGACTTTATTTAAAAAGACAGTGGGAGATTTATCCTGGTAGGAACAGGGAGAAGAGACCCTGTTAAAACTGAGTCTTTAAACAGAAGATGTTTTACTGAGTGCAGTGTAATTTATAAACATGGCATAGGGTTTTGGGTTAGACTGACAAGCTAATCGGAAATATCTTTTCTGCAGTTTTGCTGTATTCGTCGCCTGGTAAGTAACTTTTAGTCAGTGTTGATTTTTGTTTGTTGCAGTACAAGTTAGAAAATGTGGAATCTTGCCATGTGATCCTTTGGTTTGGTCACTGGGAAATTTGTATTTTTAAAAAAATTATTGGTCTCTATGGGGATCTTAACACTTCACAATTTGAGTACTCATTGCCTGTGAGTTCAGTAGTTTTGCATCTCTACTGCCAACGATAACAGAAAATGTTGGCACGCTCGTGTAAATGACTGACATAATGAATGAGCTTTCCATTCTTATTCCCAGACAACAGCAGAATGGGAGCTGTATCTGAAGGATGTTTATTTTTCGGCTTTGCTCTTAGAGAAGTTTACAGTCTGAATCATCGTGGAAACGTATCAGAAAATTTGCATTCCTTTAAAAAGAGAGACGATATCAGCAGTTACTGTGCACTTGTTTTCTGGCAACATTCCTTTTTGTATAGAATATTTTGCAACCTGTTCATTCATCTTAATGAATTTAAACAGTTGAAGTCCAGAGAGAATGATTTATGCTTTTTCTGCTGTTGGAAATTGAGGTAATGAATAAAATTCAGATGATTTGGCGCTTGTCAGTACTGTTGTGAGTGAAGTAACGTTGAAATAGACATGAATTTATGAAGTTCTGTGGAGACTGAAGTTCTGTTCGGTTAAAAAAAACATAATTTATCTTCTGTTCTTCATCTGCTGATTCATGCTGGTGTATTCTTGTGACTAGCCACGCTCTGCTACTTCACTTAATGTGAACCCAGTTAGTGAGTGTTGGCAAGCTATTCAACTGGAGAGACATCATTATACCTGGTCACCTGATATCCATACTCATACATTTGGATAGCAACCAGGAGTTGAATCCTAACGACTTTCTCTCGCCCTCTTAGTCCAGGTTGTTAAAGCGCATTTTGTAGTTTTACCGCTAAATCAACACAAACCACTGGTTGCGTTTGGACTGACTATTTTGTGTGGCGGAGTTCTGAATTGAAGTCTTTACCAAATGAGACTGGAACATCTGGAGTCAGTGCTGTCTTGCACATTTCCTATCCTTTGTGTGAAGTTTAGATACCCAGAGGGCGACCCAGGAGTTTTGGTATTTCCCATGGCTTAATTGGTTAGCCTCTCATCTCTGGGTTCAAGTTCCAGTCCAGAAATTTGAACACAAAATCTAGGCTGATACTGCTGTATAAAGGGAGTTTTGAAGGGTTGGTGATGTCATTATCCTCCCAGGAGATGTTAATCTAAGCCCCACCCGCCCCTTCAGTTGTTTACGCAAGACACGCAGCATTATTTTGGAGGAGTCAAAGGGAATTCTTAGCAAAATTTAGCCATGAATCGACTTCAGTGAAACAGATGAACTGTTCATTACGTATCTGTTTGTGACACCTTGATGTGCTCTGTGTGAATACTTTTTTTTAAACAGTGGTTCCAGTTTTTAAGTATTTCATTGATTGTAAAGAATTTACGCACTTTGATTTTACAAAATTATACATACAGCATTTTGGACTTTGTCAAATTGGTGAAATATAGTAAAAATGCTAACCATTTTCAGCTTTGAAGTATTTTTAGTTTGGAGCCAATTGCACGATTGTCAATTTCTTACGCTGGGGATAATTACGTGTGCTTTTTGTGCCGAGGCGCAAACTGAGTGTGATTGTCCCAGCCACAATGGGAAGGCTGCTGACAGGCAGCGAAACAGTGATGATAAATGAGCCTGTTGCACTCTGTGGCACCAAACACATTCACGTTTCACCATTCCCAGTAAGAAATTACAGAATAATTTTATTTATTTCCTTACTGCCCTTCTCTGAATCTTATCATATATTTCATGCAAAATGTTTGACTGAATCATTTTGATTGAAGAGTGCCACACCTGTAGACATGACAAAAAAAAAACTGAAGGCACTAGACACTGCCAACGCAATGGGCCCTGACAACAGCTTAGCAGTAGAACATAATTTGATAGGGTGGTAAAGAAGGCTTTTCGCTTAGTTGCCTTTCTTGGTTGGGGCATTGAGTACAACGGTCAGGATATCATGTTGCAACTTATAAAACTTTGGTTCGGCCACAGTTAGAGTGTTGGGTTTTCTTCAGGTTCTCCTTCACATTACAGGAAGGATGTGTAGGATGCAGAAGAGGTTTACCAGGATGCTGCCTCAATTAGAGGCGATGAGCTATATATGGAGAGGCTGGACAAACTAGGATTGCTTTCTCTGGAGTGGCGGAAGCTGAGGGGGAACGTGATAGAAGTTTAGAAAGTTACGAGAGGCACAGATAGTGTTGACAGTCAGAACCCTTTTCCCGGCATCGAAATGCCTAATCTGAGGGGACGTGCACTTAAGATGAGAGGGGAAGAGCTCAAATGAGATGTGAGGGGCAAGTTTTTTTTTACAGAGTGGTAGGTGTCTGGAATACGCTGTTGAGGGTGGTGATGGAGGCACATACGATCGGGGCGTTTAAGGGCTCTTAGATAATCACCTGAATAGAGAGATATGGACCAAGGGCAGATAAAAGGGGTTAGTTTAATTTGGTGTAATGTTCGGCACAACATGTGGGCTGGACTATTTCTGTGCTGTACTGTTCTATGTTCTATGACTTGTGCTGCAGAACAAGCTGCGCCCAGCCACAACGTTGGTAACTACCCGGCACCAATACAATGAATTCTCCCATTCGTGTACTTTTGATCTTCAGCAAAGTGACGGGAGCTGCTGTCAACAGAGCAATCACGTGACCTTGCACTGCAACCACCTGTTCAGTTTTGGTTCCGACAGGGCCTATTGACTCCATGTCACTGTTCCTCCGCAGTCACTGGATCAAAATCTTAGAACTATCTTTGTAACAACACTCTGGTTACACATTCATCAAATAAACTACAGTGGTTTGAGAAGTGACTCACCAGTGCCTTTTCCAGGGCAGTTAGGGCTGCGCAGCAAATGCTGGCCCTGTAAGTGATATCCTCATTCACGAAAGTATATAACGATCAATAGGTTTGACCAAATTCCTCGCTTTGAGTGTTTGAAGGTTTGTTTTTCAATTAGCAGTTCTCTGTTGTCCCGTGCTTGCTTTTCAGAGTTCAATTTTATAAAATCATACAATCGTATAGCACTGAAGGAGATTATTGTCTGTGCGAGCTCTTTCAAAGAGCTATTCAAATTTTCCCACTCCTACTTCTTCACCTGAGTAATTCAGAATTTTCTGTTACAAAGATATTCTCATAGAATCGAAGTCCTTCGCCCATGGTACCGTTCTAGTCGTCTTTGTAGAAAGCAAATTATACGGTAGCCTTTATGACAAAGGGATGAGGGTTTAAGCATCAAGTCTTGGTGCAGTTGCACTAATTGGATCATATTCAAACACTGCAAAATGTTCCTTTTGTTATCATTTTTACATTTCCAGGTTTCACGTCCAGTGCAGACTTTGCAGTTATGCAGTGCATTCCCAAAGTCATTAACTATATAATGTACAGAACAGTCAGTGGTCTTTATGCTGACCCCTTGGCGACAATACTTGACGCTTCCTTCTGGTCTAAAAACGCAATTTTTTAAAAAAGTTGTCTTGATTTTTACGTTTGGTATTAAACAGCTGGGTTTGTATATTGATGTGACTTTTTTTTAAATCTTAGTTTCCGTACGTGACGCCAGCTGCTCACGAACCTGTGAAAACCTTACGCAGTTTGGTTAATATTCGAAAAGACTCTCTTCGCTTGGTCAGGTAAAAAAACAACTAGTGCTACATTTTTGCAATACTCATTCGTTCATTTGTACACGTCCAGTTTTATTCTGTGTTGATTGTTTTGTGTTGTAAAACAAATAATTACATTTCTCCCAGATTATTTAGCAAGTTCCCAGAAAGCCTTAATCTTTGATTTATTTTCAAATTATACATTTCTCCCCACCCACATGTCCTCCATGCACAATTATTGTTAACTGCAACGTCCTAGTTTTAAATAAGGTTTTTGCCTGTATAACTGGACAGCACAGTTGGCTTAATAGAACATAAGAAATAGGAGCAGGAGTAGGCCATCTAGCCCTTCGAGCCTGCCCCGCCATTCAGTAAGATCATGGCTGATCTGTCATGGCTCAGTTCCACTTTCCCGCCCTCTCCCCATAACCCTTAATCCCCTCTCTTATCAAGAACCCATCAACCCGCTTCTTAAAAATATTTAGCGAGGCAGCCTCCACCACTTCAACGGGCAGAGAATTCCAGAGATTCACCACCCTTTGAGTGAAGAAGTTCCTCCTCAACTCCGTTCTAAACCGCCTCCCCTTTATCTTGAGGCTGTGCCCCCTAGTCCTACTGTCTTTTTTGAGCGGGAAGAGTCTCTCCACCTCTATCCTATCCATCCCATTCATCATCTTATAAGTCTCAATGAGATCTCCCCTCATTCTTCTAAACGCTAATGAGTTCTCTCCCACATAAATTAGTACTTCAGGAGTCTACACTCCTAGAACTTTTAGTAATCCTTCAAATTCCATTATATCAGTTTTCTAATTCATTTTAATGAGAGTTAAGGTATATATTTCCTCTATCTTCCTGCTAAGCTATTATTACAGCATCTGGGAGATGCATTTTTCCGTGAGCTGCTAGCCCTAAGCAAAAGGAAAAACCTCCTTTCTTTTAATCGTTGCTTTGTTTTCTTCCTCCGTTTCTTTTGACTTAATTCTGATTGTGCTTTCAAAGTTGCTTGATAATTAAAACGAAACAATTGTTTCTGTTATTGTAATGCTTCCTTTTGAATTACAATTCAAATTATGTAAGGCAGCTGTATCAAGACCTGTAAGAATCGCAATTATCATTGCTGAAGAAAAGAGACGTGGAAGGGCTGTTGCCACGGAGACTGCACCGTGGTGACTGATGGTTATTATTTGAAATTTAAACCAGGCAACTTGACCCTGATTGATGAAGGCATTGCCCTGAGGAGTGAGCCAGGTCATGACTGTCATATGTTTTGTTTTGCTGAAACAGATGCAATGTGTGTACCTGTTCTTTCTGTTTGCTGAGAACATGGTCCTGTATTAATGTATATAGCCGATAGTACATCAAATGCGCTGCACCGAGCTTGACTGAATCTTCAATTGGTTGTCAGCATAACTCTTAGCGTACTGAGGATTATTCTGCAGATGTCAAATAACGGAATCACACCTAATTTTGGGTACTGTTATTTCAGCTTTGCACGCACAGGCTACTTGGGTAGGGTCTGTAGCTTGCCCGCTATGAACAGTAAAAGTATAAATTTAATACAATATTTGTATCTCTCCTATACTAGATAAACATACTTGTCAATAAATTAATCCATGTTCTTATACTCTTATTCTTACATGTGTGACCATCACTGATTTGAATTGTTTGAGCTCTCAGCTCGGAGAAAAGATACTCACCAGCCAATCGCTCTCATGTTTCTAGCTGATGTCGTTGAGTTAATTTCAACTGTGTATATGCTGTTGTACGCAAGCTTTCAATGAGAGGAAATACATGATTGCATGGTCATGGAAGCTGAACCTAGTTTAGAGGTGGAAATAGATCTATCTGTTAGACAACCTTAACCTTTCCTGTGAGAATAAGATGGCACAGTCTGAAGGCATAGTTTTCTTGTGGTGTATTACAGATCACTGAGTCTTAAGTTGTTGTCGCAAACATGCACTGTCGCAAACATGCACTTTCACAAACATGTTGTAATCTGGTGCTATGGAGAGCAACGATAAAGGCTCTGACTTAATTTCCGTCACACGGCTGACCGGGAATCTCTCCCACTCTTACTGGCTGTCATTGGTGTGGGGTCGAAGCATTTGCAGGTTCGTGATAAACTGGCCACGTTGCTTCCTTGATCGTTAAGTTTCGGAACGGGAGTTGAAGCCGCTCAAAGGCAAGAACAATACCGACTGCACCCCACAAGACTTAAATCATTAGTAACCAATGATTTGAGTATTCGTCATTGTGTCAAATTGGGGAAAATTGAATAAGCTAAAGAAAGTTGTTTCAGATATCGTGAAATGAGGCTTAATACCGTCTCCAGACTAATAGTTTTGATTATAGACTCGTACTATGATTCTGTTGGCCTTCTTTGGAGGAGTGTTCAGTACAGAGAGTTGACGAGAAGGCTTCAGTTTTCATTGTCAAGAGTAAATTGTATTAGAGACTAGATTACAAGCCACAATTCTTTAGAGCTTGGCTGTCCGGTAATAGAATTTTCAATTGGGTATTGCCTTAATTGGAAAAATGCAGGCATTTAAGAAATAAAAATTAAGATGATGGAAATATCAACTGGTCAGGCAGCATCTGTGGAAAGAGAAATGGAGTTTAAGTTTTGAGTCGAACAAGGCTTCTTCAGAACAGCGTTAAGCCAAAACCTTAGATGTCACGAAGGAGCTAAGAGTGCAGTCGTAGAATTGCTAAATGGGTGTTATAAAATGTTTTAAATAAATAAAACACGTAGCATAATTTTAGTAGCATGGTTATCATTGTTAATTTAACCCTTTTTGTATATTTAGTAGCCTACGACTGATTTGATTTATGCAGGTTCCCCAATGTGTACGTTAATAGCTTCATCATTAACCTTCGTAACTCAATCAGAAGGTTACCTGTCCAAAGATGAATAAAAGTTTATGTAATGATTCATTCAATATAAATGTTAACCGCATACATTGTGATTGAAGTTTGTCATTTATTTTCTGATCCAAAGTACATTTTCTGTTCATGTTTAATTGAACAGCACAAGTAAGGTGGCATAAAGAAATGCAAATTTTATCTTCTCCTCGGGATCTCCCAAAGTAGTTTGCAGTTGTTTTTGGAATCCGCTCTGTTGTTTTGTAGACGTTTGTAATTTTTGTACAAAACGAGGTCCTACAAATCAGCAAACGAGATAAACAACCAGACAATCTCTTCTGTTGATGTTGGTTGAGAGAGGAATGTTGAACAACAAAGAAGTTGTCTTTTTTTTTTCAAATGATACCATTTGATCCCACTTGGCTCATAACCAGATTTCTAGGGCCGTGGTTTACTGATGAGTAGCTTCTGGGGTTTTTTTTTATCAATGCATTGTAAATGTCTAAAGTATTGTAAAAAGTACACGCTTCCATTTACTCTAACTGTCAGTTCTTGACTTTAGATATTGATAAAGGACAGACAGACATAGACTTTTAGATTCAACCACAAACATTATTATTAATAAGTCCAAGAGCTTTAAACTACTGTAATGATGCTGCACAGCACTTGAAACAATGTTTTGTTTCAATAAAATTCCACGCAAAACCACACATTTCTGCTTAACTCTCAACTTAAAACCCGTCAGGATTTAGTTGCTACCTTTCAAACTATCTTTAAACCTCCATCCCGATACCCCTTGGATCTGGCTGACGCTCTCAAAGTTGGACCTTCTGGTTGGAGCTTTAACCGGGTGACTATTTCTGACCCTCCTTTTATGACTGCATTCCAAGACTCAACTATCTTGCCCTTTTTTAATTACAAAACTTTATCAAAAATATCAAGTCAGATTCTGGAGACACCCTGTTTGGATGGTCAGTGCCTCGCACATTTATAATCTCTTTAGCCTGATTCCTGCCTTGGTCCAGGCAACCCGTTCATCTTGATGTACTTTCCACATCCAGAACATTAAGGTGTGATGTCTCTGGCCCCCAGGGTTAATATGTAATTGATAAAGTCCATTTCTCCGTAGCTGTTGTCGATGTTTATTTGTATAATGGCTGTTGTCTGAGGTTTCATATTTAATAAAAGTCCAGCTGGGTGTTGAAGGGGAAAATATTGGGTGGGGGAGCAGGAGACGTGGGGTGAGGGTGGGGACAGGGATTCTCATCTTACAGTATGAATGGGAGTTTGTGCGATGTTTATTTTTCATCCTCGACAAGAATTTCTCATTCAGTATGTGGATGGCCTGACTAGAGAGGGGGCAAAACTTGACCTTCTCTTGGGAAATAAGGAAGGGCAGGTGATTTATATTACTAGGGAGGGATCATTTTGGTGCCAGTGACCGTAATTCTATTAGTTTTAAAATAGCTATGGAGAATGATAGGTCTGACCTAAAACTTAAAATTCGAAATTGCGGCAAGGCCAATTTTGATGGTATCAGGCAGGAACTTTCAAAAATTAATTGGGGGAATCTGTGGGAAGGCCAAGAGGCGTCTGGTAAGTGGGAGGCTTTCAAAAGTGTGTTAACTAGGGTTCAGGTCAAGTGCATTCCTCTTCGAGTGAAGGGCAAGGCTGGCAGAAGTAGGGAACCCTTGATGACTCGGGATATTGAGGCCTTGGTTAAGAAGAAGAAGGAGGCACATGACATGCACAGGCAGCTGGGATCAAGTGAATCTCTTGAAAGGTATAGGGGGTGTAAGAGTAGAGTTGAGAGAGAAATCAGAAGGGCAAAAAGGGGACATGAGATTGTTTTGGCAGGTAAGGCAAAGGAGAATCCCAAGAGTTTTTACAAATACGTAAGGGGCAAAAGAATAACAAGGGAGAGAGTATGGCTTTTTAAGGATCAACAATGTCATCTATGTGCAGATCCACAAGAGAGGGGTGAGATCCTAAATGAATATTTCTCAAGAGTATTTACTATTGCAAAAAGCACTGATGTTAAGGAACTTGGGGAAATAAATAGTGATGTCTTGAGGAGGGTACATATTACAGAAAATTAAGTGACTCACACTTAAGTGACTTGATCAGGCGACCTTCTGTTTGCTTTTGGGTAACGTAGATGGTTTGAATTGTGAACATTTATTTCATGTGCGTACAGCAAATAAATAGCAGTTAAATTTTACTTCTGCAAGCTCATGAAACCTGCAGTTCAAATAAAATGAATGCTCGTGCTCTCTTTTTGCAGATGGTTGAGGGTCGATGGGGGCAATATTTTAGGAGCAAACTTCAAGTTTTTAAATTTTTCCCTCCCAAAAAAGTGCCTGTTTAAGGTTTCATCGGCACAGGACACTTCAATCGTGTCACTTAACCCGTATCTAATTGCAGTGAGCCGAGGTTGCTGATATCTGATGGTGTGCGCGTGTGTGTTTATTCTCTTGCAGATATAAGGATGAAGCTGACAGTCCGAATGAAGAGAATGCAAAGCCCAAAGTGCTGTACAGTGTGGAGTTCACCTTTGATGCTGATGCACGCGTTGCTATAACAATCTACTGCCAGGCAACAGAGGAATTTCAGAGTGGCATGGCAGTGTAAGTTAATAACTTGCTCATATTCAATTATCAGTCAAACATATACAGTTGTTCTGTACTAAAAAATTTAAATATGAGAAGCTGTTTCAGGGTGCTTAGGATTTGAGTTAACGATATTCAATTTTTCACAGTTTACGTTAAATCGAGTTGGCACGATTCTGTGCTTTGCATTTATATATTACTTTGACATAGAAAAGTACCCCGAGGCAGTTCAGAGATGTAATTGGATAAAGAAATAGTTGCAGAAATCAGTATTAAAAAGGGCGACTAGAAACTTGGTCGGAGAGCTGTGATTTAAGAGGTATCTTCTTCATGATGAAAAGAGAAGAGGAAGGCAAAGGAATTAAGGTAAGAATTGTAAAGCTTTGGACTCGACCAGTGATTATTCACTGCAAAAATAGTGAGAGACAATATAAAAAGTGTTTTGAGTTTCATCGTGATTAATTTCATCAAATCGGTACCTTGGTCCGTAAGACGCAATTAATTATAAAACATAAACGTGTCGGTATCGACACAATACACCAAGTGTAATTTAACCAAGGATTGATGTACGCTGAATGTTACTTATACGCTGCATCTTTGGCTTCTGTTGATCCTAGGAATTCATTTTATCAAGTTTGGATGACAATTGATAATCTTTACATTCAACTCCTATCATTTGTGAGGCACCCCCACCCCCGGTCCAGCGCACACCGCACGCGCGCACACTTCTTGTTCACTTCTGTGAATGTAGTTGGAGGCGTAATCATGGTTTATGGTCCCAAAACTTCACTCATTTGCAATTTAAGATGTTGAATTCTTGATTATCCCGCATTGTTCTCACTGAGAGAGTGCAAATGCATCAAATCTGCTCATGCGCAAGTTCACTATTCATGATCTCACAGTTGGTGGGAATGGAACCCCTGCGAATGGATTTACTGTATTTACGTTAACTGAGTTACAAGTGTGAAATTCTATTCATGGTTCGTGAAGGCCCTTCTGACTGCACTCGTTTTCTGAGTCAGACAAGCACTTGATTTTTAAAGTTTCTTCAAATTAAAGTTGTTTACTAAGAAGCTGGGAAGTGTACACCAATTTACCCATTACAATTAATGGTTTGATACTTTTTTAAGCCATTTTCAGTGATAGTAAATCAGTTACTTGGAGGTGGAGGATTGGGCACTTGTTAAAAGTGTTCATTTTTGGCAGTTTAAAACACGCACTATCAGCTATATTAATGAAACAACATCAGGTTCGCAGTCTCCGATAAACCAAGGAGTGCTTTTAACCAAAAAGAAATTCTAAGTTGCAACCCAATCCTGATCCTTCCACTCACTGTTTCCCTCCCCAACTCGGCATCCCATAGGAATACAGGATTTGGGAGCAGGAATGAGCTATTTGGCCATTCAGTCAGATCATGGCTGATATAGTTTGGGTCTCAATGGCACTTTGCCATATGCACGCACGCACACACACTCCCGTAACCCTTGACTCCCTTGTCAATCAAAAACCTGTCTACTGCCTTGAATAAACTCAATGACCCAGTCTCCACTGCTTTCTCGGGAAGAGAATTTAATGACCCTTCGAGAGGAAAAGACTCTCCTCTCTGTCTTAAATGTTACACCTCTTATTCTTAAAGTGTATCCCCTGGTTCAAGTGAAATCATCCTCCTGGTATCTACCATATCAAATCCTCTCAGAATCTTACGTTTAAATAAAATGACCTCTCATTCCTCTAAACCACAATGGGTATAGGCCCAGTCTTCATGAGGAACGAGTTGAATTAACCTCTTTTTTTTAAATAATGAGACCATAGTAGTCCAGATGTGGTCTCATTAAGACTCTAAACAGCTGCAGTTGTATTCCATTCCCTTTCCCATAAAGGCCAACATTCCATTTGCCTTCCAAATCATTTGCTGTACTAGCACACTAACTTTTTCTAATTCTGTACAAGGGCGTCCAAATCCCACTGTAATACCAAGTTCTGTAGCCTCTCCGTCTAAATAACATACTGCTTTTCGATTCTTCCTGCCAAAGTGGACAAGTTCACTTCCTCCAACTTCCTGACTGTGCGCTGCTGCTTGTCTCTTTCCTCCCACTCTGCAACCCTCCTTCTTCTGAATCCTTGCTCTGAATGATGGTTCATGTGGTGTGGTGAGAGGGAGGAAGGGGCTGGCAGAGTTAAGGTAAGGGCAATGGGACAGATGGAAAGAGAGCCACAAGCAGGAGGATGTGAAATCCGGAGGGTCACAAGCAGCCTGAGGCCACGTAATGAATGCCAATGGGCTGGGCAAATGGAGGGAGCTGAGGGTTTGGGACTGTAAGCTGGTAGGTTTGGAGAACGTTACAAGGACATTGGTGGGTGTAGTTATAATGGGATTTAAACAGGAAGATGAGAATCTTTAGCTCCTGATCCACTATCACCTGACCTTATGTACAAAAAATACTGAAAACTTGCGTTGCATTCTTGACATCATAAAATGTCTTAAGGAGTTTCACAGGGGCGTCATCAAACAAACTTTCACACCAAGCTGCAGAAGGGCTGAATATGCTGGAAAATCTCTGTAGGTCTGACAGCATCTGTGGAGAGAGATTAGAGCCAACGTTTTGAATCTGGATGACCCTTCATCAGAGCAGCGTGAAACGTTGGCTGTTCTTTCTCTCAAACACTGTCAGACCTGCTGAGATTTTCCAGCCTTGCCTGCTTTTGTTTTAGATTCCAGCATGCCCAGAAATTTAGAGAAGGGGATATGAGGGAGTGAAGAGGTGCTGTGTCTGAGGCGGGAGGTGGGGGGAGAGGGAGTGAAGAACAAAGAACAACACAGCACGGGAAACAGGCCCTTGGGCCCAACGAGCCCGTGCCGCCACCTTAACAATGCATTATTCCGACACTTCACTTGACCCGTGTCTATGCTTACGGTAAACCAGATTCAGGGGAGAATAACTTAGGGACAATTTGTTACACCAATCAACCTAAGAGCACATCTTTGGGGTATGGGAGGAAACCGGAGCGCCCGGAGGAAACCCACGCAACCACAGGGAGAATGCGCAAACTCCCACAGACACCGGCCCAAATCCATGTATCTGCATAACTAGCAGCGATAGTCACTGAGCTGTTGTGGTGCCCATCTGCTGGTCCAGTTTTAAGCATACACAAATGACGCCAAGTCCTAGGCCACTCTCGAAACATCCAAGAGCAGCCCACACACGAACCACCGTGTGCATGCCCCTCGTCAGACAACAAGGACCGACGCACCTGCGGAGTAAAAGAGACAAAACATGGGGGTGCAAAGTCAGAGGCAGAGCATGGATGGGGCACCTCGGAGGGAAGGGAAGTGTGGGCATTGCGATCGGAAGGGAGGGGTGGGGGGGTGCGGTACGTCGATGGGTGGGGAGGTACATTGGGGGAAGGGCAAGGGGGTGCATTGGTGGGAGGGGTAAGGGGGCGTATCGGGGAGGGAAAGGTGAGGGGAGGGGTGAGGGGGCGCATGGGTGGGAGAGGAGGGGCAAGGTGGTGTAAGGTGGGACGGGAGGAGCGAGAGGGCGCACGGGTGGGAGGGGAGGTGCTCAGGGGCAGGGGTGAAGGAAAGTGGGGGAGGGGTGACAGGGGCCCGTTGGGGGTGGTGGTACATGGGTGCCTGTAGGGGAGAGGTGAGGGAGTGCGTCGGTGGGAGGGGTCGGGGCACGATGGGCGAGGGGGCGAGTCGGTGGGAGGGGAGCGTGTTGGAAGGAGCGCGTCGGTGGGAGGGAACTACGTTGGAAGGAGTGAGGGCCGGAGGCTCGGTCGGGGGTCACATCGCAAGACGGGAGGGGGTGGGAGCCGCGCCACATCGGAATTAGGGAGGGAGGGAAAGGTTGGGGGGTTCTTTGTCCAAGAGAGTGAAGAGGGGACTGCATGCGAGCGAGTGACTTTGCAAAGAGGTGAGATGTTATTACCCTAGAGCCAAGATTTAGACAAAACTGGGGTTTAAGTACTGTTAGAATCGTTGAACCTGTACAGTTCAGAAGGAGGCCATTCAACCCATTTGGACTCTACCAATTACACCCACCCCTTTACCCTGCCTATCCCCCTTGCGCTCGGGTCAATTTATCATGGCCAATCAACCTAATCTGCACATCTTTGGAGTGTAGGAGGAAACCAGAGCACCTGGAGGAAACCGGAGCAGACGCAGGGAGAAAGTGCAAGCTTCGCACAGACAGTGACTCGTGACTGCAGTTGAACCTGGATTTGATTATTGTCTCCAATACTAGGACTGAGTGAATGGACATTTCCAGGAAATGTGAAGATTGATGATCTCTGATATGCCATCCTGTGAATTTTCATTTCAGTATTCTGAATTTCCTCTGTCCGTTTGCATGCCCATTTCACATCCGAGACCATTATTTTTATCTCAACCCAACTGTACCCCCCAATCTCCTACCATTATTCAGTTTTACGACTATCCGTTTGTCATCTTGTCCCTTTGAGAATAAATATTGACTGCGATACAAGGGAAGCTTGCTGCATCCAAAACTCCAGCTGAACACCACTGAGCCAAACTTGCTCATTCTTTTATTCATATCTTGGACATAGACATCACTGGCTGGCCAGCATTTATTGCCCATCCATGATTGTCCATGGAGAACATTGCTGTGGCTCTGGAGTCACATATAGGCCAGACCAGGTAAGTAGATTTCCTTCCCTAAAAGACATTATTGAACCAGATGGGCTTTTATGATGATCGACAATGGTTTTGGGGTCATCCGTACATTATTAATTCCAGATTTTCTTATTGAATTCCAATTCCACCATCTGCTGTGGTGGGATTGAACCCGGGTCCTCAGAATGTTTGCTGAGTTTCTGGATTAATAGTCTAGTGATAATACCACTTGGAATCACCTCCCCTAAAACTGTAGACGCTTAGTGCAGAAATACTAGCTTGGAGTCTTGATGAATACAGATAATGACAGATGAGAATTTTTCTTCTCTGTCAACGTGTCCTCTTCTTAAGCGGTTCCAATCTGTAATTATCTTGTAATTGTGCCTTTGTCTTTCTGCTGTGAATGTGAACCTATCTCTCCACTCACCTGATGAAGGAGCAGCTCTCCAAAAGCTCATGGTTCCAAATAAATCTGATGGATTTTAACCTGGTGGTGTGAGACTTCCTACGAGTATTTAAGTAGACAGTGTTTGTTGATGACTCGCACCCAAGTCACAACTGCTAAATTCAGCTTTCCACTATAGTAAGTTAACGTTTAGTATGGCGACCATTTTCAATTGTTTGGTCGTTAACTGTTGATGATGGTTCCTTGGTAACTTAGTATTCAAACTAGCTTAGTTTGTTTTTCAGTCTCAAGTTTGAAATCGCTTCTCAATGTCAACCTCAATTACTGCTTGAGAAATACTTAGCGGAGCAATCTCATTAACACAAAATTGCTAATTTAACACTCAATTATGGAGCATTCTGTTTCCCGATCACTGTGCTTCACACACTTTGGTTGCTTACGTTCACCAGTAACGCTAAGTTATTCAAAACTCAGGCTGAGGGAATTGTTTACAATGTATTGAAGTTAATTTGGTGTGTCTAAGATTTAATCTCATTCTGTACTTGTTTTTATGAATTCAGTTGGAAGTTTACTGAGAGAGGCAAGGGAAGACATTGCTGGGGCCTTGAGAGAAATGTTTGTATCCTCGCTGACTGCAGGGGAGGTCCCAGAGGATTGGAGAATAGCCAATATTATTCCTTTGTTTCAGAAAGGTAGCACGCATAATCCAGGTAATTACAGGCCTGTGAGCCTTAGATCAGTGTTAGGGAAATTATTGGAGAGGATTTTTTGAGACAGGATTTATTCCCACTTGGAAATAAGTGGACATATTTGTGAGAGGCAACTCGGTTTTGTGAAGGGGAGGTCGTGCCTGACTAAACATGATCGAGTTTTTCGAGAAAGTGACAAAAATGTTTGATGAGGTTAGCGCAGTGGATGTTGTCTACATGGACTTCAGTAAGGCCATTGACAAGGTCCCTCATGGCAGACGGGTGCAGAAGATGAACTCACATGAGATCAGAGGTGAGCTGGCGACGTGGATACAAAACTGGCTCGATCAAAGAAGTGATGATGTGGAGATGCTGGCGTTGGACTGGGGTAAACATAATAAAAAGTTTCAGGTTAAACACCAGGTTAAAGTCCAACAGGTTTATTTGGTAGCAAAAGCCACTAGCTTTCGGAGCACTGCCCCTTTGTCAGGTAAGTGGGAGTTCTGTTCACAAACAGGCCATATAAAGACACAAACTCAATTTGCAAAATAATGGTTGGAATGTGAGTCTTTACAGGTAATCAAGTCTTAAAGGTACAGTGAATGGTCAAAGAAGACAGAGGGTAGCAGTGGAACGGTGCGTTTCTAAATGGAGGGCTGGGACAATTGGCGTTCCTCAGGGATCCGTGCTGGGACCTTTGCTGTTTGTATTATATATAAAAATGATTTAGAGGAAAATGTGACTGGTTTGATTAGTAAGTCTGTGGACGACGCAAAGGTTGGTGGATTTGCAGATAGCGATGAGGACCGTCACAGGATACGGCAGGATACAGATCGGTTGGAGACTTGGCCGGAGAGATGGCAAAAGGAGTTTAATCCTGACGAAAGTGATGTAATGCATTTTGGAAGATCTAATACGTATAGGAGATGTGCAGTAAATGGCAGAATCCTAAAGAATATTGATTGGCAAAGGGATCTGGGTGTACAGATATACGGGTCGCTGAAAGTGGCAACGCGGATGGAGAAGGTAGTCAAGAAGGCATACAGCGTGCTTGCCTTCGTTGGCTGGGGCATTGAGTTTAAAAATTGACAAGTCATGTTGTAGCTGTAAAGAACCTTAGGTAGGCTGCACTTGGAATATAGAGTTCAACTCTGGTTGCCACGCTACCAGAAGGATGTGGAGGCATTGGAAAGGGTACAAAAAAGATTTACTGGTATGTTGCCTGGTATGGGCATTATCTGTGAGGAGAGGTTGGATAAAATTGGTTTTTTCTCATTGGAACGATAGAGATTGAGGGGCAACCTGATAGAAGTCGACAAGGTTATGAGAGGCATGGACAGAGCGGATAGTCAGAAGCCTTTTCCCAGCCTGGAAGAGGGCATAGGTTTAAGGTGCGAGGGTCAAGGTTTGAAGGAGATGTACGAGGCAGATTTCTTTACTTCGAGGGTGTTAGGTGTCTGGAACTCGCTGCTGGGGGAGGTAGTGGAAGTGGATACAGTAGTGACTTTTAAGGGGCGTCTTGACAAATACGTGAATAGGTTGGGAATAGAACGATATGGTCCCTGGAAGAGTAGGGGGTTTTAGTTAAGTCAGGCAGCATGGTGGGTGCAGGCTTGGGCCTGTTCCTGTGCTGTAATTTTATTTGTTCTTCTTTCCATTGCAATTGGATTGCAAGGTGCATCTTGAAGTAAACCAGTAATCTGAATTAGAATCGAGCTCCCATGTTCGATTTGTTACTGTCACATGTATGAGTATACAGTGAAAAGTATTGTTTCTTGCATGCTGTGCAAACAAAGCATACCGTTCATAAAGAAGGAAAAGAGAGAGTGCAGAATGTACTGTTCTAGCCCTAGTAGAGAAAAATCAGCTGATTGAAAGGTAGGTTCATTCAAAGGTCTGATAGCAGCAGGGAAGAAGCTGTTCTTGACTCGGTTGGTACGTGACCTCAGACTTTGGTATCTTTTTCCCAATGGAAGAAGGTGGAAGAAAGTGTGTGTGGGGTTCATGGGGTCCTCCATTCTGCCGGCTGCTTTTCCGAGGCTCGGGTCACTGTCTGTGTGGAGGTCGTGCATTCTCCTCGCGTCTGCGTGGGTTTCCTCTGGGTGCTCCGATTTCCCCCACAGTCGAAAGATGCGCTGGTTAGGTTGATTGGCCGTGTTAAAATTGCCCCCTCGTGTCCTGAGATGCGCAGGTTAGAGGGATTAGCAGATATAATATGTAGGGATATCGGGGTAGGGCCTGGCTGGGATTGTGGTCAGTGCAGACTCGATGGGTCTCTTTCTGCACTGTAGGGTTCTATGATTCCTGTCTGAGAAACCTACGATCAAATTCGATCAGAAGCCCTGACTGTCAGTTAGTTTATTAATGCTGACTTATTTCTTACTGGCATGGAAAGAAGCTGGGATATCCCAGCAAGTGTGGGATGAGGATGGCACGTCTTGGGAAGAGTGGAGTGGGGAAAGAGGGTTGGGAGAAGGAAATGGCATGAGAATGATCTGAGAGCAATAAATTGAACTGGATATGGTTGGCATGAGAGGAATGGAATGACATGAGACGAGGGTTTGCAGAAGTTCTGCTATAATGAAGACAATAATTTCAGTCCACGTGTTTTGTGGGTCCCTGCAAGTTGTTCCATAAATCTGTCAAGAATGCATTCTAGAAATTTTGTGGCTGTTCTATTTCCAGCAGTCTAGGTAGAAATTAAAGTCTCCCATTACAGCCACAGTATAGCTGAACTTTCCTTCACTGATGTCTGTACAACCCTCTACTATCTCGTGCATTGCCACTGTCAAAATGTCTATACAGTAAGAAGTCTCACAACACCAGATTAAAGTCCAACAAGTTTATTTGATAGTAAACCCACAAGCTTTCGGGGTTTGCCCCTTCGTCCACCCCACGAAGGGGCAAACCCCGAAACTTGTGGGTTTACTGTCGAATAAACTTGTTGGACTTTAACCTGGCGTTGTGAGACTTCTCACTGTGTTTACGCCAGTCCAACGCCAGCATCTCCACAAAATGTCTCTCGCGAGCTCCTATCAGAGTCTTTACTGTTCCTTTGTTCCAGTCAACTGCTGAATAACCGTTCCGAAGCTACTACTATCGGCTAATTGGAAGTTTTGTTAATCTGAATGAGATAGTGGCGTTGTGGTATTGTCACTGTTTAAAATTTTAAACTTTATTTATTAGTGTCACAAGTAGGCCTAAGTTAACGCTGCAATTAAGTTAATGTGAAAATCCCCTAGTCCGCACTCTCCGGCACCTGTTTGGGTACGCTGAGGGAGAATTTAGCACGGCCAATGAACCTAACCTGTATGTCTATCGGACTGTGGGGGGGAAACCGGAGCACCTGGAGGAAATCCACGCGCCGACGGGGAGAATGTGCACATTGCGCACAGACAGTGACCCAAACCGGGAATTACACCCGGGTTGCTGACAGCAGTGCTGACCACTGTCACTGAGAGACCCAGGGTGATGCTCTGGGGACCTGGGTTCATGTGCCACCGTGACAAATAATGAAATTGGAATTTAATAACTATCTGGAATTAAGCAGTGTAATGATGACCGTGAAACCATTGCTGATTGTTGTGAAAACCCACCTGATTAACTCGCGTCCTTCAGGGAAGGAAGTCTATCCCACTTTTGACTCCGGATCCTTGACAGCTACCCACTGAAATGGCCGAGCAAACACTCAGTTCAAGGACAATTAAGGATGGATAATAAATGCTGGCCCGGCCAGTGACACCCACGTCCCTTTAATATTTGTTTTCCAATCATGCCCGGCTTATAGCCAGGTCCCTCTAATGGTTGCTACATCATCTCCTTTGAACTAAATTTGTGCTTGTAACTCATTCGTTTCATTTCTTATCGTAACCTGGGGCACTGTGCCTACTTTGCCTCATGCCGAAATGTTTTCCTCCCTTTTTTTATTATTACGTTTTTAGTTGCAGAATTTTGCTATTTTGTTATTTCCTGTAACACACTCTGTTGCTTGAGCACTGCCTGGTCTGCACTTGGCTTTTATTCCCTTTTTCTTGTCTTGAGGTTGCTGTGGTTATTTGGAGGTGGCTTCTTTCTTTCTAACCTGTGTCCCATTTTGAAGTCCTTTCTGTATCTAACTTATTCTTTCCAATGGAAACCTAACCCCAGCGATAACACCACTGATTGGATGAAGCAATCAGCAGCAATAATTGAAGGAGATGGTTCGCAAGAGTCTTAAACTGGAAGAAGTGGGTCGAGAGGAAGGGGAGGGCAGGGCGGGGTGGTGTGGCGTCTAAGCCGGTGGTTATCAACCAGTGTGTTGCGGCACACTGGATAAAAGCAAATTACCGCAGACGCTAGAATCTGAAAACCAGCTTTGACAAAGGGTCATCTGGACCCAAAACGTCAGCTTTTTTTTTTCTCTCCTTACAGATGTTGCCAGACCTCCTGAGATTTTCCAACGTTTTCTCTTTTGATGTCCCGCCAGGCAGTGGTGCTGTGAAAAACCCTCAAGTGTGCCATGAGAAAAAGATTTAAACTGATTTCTAAGTCATGTAATTAAAATGAAATGCAGCTTTGACCTCAGCTGTGTGGTTGGCATCTCCAAGACCCAATGAACCTTAGACCTCCCGCACGTTGTCCGCCTGGGAAAGAGCTGCACGTGCACGGTTTAGATTCTTTGCATTGGTCAGGCCCATACGCACTGACCAACGGGACTTGGAGCTGAAGACAAAGGTCCCCCTGCGTTCGCACGAAAATCAAAAACTCAGTCACTCTAGAACCAGAGGGGACAGTCTGAGGGTACGTGGTCGCCCATTTAAAATTGAGCTCAGGAAAGGTTTCTTCACTCACAAGGTAGTGATTGATCAGCCGTGATTGTATCAAATGGCGGAGAAGGCTCAAAGGGCTAAGTGGCCTCCTCCTGTTTCTCGTTTCTGTTTCTATCACTTCTATTTTCAGAAAGCTAATTATCTAATGTCAGCCCCTGCAAATAGATTCTGCAAGTTTATATTATTTTGGGGTTTGGATGGCCCTGAAAGATGATCCCAGCTCAGGGATGCTCAGTACTGACAGTACACAGCTATGTCCATCTGGCATTGTGCTTTTCAAACTTGGATGTCTCCCAGTTGCTGTCTGAGGACAGAAAGGATACTCACCAGCAGGAACTCCTGTTGAACTAAATGCTACCTTCTTTTATTCAATGCTGTTTTGCACAAACATGGATATTGCTTATGCTCAAAATTTCAGTGTACAGTATGAATTTAGTTGGTGACAAAATTGGATATCCGTACCTTTATTACACGGGAGAAAGTGTTATGTTTTTTAATAGCTTGTGTTTTTTTGTTTATTTTAGATATACATCAAAGCATCCTTGCATGCATTCTGAGACCGTCCATTACAAGCGAGGAGTGAGCCAGCAGTTCTCGCTTCCTTCTTTTAAGATTGACTTCTCCGAATGGAAGGAAGATGAGGTAAATACAGCTTTTTGTTTGTCTTCTTAATCAGGATTTCCTTTTTTTTTTGCTTCTTTCCCCCCTCCCCCAACTCCCTTCTGAACCAAAGGATAATGGTTACGTGAGTTCTGTCTTGTGCCTCACTTTGTGCAAACATACTTCACTTGTGAGTCAGGGCTGAGAATGCTGTGAGCTGCTCTGCATGGAATACAAGTCTGTCATCACTCAAAGTCGGTGATCCGCAATCGGTCATTCACCTCCTCGAGGGCAATTAGGGTTTGAATTTAGGACTGGGTTTGTCTGTGATGCTCACATCCCACCAACGAATGTTTAAAAGAGGAATCAATTTCCCAGCGATGAGTGAAGAATCGCAGGACATAATTACATGTTTAAGTTTTTCTGAAATGAACCAAGTGAAATCAACATAAACTAGCTATTACTTAACAAATAATCCAAGAACAAAGAACAGTACAGCACAGGAAACAGGCCCTTTTGCCCTCCAAGCCTGTGCCGCGCATTGGTCCAACTCGACCATTGGTTTGTATCCCTCCATTCTCAGGCTGCTCATGTGTCTATCCAGGTAAATCTTAAACGGTGCCAGCGTGTCTGCCTCCACCACCCTACTTGGCAGCGCATTCCAGGCCCCCACCACCGTCTGCATTAAAAACGTCCCTCTGATATCGGAGTTGCGCCTCGCCCCTCTCATCTTGAATCTGTGACCCCTCGTGATCGTAAATCAATATAATAAATTAGCTACGTGCCCAAAAGATAGATAGCCCTGAAGATGAAGTTTGAAACGCAACCCCTCCCTCCAAGCTATGCAGCAGGTTACCCTCTCCCTGCTACGCCAGAGCAAGTCTTCCAGTGTCCTTAGAAAGTTGCTTTATTCAGCTTTTTCCTCCAAGAGACTGCACGCTGAGTCAGTCGGAACTTTCGAGGCAGACCGATAGATTTTTGTCGGGCAAAAGTGTCAAAAGCAGATGGATCAACAGCTGCTGATCTGAGTTGAAATGAGGATGAGCCAAGACTTGATGGAACATACCAGTGCTAAGTGTCCGACTCTGGTTCCTATAGAGACTGACGAGCATTGAGAAATAAACAAGACTGGAGTGGGGTTGGCAGGGCACAATTTCAAAATTGGTGGCTGACGCAAAATTTGGAAATATGACGAACACCGAGGAGGATAGAGATGGATTTAAAGGGGATGCAGGTGAGTGCGAAGGGCAGACAGTGGGGGATGAAATCGAATGAAGAGAAATGTGAAATGATGAAATTAAGTGAGGACAGACAACATAAAACAAAGGGGACAATTCCAAAGCGGGTGCAGAAGCAGAGTGACCTGGGGTGTGTGCTGGACGTGGTGAGGCAGGTTAAGAAACCCGTTAATAAACCTTATCGGATTCTGGGCTTTAGAAATCAAGGAGATGATGTGAACTTTTATAAAACGCTGTTTCAGCCGCAAATGGCGTATCGTGTCCAAATCTGTGCACTGCACTTTAGAAAAGTTGCATGAGAGCCATTGCGGGGATTAGGGACTTTTATGGCTAGATTGGCGAAGCTGGGACTGTTCCCCTATGAGCAGAAAAGATTAAGGAGACGTTTGATCGGGGATTTCAAAATCTTGAGCGTCCTGGACAGAGCAGATGAAGAGAAACTGTCCCTACTTCAGAAAGGTCAAGACTCAGAAGTCACTGATGTATGGCAACAGGCAAAGGAACATGAAAACACAACTTTTATCTAAGTGGCAGATGGCTAGGAGATGGAATGCACTGACTGAGTGTGGTGGAGGGAGGACCAGTTGTAGCTTTCAGAAGAGAATTGGATAATTATCTGATGAGCAAAAAAAAAGCTGGGCGAGGGCGGGGAAAAGGCGAGGATGTGTGGGAGTAGGTGAGCTTCTCTTAGAGAACTGGCACAGACAGATGAGGCTAAATGGCCTGTGCTGTCACCATTTTATGACAAATAAAATGGGAAAACAAATTTATTATTGCGCGGAGTAAATTATTTGAGAGAACTTCTTAAATTTTTCATTGATGTGTGACATAGTGCCAGACAGTTCTACTGGAAGATATATATATATATATATATATATTTAGGAAAGCACAATAAAATGTTGAACTTCTGCCATGTAGTACAATGCAAGTATCTATTGTGTATTCATAATGATATAAAGTTTCTGGTGTATTGCAACACCCATTGTAAGCGCAACAACTTGGGGCAATTAATTTAAATGTTTTGTGAAATGTACTTGTCAGTTATGTCAGATCGACGTATCAGGCCCATGGGTGATCGTAGGCGTGTTTTTCTTAATCCGTGTATTAAGCTGGCTTTCCTTGAATTACGGCTCAGCAAACACGAAGACTCGCAGAGATCGTCCTTTGGTTAAAGATGTTTCTTTATTTCCCAAGCTTGGCTCAACATACGAGGGAGAGAGGCTTGGAGCAGTTCCAAATTACATCGTACTCAGTATTACAATGATACAATTTTCAAAAGTCATTTGCCACCCTTTGCTCATCCCAGCTGTGGATGTGCCAGTCATTATTAGTATTGATTATTTACCTTGGCCAATAACATTTGTCCTCTGACAGCATGGACTGCATGAGTTCGCAGACTTTGAAAATCTTTCTCACGTTCATCTGACACTCTTTCCAGACCTCCTTATCTGGTGTAATGTATATACTATTCATGAAACTGTCTGAGACCTCTGGCATTGTCCTTGGCTAATGAATATCCTATTCATCAGGGCTTTCTAGAGGCACGGATAATTGTTCTTCCCTTCACTCGGTAGCTACGTTGTTCTGAGAAATGTGGTCCATATTATTTGGCAATGTCCCATCATGCCTTAGAGCATTGTGGCATTAGCCAAGGTGTATGCTTTTAATACAGAATATAATGTTTTCAAAAATACGTGTCTCCATCCTCTAACTGTGGTTATATGTGTCTCTATGCAAACAGTACCTTTGTAAACTATATTCCAGGCACTTTGTGACTTTTCTATAGTCACTCTATCTAATCTACCAATCTTTTAATCCCGAATTATTCTAAACTCCCTCTTACATATCCCCCTTTTGCCTGTTGGCTCACCCAAGATTAGGCCACTAAACGGATGTTTCCAAGTAAGTAATCTTGGATTCAGGAAGACTATCCTGTAGCAAGTGTACTAACTCTTCTTTATTTAAGGGCCATCTATCTGCTTTCCACCTTCTAAGTCTGTTTGATGTAGCATGTTGCAATGATAACAATTAATACAAACGATTGCAGAATCACTATTACGTGGGATATGATCCAAAAACATGGTGGATATTATCATTCAATCCTATATATTGACCCATGTACTCAGGCTTTGAAGGGTCTTAGCATCGTTCTTCTCATGTTTTTTAATTAAGTCAGCCTCTACCTTTCAAAAATGTTCAATATCACGGGCCTGATTATTTAATTTATTCCAATCTACCTTAAAGCGAAGAACTTGCGCTAACTCCTTCTGCACGTATTCTCACATCTGTCGGTCGTCATTAATCCGGTACAGGTTGACTTCCTCTTCTACAAGGCTGTCTGGGAGAATCTCAGGATCACCAGTTATTATAGATTTGGTTAAATTGGTTGTTATCACGTTGTGGCCTGCGAGAGTGCGGTTTGTACTTCCTTTTTTGATGCTGTCCATAGGATGTAAAAGATAAATGGTGTTCTGTATGACAGCATAATTTATCACATGGCTCTCGGCCCGCAAGGACAGGACAGTTATAGGATTTGTCCCCACACTTCGTTCTGTCTACGAGCGTGTACTTTGGGCACAGCCAGTTTCCCTTAAGGCTGGCCTTGCATCATTCCTCGTTCAGGATATATAGAATCCCATTTATCTGCATTGCCTCCATGGATGGTTCCTTTAATTTGGCTTCCACTCCGTGTTCATACTGTCCCAAATTCCTTACTTACAATATGTGTTATTGACCCCTGCTTGAGAACATGCAACATCATACCTACGAATGGATTGTTTTTTTTCTGCATCTGAAGTGGCATTTTCATTGTAAATAACAGTTCTCTCATAGTCTGTAGGTCACCGTGGTCAGTCTTCATCCTTGTTATTAATTGGTTGTTGGAGACCGAATTTGGCACTCTGTGACTTTCCAGTTGTAAGAGGCTGGCCTACGCTTCTTGCGCCATGAAGTTAGTGTACGTGGAGCCATATTTGGAGCTTCAGGGTAACTGCTGAAAGGTCCCCATGTCTGCCTGCGAGCATTAATGGTGGCCTCAAAAGGCTGTATTGCCTCCATCCCATGTTGCAACAGACTTTCTCCACACTGTGACTTAGGATGGACCTTATCTCAAATGTTTCCAGTATCTTGATCGGGCAATTTAAAGCTTAAAATTAACTTTCATAAAGACAAATTGAATTCAAAGTTGGGTAATCATGATGATATCATTGGAACATTCTGTTGAAATACTGGGATAGTTGAGTCTGCTTTGCAGCTGGTAGTGAAATGGATATAGAAAGGTCAAATTCTGATCACCCTTCGGGAGAAAGCAGAGTGCTGCTGCTCCTTGAATATAAGAAAGGCAGTTGTTTTGGAAAAGAACAGCAGGGCCAGACCTAATCGTAAACGAAATGGCACGAAAGCAGTCGATGAAGCAAGAGAACACACTCGATGTGTTCCAGGAATTAAATATTATATTCAAAGTGCTGACGTGCCACCAGAAATAAGCTTTTAAACAAGTTTGGAAACGTTAATAACTGCTGTGAGAAGGTTTAACTTTAATAAAAGATAGACTGTTGGGACTTGAAATAAACGTGGAAACCACAAATATTCAGCTGATTGGTCAGCATCTGTTAAACAAAAAAGAAAACTTAACTATCGACCTCGGTGAGAAATTTTGAGTTCAGATTTTTAAAAAGCCCTTTGATAGCCGTGCCGATTCATGTCAATTTATGATTTGAAAGCGCTTCACTTTTAATTTCAGCACAACACTCTTACTGGCTCTAATGTAGTATTTCGTCAAATGTCTGATGCGTGATAGTACTAACAATGAGAAATTGTTTTCACAGTGAAACTTGTGCGATGCAATCCCACAAAGGAGTAGTCATCTTTAAAATGACTCCTGTGACAGATATGCCACCATACCATATGCTTTAAACTTTGCGTTTCAATCCAAGTACAGCTAACTAAAAGTAGTTTTTGAATAATTTTGTACTACGTGTATAAACCTACCCTTTGAGCTGGTAACACAGCACGATTTCGTAATCGAGCGGACTACACCAAGGTTCTGATTATATTTTGAGTGGGCAATTAACGCATCACAGCAGATCACATAAAAACTAGAAGTAATTAAATGCCTACACTGGATGGATGCCTTAACTAGTGTAATTAATGCATAACAGCAGTAAGTACTAGAAACACTTGGAACAGTGCATTGTAGATCATTTAAGCTATTCAAATAAAGCTATCAGATGTCAAGGAAGTTGTAAAACTCTACAATCAATTATTAGCAATTGAGCATGCCTGAACCCAGACATGGGACCCAGACTTTCTTTCTGGGTTTGCAAAATGCGAACTATACTTCTTTGTGGATTCCGAAATGCACGTAGTACCCGTGGCTGACACTGCTCTGTATTCAAAATAACAGAGGGCAGCATCAACAGCTTCAACCCTAGGACATGCCATCTGTACATATTAGCAGATGAGTGGAGAGTCAGGAGGGGAGTTACTCCCCCCAGAATTCCCAGCCTAATCTTAAATAGTTGGTCCAGTTCAATTTCTAGTTTACGGTAAACCTCAGGATGTTGATTGTGGGGGATTCAGTGATGGCAGATGATTTCTTGTTGGAGGTTGGCCATTGCCTGGAAGTTGAGTGGCATTCTGACAGCTAAATGTGAAATATTTTGATACTTTCAAATGTATTAGATGCTGCATTGTAACGTAGCTGTGTTTTTATTGCAGAGTTTGATCATGTGGCACTGTCCTGCAAATATAAGTTGACAATTATATTGACCACCGTTGTGTAAATTTTGACATATGTTATGCCCTCTTTGTTATTGTGCTTTTATTCATTTTTATTTTAATTAATTCATGGGATGTGGGCATCAAGCACATTGCTGTGGCTCTGAAGTCATACGTAGGCAGATTTCCTTCCTGAAAGGACAGATGGGTTTTTACAACAATCAACAATGGTTTTATTTTATTGAATTTAATCCAGATTTTTATTGAATCCGTGGTGAGATTTGAACCCCAGAGCGCTACGCTGCGTCTACTGGGTTACCAGCCCAGTGACCGTATCACCAAGCCACTTCCTCACGGTGGGTGATCCTGCCGTTACATTGCAACGTGCAAAAGCAAACCGACAATGATGGGCATTAACAAAGAAATTGTAGACTGAATAACGGCAAGGAATTAATATTAGGGAGGGCTGTGCAGATTTTATGGAGGGGTAGGGATGACGGGGGAAGGGTTGCCATGGTGGTGGGTGGTACGCTTCAGATGAATGTTAAGATTGGATAAGAGGTAGACAGGGCCTGGAAACGTTGTACGTTGAAAGTAAAAAATTGAACCATATTAGGGCAGTTTTAAAAAATCATTTTGTGAGTAGATTTATTTGAGTGGATGATGTAAGCAGAGGATGTGAAGTTGGTTCTGAGACATTGAACCAGCGTGTTGGGTTGTGAGGAACTGAAGCGCCACCTAATGGTATGGCTGGGGATCTGTGATAATTAGCTTAATGTTGGGAAATCTTATTCATGTGCCACATAGGCTTGTGACAGGAAATGATGACGCACAAAAAAAAGTAATGGTCCAACGTTTATTGAATTATTGATGCAACAGTCTTAACAGGGGTTTCTTTCGAAAAGCAAAATGGAACTTCTTTTGGTTGTGATGTCTTGGAACCTATTTAAATTACTGCACCGTTAAATTTGTGAGCTCACTGTCTGGAAGGGATGGTTAGATACAGGGAGCTTGATGCCATTTTAAAAATTACCGGGATGTGCACTTGGAGGCTACAGACCAAGAACCAAAAGGATTAGGCTCTTCGTCGCTTGCACAGATGCAATGGACCAAATCGTGTGCTCCTGTGCTGTGTTTTGATTGTCCTGTTCATGTAGTATTCATTGTTTTAGAATTGGTAAAGAGAAGCAATATCATTTTTGAAGAAAGTAAATGCCTTTAATTTGTTCCTACTGTCTGAGCATCACGAATTGTGATTTATGGCTATTGTTTTTGTAAGATGTTTGACGAGATGGTCCGGATTTTCGTTTTTTCACGTGACATTAGTTCCCAATTGAATGTGAGTTTGACAGGCTTTTGTAATACATTGATTTTTTTTCAACCTATCACAGTGCAATTAAAATAAGTGTAATTGCAATGAATTGTAACAACAGTCTAGCAGAAGATAATTACATTTGTTCAGCATTCACTGTCAGCATTTATTTTGCTCTATTTTCGTTGATGAATTACAATAAGCTGTGGTAGCAACAGTTTGGGAAATGTGGTGTACTGAATTTTGTCCTTGTGACCTTTATTTGTGTGTGTTTGTTGATACTTTAGATAAATGTTTACGTAACTCGTTGCAATATTTATAATTCCATTTGAAATCTGAGCAGGTATAAAAATATAACTGGTCTTTTATGTTAAAAATAGACTTCTGTAGTCTTTTATATGTATTATTCAAAACAATAGAATATTCAGAATCTTGACAATATTCTTGACCTCAAACTATAAAGGGCTTGACCTTCTGTAATGTTGATTGCCCGGTCTGTTTTCATCAGCTGTTCAATACTTATTTTTGATAAAAATAGTCGAACAAAAGATAATGTGGCTACAAACACATATACTACACGCGGAGTGCAATTTCAGTTTACAGAACATCGAACGTAGAATATTACAGCACAGTACAGGCCCTTCGGCCCTCAATGTTGTGCCGAGCTACGTCCAATCCCAAGATCAAGCAATCCCCTCCCTATAATTCTGGATTGCTCCATGTGCCTACCCAATAACCGCTTGAAAGTTTCTCAATTGTCCGACTCCACTATCACAGCAGGCAGTCTGTTCCACACCCCAACCACTCTCCGAGTGAAGAATCTACCTCGGACATCCCTCCTATATCCCCCACCGTGAACCTTATAGTTAGGCCACGTAGTGACAGCTACATCCACCCGAGGAAATAGTCTCTGCACATCCACTCTCATCTATCCCTCTCGTTGTCTTATAAACCTCTATTAAGTCGCCTCTCGTTCTCCTTCGCTCCAAAGAGAAAAGCCCCAGTTCCCTCCACCTTTCCTCATAAGATCTACACTCCAAATCAGGCAGCATCCTGGTAAATCTCCTCTGCGCTCTCTCCAATGCTTCCACATCCTTCTTGGAGTGAGGTGACCAGAGTGGAACACAATATTCCAAATGTGGTCTCACCGACGTCCAGTACAGTTGCGGCATAACCCCACGGCTCTTAAACTCAAACCCTCTGTCAATAAACGCTAACGCAGTATAAGCCTTCTTCACGGCTCTATCCACTTGAGTGGCAACCTTCAGAGATCTGTGGATATGAACCCCAAAATCTCTCTGTTCTTCCACATTACTTAGAACCCTGCCCTTGACCCTGTGATCTGCGTTCAAGTTTGTCCGACCAAAATTAATCACCGCACACTTATCAGGATTAAACTCCGTCTGCCACTTTTCGGCCCAGCTCTGCATCCTATTAATGTCTCAAGTTTATGTGAACTCAGCAATAATCTGTTTACACTTTGTTGTGTCTGTCATCTTGCTAACCCGTAAGTGCCATGAATTAATGACGTGTTGCAATCCTGTAATTTTAACTGAAAAGCCTTCATCAGATTTTGACCTGATTCCGACTTAAATATTTATTTGCGATTGGGCATTTTGAGACAGGTCAGATCTACACGGACAGACTCGTGTTGACCGCCTTTTTATTGCCTTGGTTTGTTCTTGTTATAAGCCAGACATATTAATAGGAGTGAACTTTTGAAAGTATATTGTGTCCCTGCTCTCTCTCTCAGGTGGTATTGAAATGGGAATCCACAATTAATTGCAGCTGCTAGGCCAACTTTCTATCTATATCCGTGCTTGGAGCTAAGTAGTGAGGTTGCTTCCTGCAAAATTATTGCATTAGATTTAAACTCCCTTATGTATTATTGGTTCTATTGATTCTGAGCTCCACCAATAATGGTGCAGTTCACCTCCTAATACATTTATAAAAAGCTATGTGAGAATAGCCAAGCCCAGTCTCCCCGTAAACAGCTGTGGATGTATTGGCATTGTCCAATTGCTCCAACACATAATTTAACGTTCTGTTTATCATGTTGTGTAAGAATTGGGATGGCACAGTGGTTAGCACTGCTGCCTCACAGTGCCAGGGACCTGAGTGCAATTCCAGCCTCGGGTGACTGACTGTGAAGTTTACACGTTCTCCCCGTGTCTGCATTGGTTTCCTCCAGGTGACCCAGTTTCCTTCCACAGTCTAAAGATGTACAGGCTGGGTGGGTTGGCCATGTTAATTTGCCCCTTAGTGTTCCAAGTTGTGTAGGTTGGAGGGCAGTTGATTAGCAATGATAAATGTGTGGAGTGACGGGGATTTGGTGGAAGATAGGGCCTCGGTAAAATCCTTAGAGAGTCAGTGCAGACCTGATGGCAGCCTCCTGCACTGTTAGGATTTAAGGAATATGAGCCGTGGCATTTCTCTGTTACTTGCTACATTGATTGTAAAATAGCTACAGATGCTTCTGTAACTAAATTTCAAATCTAGCCTGCAGGTTGGTGTTAAATTTCTCTTGTTTCAGATTTCATGTATTTTAGATTATTGGTTTAGATTTCAGTAGTAGCATTTTAAATTATACTGTTTGGACCTGGAAAACAGCAAGCGATGAGAATCTGAGAGCATCTGGCAACATCCGTGGAGGGCGAAGCAAAGCTGATGTTTCAGGCCAAAGCCTTTCATTAGAAGCTTCTGGTCACAACTTGAAACCTTGGCTGGAACTTTCCAGCCGTTCACGCCAGTGGGAGCCATTGTCCCACCAACAGTGCATCAGTTTCCCTGCAGCGAGGGTTGCATTCCACCTGAAGGTCCCACCACCAGTCAGTGGTGGACTGCCTCTGCTGCACCGAAAAATGGGGCGGGTCGTGTGGACAATCCTGCCTGTTAACTCCGTTTCACTCTCCGCAGATGCTGCCGACCTGCTGATTATTTCCAGCGATTTCAGTTTTTATTTCAGATTTCCAATGTCCGCATTTTGCTTTTGCACCAGTAACAGTGGCCCATTCCTGCCACTGCTGACTGAACTGTTACTAAAATTGCACAACGATTAATTGTAACTGCACTCGAACAAATCTCTTTGTAATTGTTCAATCATCTGTTTCAAAGCTCTTGTACCAGTCTATAGATTTTTCGATACTTCTTGAACATGTGTGTAAATATGTAGAATACATATGAGTGTTTGAATTTCACATTGGCTGGAATTTGTGAATTTTTTTTTGTGAAGAACTGTCAGGATTCGCCATCGTAACCCTCTGATCTAACCATTACTCAGGATTCGATACAAGTGCAGATTGAAGTCCTGAATTTGTGATCTCCCATTTAATGTTCTGTCACATGCTGCATTGTGGTCATTCTCCCTCCAGAACCAGCAATCAGAGAAATAGTTGAACTGGTGAGAACTTCCCATTTTTGGGTCTAATATCACTGTTGGAGACCCCAGGACAGGTTGAGTTGTGTTCACTTAGGCGTAAGAGGATTTTTAAGCAGACCTGAGTAATAACTACGGCTGAACAGCTAACCGAACCCTGAAAATATAGTTTTAAATGTGTTGATTTTTTTCGATGATTAATTGCTAGATTTTTTTTAAGTTGGATTTTCATTAATTTGTTTGCTGTTTGTTTATGATAGTTCAACTGGAAGGCCCACTTTCTCAGCCTTGATTTGGTTTATTATTGTCACATGTATTAGCGTACAGTAAAAAGTACTGTTTCTTGCGCACTATTCGGATAAAAGCATACCATTCATAGAGAAGGAAAGGAGAGAGTGCAGAATGCAGTGTTACATCATAGAGAAAGATCAACTCAGTGCGAGATAGACCCTTTCAAAGGTCTGATGGCAGCATGGAAGAAGCTGTTTTTGGGACCCTCATCCTTGTCTCTCACCTGAGGGGGTTAAATCATCATCAGTCAGCTCTCTCCCTCAAAGGGGAAAGCGGCCAGTAGTTATCTGGGACTGTGGCGACTTTACCTTACCTTACCTTACCTTACCTTACCATAACCCCATAGTTACATCCCAGTCTTTATTTTGCTGTCTGTAAATTTTGTCAGAGGGAAAATGACTTGATGATCAGTGTGTTTCATTCCCTAGTTGGATGCCTGAGAATTGCTTTAGTGTGATTGGTCGTTCGGACAGCTTGCTGACGTCACTCCAGCTCAGCGCTGGGAATCCCCATTCAGCTATTTTACAGTTGGTTGCAGGTGGAGAGAGTTGAAGTTCTCATCACTGAGAGAGTTGATCTCTCAGCTCTGCTTTCTTCGAGGTCAGCAATGAATGCCCTTGCTTCGCTGCTGACTGCAAAATCCAGGCCAATATTTCCATTTATATAGCACCTCGAAACATCTGTGCTTCACAAATAAGATTACTTTGAAGTCGTGTGACAGTTGCTAGGTGGACAATTTTATTAGAATATCTCTGTGGTTTTGTTAGAGTCTAATTATACTGTTTGTATCCCAAATGAAGTGTACCGCATGTACAAGCGCTGGAGAACACGTAGAATTATTTTTGTAAATTCCACGGTTTTAATTTCATACACTGTTTCCCAAATGTGTGATGAAGCTGTGAAGTACGTTTATTTCATTTATAAGTACAGGATGTCCTCATTGAAATTTAAAAAAAAAATCTGAAACTTGTTACTAAAGTTGGCCTTAAGTTCATTTTAAAATAACTAAAATTGAATTTCCAGTAATAATGAACTTTGAGTTTGTAGCGTTTTTATCTGCTTGACTGCAATTAAAATATGAATATATAGTAAGATTGCCTGATAAGTGAGTTACGTTTAGCTGTGAAATTTAAAGGAAGTTCCCACTTGCATGTAAAATTTCACTATTATTACTACGAACATTTTTATTAATGGAAAATGCTGTCCATTACTAATAATTGCTCCAATTGCACGTAAAACCTCTTTCAGTTCCTCTTTTAGCTTCTTCACTGAACAACTTTATTTGCCCAGGTTTTAAGGGAGCGATGACTATGAAATTGTCAGCTTTGGCTGCCGTTACTCCTCTGAAACTGACAGCAGCTTCTCTCGTCTGCACAGTGCACAGTTAAAATTGGAAATCCAGATGTCATTGCCATTAATTCTAAACATCTGTATGGGTTGCACTCTTAGATCTTCCAAACTGCAACTAATTAGAAAATGAACTTGAGAACTTCCACTCTTGTGCTCTTAGTCTCACCACGAAACCCTTGAAAAGTTGGAATGAGGCGTAATTGTATTCTTAGCAGCCTACTAAATTCAAAATTCCTGCGAAATGCCCGAACTAATTAACTGTGAAAGAGCACATTTAAATTCGTTGATTCTGAATGTTTCCACGAGGACCAAATATTCCACGTTTTTGAGAGTTATTTTGGAAAGCTTGATATTTTAGCTTCTTTGTTAATCCCACGAATATGTCCCAATCGTTGCGCTACCTGTAAAATTTAAAAATTAAAATGAAAGGATGTGTTTTTTTTTGTAATTTCCTGGATTATTGTCTGTGAGAATACTTATTTGTCCTGCTTAATTCCATTACTGTTGGTGGGTGCCTTGTGATCCCAAATGTCAGGAAAGGCGAAGTCTGCACCAGTGAGATTGCCGGATCCTTGAGGGTAGCTTTCTTCGAGGCCAACAGTCAACTGCTGATAGCAGTCCAGTCCAATGATTTAAGGCTCCATCTTGACTTCTTCTGTCTCTCCTAAATTTGTTGCTCCTGTCATTCACCCTAAATATCTTCCCTTGCATTACCCCTACCTGTATTTACCTCAACCACTTGCCATGGTGATAGTTTCCACATTCTTACCACTCTGTAGAAAAATTGCTCTTTCTTTAACATCGCTGCATCTGTTTCCATTTAGGATCTTTTAAAGTGAAATATATGCCTCTAAACTCGCCAACATTAAATGCTACCTGTGTTTTGATTTTTACTTCATTAATTCCCGATTTTACCAATGCCCCAAAAGCTTGAAATCTTCAGTAAATAAACAATGCATGTCGTATTGGTATAATTTGCCAATTTTCACATCAAACTCATTGACTAAATCTAAATTATTAATCTCAGCATTGAACCGACCTTTGAATTGAGTCTGTAGGACATCCCCGTCCAATCACTCTAATTTCGCTAATTAATCATCTTCAGCAAACCCACGTGAGGTACCTTGTCAAAAGCTTTCTTATGTGGCAGGTGGAGTATAATGTGGGAAAATGTGATGTTAATCACTTCTCGTCGGTAGCATTGAAAAGTAGAGTATTTTTTCAGTGGTGAGGAATTTTAAATGGTTGATGTTCAGACAGGTTTGTATGTCTGCATACAGAACACAAAATTAGCATGCAGGTACAGCAAGCAATTAAGAAGTCAAAGAGCAAGTGGACTCTATTGGAAGGAAAGTGGAGTGCATGTGTAAAGATGCCTTGCCGAATTGTCAGCTCTTTGGAGTAATGTGGACAGTTCTGGTTTCCACGTTTTAGGGAGGATATACTTGTACTGGAGAGAGTGCAGTGAGAACTCATTAGATTGATTCCTGGGATGAGTTGTACCAATTGTAAGATAACCAACCGTAAGTTATCACTTTTTAATCAGTCAGGATCAGGTGTAACAACTGTGGTGGGATGTTGAGTTAACTCAGAGTTTAAGACAGAACATAACACGTTCTGCAGCAAAAACATCTGAATGTAACAAGTCGCAAGTGCTGGTTCAGACTAGGGAGGATTGCTGGCATGCACAGGCGACTCTTTTTCTACTTCTCTCCTTGCTGCCCAAGCCGTCTTGACTTTTCGATCCACTCGGGCAGGTTGAACAGAGTTGCCTTTCAGAGTCAGTTTCCTCCACCTCCGGCACTGAGCTTCCCCAAAGTCTTTAAGGTCAGACCTCTTTTTGGATGTGGATGGATTATTGTTGGATAGTTTGGATCCTATAAAGATTAATTTTATTTTAATATACCCTATAAAATGTCGAGTTCTTTGGCTCTTGGGTTAATAATCTCATCTTTAATGCCACTGGGTTTTTAAGCCTTTGCATGTCCCTCTGGCCTTGATCAACCGCTCTTATCTCATCTTTTCCTTGGTGTATCTCAAGCTGTTCACTCTGACCAGTTTCTTTATCCTAGTAGTATTCCATCCCTGGCCATCAAATGAACTTGCCAAGATTTCATAATTGATATCTCTCCCACTATTAGTTAGTGACTTGTAAGATTGTTTGTCAGGCGTGCAACATGACGTTCATAATGTTTGAAAAGCAATATACTGTGGATGCAGGAAATGGGTGTCCGGGTCACCAACAACCTATCCTGGTCCCTATGTGCAGATGCTACAGTTGAGAAAGCCCACCAACTTTCTCAGAAGACGAAGGAAATTTGGCATGTCAGCTACGCCTGTCACCAATTTTCAAAGACGCACCACAGAAAGCATTCTTTCTGGTGGTATCACAGCTTGATATGGCTCCTGTTCTGCCCAAGACGACAAGAAACTACAAAAGATCGTGTACGGAGGCCAATCCATCACGCAAACCAGCCTCCCATTCGTTGACTCCGTCCACACTTCCCGCTGCCTCAGCAAAGCAGCCGGCATAATCAAGGATCCCACGCATCTCGGACATTCTCTCTTCCACCTTGTTCCGTCGGGAAAAAGATTCTTCCCTGCTGCTGTCAGATTTTTGAATGGACTGAGCTTGCTTTAAGTTGATCTTTCTCAACACCCAAGCTATGACTGTAACACTAGATTCTGCACTCTCTCGTTTCCTTCTCCACGAAGGCTGTGCTTTGTCTGTGTCGTGCGCAAGAAACAATACCTTGTACTGTAAGTTAATACATGTGACAATAAAATCAAATGTTTCCATTGGGGGAAAAGATGCAAAAATCTGAGGTTATGTATTAACAGACTCAAGAACAGCTTCTTCCCTGATGCCATCAAATTTTTGAATGTACTTAACTTGCCCGAAGTTGATCTCTCTCTTCACCCTAGTTATAAACACTACATCCTGTAATCTCTCCTTTCCTTTCCTTCCCTATGAGTGGTATGTTTTGTCTGTACAGTGCACAAGAAACAATACTTGTCACTGTATAATACATGTGGTGGTACGAAATCAAATCAAAATCAAATCAGTTTATAGAAGCAACTGTGGAAAGAAAGAGGTTGTGACTTAGCATCAGACCTGCAAGCAAGGAATGGGCAGGACAAGGACAGAAAGAAGGGTTGTAAAATATAAGAAATATTGTTTGTCCAGTCCTGGATTATGTCAGTTACATATGAGATCCTTGTTTTTTTAAAAAATATGATTTATCATAATAAATCTAAGATAGGACCAATTAAAAGTCTGATGGCAGCAGGGAAGAAACTGTTCCTGAGTTGGTTGGTATGTGATCTTGACTTTTGTATCTTTTTTCTGACGGAGGAAGGTGGAAGAGACTATGTCCGGGGTACGTTGGGTCCCTTGTTAGCTGGCTGCATTTGCGAGGCAGCAGCAAGTGTAGACAGAGTCAACGGATGCGGGGTTGGTTTGCGTGATGGGCTGGGCTACGTTCACGACCCTTGGTAGTTTGTTTCTGTCGTGGTTCGAGCAGGAGCCATACCAAGCTGTGATAGAGCCAGAAACGGTGCTTTCTATGGTGCATGTGTAAAAACTGGTTTGGAGAGAGAAATAAAAGATATGTGGCAGAAATCAGAGTGGATAATCCACCAATTTCACATCCTGGATCGAAGATTTGGAATGGGAATCATTCCGGCAAAGGAGGGAGAAATATTGACTGACTGAGTTATGTAAAATATGGCCCACACAAGTAGCTGGTGCCCTTTGGCAATGTCAAAACGTGAGGTAACTGTCCACACAAACTACAAAGACCGTTTGTTTCTCAGATCGTGTATCAGGAATCTTTATGCCCAAGAACAATCCCATAAGCTGTCAAAAGAAATAGTAGTAAGAAGTCTCTCAACACCAGGTTAGAGTCCAACCACACTCTAACCCAGGTGTTGTGAGACTTCTCACTGTGTTTACTCCAGTCCAACGCTGGCACCTCGACATCAGAAGAAATAGTTACAGACCCACTACCTGATGAATCTTTAAGATCCATCTTTATATTAATTACTTAATTTCTAAGTTTGATTATCAGGACGACCACCTCAGCAGCTCATGCCAGCTTTGGCCTGCATTACCCGTAGAAATGTTTATAGTATGGATAATAAGCCGACACAACTAAAGCAGAAGCAGATGGCGGAGTTTGTCTTTCAAGGCCGGTGGGAGCGGTGACGGGGGAAGAAAAACATGTGCCTTGAGCAGGTGTGTCGCTGTCTGGAAAAATAACAAACAAGTGAAACATGCAATGGCAACAAAACAAAATTGAGCACCAATTGTGGTCTGAAATTGATTAACTCAGTGTTGAGCCTGGAAGGCTGTAAAGTGCCTAATCAAAAGATGAGGCCCTGTTCCTCAAGCTTGTGGGTTGAGCTTTGCTAAGTGAGGTGACTAAGGATAATGCTGAGTCCTTTGCTCAGTGGTTCAGCATTAAAGAGGGGAAGGCCAGAGAGTATTGATAATGGCCATTCAGTTCCACTTATTCCTTATCAGGCTGCTGAGTGCTGTTCACTAAAGTAATTTCTGCTTCTACACACGAATGAATTTATGTACTTCAACAAGCGTCTTAATTAAACAAGATTAAATGAAAAGCCTGGAACAGTTTTTATGATAATTATCTGTTTGTGCACTTATCTAGCAATGGCCCTTTGTTCAAGGTAACAAACATTACCTAACAATAATTATCCCACTAATCTTGTTATAGAAATTAAACCTGAAGCAGTTTCCAGTAAAACAAAACTCGCAGACTAACCTATTCCTTTATGTATTTTAAATTAATTATATGTACGTATACATTCTAACCCTATTTCTAATTTATAAACGAGTTGCCCTATGTTGAGAAGTTGACGGGATTGGGGCTATTCTTTCTGGAGGTCAGAAGAATAAGGGGTGATTTCATTGAAACTTGTAAGATTCTGAGGGGACTTGACTGGTTAGATCCTGAGAGGATATTTTCCCATGGCTGGAGAATGAAAGCAAGAGAGTACAGTCTCAGCATGCGGGAGTCGACCATTTAAGGCTGAGACGAGAAGAAATTTCTTCACTGAGGGCTGAGAGTGCTCTGCGGAGTAGATTCAGAAAGGGATTCAGTAATGTGAGGATCAGGCACCAAAGTGAAATTGAGATCAAAGAGCGGCACGGACAAGTTGGGCCACAGGACCTGTTTGCGTGCTGTAAACGTCTGACTCTATGATCTTACTGCATGTTGGAACAGGCTTGAGGAGCCATAAACGTTAAGATTTATGAAGTCCACGGCCACTACAAAACTGCTACACTTGATAACCCCCTGAAAGAACTAAGAGGTTTGCCAACCATCCTTGTCCATATTTTTATCTATTTTTAAAATTTAGGTATATAACAACTTCATCCTTAACTAGAGACTCTAGAATTGTTCTTCCACAGAGGTTAAACTAATTGGCCTGGAATTAACCACATTTGTTCTCACCATTGGACCTTGATGCTTTGTCACCTTTAGCCTATTTTCCATTCATGTATCAGAATGCTACCGATCGTAACCAAGAGAGAAACTGTAGTTTTTTTGCAACGTACGTTCTAAACGTAAAACCAGAACCCTGAAATGAAACAGGAAGTGCTGGAAACACTCAACCGGTCTGGCAACGTCTGTGAAGAGAGAAACACAGTTAAAGGGGTGAATTTTCCCATTCCGCCTGCCGGGGGAGGGACACAGTGGGGAAAGTTCTGTTGATTTTGGGTGGGATTTTACCGCTTTCAGAGTGAACGCGGTAGGGAAATCCTGCCCAGTGTTTCAGATCCATGACCCGGAGGAGGCATTTTCCTGGAGTTACTCAAGAAGGCAATAGCATAAGAAGGAAGCTTTCTTACAGTTAAGTAGCCAAATAAAATAGCAATTTGTTTAGTAAATATATTTTGGAACATTAAGCATTCCAGGCTGAAGTACAATGGTGGCACAGAGGCAGTTTTCATTTTGTAAATGAACACACAAATTTATTATGTCAAAGATGGCAGTATGTCAGGAAGCAAGGCCGGCACAGTGGTTAGCACTGCTGCCTCGAAGCACCGGGGACCCAGGTTTGATTCCCGGTTTGGGTGGAGTCTACACGTTCTCCCTGTGTCTGTGTGGGTTTCCTCCGGGTGCTCCGGTTTCCTCCCACAGTTTGAAAGACTTGCTGCTTAGGGGCATTAGCCATGCTAAATTCTCCCTCAGCGTACTCAAACCGGCTACTGTCGGATTTTCACAATAACTTCATTGCAACGTTAACGTAAGCTGACTTGTGACCCTAATAAATAAACTTCAAAAAACACTTCAAACTTTGCTGGACGGAAAACGTACAGAGACAAGAGTCTTCGTATTATTTCTTCATAAGAAACACCTTATTGTTGCTCTGCAGTCCAGTCTGCCAGTATTTCATTCCACCTCACGATTCTTTCTGTTTTTCTCAAATTTGCCCAAATCCATTCTACTTTTCTGTTTAGATTCATATTAAACTTCTGTCTGTGAAATTAGAGTTGACTTTTAATAACCCATCTATAAAGACAATACTTCCAAAAATTACTTGATAGTAATATATAGGCTTGTCTGCTGTTGTGTCAGCCGGAGGCCAGGATTTCATAGCCTCGCTCATCCTGAAACTGTAAAATCCTGCCCAAGGTCAACAGACCTTCCCATTGTCCGCCCTTCCGCTCCGATTCCCACGATGGGTGGGACGGTACAATTCTGGCCATAGTCAGAAGGCATTTTAAACCGGCTCAGATGAGTTTATCACACCATTTTGACAGCAAACATTTGCCAGATGTTGTAGAAGCATTATCCATTGATTTCAGTAGACTGGGGATGTTAGAGCATGAACTGAAAATGCTGGAAAATCTCAACAGGTCTGACAGCATCAGTGGGGAGAGAATGGTCAACGTTTCGGGTCCAGATGACTCTTCGTCACAGCTGAGAATCAGCAGAGATTTCTCTGCTCGACCTCTGCTGATGCTCTTTGTTCTCAGCTCTCACAACAAGTCATCTGGACTTGAAAAGTTGGCTCAATTCTCTCCACACAGATGCTGTCAGACCTGCTAAGGTTTTGTTTCAGGTTCCAGTATCCAGAGTATTTTGCTTTTATGTGACAGCATTACCCGCTTATGTCAATATACTAAGTTTGCAATCAGACGAACTAAGAAAAACATAAGGATTTTTGTATATTAAATAGCTTTCATTTTGTAGTTAGCATGGGATGTTCATGTTGGAAATATGCATTACAAACATTGCTTTCTGACATTCTAAATTTTAAAAATTTTGTTTGAAATGTAAAATTCTTTTTATCTTGGTTTTTGACTGTTCTTTTCTTTTACCTTTTAGCTAAACTTTGATCTCGAAAAAGGAGTTTTTCCTTTAGTCATTCGGGCAGTAGTCGATGAAGTGGATGGTAAGCCGCACTCTTTAATACCGTGGAATCCTAAATTTTTTGGCTTGGGAAAACACTAGATATTTTTTAAAAATGTATTTGTGGAAGGACGTAATTTAATAATAGGTTCTCAAATATGTATCCTGAAGATAGTGAGGTGATAGGTTAGTGTATTGTGCTGGATTATTACACTTTGAGTTTAGGTCTGTAACGGTGAGTTCCTCAAGTTGGCCTAGTTATTGACGTTTGAATGACTATTTCCACCATCGTTGCTGGTGTTTACGCAGTTAGCCCACTATAAATATTTATCAGTGTATTACCTTCTGAAACTTTGACGGAGAACATGAAGAGCAAATGTCTGAGGCCATGTCCTAAAATTATTCTGGATGATAACATTGTATTGATATCTTGAGTACGTTTGAACCCACAACCTTCTGACTGGAGAGAGAGGAGAGTGCTACCGACTGAGTCACTGATGGCATTTAAATATTACTTAAAACCACACGAGTCCTTTTATTGTGCAAAAACTACGTGTGGCAACATATCGAATGCATTTTGAGAATATACCACGTCGAGAGCTTTTGCTTTATCTATCCTATTTGTTGGGTCTTCAGAAAACAGCAGTAGACTCGTCAAAGCCAATTTCCCTTTCGTACGATCATGATGACGTTGCCTAATCGTGTTATGATTTTCTAAGTATTCTACTATCAGTTGCTTCAATAATGGATTCTAACATTTTCCTGATGACTAATGTCACATTGTCTGATTTCTGGATCCCTGATTTCAATCTCCTTCTTGAAGTCATTGCAACATTTGCTGCATTCCAATATACTTGGGAATGTTTCAGAACCTGAGGAGTTTTGGAAAATCAATGTCTTCACCATCTCTTCTAGAACACGTTGGATGTATGCGTCAGGTCCAGGAGATTTGTCATCTTGGATGAAATCCAGTCCTTTTCCTTTGTTAATCTTAATTACTTTAAGTTCCTCACTCTTATCCGACCTTTGGTTGGCTCTCCACCATTTGTATTTTTTTATCTTGTATTGTAAATACAAATAGAAAATATCTGTTTAATTTCTCTGTCATTTCCTTATTCTCCATTTCTCCTGTCTCAGCTTCTGAGAAACCCACATAACTTTAGCTACTCTCCTTTTCATAGACTTGTAGAAACTCTTAAAATCTGTTTTTCTATTTCTTTGCTAGCACGTTCTCATTCTTTTTTTCTCCTTCTCTTGCTGGCATCTAAAACTCTCCTGATCTTCAGGCTTACTATTCTTGACAGTGTTCGTTTAAACCCTTGAATACAATACTTAATCCCTTAGCTCGCAACAAGTGAACCACTTTTTCCATGGAGTTTTTATTTTTCAACCGATTGTATATTTGAGAATTAAGAAATAATTATTTCAATGCTTATCATTACTTATTCTACAGTCACGCAATTTAGTTTGATTTCAAAATCTACTGGAGTCAGCTTGTGCCTCATAGATTCATAATTGGCTTTACTTAAGTTTCAGACGCACTCATTGGAATTCTACCACCCTGCCAGCCATGGGAACCAGACTGGGCGAGGGTCGGACAATGGGAGGGTCCATTGTCTTGGGCGAGATTTCTACTGTCTGGTCGAGTGAGGCCGTAAAATCTTGTCCCTTAAGTCAATTTGAAATTGTATCATGTTAAGATCCCTCTTCCCTTAGGATCCCTTGTTGTATGATTAATAACCCTATCTTATTACACAAGACAATCATCAGTTGCCTGGTTGGTTCCATACTGTATTGTTCGAAGAAACTGTTTTGAATTCCATAAACTCATTCTCCAGATTACTTTCGCCAATTTGAATTGTCCACTCTACATGAAGATTAAATTCCCCCATGATTATTGCAATATTTCTGTTGCAAGCTCCTCTTACTGTCCAGCAGAAAATCGACTGTTCGGGAGCCTATAAACCAGTTCGACGAATGATTTTTTTTTCCGGTCGTTTCTTGTCTACACCCAAAATTATTGCACTTTGTGATCTTCCCAATCAAGATCCTTCCCCATTTTCCATTTTGTCTGTGTGTTCAAAATGCTCCCTGGCATGTCCTGGAATATTTAGTACATAGTCTTGTTTACCGTGCAACCATGTCTCTGTGATACAATAGTTGTGAGAACAAAACCTGTTTATCTATCTTTATTTCATTAATTTATCTATCATGTTACAAATGCTTTGTGTATTCGGATAAATTTCTTAACATTTTCCGCAATTTGACTTATTCACTAATGCGCTATTATCAATAAGCTCTCAGTCCCTTTCTGCTACACTTTGATTATCTTTCTCAAATCCTGACACTTTGTTGTTATATTTTTCTCTGAGAGGGTAACCTTGTTGGATCAGATGCCTCCTCCTGTGAAAAAAAGCACTCTGGGGAAAATAATTTTCTTCTGCCTCAATGGAGCAATGGAGACATTCTGTGGTGACACATAGAGTAGAAGACTCGCTATCAGATTTCAGAATGGTCCAGATCCTCAGTGCATCATCAGTGCACTGGAAGGTGAAAGACTCTCAGAGAATAAAAGTACTTTTAGCAGATTTGGTCAAAGAAGACAATATCTCAAGTATTTCCAAGGAACATTTAATGGGTGCTTCAGGTGTCATTTGATGTGTTATTATAGTAAACTGCTCAACGAGAAGAGGAAAGGACCTTGAATGACACATGACAAAGATTATGATGAATCTGGGGAAATTATTCTGAGCCCAGGGAGTTTTCGTCCTGTGATTAATGTGTTAATCACGGACTTCTTTAATTATATAGTGCTAGATCATAGAATAGAACGGAAGGAGACCAGACAGCTCATTCGGTCAGCACCAGCTCTCTACAAGAGCAATTTAGCTAGTCCTTCCATTTGCCCTTTTCCCGTAATCCTGCGCATTTACTATCTTTACCTTTTGAAAGCCACTTTTGAATCTGCTGCCAAAACTCATCAGGCAGTGCATTCCAAATGCGAACCACTCATTGTATAAAAAGGTTTTCCTCAAGTCGCTGTTACTCCTTTTAGCAATCATCTTAAATCAGTGTCCTCTGGTTCTTCATCCTTCTGCCAAAGGGAATAGTTCCTATCTACTTTGTCTGAACCCCTCATGCTTTTGAATACCTCTATCGGATCTCCTCTCAACCTTCTTCTCTCAGTAGAACAGCCCCAGCTTCTCCAATCTATCCAGGTAACTGAGCTCTCTTATCTTTGGATCCATTCTTCGCATTTTTTTCCATACCCCGCGTAAAGCCTTCCTTCCGAAACTGAGATGCATTACTCAAGTTGAGGTTGAGCTAGCATTTTATACAAGTTCATCATTATTTCCTTGCTTTTCTACTCTATGCCTTAGTTATAAGGTCCAGCATGCCGTATCCCTTATAAGCTACTTTCTCAATTTGCCCCGTCACCGATAATTTGTACACGTACACCCTCAGTTAATTCTGATCCTTCTATTTATTCATTTGTGGAATACGGGCAATGCTGGCTGGCCAGCATTTATTGCCCATCCTGAGTTGCTCTTGGAGGGCAGTTCAGAGTCAACCACATTGCTGCGGCTCTGGAGTCACATGTAGGCCAGACTGGGTAACGACGGCAGATTTCCTTCTCTGAAGGACATGAGTGAACCAGATGGGTTTTTCTGACAATCAACAATGGTTTTATGGTCATCAGTAGATCATTTCCAAATATATTTTTTATGGAATTCGAATTTGACCATCTGCCTTGGCAGGATTCGAATCCGGGTCACCAGAACATTGGCTGAGTTTCTGGATTAACAGTCTTGTGATTATACCCTAGACCATTGCCTCCCACCCTGCACCCTCTTTGATTGAATTTGATTTATTATTGTCACATATATTGGAACACAGGAAAAAGCATCGTTTCTTGCAAGTTATACAGACAAAGCATACGTACGTAAAAAAAAGGAAAGGTGTGCAGAATGTAACGTTCCAGTCATAGCTAGGGTCTGGAGAAGGATCAACTTAATGCAAAGTTAGTCCATTCAAAAGTCCGATGGCAGCAGGGAAGAAGCTGCTCTTGAGTTGGTTGGTACACGCCCTCTGACTTGTGTATCTTTTTCCCGTAGGAAGAAGGTGGAAGATAATATGTCCGGGGCGCGTGGGGGCCCTTAATTGTTGCTGTCTGCTTTTCCGAAGCAGTGGGAAAGAGAGACAGTTTCAGTAGAGGGGAGGCTGGTTTGCGTTCATGACCCTTTGTAGTTTCTTGCAATCTTTGTCAAAGCAGGAGCCATATCAAGCTGTGATATCACCAGGAAGAATGTTTTCTATGATGCATCTGTAAAAGTTGGTGAGAGCTGTAGTTGACGTGCCAAATTTCCTTAGCTGCCTGAGAAAGTAGAGGCGTTGGTGGGCTTACTTAACTATAGCATGGGCATTGAGGGGACAGGGCAGGTTGTTGGTGACCTGAACGCCTAAAAACTTGAAGCTTTCGACTATTTCCACTTCGTCCCCATTGAAGTAGACAGGGGCGTGTTTTCCACTACCTTTCCTGAAGTCGATGACTGTCCCCTTAATAATTGTACAGTGTATTTTGTGTCACCTCTGAGTTCTTCCTACTAAAATGCATCACTACACACGTCCCTGCATTAATTTTTATCTGCCACATGTCTGCCTATTCCTATCTATATCTTAAATCTATAAATAACCTCCTTCAGTTCGAAATAATTCCGAGTTCTGTATCATCTGTAAATCTTGAAATCATTCCCTATACACTCAAGTCTGACTCTTTAAAATAATTGTTGGCATCTCTCCATCCACATAGGATGATGGACATGCTGCAGTTCAAATCCTTTTTGAGGGCAGTGGCTTCTTGTGGCAGGAAAATCGATGTTAAGGGCCTTCATGCACTCTTGCAAACATCCTTGAAATGGGACTGGTAGTATTGGAGCAGCACTACGTTACAAGTGGGTGACCTTGCATTAGCAAGTTGGAGGAAGCTTTCAAAGGCCCGTAGGCAGCAAACTCTGCTGGAAGTACGTATACATGGTGGTCAGATAAAGAGACCACGCTTACCGATAATCTTTCCCCATCCGTGGGTGGTGAATCTTCTGTCATTGACCAACAAGACAAGCCATTTGAATCCTGGCCTCTGTGGATCCACACACTTCAGGAAGTTAAAAAAGGGGGAAAAGAGACAAGTCAGTGAAATTTCACACCTGGGTGATACTAGCTGACCTCAGAAAAATGGCCACATCACTTGTGAGCTGCTGTGCAGTACCAGCAGTGGCCATATTGGCAAGGCAATAGGCAAAAACAACATGGTACAACACCTACTGGTTTTCTGGTTTCAGGTACCTCTCTATTCAGATAATCCTTTGGTATCTGACCCTTTGCCGTGCTGTAAGTGTGCCTGAACCAGCAAAGTCGCCTCTGCTTGACGAGTGCCAACGGCACTGTGCGTATACCTACACCACGTGGACTGCAGGGATTTAAGGAGGTGGCTCATCACCACCTTCTCGAGCGCAATTAGAAACGGACATTAAATGGTGACCTTGCCAGTGACGTCCAAATCCCTGAACGAAGAAAAAAATATAGCATCTATAATTCACAGCCAAGTCGCTGAGAACACAGGCCTCATAAACTGACGTCTTGGTCACGTCAGCTTCATGTTATTTCATGCACGTTTTGAGAACTGGCCAAAGGCGGTAGCTGCTTTCCCTCTGCCTGTGTTGGATTCTGCGTCGACAGACAGAATGTCTGTTACCGCGGACCCAAGGATTTGTGAACCGCTAATCGGGATGTTATTTAATGGAATCAAGGCAGACGTGTCGCATCCTGTCCTCTAACCATGGTTTACTTGATGCTTAAAAGCAAGGGAGAATATCTTACGGGTCACTAACGTAAAGTATATCCCACTGTGTGCCCCCTCCATTCTGAAAAACAACCATTGGCCACTATACATTGTTTTCTGTCACTCAGCCTACCCTGTATTCATGCTATCGCTGTCCCTTTATTCCACGGGTGTCATCTTTGCTGTTATGTATCTTTGCCACATTATGAAATGCCTTTTGAAAGTTCATGTTGCCATGTCAACTGCAGAACTCTTAACAACCCTCTCTGTTTTCTCATCAAAAACTCAAATCAGTTCTGTAAAGCACAGTTTGCATTTAACAAATCCGTGCTGGCTTTCCTTCATTAATCCACGCTTGTCCAAGTGACTGTTAAATTTTGTCCCCTGTAACTTATAAAAGCTCTCCCATGGCTGAGATTAAATTGACTGCCTTGGAGTTGCTAGGTTTATCCTTAACGTCTTTGCTAAATAAGACTCCAAAGTTGTGGGTTAGGTTGATTGGGTATGCTAAATTGACCCTTGGTGTCAGAGGGATTGGCAGAATAAATACATGGTTTTGCGGGGATGGAGCCTGGGTAGTATTGTTGTTGGTTTGGGCTTGATGGGCCGAATGGTCTCCTGCGCAGGAGGGATTCGATTATTCGCAATTCCCCAGTCCTCTGTCACTATCTGCGTCTCTAAGGAAGATTATGGTTACTACCTCTGCAATTTCCACCTTTGCTTCCCTTAGCAGCCTCAAATGTATCTCATCTGGTGAGATGACTTCAACTTTTGTAATAGTGTTTGTAATACCTCCTCTTTATCAATGATTAGCCTGCCCAGTCTCTCAATTATCTTCTCTTTCACTAGACTTTGATAGCACTTTTCTTCCATGGTCATCCATCCACCAACTCAATTACCTTTGAGCTTCTATACGTACATTTGGACCCAATCTCTTCAAATTCCACAGAGCATCGTTGCCAGTTATACTAATGTCATTCAGACAATGACAACTAGATTCTGACCAAGCTCCAAGTTCTTCAGGAGATAACCTTAAACCTGGCACTAGGCATGCAATCACTGGCTTTACATCATGGCTGCAGGGAACAGTATCTGTTCCCCTGACTACATTTTCCCTGACCACCATCATGTTTCTTATTCATACGTACAAGTGCAGTTGACTGAATATAAGTCACTCAAAGTAAGTCCAGCCACATATAGAATTCACTAGTTAAAAGAAGTACGAAACAGCTGTGTTCCAATTGAGTGCAGCTGCTTCATTGTGTGAGGGTTTAGCAGTACAATAGTAGTAGCAGGAGTTGAGCATTTTCCACTGACTTTTTCTCATCCCACTCCCCCGGTTCCTTCTCGTACTGAGGTGCCGATCCTCAGACGCCAGGGGTCCAGATTTCTTATTGACGGTGAATGTTTCTTCGGACGTGGCTGGGGAAGACTGCAACTATGCACGATCCTCTGTGTATGTACTTCCAAGAGGGTTTGCTGCGTAGGGAGCACTGGAATCTTACGCCACCTTGCTAATGCAAGGTCACTGAATTCACGTGTCACATCAGTGGTGCTGCCGCATCAGAAATCAGCTGTTTCAGTAGAGACTGGGAATTGAATCAAAGGTCTTGCAGCACTGAATGGTGAAGCTATCTACGGGTTTATCCATTCAAGCCGTAGGGCAACTCATGTCCACGTCAGGTTTAAAACTGTGTTTGTTCTTGATTAATGATCATGAGTCATTCATTCCTATGAACACAGAAGTCAGTTCCAGTTAATTTGAAGTTTTATTGTGAGGGCGATCTGCAGCAAAACTGAACTAGTTAGTGGAAACTAAATTGTGTATATTAGCAATAACATCTCAAGGTGAATTAGAGAAGGCAACGACAAAAGTCGGTCAGTTTTACTTTGTGATGATAATTGAGATCAAGTCTAAATGTAGTTTTGAATTGAGAAGCGTATGCAGCGTAGAATAGATATCCCATGCCAGTAGTTAAGAATTCAAAAAAATGTGTAATTCGATGAAATTGATTCCACTATAAGTTACAGACATCCATAGCCCCACCCTGCCCAATGAATTCCTGAGTTTTGCTGAAGGTTATAGTCATGATTGATTTCAATAGCTGTTAGTCTAGTGAAGATGTAATTTAAGCTCTGGAAAGCTGGTAGGAACTGGAGTGGGCTGTTTTCTCCATGAGGTTATTCCACCATTCTGTGAGATCATGGCTGATGGGGCAGCACTGCTGCCTCACAGCGCCAGGGACCCGGGTTCGATTCCCGACTTTAGTCACTGCCTGTGTGGAGTTTGCACGTTCATCCCTGTGCCTGTATGGGTTTCCTTTGTGTGCTCTGGTTTCCTCCCATTGCCCAAAGATGTATGGGTTAGATTGATCGGTCATGTTAAATTGCCCCTTAGTGTCAGGGGGGACGACCTAGGATAAATGCATGCGGTTATGGGGAAAGGCCCTGTATCGGATGGTATTTGGTACAGAATCGAGCTGAAAGGCATCTTTCTGCACTGTCGGATTCTATAAGCTGTGATCTAACTCAACACAGCCACCTTTTCCCCATAGGTTGACAAAAGTATTTCAATCTCAGATTGAAAATTTAAAATAGATCTCGCATCAATTGCTTTTTGCAGAAGTGAGTTCCAAACTTCCAATCTTTGTGTGCAGAAGTATTTCCTCATTTCATTTATTTCATTTCATTTCATTCCATTCCTGAAAAGTCCATGTCTAATTTTAAGACTATATCCCTCTGTCCAACGCTTCCCAAACAGTGGAAGTCGTTTCTATGTACCTTATCTGTTCCCCTTAATATAACAAACTTTGATCAAATAACCTTCTGATTTGCAGGAAATGGAGCGCTAGTTCATGTAATCCTTCCATGTAATTTAACCCTCGGAGTCCAGGCATCATTCTGGTAAATCTACATTAGACTCTCTCCGAGACCAGTTTTTCCTCCTTGAGGTGTCGTTTCCACGACTCTGGATGTGGGCTAAACCGAACCTTTGTATAACTGTATGACTTCTATGTGACCTTTTTTGTAATGCTCCAGAAACAAATTCCAGCATTCAATCAGCCTTCTTGATTATTTCTTGCCCCAGTTCTTGACATTCTAATGATCAATGTATCTGGAATCCCAATTCACTTTAGACACTCCCTTGTCTCTAGCTTTCCAGCATTTAGAAATTACAAATTTCTAAAACTTTTACCCAAAGTGAATGACTTCACCTTCATCTACAATGAAACCTATTTGTCACAGTTTTGCCCGCTGAGTCAGTCTGTAATTTTATCCTTCCATGTACACTGCGTACAATGCTGCTGATTTTTGTGCCACTGGCAAACTTGGACATGTGGATTTCTATCTCATTATCTAAGTCATTCATGCACGCAGTGAATAATTCACGTTCCGTCACAAATCCTTGTGGGATTGCCACACTGGTCACTCCACCATGACTTCCCACTGCATTGTGCGCTTGTTCCATTCAATCTTCCCATTTGCCGATTGTCATCCACTATCTGACGTGATGCTTCTGTTATTGCAGTTGCCCAGTGTTCACATTACCATCTTGCCAAGTTTACTTTGCCATATCTCAGCAATCAAAGCAATGGGCAACGATCTTCTTTGTGTACCTAGTTACAGTACGTCTTGGCGCCCTCCTCAGAGATGTGTTGTTTTTGAGAAGCTCAGTGCTGAACTTGGCAATGTTTTGTGTTCACTTGCCCTAAGACACGCACAAAAACTTTTATAATCTTCCCAAATATGTTCTAAATTAATTTCATGGGTCAAACTTACGTGCTTCCAACTCTAGATCCAAGTCTTGCTCACAGTTCTGTGGCTGTTGACCTTTCCAGTGACTTCCAGCCATGCCTCCTTTATTTCCCTGGCTGGCCTTCTCCTGCCGTTTTCAGGAAATAAAAAAGAAAAGCCAAACTGGAAAGTGCAGAAAAGATTTACTCGGATGCTACTGGGACTTGATGGTTTGAGTTATGAGGAGAGGCTGGATAGACTGGGACTTTGTTCCCTTGGAGCGTTGTGCTGACCTTATAGAGGTCTATAAAATAATGATGGGCATAGATCAGTTCGATAGTCAATATCTTTTCCAAAGGTAGGGGAGTCTCAAACTCGAGGGCATAGTTTAAGGCGAGAGGAGAGAGGGACAGTTTTTTTCACACAGGTGATGAATGTCTGGAACAAGCTGCCAGAGGTGGTAGTAGAAGTGGGTACCATGTTGTCTTTTAAAAGCATTTAGCCAATTACGTGGGTAAGATGGGCATGGAGGGATATGGGCCAAATGTGGGAAATTGGGACTAGCTTAGTTGTAAAAACTGGACAGGTTGGGCCAAAGGGCCTTTTTCCATGCTGTAAATGTCTGATTTTATGGCTCACGGCATATCTGTCATAACCACAATGAGATGTTGGAGACCCTTGGGGCAGCCCTGCCAGGACTGACTGACTGGCCCTTCTCTGTTGTACGCTACCTCAATACTGCACCTCTCTGCCTGCATTCAATTTGAAAGCTTCCAGTTCCCACTTCCCACTCGCACCCATTGTATGTAATTGATTGGCTATCTGGAGGTGACTCTCAAATTGGCGCCTCCTGAAAAATACTGACGATGGTTGCACTGTTCCCTCCAGCGGGATCAGGAGAAGGAAACGTTCCTGACGTAGGGGTGTAGCTGCAATTGGGAAAATCCAGACCAATAAATTCAATATTTTTGTCCTCGACAGCTCAATCTGATCCTTAAAACAGTATGTTAGTAAATGAATCAGTTAAAAAATTGTTAGTAAATTAATCGTCGTGTCTGGGGTGCCTAAAGTTACTCTATTTCCTTCCCTTTCATTTTCAAACTATTATTCATATTACCTTTTCCACTTGAGCCTCCACTCCATTTACTTGTCGAAAGTCCTTGTGACTGTGCTACCTATCCTTTCTTCTAGGGCCGGTTTAGGTGCAGTCCATCCCAACAGCACTGTTCCTTGCTGACCCAATAATGGTGCCAGTGACCCATGAAATGCAGCTTCTCTCCAACATCACTTCCTCAGCCACACATTCACCTCCCTAATCTGCTTGCGTAGAAAATAGGAGGGGTAGGCCGTTTGACCCTTGGAGCCTGCTCCATTCCACCGTTCAGTATGATCATGGTTGATCATCCAACTGACCAGACTGATTTCTGTACCCCCCAGCCCCACATCCTTTAATCAGCAAGAGCCGTAACTAAGTCATCGTTGAAAATATAGACATTTTTGGCATCAATTGCTTTCTGTGGTCGTGAATTCCACAGGCTTACCGCTCTGTGGGTGAAGAAATTTCTCCTCATCTCAGTCCTAAAAGATTTACCCCATATCCTTAGACTAAGACCTTCCATGGTTGCGGACACCCCCGCCATTGTGCACATCCTTCCTGTATCTACCCTACCGAGTCCTGTTAGAATTTTATGGGTTGTTGTGAGATTTCCCTCATTCTTCTGCACTCCAGTGAGTATTACGCTAACTGATTCAATCTCTCATACCATCCCAGGAATCAATCTGGTAAACATTGCCTGCACTCCCTCTGTAGCAAAAACACCTTTCCTGAGATATGGAGACCAGAAGTGCACACAATATTCCAGGTGTGGCTTCACCAAGGTGCTTTTAACTTGCAGCAAGACATACATCCCTGTTCCTGCACTCGAATCCTGTCAGTGTAAAGGCGAACATATCATTTGTCTTCTTTACTGCCTGCTGCACTTCCACGCTTACTGCCAGCGACTGGCGTATGAGGAACCCAGGTTTCGTCGCACATTTCCCTCTCTTAATTTACAGCCATTCAGATAATAATCTGCCTTCCTGTTTTTGCTACCAAAGTGGATCACGTCACATTTATCCATATTACACTGCATCAGCTGAACATTTCCCCACTCACTCAGCTTGTCCAAATCACACCAAAGCATCTCTGCATCCTCCTCATAACTCACCCTCCTGCCCAGCTTGGTGCCATCTTCAAATTCGGAGATACTACATTTGTTTCCTTCATCCAAATCATTTAATATATATTGTGAATATATATCTTGACAATAATTTGCATGTAGCCCAGGTAATAATGCAAAGATTATAAACCCTTTTCATCACAAGGAATCTTAAAGGGCGACAGGGTGGGACTAGTTGAGTTGTTTTGCAGAAAAAAAAAGAAATAATTACTGCCTCGGGCTTGTATGCACCCTGGACGTTGTCTTTGCCACCTTCCATCTGAGAAAAGGTACAAAAGTCTGAGTTCACGTACCAACCGATTCAAGAACAGCTTCTCTCCTGCTGCAATCAGACTTTGAATGGATCTACCTCGCGCTAAGTTGATTTTTCTCTGCACCCGAGCTATGACTGTGTCACTACATTGTGCACTCTCTTTTCTTTCCTTTTCTGTGAACGGTATAGCGTGCAAGAAACAGTACTTTACACTGTATACCAATACGTGTGACAATAATAAATCAAATCAAAACATCAAGCATGACCAATGTTGGAGATAAAAACAGCACCACCCCCCCGATCCTCTGCCCTTCCTCCTGCCCTGGGGCAAAAACGGACGGAAAAGGACAGATTAAAAACAAGTAATGGTTTAAGATTTCTGAATGAATTCAAGATTTCTTGATTTGGGATGACAGTTTATAATCTTCCCAAATATGATCTATTATTAATTTCATTGGTCACTGACTGACTTTAGATTTAGACTGAAAAATGACAATTGTAATTGGATTGGCTTCACCAATGGAACAAATTTATATTTAATTCTTTTTGACGTGTGGATTTACATTTCTTAAATAGATACTGCCTTTTTGAAGTTTATTGAATTGCTACTTGTTATAATACAATAAATCTGATTTGAATTTCTGTTGCAGAATACTCCGGGCATGCCCACATTCTTTTGGCTGCAATGGAAAAAGTAAGTAATGAATGGCTGTGTGTGCAATCCAGTCAGTCTGAATTTAGTGTAATCTTAATAATTCCATCTTGTGGATCAATTGCTGATTTCGTTTTAGAAGAATTCAGCTGACATTTATTCTAAGAAATTGTATTGAAGCATTGCCTATCAACAATATTTTTTCACCTGAAAAGATGCTCCTCATGTACTGGCAGCTTTCATTAATTTGTCCTATTTTAAATCTACAATTGCTGTCCAGAAGTGTTACTTTATAATGTATAAAAGCAAATTATTGCGGATGCTGGAATCTGAAATCAAAAGAGAAAATACTGCAAAATTTCAGCAGGTCTGGCAGCATCTGTAAGGAGAGAAAAGAGCTGACGTTTCGAGTCCAGATGACCTTTTGTCAAAGCTAAAAGGCGTTATTTTATAATGTTAAAACAGCTGAATGATCCGACGATAACTAGAAATATTAAATTTACTTCACCAATTTCACTATTTATTTTATAAACTTATTTGATAGTGATGACGCCAGTTATTCTGGTATCTGAAATGAGCTCCGGAAACTCATTGATCGCAGTGTCATTCTAAATAGTGGAATTGTTCGATGCAATGTATTAGTTACATGTTATAGGTGCATGCTAAATTCTCCCTCAGGCACCAGAGTGTGGCGACTAGAGGATTTTCATAGTGACTTCATTGCAGTGTTAGTGTGAGCCTACTTGTGATGAATAGATAAAATTAAATTATTTCTTGGTGATAATATTGAAGGTGAACTCGATCTTGGTTAAAAATGTACAGGTAATCAGATTTTTTTTTTATTTTTAGAAGAAGCTTCCATATTTATTACGTATAATGTTGAAATAACGGCTGATTTTCATTGCTATGAAAGAGTAAAGACAAAGCAGTGCTGACAGTCGAAGTTTTTCTCAATGTTTCAATGTCAGTAGCCTATAGAAATCAGTGAATAAAACAGAGTGGTGAAAATGGTAAATTACTGAAATAAAATTGGACTGCAGTATTTTGAATAATTCATGTCTGGAAATTTATGGCAAAAAAGTCACAAATGCATGTAAAGATTAAACAATAATGCATTTTAAATAAGGGAGGTTGTGCTGGATCCTTGTGTGAGACATCTGAAGTCGTAACATTCTGTTTGCATGGCCGTGCCTTACTTTATTACCTTATTTTATTAAAATGGCAGACTTGGACGAAGGCCTGCAGCATCTTGTTTCAAGTAATAAACCTCTCAACAATTTCAGTGGGATCTGGTGCATAAAAAGCCCCAGTACGATCATATCCACAATAATTGTTCCCAGAATGTGAAGAAATGTATCGCAAAATTCTTAAAACTATTCTCGTTTCTGTCTGAGGTGTGGTGCACGTTGGATGAATTTACAGATGAATGTTTTCTCTAATGTTGAGCGCAGAATGATTGTAGACAGGCTCTTTGTTAGCCTAATGGACCTCATTAAAATTTAATTGTGCACTCTGGTGTATGTATTACAAAAAAAAAGTCGACAGCGATGGCTCTAGTACCACGGACAAATCTGACCTTGTCCGAGTTAATGCCGTGTTAGCTTTTCACGCACCCAGCGTAACTGTTTTTCAGAATTCATCTCAAAATTGTCCAGTATTGCATTTATGTTGTGCATTGGCCTACAACACTCCATCCCAGTCTCTCCTGTAAATATTTTCATTTGTATTCCACATCTGGGTATTGCTACCAGTTTCCAAGGTGAAACGGTGCCCATTTTCTGTTAAAATAATGCAGGACCGTTTTACAGCCGTTGTTTTCACATGCGCATGTTTGACGTGCACCTAATTGCAGTCCAAGTTTCAAGCTCAAGTTCAATTTCACAGTGAATTTAAAAATGCATAAAGTTGAGCTGTAAGGTGACGGAACACCTTGTCAGAAATCACAAAAATGCATCAATTTGGGTGACCGGGGTTTGTTAGGAGTCACGCTTTCTTTGTAAGGTTATTCTGCCTTTATTAATTACTAGTTTGTTTGAAAACAGCATTTGGAGGACAACTGTTTTCAGCAGAGTTGCTGCAGAGCACGTTTCAAGTCTGCATAATTTTAATAAAAGTATAAATATTTCTGGAATTCCTTTTGGAAGAGTGATGTTTCGTGCATATGTTGGAACGGATTGATTCTGACAATTTGAAGTTGACTAAAGGAAATCTTGTGAGGTATGTGAGGATATATTTTTGAATTTTTTCTTCTGCTTGGTTTCTTTCGCTAAAATTACATTAGATTTACCATCCATCTAAAAATTATCTTCAGGGGCAGTCTCACAATGATCTCTTGATTTAAATTATTCTTTTCCTTCATGAAAAGTTGATGGCCCCTTATCAGGTTGGTGATGGGAGAAGGTATTAGGGTTTCTTTTTGTAACCAATCATGGAAAAGTTGAGTTGTGACTTGAGAATTTTGGATGCACCTCTTGCACTATTTGTGAGTGACGCTTGCTTTCTCATTCAGGAAATTTCATTTCCCAAGCTGCTCTTGGTATTTACAGCATACTGAAGAGCCACTAGAGATGATCAAAATAAAAACATCGGGGGGGGAGGGGGGACAATTTTGGATGGTGTCAGTAACTTTTGATGAGGTTTCCTTTGAACAGCTTTCCTAATTTTTAAATGACTTTCAAATGCTTCAGAAAATAGCAGATCTATAAATGCTATACTGACAGTTTTATTGTTCACATTGACTGTCAGTGCTATTGTTCAAAAAAATACAAACCAATCTATCCCTCTTCTGCCTCTCCCCATTCCTTCTGTCGCATTAAAAAGGGCAGTGAGCTGAAAAATAACCATAGCTGGAATCTTCCAGGGACCGGCAATCAACATCGGATTGCCGCTCCGTTCCTACTTTACTGTGTCGTGCCCGGGCTCCACAGTTTGGACCGGGTCTTCTGGCTTCTTCAGAAATGTGGAGCAGACTTTCCGTTGAACTACTCCCCAGAGGGTTAGCCACATCCCATTTTTATGGGGTAGTCTGGTAAGTGTTCACCAACACATGGGCGACACAGGGGTTAGCACTGCTTCCTCACAGCGCCAGGGACCCAGGTTTTCTGGGTTCTGTCATCTTACAACTCAAACTTTATGCATTTTTAAATTCACAGTGAACTTGAACTTTAGTTGAAGATTGGACTGGAATCAGGTGCATGTTAAACATGCGCATGTGAAAACAGTGGCTGTAAAATGGCCCTGCATTATTTTCACAGAAAACGCGCACCATTCTGTCTTGGAAACTGGTATCGAAACCCAGATGTGGATTACAAATGATTCCCGGCTTGGGTCACCGTCTGTGTGGAATCTGCATGTTCTCCCTGTGTCTGTGAGGGTTTCCTCCCACTGTCTGAAAGATGTGCTGGTTAGGTGCACCGGCCGTGCTAAATTCTCCCTCGGCATGCCCGAATAGGCGTGTGGTGACGAGGGGATTCTCACAGTAATTTCACTGCAGTGCTGACGTAAGCTACTTGTGACGTTAACAAACAAAAAATGCACTGGGACGTTTGAACAACTTGTCAGTCAGTGGCCGAGACTATGAATGGGTAATTGCGGAAGTGTGTTGGTCAGGTGGCAGCTCGCTGAGGCGGTAGGGCGAGTGGGTAGGTGGGTCGGGAGGGATTGTCAGGTTGGGGGCTCGGCAGGTCTGGCTGAGGGTGAGTTGAGGATTTGTGTGGGCGCGGAGAGTCAGACCGTTGGGGTGAGTCAGGTCAGCCCGGGGGTATTCGGTTGGGGTGGGGGTTGACAGGGAAAGTCGGTGTGGGGAATCTGTTACATACTAACCCGGAAGTAGGATTATTCTGTTGTCCTGGGGAATTATCATGGTAAATAATTGAGAACTGTCCAAAGTCTCCGACTCTAGCTCAGATTTGGAGATTTTTTTTAAGAAGGTTTTGGGTACGAGTGGAATTGCCCACCGGAGTTCAAACGTTCCAAACAAGTTCGATGGAATAATTGCACCAGCTCTTCGGGAGGATCCCAAACAGAATGTTGAGGATATATCTGGTCTCTGAAGATAGAAAGACTGGAAAATCTAGGCCCAAGTTTACAGTAACGGCAGTGTGAGAAGATTTGTTTCTGTGAGACTGTGTTTTGGTGCATTGGACAGATTTAAATATTTATGTATTGTGAAATGCTGCAGTAATATTTTGAGCGACACAGCTTTCTTGTACATTATTTCACTCAAAGTGCACAACATCTGAATGATGAGTTGCAGCAGGGGAGTCCCTGGCAAGCTGCATCATGAGCTGTGTTTATTTGCGAAAGTGGGTTGGAATGAATTTCTAATTGGTTGCCTTGGAGGACAGGACCAAAACAGTTGAATTATATTGTGTGATTTAATCCAGTCAGTAACACATCAGTAATAAAACTTGCATTAACACCTTATAGGGTTCACACTCGAGGTTATGAGCATTCGCAGCAGTGAGCCCTGACTTCTCAGAGCACAAACATTTACACTACCAAGTTCAGAGAAATTACATTGCGAAACAACTGATTTTAGAGAGAGCGTGAAGTTCAAACAGTGGATTTCAGACAATGTACAATACTCGTATTGCTGAGTTCAGATCGCAGGCAGTGAGGGGCAGAAAGGTTTCAGCTTGAAAATTGAGATGTAGCTGGAGCAAATAACCAATAAACACTATATAATGGATATAGGGTACCTGCAGTGAGTTAAGATGCATGCTGCAATGCTTTGATATGATAAAGTCAGGTTAACTGAAGGTGGAAGATGAAAGGCTGACCAGGAGAATATTGCGTTACAGACCAGGGTGAGAGAGAACCAAAACCCGTGTTCCCTTCCTTTGCTATCCATGATGCATGATTTGTAAAGGGAGTGGCATGTTTCTGTATGTGGCCAATTTGAAAAACCAGCAGCGAGCTTTTCATGAGTTTAAATAAAGAGGATTTTTATTCCCCCTGAAAATCTAACACGACATCTCACACCAAACAGTGTATATTCTCTTTCCCCCTCTCTCAAGAAAATTATATGGGAAGAGAATAGTTTTGCAAGTTATAAACAAAAAAAAGTTTGTAATTCATGTGATTGGCTTGTCTTGGAAACCACACGGTGATGTCTGCCTGACGAAGAAGTTTTTGTCGATGTATGGTTAGGTAGATTCAATTGCTAAAGTCATCCACCAGAGGCGTGACAGGTTTCTCTCTCAGATGTAGACTTTCTGCAGATCGTGGAGGTAATTCCTTACGGTCTTGTCCCTGGGAGGTCTCTTTGCTATATTGATGGACTTGAAAAGAAAAGGAGAGTTTCTGATAGAGCCTCCAGTTTGTAAGGCATAGGCCTTTGTGTTGCTGCAGATGTTATATCTTTGGGTAGATAACGCTTAAATAAGGAGAGTAACAAGGCTGCTTTACTATGTGCTTTCTCACAGCTTCCTTCCACAAGCAGTGTTAGCTCAAGTTGCTTAGCCACACGTGGACATGAAGACAATGACTATTTTGATTTCCGAAAGGCCCCGTGGTTGTTTCAGTGATGTTGGTGGTGGCGCCGCTCTTCAGGAATGTGTCCTTTCGAGACAGCGCGGCAGTTTTTAAATGCGCAGCCTGAGTCAGGTGACCCTTGGCAGCCCTCATTTGCAGCCCGTCATCAATTGTTCTAAAACAAGTCCGTTCCAAAAGATTCCACGCTTAAACTTAATGATTAAAAAGTTATGAATGTGGCTTCCTTCACTGGACATGACAATTGGAATAGTTGGGTCTAACAAATGACTTATTAATGTATGTAATATCATGAATGTGGGAAGAAACTCAGAATATGCTCTGATTTTTTTAAGGGATTCAACTGTAGTTTTCCCCAATTTCTCCATGTTGCTGAAATATTTCAGCCCAAGTATAATTCCAGTAAATTTTCTCTGCATCCTGAGGCCTTGACATCCTCCTTGAAATATGTGCCAAGAATTGACCATCATACCCCTACTGAGACTTTACCTCTGTTTATATAGGTTCAGTATAACTTCCTTGCTTCTACCAATGACCTTAAAAGACTTAGAGAGTATGCTATTTAACATCCCCTTCCTACCTAAAGCTGCCCGCATCTTTACCTCTCTGCTAACTTGCTCCACAGCACATGAGGGGTGCACGAGTATGAGATTTGCGTGGAATAAGTTTGCCGTTCATTTTTGTGTCTGATTCTGCAGCTTTTAAGGATAATTTTTGAGAAAGTGACCAAAGAGGTGGATGGGGGTAAGGCAGTTGACGTGGTATATATGGACTTTAGTAAGGCGTTTGATAAGGTTCACCATGGAAGGCTTCTGCAGAAATTGCAGATGTATGGGATTGAGGGCGATCTAGGAAATTGGATTAGGAATCGGCTGGCGGATGGGAGACAGAGGGCGGTGGTTGATGGTAAGTATTCGACATGGAGTTCAGTTACGAGTGGTGTGCCTCAGGGATCTGTTTTGGGGCCACTGCTGTTTGTAATTTTTATAAATGATCTGGATGAGGGTATAGTTGGGTGGATTAGTAAATTTGCTGATGACACCAAAGTCGGAGGTGTGGTAGATAGTGAGGAAGGGTGTCTTACTCTACAGGGAGACTTGGACAAGTTACAGAGCTGGGCCGAGAGGTGGAGGATGGAGTTTAATGCGGAAAAGTGTGAGGTAATTCACTTTGGCAGGAATAACGGATGTGTACAGTATAGGGCTCTGAATAATGTTGACGAACAGAGGGATCGAGGTGTATATGTGCATCGATCCCTGAAAGTTGGAAATCAAGTCGATAAGGTTGTTAGGAAGGCATACGGTGTCTTGGCGTTTATTGGTAGGGGGATTGAATTTAGGAGCCGCAGCGTCATGTTGCAACTGTACAAAACTCTGGTGCGGCCGCACTTGGAGTATTGTGTACAGTTCTGGTTCCCACATTATAGGAAGGATGTGGAGGCTTTGGAGAGGGTGCAGAGGAGGTTTACCAGGATGTTGCCTGGTATGGAGGGGAGGTCCTATGAGGACTGAGGGATTTGAGGTTGTTTTCGTGAGAAAGAAGGCAGCTACGAGGGGACCTTATTGAAACATATAACATGATTAGAGGTTTAGATAGGGTGGACAGTGATCGCCTTTTTCCTCGGATGGAGAAAGCTAGCACGAGGGGGCATAGCTTTAAATTAAGGGGGGGTAGTTATAGGACGGATGTCAGGGGTAGGTTCTTTACCCAGAGGGTGGTGAGGGATTGGAATGCCCTGCCTGCTGCAGTTGTAAATGCGCCTAGTTTGGGGGCGCTTAAGAGATCCGTGGATAGGTTTACAGATGGGTAAGGGTTTGGTTTAGGTTAGAGGGTCATTGTTTTTTAACTGGTCGGCGCAACATCGTGGGCCGAAGGGCCTGTTCTGCGCTGTAATGTTCTATGTTCTAATTGGCCCATCACACACTGTCTTGTTGCATACACGTTTCACGTACTTGTAATCTGCTGGAGAAGGTAAAACTCCGGTTTGCAGGGGGTCAAGGTTTGTGTGTGGGAACCGCAGTTAGACTTTGAAGAGACGCTGTGCTGGAAACCTAACATTGAAATACAAATGAAACTACACATGAGAATACAAATACTTGGTAGCAGGATGTTTCTAGACCTCCAAAAGAATAAACTGCATCCAAGTATTGAAATACTGAAGGAACACGCTAATAATTGATGGTGATACCTTGGTACAGATAATTTTCATTTTGTTGCAATGCAGTATGTTTACATGGGCAGTCACGAATTTGTTGCCTTTTGATTTCTAAGTATCAGTTTGCTCCCTTTTCTCTCTCCCTTTTCCCACTCCACCCTTCACCCCAAACAAAATGATACACATATAATTGTCTATACAAATAGAGTTTAGTTTATAGCAGTGTTGAATAGAACTTCACTGTGAAATGTAAATGTTTTTGCTTCAAAGATTGCATGCAACATCTGGTTCGTAAAGTGTTCTGCTTGGAACCGTAGCCTTGGTCTGAACCCTTTTGAATTCTTGTCCATATACCAGCCAACTGAGAGTATAAATTGTTCTTTGTTGCTAGATAGTGACTGCTTTGTGTGCAGTGTTTCGTGTTCTACTCTGCCATCGTTCTCAGGAAAATAACAATATAGCTGTCTCCAGCAGTTCCTTTAAATAGATTTATTCTGAAACAAAGGTCAGGGGCGGTGAAATATTTCGATTGTAATAACGTACAGTTTGCTTAGTGATTATTCAGAAGCAGGAAGCGTGTCACTACCGATAAAAGGAAAGGTTTCACTAACACACAATGAAACACAATACAGCATACAATGATGGCTAAAAGCAGAATGAGAACGTCAACCCAACAGTTGACGATCAAGCTGCCAAATCAGCGTGGTGTGCGGTGAAGTAGTGTGCAGCACAATGATTAAGAGACAGAATTAGTAAAATAATTGTTGATACTGAGGGGATACAGTGATAATGTAGTTGAATATCAAGGGATGATGGTGAGATCCTCCCTTGTCGGACATGTTCGTTGCCTGCGCTCGTGCAACGTGAATCTTGCTTGCCGCTTGGCCCAGGTCTCGTGCATTTGGACATGGATTGCTTTAGTATCTGAGGAGTCGTGAACGATGCTGAACAGTGTGCAGTCATCAGTGAACATCTCCATCTGTGACCTTATGAGGGAAGGAAGGTCATCGATGGCGCAGCTGAAGATAGTTAGGTCTAGGACGCTACCCTTAGAAACTCCTGAATTTTTGACCTGAAGCTGAGATAATTGACCTCCAATCATCACAACCATCTTCCTTTATGCCAGGTATGACACCAACCAGTGGAGCGTTTATCCCCTAAGTCACATTGACTCCAGTTTAGCTAGGGCTCTTTGATGCCACAATCGGTCAAGTGCAGCCTTGATATCAAGGGCAGTCACTCTCACCTCCTGGCATTCAGCTCTTTTGTCCATGTTTGAATCAAGGCTGTAGTGAGATCAGGAGCTGAGTGACCCTGGCGGAATTCAAACTGAGCATGTGTGAGCAGGTTATTGCTGAGTTAGTGCAGCTTGATAAAAGTTTGATGACCCCTTCCATCGCTTTACTGAGGAACGAGAGTCGACTGACTGGTCAGGTTGGATTTGTCGAGTTTCTTGTGTATACGACGTGCCTGATGAGCTTTCCACATTACTCGGTAGATGCCGGTGTCGCAGCTGGACTGGAACAGCTTTGCAGGGGGTGTGGCGAGTTGTGGAGCACAAGGCTTCAGTGCTATTACAGGAATATTGTCAGGAGCCATAACCTTTGCACTATCCAGTGCCTTCAGCCATTCCTTATTATCAGGCGGAGTAAATCAAACTGGCTGAAGACCGACATGTATGATGCTGTGGAGGGGCCAGAGATGGATCATCCACTCGTCACTTCTGGCTGAAGGTTGTTTCAATTGCTTCAGCCTTACCCTTCGCACTGATGTGCTGGACCCTTCCGCGATTGAGGTTGGGGATATTTGTGAAGCCACAGCCTCCAGTGAGTTGCTTCATTATCTACTGCCCAACACAACTGGATGTGGCAGGACTGCAGAGCTTAAATCTGATCCATTGGTTGTGGAAATCATCCAGCTCTGTCACTCGCTGTTTTTGCTGTTTGGCATGCAAGTAGTCCTGTGATGTAGCTTCACCAGGTTGATGCCTCTTTTTTTTTAAGGTATGCCGGGTGCTTGCTTCTGGCATGCCTTGCTGTAGTTCTTCATTGAATCAGAGTACCAACATCAGGAATTTTATATCACTGTTTTTGATGTTGTATTAAATATCTATTCCACAGTTGCAGCTGTCTGTGTAATAACTCTTGTTCAGTTGGTGCATGTATCTGCAGACTTGTCTGGGAAGAGATGTGTTTACATTGTTGATACAGTGAGTCATCCTACATGAATAATCATATGCCCTCAATGATTTTTAAAAATTTCCATATTGCTATTTATGTATGAGCATGTTCTTAAACTGTGTTAGAACATGTTTCCTTTCCTAGCTTGTTGATGACTTCATTCGTTTATTTTACAGCATGTCGATGGGAGTTTTTCTGTGAAGCCACTAAAGCAAAAGCAGATTGTAAGTAACCTGGAAACTTCATTATAACAGAACAGTGACGTGCAAGGATATGAAACTATTTTGAGTTAATTTAAGTGCAGTTAACAGGGAAACATCGAAATAGAAGCTGGCGTAGACCATTTGGCCCTTTGACTATTCAATGCGATCGTGATTGATCCTCAATCTCAATGCCATATTCCCGCTTTCTCCCCAGACCCCTTAATGCTGTTAAAAATCTAAAAAAATTCCACATTTTTCCTGAAAACATTTAGTGACTTGACTTCTGTGGAGGAGAATTCCACAGGCTCATTAGCCTTTTGAGTGAAGACATTTTTCCTCCTTCTCAACCCTAAATGGTCTACCCCGTATCCTGAGACTCTGTTCCCTGGTGCTAGATTTCCCCAACCAGGGAAAACGTCCTGCCTGCATCCAGCCTGTCCAGCACTGTTAGAACTTTATCCATTTCAATCAGATTCTACTCTCATCCTTCTAAATTCTAGTGAATACTGGCCCAGTTGAAACAGTTTCTCCTCATAGGTCAGTACCAGCCGAGCGAACCTCTGCTGCTCACCCTCTGTGGCAAGCATATTTTCTCTTAGAGAATTGTAGGAGCTTTGCAAGATCCAGAGCGGTTACAAAATCTGCCTGCCTTCCTTCCTCCCTTCTGATTTTCCTATCTTGGAATCCACCTGAGGGCCATTGTCAAGCACAGAAACAGCTTTGAATGCGCACTCCTCTGGTGATACGTTGGTGCAGTCCAGGCCGAATATTAGTCTATCGTCATCTTCTAGCATGTACTTGTACCTATATCACGTCTAAAAACAAGTCATGCTATACATCTTTCGATCACCCTAGAGATTTTTCATGCAAACGAAGAGCAGGAGAAGGCTCTTCGGCCCTATGGGCCTGGTCTGCGATTTAAGATTGCAGTTAATCTGACAGCAGCCTCAAATGTGCATCCTGCCTATCCCTGATAACCTGTCACTCCCTTGCTTACTAAGAACCTCTGCCCTAAAAATATTCGAAGACTCTGCTTCCATTGACTTTTGAAGAAGAGAGTTCCAAATACTCAGATTGGTTATAGTATTGAAGGAGATTGTTCATCCAGTTGTGTCCATGCCAACTCTCTGCAAGAATTCTTCAGTTGCTCTCACTCCCGTCACCTCCCCATAGCTCTGCAGTCTTTCTCCTGAGAGATTACTGATTTCCTTTTGAACGCCATGCTTGAATGTGCACCTGACTTTGCAGTACACTTTCAGGCAGTGCATTCCAGATCCTGACCCCTTGTTGAGTAAATAAAGATGTTTTTTCTCATGTCATTGTTCCTTCTTTTGCCAGTCACCTTAACTCAGTCCCTGGCTCTCAAACTCTCACAAAAAATGAGAAGAGTTTTCTTCTACGACTGTGTGTGGCTCCCTCATTACTTTCAACACCTCTGACAAATTCCCTCCCAACCTTTTCTTCCGTAAAGAGAACAACCCCAGCCTCTTCAGTCTGTCGATGGAACTGAAGTCCGTGGAACGATTCCCAAACGTTTCCTGCACCCCCTCTAAAGAGGAGAGCCCAAAATTTGGTCATGTTACTTTAGCTGAGGCAGAAAGATCTTTTATAACAGGTTATCGCAACTTCTTGTATTCTGTACTTCTGTTCATGAAGCCCAGGATCCTTTGTGCTTTTTTTAACCACTTCCTCAATCTCAACTTAAATGATTTGTGCAGATATACCCTGTGATAATGACCTGTGTGTTGGAATACTTGTGTGTTTTCTTTACTGTGACTGAAGAGTATTCTTGAACAAAAAGGGTTCATTGGTTTCCTGATGATAACATCATTCGGTTCCAAGAAATGGCCGTGTCACTTGAGGTTGCCACAGAGGTGAATAGTTAAAAAGCAATGGCTGGATGGTCTGTGTTTTTATTGTGACTCCAGGCGGAGCACTTTTGGCACGTGTGCTGACACAGTGTCGTTGGCTGAGAGTCAGTCTGCCACTGCGTCGTTTGCGACGAGCCAGAGAACCTGAAGTAAGTCTTCAAATGCTGACTGAAATCTCATGTTATCGAGTGCATTAAAACAGGATATTAGGATTGACAGTTTCCCCAAAACTTTCTGTTCGGTTTTCAGTCATTGTTGTTTAGATTCTTACCAGAAGTAGTGTGAGATACTGGTTTTTGAACAGGACTTATTGAAGATGCAGTTTAAAAAATTACATTAATTTGAAGAAATTTGGAATATCATGTGGTTAATAAATAAATAAGTAAAAAGTAATTAAGTTTAAAAAAGAAAGTCATTATCCAATGTGGGATTCAAGACTGCGGCTTGAGACCTGAGAGCCCCATTAAACCAACTGAGCAAGCTTGTTTCAGAAGGCAGGTACCTAAACTTGTGCTCACTGTTTTCATTGTGTACACACCAGTGTGAGTTTATTCCAATAATAAAGCAGAAATTTGAGGAGGGATTTGATGTTCTGCAGTTGCACACAACGCTCTGATACTCCTGACACCAACTGGGAAAGATGTCAGGACCAGTTGTGTGTGTGCTGGTGGCACAGTGTGGACTGAGTGGGCATGCGCAACCATTCCTGAAGTCTTTCCAGCTGGTGACAGGAGGTACTGTGAAATAAAGAAAAACAGTTGCAGTGGCGTTGGGTTTTTTTTTTCAGCCTTGGTGCCAAACTGTTCACAACCGTAAGATTTCAGTTGAAAGAAAACAAGCCAGGTTCTCTGCAAACCGTTTGGCAAATTTGGAACAGATCCTTGTGTTGAAGCAGACCCCTAAGACGAGTGCAGAGACTGTGGACAAAATCTTTTGGAGGCAACGAGGATCTCGGCCACCACTGGAAAGCCAGCAGGAGGCCCGAGTCATCTCTTTTTTGGGAAGGCCCTCTTCATCTTGTATCGTAGAATAGAGTCCCTACAGTGCAGAAGGAGGTGATTCGGCCCTTCGAGTCTGCTTTGACCACAATCCCACCCAGGCCCTATTCCCGGAACCCCACATATTTACTCTACTGATCCCCTGACACTAAGGGTCAACTTGGCACAGCCAATCAACCTGACCCGCACATTTTTGGACTGTGGGAGGAAACCGAAGCATGCACAGGAAACCCACGGAAATAATGTGCAGACTCCACACAGACAGCGACCTGAGGCCAGAATTGAACCCGGGTCCCTGGCGCTGTGAGGCAGCAGCGCAAACTGCTGTGCCACCGTGTGGCCCCTTGCTCCGTTCAGGCACATGATAGTCCAGCGGCAGGCTTTCCATCAGCATCAAAGACCCCGGAGACAGAAACCCCATCCACCAAGAGCTGTCAGCCAGGATGAGGCCAGCAGCTCTCTTGAACGGCAGTACGACTGGGAAGTGTGAAAGTTGCTGGTACTAGACCCATCTGAGACCTCCTATTTTGGCTGAATGTTGGGAGAGGGTCATGGGATCGGAGTTGGGGGAGGGGTTAGGAGCTCAGAGGGAGGTGGTTGTCATGGACACCCCCTCCTCCTCATTGCCGGTTCCTTGATCAGGCACTGAATACCTTTGACTGAGGGAGGCCCCTCCACCAGATGCCTGCAACCCCCTGCACAAGTTTGTTCATGGTGCTTTCCTGTGTGGTTAATACCAGTTGAGGTGGGATGAGGCTTTTAAATGAGTTTTGAGGCTCTAGGGTGGGCATTTAATTGGCAGCGGGTAGGAAGGCCATCAAGAGAAGGCCAAGGTTTAGGCCATTATAGATTTTATTATAGCTCAGGAGAAAGAAGGCAATGTGATGATTCCTAGGAACATGTGCATTCTACAAGTAGTTTGTCCCTAATGCCAACACAGGACTCCCCCCAGAAATAATCTGTTGAAAAGAGATGCAAGATTCAACTAGTTAGACTTTTTTGTCCGACTGATTCGATTTATTATTGTCACATGTATTAGTATACAGTGAAAAGCATTGTTTCTTGCACGCTATACCGTTCGTAGAGAAGGAAAGGAGAAAATGCAGAAGGTATTATAATCATAGCTGGGGTGTAGAGAAAGATCAACTTAACATCAGGTGAAAAGCGTAGAATGATAATAAAAGATGGAATTTGAGGGTATGCTGGGGACAGCTCACAAGAAGTTGCCGTGCTCCAGATTTAGATGGCCTTTGAGAAATTAAAAGGCAATTTGTCAGAGTAAAAGTTTTAACAAGTGAAATCTTGTCGTTTAGTTTTCTGTCCTTTTGGCTTTGTGGGGATTACTTTATTTGAAAAACTGTCTCCATGGCAACACCTCAGCTAATCATAGTTGACTTGCCAGCCAGTCGGCACCTTTTCTCTCCTGTAGTATAAATCGTGATTGTTTGACATTGGCATTTTTGCATTTGTCTTGATGATTTAAAGATGAAAAACTTTGGCAGCATGCCTCTCTTTTTAACTTTATTCAAGTTCTCTATTACTAAGCCACTGTTAATAAAAGTAATGAAAATATCGGGTGATTCAGACAGAACAGATTGTGCATCCTCTGATTAACCATTTCATCACTCGCTTGCACTGTGAAGCCGCTGGCTGTCTGCTGTGTTCTGTTGATTGCTGTGTTCTGCAGGACAGTGGCAAGCCCTGTCATGGCTGCTGCAGTCTCGAACCGGTTCCTGCCTGCATGCAGTGCCCTCGGACAGCTCCTCTCTGGCCCAATTAGCGACTTTTCATTCGGTTAATGAATTGCGCCAGTGAAACAGAAGCAATGCGGGGTCTGTACGTGGAAAGTGATCCAGGTGGCGGGTTCCTGACGCCAAATTGAAAATGTAGCATTTTCACTCTGTTTCCACCATAAGCCAGTTTCGAATCAGTATGATTTGGAAAGACATTGAAAAAGCTCCTGTATGAAGCGCTGTGGTAGATGCATCATGTGTTATTGGGTGAAGCAATTATATGGAGATCAAAATTTAACAAACAGTGGCGATGTCGTTTTTTTAATTCAGTTGCTCGGACAGCACTCTTTTTAAAAATATCTGTCTCTGGCTGTGGGGCTGATGACAGAAAATCCATCATCACAGTTGGGAATATTATTTCCAATAACAGTTGGGAATATTATTTCCAGGAACAGTTGGGTAATATTATTACTGGTCTCTGCCACCAGTGGGAGATCTGTAATAGGGAACAAAATAGTCATTTGAGACTTAAATTTCTAAGCTTCTGTTGTCTTAAATTTTTGTTGGCTCACTTCAACAGACTTCCCCGTGGTAGAGAGTTGTATGTCAATAATGGTGCTTGTGTTATTGGTCTACCACGCCTTGGGTCCCACGTCTTTTTCTTTAAGAAGTGCTTTCATGAGAAATTATCTCCATCACACTTGGACCATACCGTGCAGTTGGAATTCACAATGCTGCACTGAGTACTAATAAAAATGTACGGCGATACAGGAAACTTCAGCTTGCGGTTGACAAAATTTAGGGATATTGGCGGCAGCAGCAAAGATCAAAGTGTTCTTTGTGATGTTTTGGGAAGTGTGTTTGTAAGATTGTTTAATGCTAAAAAAATTGGAAAGGCAGTAGACTTGAGGAAGTTTGCTCTTTACTGGTGAACTGTGCTGTAAAACTGCACATTTAATTGCATTTGTACGTAAAAAAGAAATGAACTGACTTCAGGTGATGCATGAATTAATCCACATTGAATAAAGAGGAAAAGCATCACAGGACTTGGTGGAAGTTAAAGAGAAATAAAATGAAACTAGAGTGTGGTTTCATAATAAAAATTGTGCTGGAGAACCTGAACAGGTCTGGCAGCTTTTTGCAGAGAGAATTAATGTTTGGACTCTTAGGTGATAACTCTGTTTCTCGCTCCGTAGATGCTGCCAGACCTGATGAGTTTATGCATCATTTTCTGTTTTTATTTTAGGCACTTCTTTCACGGAAGGGCTATGGGGTCAGAGGTTCACCTTGGGTGGTACAGGATGCTGAACTTGCTAACAGTACAATGGAGACTTGGATCCAAAACCTCTATTTTCCTTTTAGTGCTTTATAATTCTAACTAATTCTCCCCATGGTCTTTCTCACCACTGTGCATGAATTTGAAGAATGTTTTTAGTGTTCAGAATACACCAAATGAGACATGCAATTTAACCCATTCAGAATATTCCTCTTTGACTAAACTGCCTATAAACAATGGCATTTATCCATAAAACCGGGCTTTCGATTATTTTGACTAACAAAAGAGCCAAGTTAATATGCAATATCAAATCTGTCATTGTGCTAAAGAGCTCTGATTGCGTGGCCTTCTACTAATGACCTCAGCTCATGCTCCACTCATTACTGTCACTGGATGTGAAGAGAGCAGTGTGGATGATCAGCCTGCAACTTAAGGACATAAATGATGGAAAGAAACTCCAAATTGAATTTGTTCCATCTCTCAGCCTGTTGAATGCCCAGGGAAGCAGCAGTTCCCTTAGGCATGCTTGGACTACCTTCCCAACTTACACATTGACTCCTAAATAAACAAGCTGTAATTCTGAAACAGACATCACTGATACTGTGATAAAGCTACAGTCAGCTAGGAGTAATAGCGTTACAGTGATATCCAAAGCCGGCTACAAAATTAGTGCCTAAAATGTAAAATAAAAATGAAACCATTAATTCTGACCTTTACGTCGTACCTTGATTATGCCCGATTTTACTGCATTTCTGGTAACCGCTGATAGTTTAGCTATTTGTCATCTGCTGCATTTTGGTGTCTAAGTGTACAGATATGAATTTCTTTTAATTATAAAGAAGCCAATTTAAAACATGACTGGAGTAAGTTAGTGTTTCAGGCTACTCCCCTCTTTCGAGACAGGTTTGCACTTGTACCAAGTTAGATTGTATCAGATCAATCAGACTCGAGCCTGAGTCGTTATAATTGTTGCCAAAACAATGGAAGATTGTTAACCCATCCTAAACCCGTCATCTTTTAATGACTTTAAAAATGCAGGTAGTCAGGTTGTAGATAAAACAGTTAAATAGGTTGTTGCAGAAAGACGTCAGCTGGAAATACCTCAAGTATTTGCAGAGCAGTGTTTTACAAATAGGATTTGGTAAGAGATCTGACAATGAATACCAGGACTTGAATGGGACACTGATTTTTTCTTTAGCCTTGCACGTCACCTCACCTCGCTCATGACTGATCTGCACCTCAACTCCATTTTCTTACCTTTACTCCATTTCCTTGAACACCATTACCTAACAAAAATCTATCCATCCCCATTCTTGAAAATTTCAATTGTCCCAGCACCAGGGCAGAAATGTTTAGTTTGTGTAGATTGAGATTCCCCTGTTTTTTGTAATGTAAAGGATGAATTCTGGTGTGATTCTGCCATCTGCTGCCAAAACACATAACTGCGCCTGCTCATTTCTAAGAATGCTGTTTGTGCCATTATTAAGCATGGTTTGCTATTTATCATGAATGGAATCCCCTCTTCATATGATTTTAACATGCTTTAATTGCTTGCAATCAATGTCTGACCAGAGCATCTAAGCTTTTGTCTCGTTGGAAAATAATCCAACTTTGGTAGTTGTGCTTTTTTTGTAGTAATTTTCCGCAAAATCAAAAAATGCAGGTAACACTCAGCAGTTCAGGTTGCATCTGTGCATAGAACAAACAAGTTAAATTTTAGATTTTGTTTTATTTGGATGAGTAATAATTACAGACTGACATCCAGGACCGAGTGAAGTGTGTCCTAGGATATTGTGCGAGGCTGGGGAGGAAATAGCAGAGATATTTGAATCATCGATCGTCACAAGTGAGGTGCCTGAGATTGGACAGTGGCAAATGTTGTGCCTTTGTTTAGAAAAGGCTGCAGGGAAAAGCTTGGGAACAGTAAGTCAGTGAGCCTCACGTCTGTGTTGGGGAAATTGTTGGAAGGTATTTTGAGAGACAGGATCTGCAGGCATTTCGAGATGCAAGGACTGATCAGGGACAGACAGCATGGCTTTGTGAGTGGAAAATCATGTCACACAAATTTGATTGAGTTTTTTGAAGGGGTAACCAAGAAGGTAGATGAGGGCAGTGCAGTTGATGTTGTCTACATGGACTTTAGCAAGGCCTTTGATAAGGTACCGCATGATAGATTATTGCTTAAGGTTAAATCTCATGGGATCCAGGGTGAAGGAGGTAAATGGATACAAAATTGGCTTGATGACAGAAACCAGAGGGTGGTTGTAAAGAGTTGTTTTTCAAACTGGAGGCCTGTGACCAGCAGTGTGCCTCAGGGATCAGTGCTGGGCCCACTGTTATTTGTCATTTATATTAATGATTTGCATGAAAGTGTAGGATGCATAGTTAGTAAATTTACAGACGACATCAAGATTGGTGGCAGAGTGGACAGTGAAGAAGATTATCTCGGATTGCAACGTAATCTTGATCAGTTGGGCCTGTGGGCTGACAAACGGCAGATGGATTTTAATTTGGATAAATGCAAGGTGATGCATTTTGGTAAATTGAATCACGGCAGGACTTATTCAGTTAATGGTGTCGGGCACTGGGGAGAATTACAGAACAAAGAGATCTCGGGGTACATGTTCATAGCTCCTTGAAAGTGGAGTCACAGATGGACAGAGTGGTTAAGAAAGCGTTCAGCATGCTTGGTTTCATTGGTCAGAGCATTGAATACAGGAGTTGCAGCATCTTGTTGAAGTTGCACGAGACATTGGTAAAACCACACTTGGAATACTGTGTAGAGTTCTAGTCACCCAATTATAGGACTAGGAAGAGTGCAGAAAAGATTTACTAGGATGCTGCTGGGATTTGGTGGTTTGAGCTCTAAGGAGAAATTGGATAGACTGGGACTTTTTTTTGCTTAAGTGTGGAAGGCTGAGAGGTGACCTTAGAGAGGTCCATAAAATAATGAGGGGCATAGATCAGCTGGATGGTCAATATGTTTTGCCAAAAGTAGAGAAGTCTAAAACTAGAGGGCGTAGGTTTAAGATGAGAGGAGAGAGGTACAAAAGTGTCCAGAGGGGCGATCTTTTCACACAGAGGTTGGTGAGTATCTGGAACAAGCTGCCAGAGTTAATACCAAAGGGATATAGAATGGATATAGAAGGATATGGGCCAAATGCGGGCAATTGGGACGAGCTTTGGGGTTTTAAAAAAAAGATGGCGTGTACAAGTCGGGCCGAAGGGCCTGTTTCTGTGCTGTAAACCTCTAGGACTCTGTTCATACAGTAAGACAATAAAAGGAAAGGGATGAGAAACACAGTTGCTAACACACACACTAAATTAGTTGAAGGCTGAGCGTAAGTTTGTTAGCGGAAACGATCGACATCAGGCAACAGGAAGAAGCATCGTTGACATTGAAGCGACAGAAAATGTGCTTCGCTGATAGAAGGGTGAAGTAGATCTGAAATGGGAACAGGAGAAGTTTACAAAGTGGCTGAAGTTCAAGTCTGGTTATTAAAGTCCGTGGTAAGATTTCAAAATGTCTGGTAGGAAGATGCCTGTTCTTGACCTTGGGACAGTGCTGAAGGCAAGAAGTTGGAGGGGGAATGGAGCAGTGAATAATAATAGTGAGTTTCAGCCCACCCTGGGTTACGTTTATACAGACAACCGTTCTTTACGAATGTCACCTTCTGTGGCTCGGTGTCAAATTTTATTTGATAATGGTTCGTACGAAGCATCTTGGAACATTTTATTCCATTAAACCTGAATGTAAGTACATGTTTTTGTTATAGGGTCCTGGACAAGGTTATGAAGAGGGATGAACGGACAGGAGTTGCATTCTCTGTCGTCTTGTGCTCGTTCATGCTAAGCCAGCATTTATTGCCCATTCCTAATTGTCCTTGAGAAAGGGGTGGTACCTGTCAGAGAGGGAGTTCCAGGATCTTGACCCAGCAACAGTGAAGGAATGGTGATGCATTTAAATTTTGCATGAGGAAGTACTGGGATTGAGGAAGAGAAACCATTATCAACATCTTGGGTGGGGGTGACCATGGACCAGAAACTGAACTGGACTAGCCAGATAAACACAATGGCTAACAGAGCAGGTCATTGGCTAAAAGTCCTGCAATGAGTAACTCCTCTCCTCTGACTCCCCAAAGCCTGTCCACCTTCCACAAGGTACAAGTCAGGACTGTGATGGGATACTCCCCATTCACCTGGATAAATGCAGCTCCAGCAACACTCAAGAAACTTGACACCATCCAAGCAAAGCAGCCTGCTTGATTGATACCCCATCCACTATTATACACTCCGTGCGCTACTGATACACAGTAGCAGCAATGTGTACTGTCTGCACGATGCGTTGTGGCAACTCATCAAGGTTCTTAGGACAGCACCTTTCAAATCCATGACCGCTACTACCTAGAAGGACAAGGGCAGCAGATACACGGGAGCACTACAATGTGGAAGTTACCCTCCAAGCCAAGCTCCATCCTTACTTGGGAATATATTGCTGTTCCTTCATTGTCATTGGGTCAAATCCCCTGTAACGACACTGTGGGAGTGTAACTTAGAACACGTGGACTGCAGCAGTTCAAGAAGGCAGCTCACCACCACCTTCTCGAGGGCAATTAAGGATGGGCAATAAATTCTGGCCAGAAACTCAAATCCCTTGAATGAATTTTTAAAAAAATCACATCAGAGAATTTTTAACAAGCTTCTGATTGAACAGTCACTTGGAAAATGGAGAGAAGGAAGCAAGGGAAGTTTTGTGAAGGCACGATGTTGTAAGCAATAGAAGATTGACAAATGTTAAAATTGACAAAGGTCAGTGGGATGAAAATGAAGACAAGGGTGGTCCAATCACCGTTGAGGCGGGGGTGTAAAAGGAGTAAGAGCAAAGGTCTGATACAGATCGGTCGCACCCCTTACCACGGTCGTAGGAAGTCCTTTGTGAAGGGAATAGTTGGCATTTTGGAAGTCTGGCCTGGAAGTACATCGTGATGTGGAGACGCCGGCATTGGACTGGGGTAAGCACGGTAAGAGGTCTCACAACACCAGGTTAAAGTCCAATGAATTTATTTGATTCAATTCAATAAATAGAATAAATTTATAAATTCAATAAATTTATTTGATTCGATTCAAATAAATTGGTTGGACTTGAACCTGGTGTTGTGAGACTTCTGACTGGAAGTCCGTCATCAGTTGATGGAACTTGAGGAAAGGGATCACCCCTTACCAGAAGTGAGGTTGAAAGCTTGATCCATGATCTTGTGATAAATGTGATTTTCTCGAGGTTCTGTTTACCATTTCTCATGCTAATATTATCTTGGCCCCTGTTATAACACACATCAATGGAAGTTGACCAATCTTAGCCAAGTGGGGTATTAATCTTTTGGTGTGAAATTTAAGTCTCAGATTTACAGTTTTGGGCATGCGATGTGGGGAGAATACGGGGAAGAAGTTTTTCATGCAGCCTTGCTGCCAGCACGGGCGGTGGAACTGGTGGCCGTCAACGATTTAAAATTGAAATTGGGTAGGCGTTTGATTAAACTTGCAGGATGTGGGGATAGCCTGGGGAATTGACTCAGTTACTCTGCAGCAAACTGACACCAATTCCATAGCTCAAATAACCTCCTCAAATATCATAATGAATCTATTGCTCTATAACATATGCATTTTTGTGTAACTATGAGGACCCTGCCAGAATTAAAATTGAAGAGTCACAGGATAGTCCACCTCAGCAAGTGAGCGTGTCTCTGATTTCGTTCCATCGGTTTGCTTTCTGTTGGTTTCTCCTCTAGGTCGACCGAGTCAGCTATTTATTACAAGAAATATATGGCATTGAAAACAAGAATAACCAAGAAACAAAGGTACCTATTTCCTGATGTCTTCAATTTGACTTCGGTTTTTGTAACTGCACTGGATGAATCATAGAAATAGAATCCCTACAGTATAGAAAGAGGCCAGCCAGTTGAGTTGCACAGACCACAATCCCACCCAAGCCCTACCCCCATATCCTGACACATTTAACCACTAATCTCTCTAACCTACGCATCTCAGAACACAAAGGGCAATTTTTAGCACGGCCGATCCACCGAGCCCGCACGTCTTTGGACTGAGAGGAAACCGGAGCACACAGAGGAAACCCACACAGACATGAGGAGAATGTGCAAACTCCACACAGACAGTGACCCAACCGGGAAGTTCAGTGTTAGATTTTTAATGTTAGAAAATCTGTAAATTTGTCTTCTAGTTTCAGTGGTATTTTACTTAAAACCTCTCTTCTTAGTATTTACAAAAATCCAAGTGAAGCAAGCAATAACCAACGTTACATTTTCTCCACAGTAAGAGCAGTGCAATGATTCCATAAAAAGCTTAAAGCATAATAGTTTTGGTTATTAAGTAGCATCTAAGAGCAAATCAAGTTTGAGTTTATTTATGAGCATCGCAAGTATAGAACATAGAACACTACAGCACAAACAGGCCCTTCGGCCCACGAGTTGCGCCGATCACATCAACACCTACCAACCTACAGACCTATCTATAACCCTCAATCTCATTAAACCCCATATACTCATCCAGAAGTCTTTTAAAAGACCCCAGCGAGTTCGCCTCCACCACCACTGACGGCAGCCGATTCCATTCACTCACCACCCTCTGAGTGAAAAACTTACCCCTAACATCACTTCTGAACTTCCCTCCCTGCACCTTAAATCTGTGCCCTCTCGTAGCAACCATTTCAACCCGGGGAAATAGCCTCTGAGAGTCCACCCTATCTATTCCTCTCAACATTTTGTAAACTTCTATCAGGTCGCCTCTCAACCTTCGTCTCTCCAGGGAAAAGAGTCCCAGCTCCCTCAACCTAACTTCATAAGGCATGCCTCCCAGTCCAGGCAACATCCTTGTAAATCTCCTCTGTACCCTCTCAATAGCTTCTACATCTTTCCTATAGTGAGGCGACCAGAACTGCGCACAATACTCTAAATGAGGCCTGACAAGGGTCTTATAAAGTTGCAGCATTACCTCCCGACTCCTAAACTCAATCCCTCGATTAATGAAGGCCAGTACACCATACGCCTTCTTGACCACCTCCTCCACCTGCGAGGCCGATTTAAGAGTCCTGTGGACCCGGACCTCAAGATCCTTCTGCTCTTCAACACTACTCAGACTTCTGCCCTTGATAGTGTACTCGTTCATCCCGTTGGTTCTGCCAAAATGGACGACTACACATTTATCCGCGTTGAAGTCCATCTGCCACTTCTCCGCCCAGTCCTGCATCCTATCTATGTCCTGCTGCAACTTTTGCCATCCTTCCAGACCATCCACAACACCACCGACCTTCGTGTCATCAGCAAACTTACTTACCCATCCCTCCACTTCCTCATCCAGGTCATTTATGAAAATGACAAACAACAAGGGTCCCAGAACAGATCCTTGAGGCACTCCGCTGGTGACTGACCTCCATTCAGAAAAAGCCCCATCCACAACCACTCTCTGCCTTCTGCAGGCAAGATGTGGGTATGCCGGCGTTGGACTGGCGTAAACACAGTAAAAAGTCTGACAACACCAGGTTTTAGTCCAACCTATTTATTTGACAATATACTCACTAGCTTTCGGGGTTACCCCCTTCGTCAGGTGAATGGAGAGTTCTGGCCTCGAACTCTCCATTCACCTGACGAAGGGGGTAACCCCGAAAGCTAGTGAGTATATTATCAAATAAATAGGTTGGACTAAAACCTGGTGTTGTCAGACTTTTTTCTGCAGGCAAGCCAGTTCTGAATCCACAAGGCCAAAGCCCCTTGGATCCCATGCCCTCTCACCTTCTCAAGAAGTCTTGCATGGGGGACCTTATCAAACGCCTTGCTGAAGTCCATGTACACTACGTCCACGGCACTTCCTTCGTCAATGTGTTCGGTCACATTATCGAAGAACTCAACTAGGCTCGTAAGGCACGACCTGCCCTTGACAAATCCATGCTGACTATTCCTGATCATGTCAAACCTCTCCAAATGTTCGTAAATCTTGTAGGCTTACGTTAATACTGCAATGATTTCACAGTGGAAATCCCCTAGTCGCCGCACTCCGGCGCCTGCTGAGGTACACTGAGGGAGAGTTTAGCGTGGCCGATGCACCTAACCAGCACGTCGTTCGAACTGTGGGAGGAAACTGGAGGAAACCCACACAGACAGGGAGAGAATGTGCAAACTCCACACAGACAGTAATCCAAGCTGGGAATCAAACACGGGTCCCTGACACTGTGGCGCAGCAGTGCTAACCACTGTGCCACCGTGCCGCCCTGTTAATTGACTATTTTGTAAAATATTGTTGGGGAAGTTATACATTTGTCTCCCATGTCCTTGCAGCGTATGTCATAGTAACTGTAAAATTCCCCAGGGTGGAATTTAATGGCCCTGCCTCCCTCTGTATCGAATAATGTGGCAGGAAGCCTCAGGATTGAGACCATGTTGCCTCCCCGAATTTAAGTCGTAGGTAGCAATGATTGAGGACAGACTTCGCAGCCAGACCCAAAAATTAGCTGAGACCCAAAATTGGCTATTAAAGGACTCTGGGGCAGGGGTCATGCCGTGTGGTCAAACATTTGGGAGAACCATGACCAGCATGCTTGCAGCCCGGTCAGGCATCTGTCCTGTACACTAACCACCCGCCAACGAGGCCAGGACCTGCCTGACTGGCCCTAGCGAGTCTGCCACACGCACGCACTCTGGGGCTCCAGCATCAATCATAGAATCCTACAGTGCAGAGGAAGCTGTTCAGTCATAGTCTGCACTGGCCATAATCCCACCGAGGCCCTATCCCCATAACCCCGTTGACCCTAGCCAGTCTCCCTGACACTAAGGGAGAATCTAGCATGGCCAACCCACCTAACCCACACATCTTTGGACCGTGGGAGTGAACCGGAGCACCCAGAGGAAACCCACGTAGACACGGAGAACATGCAAACTCCACACAGACGGTATTCCGAGGCCGGAATTGAACCTGGATCCCTGGCGCTGTGAGGCAGCAGTGCTAACCACTGTGCCACTGATCCTGAACCTGAGCCTCCTGCAGTACCAGCAGTGGAATTTGGAGTCGCAGTGAGTCACCAGCCTCTGACGAGCAGTTCTCAGCGGGATCCGGGAGCCCTGGCACCTCACTTAGCTTTTGATCTCAGTGGGCACCAGGAATAGCTGCAGTAGGGTTGCCACCGGCTGTCTGGCTCGTGGAGGGCCCACAGCCACGAGCAGTCGATCCATCTGAGTGCTTCTGGTGGCAACATGTAATTGAGAGGAACTCGGGGAGCAAATTCTGCTTGCGAAATGAAAAAGTATTTAGCTGTATGTAAACAAACGTTTGTTTTTGTAATTGTAAAATATCTTTCTTTGCAGCCTTCAGATGATGAGAACAGTGACAACAGCAATGAATGTGTTGTGTGCTTGTCTGACCTCCGCGATACTTTAATCCTTCCCTGTAGACATCTGTGCTTATGCAGTACCTGTGCAGATACACTACGGTACCAGGCTAATAACTGCCCTATCTGCAGATTGCGTAAGTATAGCATGCTGACAAGCAAACAAGAAGACTGTTGAAGGTTAATAAACAAGAATTTACAAGTAACGTTCAGTCTATTCATTTGTATATGCATTTTTAAAGCTAGCGCAGGTGTGGTGTCTCAAAACAGGCAACCTTAGAACAGAGTCGCTGCTGCATTTCAGAACTTAGTGCTTTTTAAAAAAGAAATCCAAACCTTAATCCAATGTCTACGCGACATATGAAATCAAGAGAATAAGTTCTTCTGGAATACATATTGAAGTTTTCTATTCATTTGAGATTCTAGCCTTTCCAGAACATTCTCCTTTTTTTTCCTATTGATGGTGGACCTGACACGTTGCTTTTATTTTCAGATAGATTTTTCTTTTAGTGCAGGCTAATAAATTCTCACTCTTCCACTTGTCATTTTGTAGTTTTCAGTGGCACTGCTACTTTTTATCCTGAATGAAGATATGCCCTCAAGTAGAATAGGGTAGGGGCTTTTAGTTCAGTCGGGCATCGTGGTCGGTGCAGGCTCGGAGGACCGAAGGGCTTGTCCCTGTACTGTAATTTTCTTCATTCTTTATCTGGCTAAATACTCTCAGCTCATTGCATTCTGCAGGAGTCTGGATATTTCCTCGGCTGTTAGGATTGGGCTGGACGTTCCTTTGCGAGCCGGGGTTTGGGGTTGGGTGGGACGTTTTGGGTCAAACTGGGTTAGGTGGGGCCAAGAGACCACTCAGAGCGCAGAAAATGTCAGGCAGGTGAGGCGGGCAATGACCTAGCACGCCAAGACGCCAATGCAGCAACTCCGTGAACGGGTCCGTAAACTTTTTCACTCATTTAGTATGACTTAAAATTCTAGCATGGTCCACTTTTTAAAAAAAACAGTCCAGTTGTTGGATATCCGGAATGGAAGTACTGTCTTGCATTTCTAAAACTAGAATTTACAAGTTTTTTTTATCCTAAATGATGTTATAACGGTGTTTTTCCCATCCATGCACTGTTAAGTTTGATGTCCCTCTCTCCTTGGCCCATAGTGTTATTCAAGTGCATTTCTCAACTGCGCACAGCCCTTTGGCGCCATCGTCTGATAACAGAGCCTTGATTTTCACATGTATGCTGACAGCACTACATTCTACCTTACCACCTGCACTGTTGTACATCATCACCTTGCTGACCCAACATCCAGTCCTCCGTGAGCAGAAATTTCCTGTAATTAACCATCGGGAAGTGCAAAGCCATTAACCTTTGTCTCCTCGATCACTCCGTTTCTTCGCTGCAGACTCCACTCCTGTCCTTGATGTCTGCCTGAGGCAGTCAGCCTATTCACAACCTAGTCAACTGACCTTGTGACCATGTTGTCTGTGTCATCACATTGGACACCTATTTCCAATCTCCCTTATATTGCTTGACTGTACCCCTGCCTCAAGTCACGTGGTGCTGAAAAGCCTTTCCATGTCTGTTATCTCTGGACTTAGATATTCTGATGTACTCCTGACCATTGTACCTGCCATAAACTTGGTCATCCAAAACTTTGTTATCCATGTTCTTACTTGTGCCAAGTCCCGTTCACCCATCACCCTTGGACTCACTGACCTGCGTTGAATCCTGGTCGAGCGATCGATTTTTAAAATTGTCATCTTTGTTTTCAGATCTCTCCATGATCTCACTGCTCCTTATCGTTGCAATCTTCACCGTACCCACAACCCCCTGAGATATCTGTGTAATCCAATTCCGGCCTCTTGAGTATTCTCCGTTTTAATTCCTCCACCGTTCAGGGTCGTACCTAGGCACTGGAATTCCATTCCCGCACCTCCGTCTCTCGACCTAGCTTTCCTCCCTTAAGATATTCCTTGAAACCCACCTCAGGTAAACCTTACGTGGAGGAAATCTGGCAGAATAATCTCAGATAGGCAATTTGGCACAATCTCTGTATGTGTAAATATTGTTGTCAGCCAGGTTTCTTTGCTTGGATTCACAAAAAGCTTTCCTCTTCCTAGCATTCCGAGCACTGTTGCAGATCCGAGCTGTGAGGAAAAAACCCGGAGCCTTGTCACCGGTTTCATTTAGTCCCGTCTTAGCACAAACTATGGACCATGATGACCATTCAGTAAGTCTGCCAAGTTGTTCACTTGCTTATTCATCTTGAAGCTTGAAACAAGGTTTTAAATTAGTGCATGTCTGGAGTTGATACCCATTTTGTGGTCATGTTTTATCTGATAGCTTATTATTGTTAAAGCTGGGTACATGAACATACCTGTTGATTTCTTATCTGAGTACCGCCATCTTGGTGTGCTCTGAGTTACGCGTTCAGGTAAGCTGTAGGAGTTCCCTCAAACCTTTTGTTCTTCTGAGGGGCCACAGATTTAATTGCATCCACCAATTCAGTTAATTATTGTTTGCGTTTTTGCGAAGGAAGATATGTTGCTTGCTGCTAATGCCTCTATTTCGAAATTAATTCCTAGTTTTCAAATTCTTGTTTGCTTTTGACCCACTGTGTCTCCACTCTGTGCATCCAATTTGCCTTCATAATGGAAGAGCCTTTAGCCACCTCAGCTCTCCAGAATTCTCTCCCTGAACCTCCAACTCTGCTTCTGTGTTAGGTTACGCAATCGTACTCAATCTACTACAACTCCACCTTGTCACGGCTGTGGGTTTTCCCGCTTTAGCAGAATTAAGCTTTGTGATTTGACTTTGTGCTTTATAAAGTGAAGTGAAGCACTTCAGTTAATCTTCTATTGATTTAATCAATGTGTAGCAACTTCGCTTCATCAAGTGGAAGTTTATTTAAATTGGGTGTCTACATTGTTGCTTGAGGTTATTTACTTCATGGGATGTGGGCATCACTCGAAAAGCTAGCATTTGTTGTCCATCCCTAACTGTCTTTGAACTGAGTGGCTTGCTCGGCCATTTCAGAGAGCAGTTAAGAATCAACCACATTGTGGTGTGTCTGGACCAGGAAAACAATCGTGAACCAGATGGACTTTTTAATTCGTTGGATTTTTTGATGTCTTGGATTTAAATTCCACCAACTCCCAACGTGGGATTTGAACCCACGTCCCCAGGGCGTTCGCCTTGTCCTCTGCTTTACAAGTTCAGTGACATTACCATCTGCCATCATAGGAACAAACGAGTGAAAATAAAAGGTTGGAATAAACTTAATGTACTTTTTACACCATTTTTTTCCCTCAGCTTGCGAAATGAAACTTCTGGATCAGTTACTTGGCAAATTATTTCCTCTAAGTTAGGTTGTACCATTTTGTGCTTCAGGTGTTTTTGGTTGCCTCTTCTTCCTATCTTATTTGCTTGCAGTACGTTTGGGAGCAATTCCTTGCTAAAATGATCCTTCTAAATCTTCAGGCATCAGAGCACATTCCTCCTGGATTTGAGCCGGTTTCCTTATTGGAAGCTTTAAATGGACTTCGATCACTTTCTCCATCCATCCCTTCTGCTCCCCTGTATGAAGAAATCAACTATTCTGGGATTGGAGATGGCTTGTCCCCATCAGGCAGGCAGCTGTCAGCAATAGACAAGATGATAGATAATTGCCCCCAAAAACCCAAACTGAGCAAATCCTCGGAAAGGTAAGTGCACAACAACCCCTCGTCAGTTCAACCTTGTTTATTGTGAGAGAATTCTGAATCTCGAAGAGTTTGTACGGTTTCAACTGGTTTATGGAACTTGGACACAGCTATTTCGGAATTCTAAACTAATGATGCCTATTTTGAATTTTAAGAAGTATTCATGCAGAAATTTTTAGTTAATGAAGCAATTGTTGGTATTTAACGTTGTTTGCGATTTGCTAAAGTTAATTAAAAGGAAATCCTCAGGCAAGTTGTAAGTTCTAAAGTGAAAATTAATTTTTAAGTTGGCTTAAAAACAAATCTGGGCTGAAATTTTAAGATGATGGATTGCCCTACTGATGTCAGGATTGTATCCAAATCGTTATCAGATAAGAGAAGTCAGACCAGTGAGGAGAGAAATAAAATTGTAAGCTTTGATCAAATTATCTCAATTTTAACCGTTGTTTTGCATGTTCCTGTGGTGGGGTGGCCCCTTTAACAGGCCACATTTGTGGGTCACATCATCCCCATGAGGCCTATCAGAAATAATTTTTTTAACCATCCCCTCCCCGCCCAATCGAGTGACTGAGGCCTTAAATAAGTATTTTGCCTCGGTCTTCACGGAGGAGGACGCAAATAGTTTGTCGGGTATTAAAGATAGAAGGATGGTTGGAGTTGAGGGCCTGAATACGGTCACTGACACTAGGCGAGCGGGACTGATGGTGGACAAGTCCCCAGGACCGGATGGTATGCATCCCAGGGTTCTGAAGGAAATGGCAGATGTGATAGCGGATACCTCAGTGAGTATTTTCCAAACCTCGCTGGATTCCGGGGAAGTGCCGGAAGTTTGGAAAACGGCTAATGTTACGCCGCTGTTTAAAAAGGGTAGCAGGCATAAGGCAGGGAATTATAGGCCGGTTAGTTTAACGTCTGTTGTCGGAAAAATGCTGGAATCCGTCATCCAAGAAGAAATAGCGAGACACCTTGAGAAGAATTGTTTGATAGAGCAGACGCAGCACGGATTCGTTAAGGGGAAGTCGTGTCTGACGAATTTATTGGAATTCTACGAGAATGTGACTAGTGCGGTGGACAGAGGGGAACCGGTGGATGTGGTGTTTCTCGATTTTCAGAAGGTGTTCGATAAGGTGCCGCACAAAAGGTTGCTACAGAAGGTTCGGGGGCATGGAGTTGGGGATAAGGTGTTAGCGTGGATAGAGGATTGGCCGTCTAATAGGAGGCAGAGAGTAGCTATCAATGGGTGCTATTCGGATTGGTGGTTGGTGACTAGTGGAGTGCCCCAGGGATAGGTGCTGGGGCCTCAGCTATTTACCATTTATATAGATGACCTGGAGGAGGGAGCTGAGTGTAGGGTGTCGAAATTTGCTGATGACACAAAGATAAGTGGAAAAGCAAATTGTGCGGAGGGTGCGGCAAGTCTGCAGAGGGATCTAGATAGGCTGAGCGAGTGGGCGAGGACCTGGCAGATGGAGTACAATGTTACTAAGTGTGAGGTTATCCACTTTGGCAGAAATAATAGGAGGAGGGATTACTATTTAAAGGGCGAAAAGCTGCAGCATGCTACGGTGCAGAGGGACCTGGGGGTCCTTGTGCACGAGTCGCAAAAACCCAGTCTGCAGGTGCAGCAGGCGATCAGGAAGGCGAATGGGATGCTGGCCTTCATCGCGAGGGGGATTGAATATAAAAGCAGGGAGGTCTTGTTGCAACTGGACAGGGCACTGGTGAGGCCGCAGCTGGAGTACTGTGTGCAGTTATGGTCGCCGCACTTGCGCAAGGATATTTTGGCCTTGGAGGGAGTGCAGAGGAGGTTCACTCGGCTGATACCGGAGTTGAGGGGGTTGAACTATGAAGAGAGGCTGAATCGACTGGGCTGATGCTCGTTGGAGTTCAGAAGGATGAGGGGGGATGTTATAGAGACGTATAAAATGATGAAGGGGATGGATAGGGTCAAGGTAGAGAGATTCTTCCCGCTCAGAAAGGACAGCAGGACGAGAGGGCACAGCCTCAAGATAAGGGGGGTGCAGTTTAGAACGGAGTTGAGGAGGAACTTCTTCACTCAAAGGGTGGCGAATCTCTGGAATTCTCTGCCCGTTGAAGTGGTGGAGGCTGCCTCGCTAAATATTTTTAAGACGCGGGTCGAAAGGTTTTTGGTAAGGGTTATGGGGAGAAAGCGGGAAAGTGGAACTGAGCCACTTCAGATCAGCCATGATCTTATTGAATGGCGGGGCAGGCTTGAGGGGCGAGATGGCCTACTCCTGCTCCGATTTCTTATGTTTTTATGTTCTTATGAGTGGGTCCTCGTAGGAGGGACTCTTAAGCGTAAGCCCTGGAGTTGGTAGGAATAGACCTGTATCAGTACTGAGCTTTTTCGTATATTGTTTTAACCATTCTTTGATTAAACAAGGTTTCCTCACGCCACAGTAGTTCCTATTTGTATATAAGGAAAACAAAACAAATAAATTACACAGTACACCAAAAAAAACCTGATGCAATTGCAGAAGATAGTGTGTGTAGCCCTGCACAGGTCAAAATTATCTGATGGAATTTCAAAAAACATGATACCTAGATCTATATTGTTTACATTCGACAGTGAGGGTGTCTAATTGTGAAATTGTATAATAATTTAGCAGTCTGCGCTCACCATCTTCTCCGATACAAGAAGAGGATGAAGAAAAGCTATCAGAAGATTCCGATGTCCTGTTACAAAAGAATGGACCACAACGACCGAATGAATCCAGTTCGCAAGAAGTAAGTTCCGATGGGAAGCTATCGGGATCAGCTCATAGGAGAATTAACTTCAAGGAGTTACTTAGCCAAGGAATTTTTGATTATCTTTATTGGACGATTAAATAAAAAGTATAATTTAGTGACCGAATTTGCAAACTTTTTAATTGATTAACTTGTGTACTTTAAATCTCAGTTACAGGTTGCATCTAGCTTAAGAAACAGTTGGTGTTTGTACCTGATATGCAATTAATTAAAGAGCATAGCAAATGGACAAGTGGAAGAAATTTCCCATTTCAACTCCTTGATGAGTAAAAGGACGCTGAGCTAATTGTAATGCTTCCTAGTTAAGATTATTATTCAACTTTCTTTTATCCCTTCCTCGCCCCTTCCAAATGTAAATATGAATCAAGTATGAGTTAGTTTATCTACCATGACAGCTCTTGATTGCCAAGATAATAGCAATACTACGCAAGGAAGGGTTTCGTTTGATTTTGAGATAACGTGTGGCTGGCAAGACCTGCGTTTGTTGCCCATCCCTGAAGGTTCTTGAACTGAGTTGCTTTCTCAGCCATTTCAAAGGGCAGGTCAGAGTCAACTACGTTACTGTGGGTCGAGAGTCACAGGTAGGTCGCACTGGTGAAGGATGGCAGAATGCACCCCCCTCCCCTCCCAAGACTTTTATTAATTAAGTATATTTAAATTGCACGAGTTGCCTTGGTAGGATTTAAATTCACGTTTCTGCAGCATTAATCTGGACCTCTGGATTGCTAGTCCAGTCATCTGAACGTTATGGCACTGTCCTCTTTAAGGATAAAATGTAAAACGGCAAAGACTGAGATTGCCATGGCGGGCGAATTCTCTTCCATATCCTTGCACCAATGCCAACACTTACAGAATTATGTTCTTATGTTCTTAAGTGAGAGGGCAGTTGCTTGCCAGTGATTAAGATCGAGCTCCTATCCCGTGGGGAGATGGCTGTCTTGGTGGAGAGGGAGTGAAGTATTGTGATTGGTGGGAGGGGAAAGGAACAGTAAGTTGATCTGTCGGGGGGAATGTAGTGGATGAGGAGGGACGAAATGAATGATGGACTAGGTTAGGAGAGGGGATGAATGAGTGAAGGTCAACGGGTTTGGAAGTTGGGAGTGGAAGAGAGGGTCGGCAAGGTGGCATGTGCGTGTGCATGTGTTACTTTGTAGAATTAATGGTCATTTTGTTTATTTAGTTTCTGGAATTTTAGACTAGGTATGCAGAGATATGAGAGTGATTAGATTGATTGAGAGAGACAGAGTAATTTGGTTAATTGGAGGAGCTCAGCTTGAAGTAAAGATAGAGTTTCATTTTCATTTTAAATCAAGAACAGTTGCTGTTTGGGCTACCTGAAGAAAGCAATGTCTCTGTGTCTGTCTCGCTCTCTCTCTCTCTCTTCCCCCCCCACCCCTCCTCTCTCTTCCCCCCCATCCCTCCTCTCTCCAAAGGCTTTCTGAAAGGCCCACACCTGGTAACCTAAGTCAAGTGTGCCTGTGTTTTGCTGACGAATTATAAAGAGAGGTTTTAAGTCGATAAGAGAGATATTGCTTGATTGGAACTCAGAGGGATAGGTCAACAGTTCAGAATTGGTATCTTGTCATGTTTAAGTATTGTTCAATTGTAAAAAGCTAAGCGAATTTATTTGTTATCGTTGAACTGTGTTGTGAAACTTTGTTTTGATTCAAGCTTCCCACTTTGTCAGGAGTATTGCACCGACATTGATGCATCATGGATGAGATTCTCAAAGAACAACCCAGCACGGGAAACAGGCCCTTCGGCCCAACGAGCCCGCGCCGCCATTTCAACAAAGCATTTTCCGACACCTACCCTGCCCCGTGTGTATGTGAATGGTACCCCTAATGTAGCCAGATTCAGGGGAGAATAGCGTAGGGTCAATTTGGTACATCAGTCAGCCTAAGAGCACATCTTTGGGGTGTGGGAGGAAACCGGAGCACCCGGAGGAAACCCACGCAACCACAGGGAGAATGCGCAAACTCCCACAGACACAGGCCCAAATCCGTGTATCTGCACAGCCAGCAGTGTTAGTCACTGAGCTGTTGTGGTGCCTGTCTGCTGGTCCAGGATTAAGCACGCGCAACGACACGAAGTACTAGGCCACTCTCGAAACCTCCAAGAGCAGCCCACGCACGACCCACCGTGTGCATGCCCCTCGTTTGACAACAAGGTGGACCGACACCTGTGGATTAAAAGAGACAAAACATTAACATGTAATACTACATTTCCAGTGTCGTCCCCAGGCTCTGACCCTTTTTAATACCGTCTACTGTAACCCTCCATCCCTGTTTCGCTCATGTGTCTATCTAAGTAAACCTTAAACAAGTCCAACGTGCCTGCCTCCACCACATTACTCGGTAGCGCATTCCATACCCCCACGGCCCTCTGCGTGAAAAACCTTCCTCTAGTACCCAAATTATACTTCTCCCCCCTCACCCTTAGATCGTGACCTCTCGTAATTGTCCCCAATCTAGGGAAAAGCCTGCCACTGTTGACTCTATCTATTCCCTTCATCAGTATTTTATACACCTCTATCAGATCCCCCCCTTAATCTCCGTCTTTCTAAGGAGAAGAGCCCCAGTTTCTCCGACCTTTCCTCGTAACTCAGTCCTTCCGTGACAGGCAACATCCTGGTAAACCTCCTCTGCACCCTCTCCAGGGTCTCCACGTCCTTCCGGTAGTAAGGTGACCAGAACTGGACGCAGTACTCCAAATGCGGCCTAACCAATGTTCTGTACAACTGAAGCATTAGACGGCAGCTCTTACACACTATACCCCTTCCTAGAAAGGCTAGCATTCCGTAAGCTTTCTTCACAACCTTCTCTACTTGTGTCGACACCTTCAGAGACTTGTGCACCTGCACTCCCAGGTCCCTCTGCATTTCTACACTCTTAATCGGTCTACCTTTTATCATGTAACTCCTCCCTGCATTATTCCTTCCAAAATGCATCACCTCGCATTTGTCAGGATTAAATTCCATCTGCCATCTCTGGCTGCGCTTGCCCCAAAAACGCAGAATCCCGCCCGAGATCAGTTGACCTTTGTGTGTCCGTTTCCCCCCTGCCCGCTATCATTCCCCTGGAGGGCAGGACGGGAGAATCCCCCCTCGTGTCCTCACACTGACGCCAAATTAGAAAATTGTTGGGGTCTAATGTAACTTCATAATGTACCTTGGGGTTTCTGATCAGTGCCCGAAACCAATGGAATATGAAGAAATTGGCTGAAACTGATAGGAGAACATAAAATAATAAGTTTAAAAATGCAGATTTTCATATTCATATGTTCAAACGTTCGTAATATATTGAATGTTACTATATTGCTTTATTGTTCTGTTTTTATGGGCATCTAGGATCGTGTTAAATTTTCAAGAGGTTTTTAATTAAATTAATTCATGATGTGGGCATCACTGGAAAGGCCAACCTTTGTTGCCCATCCGCGATTACCCTTGAGAAGGTGGTGATGAGTTAAAATCGGACCACATTGAAAACTAGTCTCTGAAAAAGTTGCAGTCCTTTGCCTCATTTCATATGTACATAAAAGTCCTGTTGTTGGTGTGGACTTCATCCTGTATTGGCTGCAATAACTCTACTGAATACCAATATTAGGTCACCTTGGTGATTTTCTACAAACGCATCGGCCCACAGTCTTGATGTCAACGGAACGTAAACAAAAGGAAAACTAATAGGTAGAATTTTATAAACCTCCGGCGATTGGTTTGCAGAAGTTATTCCACCAATTCTCGGAGAGTTAACTAACTGCGGGATAGGAGGTATCAGCGGAAATATGTTCCCTGTTGAGTTTTCAGGTGGTGGAACAGGAAGTCCCACCGTCCGATGTTTTCCCCCATTAAATTCTTGTACTTTCACCCATTTGAGGTGGCCTAGAAATGTTTGCATTTCAGTACAGATCATAAGATTTGCTGTAATGACGTAATTCCGCGTCAAAGTTTTAAGTCCTTTTTGCTTTCGGCCACTCTGACTCCTGCAGATTCAAACCCAGACCTGCTGGACTAAGGTCTACAGCAGAAATGTGTCCATTATTTATGAGTATTACTCGGGCAACAAGACTTAGAATTGTTGGAAATGATTTCTAGATGCTGGTTTGAGAGTGGGGTTAATTTGTAAGTTTTTGCAAAGAGGAACAACCCTTGTATCTTTCCTTTACCTGTACCCAATTTGTTTGATAATACTTGAAGTAAAAAAAGAATGCCAGTGCACCTAAACCCAAAGAGAAAATAATTACTACATTAAATCTAGTGTTTAAAAAGGATGGATATTACCCTTAATGCACATACAGTCACCACGGGGTTTTTGTTCTTGAACAGAAATAATTTAGTGGGGTAAATGAGTGAAAGTTATTTCAAATCTTATGGTTTTGAAAAGTTTAGAAGAACAGTCACTTCGTACTGAATCAAGTAAAGTACATCTATGCTTTCGTTTAAAGTCAACATGTATTTTACAAAGGAAGTTACCAGGGTTCTGTCATTTGTTTATTTGCCTATATTGTCATGAGGTTAGAAAAGTATGGGAATGTGATAGTCAGTAAAATCTGCTGAAGCTCTGCCTTGTAAACTATATGACAACCAACATGGGTTTCTGTTTTTCAGAGTACTACACTTGCAGACTCCCCAGAAATATGCACCCAAAATGAAGGTGAGATTATAGAATTGCAGAACAAAAAACAGCAATATGGATTTACACAGCATCTGTTAACAGAATAAAACTCCCCAAACACTTGTAGCGTAAAAGCAGGCCATTGCGTCTGAGCCTGAGTCTGCACTCTGAAAGAGCTATTCAGTTAGTCCTCAGTCCCTTGGTCTTTCTTCACGGCATTGCAAATATTTCCCCCTAGTTCCCCCTTTTCCCCCTTTTTGAATATTATTATTGCTTTCTGCAACCTTTGAGGTAGCACGTTCAAAGCCATCATGATTCACTGCAATAAAAAAAAGTCATGTTATTTCTGTTTTTTTTGCTACTTGCCTTATAAATCTGTCAGCTCTTGCTCAAGGGGCCAAATGGCCGACTCCTAATTTGTATGTTTGTATGCATCATATCCACCCTTCTGTCAGTGGAAAGTATCGAGTAATTCCCCTCCTGACTCCCCAAAACCTGTCCACCATCTACAAGACACAAGTAAGCAGTGTGATGGAATACTCTCCACTTGCTTGGATGAGTGCAATTCCAACGACATTCAAGAAGTTGAACGTCATCTCGGACAAAGCAGCTCGCTTGTTTGCTACCCCTTCCAAAAGAAAAATCACTCCCTCCGTCACTGATGAAATTGGCAGCCATGTGCCCCATCTACAAGGTGCACAGCAAGAAGTCATCAAGATTGCTGAGGGAACACCTTCCAAACCTTTGACAGCTACCATGTAGAAGGATAAGAGCAGCGGATACCTGGAGACACCATCACCTGAAGATCTTTCAAGTCACTCAGAGTCTTGATTTTGAAATATATCGTCATTTCCTTCACTCTGCTGGATCAAAATACTGGAGCTGTCTCCCAAACAGCACTGTGGGTGGACTTGCACATCAGGGACTGCAGTGGTTCAAGAAGGCAGCTCACCACCACCACCTTCTCAAGGGTAACTAGGGATGAGCAGTAAATGCTGGCCGAGCCAGCGACACCCACGTTCCATAAATTAATTTTTTAAAAAAAGCTAATTTACTCTTTAAAAATCTTCAGATTTTGAGCACCCCTATCAAATCTGCTTAACCTTATGTGCTCCAAAAAAGAATAATCTTTAATCTCTGCACGTAATTGCAGTTCTTACCTCTGGTACCATTCTAATCAATTCCTCTGGGCCCAGCAAGGATTCAAGTTAGTTTCTAAAGGGTGATGCCCAGAATTGGTGTCTACAACTCAGTTGGGGTTGAACAGTTCTTTAAATATTTAGCATAACTCCATTGCTTTTGTACTCTATGCCTCTGTTTATAACATCAAGAATCTTACGTTCCTTTTTACAGCCTTCTCAATGTGTCCTGCTAACTTCAAAGATTTGTGCACATGCACATCCCTCAGACTCACTTCCCAGCACCTTCTTTCCAATCAATCCCTCTGTATTTTCTCTGAGAGCCCACAGAGAATGGGTGTTGTCTTTTCAATTAATAAGCATCTGCTCACATAAAATCACGATGCATCGCTACTTATAAAAGATCATCATTATGTCAGTTGTATTTTAACTTTCCATCTTGGTGTATTTGAACTTGCGCACACACACACCCATATGCACGTGCAGTAAGTCACTTTACCTGCGCTTGTCATTTTACCTCATCTTTGTGCATCTACAATATAACAAGTTGCTGTTATGTAATACTTGTATCATTGGTTTAATTCAGTGAGCGTCACAATATTCATAGATTGTATTAAAAAAAAGTCCATTGTCGAAAAGCCCTCTCTCCTTGCGCTTGTGACTATACCTGCATATTTATTGGTGTCACAAGTAGGCTGACATGAACACTGCAGTGAAGTTACTGTGAAAATCCTGAGTCACCACCCTCCTGTGCCTGTTCAGGTACACTGAGGGAGAAATTAGCACTGCCAATGCAATGAACCAGCGCATCTTTCAGACTGTGGGAGGAAAACGGAGCGTCCAGTGGAAACCCTCGCAGACACGGGGAGAACATGCAAATTTCACCCTGACAGTGACCCAAGCTGGCAATCAAACCCAGGCCCTTGGTGCTGTGAGGCAGCAGTGCTAACCACTGTGTCACTGTGCTGCTTCTGTCTAGTTCTGTTATTGCATGGGTCTTGCAAACCATGCGACACTCGTGAACTATTGGGATGCTAGTATTGATTCATGCTAAAATCTGCAAGGCCGCTTATTTTAGTTTTTTACTTCTGCACTGCCAATGTAAGACGAGGCAACTTGGAACGTGGCCACAAATTAGCAAACGCTTGTTTCTATAGAATCGTAGAATCCTGACAGTGCCAAAGGAGACCATTTGGCCCTTTGAGCCAGCACTGAACAATCCCACCCAGGCCCTATTCCCAGAACCCCACACATTTACCCCACTAATCCCCCTGACGTTGAGGGGCAATTTAGCACGGCCAATCCACCTAACTTGCACACCTTTGGACTGTGGGAGGAAACCGGAGCACCCGGAAGAAACCCATGCAGACACGGGGAGAATGTGCAAACTCCACACAGAAGTGACCCAAGCTGGGAATTGAACCCGGGTCCTTGGTGCTGGAAGGCAGCAGTGCTAACCACTGTGCCGTTATGCCATCCTATCTGTTTGATTAAAACCCCTTGTATAGTACAATAATCCAATCCTGTTAAACCCGGCCTCACTCACTCATGACCAATAATAGTCTTTTAAAGCAGTTAAAATCCAGTGGTGCCACCAAATTATGCTGGCCCCAGAACCATTGTTTCCAAGAGTACTGACTGCTCCAGTATGATAACGTATTCACTTCGGAACTATTGTTACGAATGTAGGACAATGTGCCTAATGTCTATCGACTGACAGTAAAAAGGAAAATTGTGATTTTGTTTGGAAAATAGTGCCATTTCGAGTCTGGCTTTGAAGTTCTAGGAACAATATTTTAAAAACTGCATCATTTCTGTTTGTTTTAAACAAAAAGGAAAGAAAAGGGAGGCCAATTTTGACTTTGAACATGTTAAGTAATTGGAAATGATGAGATCCAATATTTCTTATTTGCAATATCGCCTAAAGTCAAAATTGCACCCAATATGTCACAACTTGGTTTTCAGTGTGACTGACTGGATCTAGACTGTTTTACAGTGATGCCTATCGGTTTAAACTTGGTTTTCAGTGTGACTGTATGGATTTAGACTGACAGTGATTTCTATCTGATTATTTTCTTCCAGATGAGCGAACTGGCTCTGAGGAAATTGTACAAGACAGCAACAATGAGCACGGCAGGCATGTTATAGAAGACGGTGATAATCCACTCGATATGACTCTGCCAGGTACTTATCCATCATCTTTTAATAATATTTCTTCGTTGTGTACCTGGGATTTAAAATATTACTTTACTTATGGGACTAAATAAGTGGTACACCTACAATCTTCACAGTGTCTTTTTACCAAACATGAGGTACTTTTGCAGCGTAAATGAATGGATCTGGTAAGTAACAGTGTTAGTTAGGTTGTTATAACAGGAATTTCTTGCATCTCACAATCACTGTATTCCATCATATGTGCTGTTAGAGATGGTCACGAGCGATGTTCTAAAGCTCCATAGAAGTGCAAGTCTCCATCTTTCTCACTCTTTGCCTCTGTTACCATTCCCATTTTTTTTCTTTTCCCGCTCCCCCATTAGAAGCCAACCGTTCAGTGTGGAAAGGTCCTCCTATTGTTGATTCCTGGTCTGCGGTAGGGATACTGCAGTTGGCCACAATCTCTTTGCGTTAAAGGGTTGAAAATCAGTAAGGCCTCCAACCAGTTTCCAGTAATCTACATAAGAACATAAGAAATAGGAGCAGGAGTCGGCCATCTAGCCTTTCGAGCCTGCCCTCCCATTCAATAAGATCGTGGCTGATCTGAAGTGGATCAGTTCCACTTTGCCGCTTGCTCCCTATAACCCTTAATTCCCCTGTCTATCAGAAACCTATCTACCCGTGACTTAAATATATTAAGAACATAAGAACATAAGAAATAGGAGCAGGAGTAGGCCATCTAGCCCTTCGAGCCTGCCCCGCCATTCAATAAGATCATGGCTGATCTGTCGTGGCTCAGTTCCACTTTCCCGCCCTCTCCCCATAACCCTTAATCCCCTCTTTTATCAAGAACCCATCAACCCGCTTCTTAAAAATATTTAGCGAGGCAGCCTCCACCACTTCAACGGGCAGAGAATTCCAGAGATTCACCACCCTTTGAGTGAAGAAGTTCCTCCTCAACTCCGTTCTAAACCGCCCCCCCTTTATCTTGAGGCTGTGCCCCCTAGTCCTACTGTCTTTTTTGAGCGGGAAGAGTCTCTCCACCTCTATCCTATCCATCCCATTCATCATCTTATACGTCTCAATGAGATCTCCCCTCATTCTTCTAAACTCTAACGAGTACAAGCCTAGTTTATTCAGCCTCTCCTCATAGCTCAACCCCCTCAACTCCGGTATCAGCCTAGTAAACCTCCTCTGCACTCCCTCCAGGGCCAAAATATCCTTGCGCAGGTGCGGCGCCCAAAACTGCACACAGTACTCCAGCTGCGGCCTCACCAATGCCCTATACAGCTGCAGCAAGACCTCCCTACTTTTATATTCAATCCCCCTCGCTATGAAGGCCAGCATCCCATTCGCCTTCCTGACCACCTGCTGCACCTGCAAGCTGGGTTTTTGCGACTCATGCACAAGGACCCCGAGGTCCCTCTGCACCGTCGCCTGCTGCAGTTTTTCGCCACGTAAGTAATAGTCCTTCCTACCATTCTTCCTACCAAAGTGGACCACCTCACACTTGCCAACATTAAATTCCATTTGCCATTTCCTGGCCCATTCGCCCAGCCTATCTAGATCCTTCTGCAGACTCTCCACACCCTCCGCACAATTTGCCTTTCCCCCAATCTTGGTGTCATCAGCAAATTTCGACACCCTGCACTCGGTTCCCTCCTCCAGATCATCTATATAAATGGTAAATAGCTGAGGCCCCAGCACCGACCCCTGGGGCACCCCACTAGTCACCAACCGCCAATCCGAATAGCACCCATTGACCCCCACTCTCTGCCTCCTATTTGACAACCAATCCTCTATCCACGCTAACACCCTACCCCCAACTCCATGTCCCCTGACCTTCTGCAATAACCTCTTGTGAGGTACCTTGTCAAACGCCTTCTGAAAATCCAGAAAGACCACATCCACCGGCTCTCCTCTATCCACTGCCCTAGACACATCCTCATAGAACTCCAGTAAATTTGTCAGACACGACTTCCCTTTAATGAAACCGTGTTGCGTCTGCCCTATCAAGCAATTCCCTTCAAGATGCCTCGCAATTTCCTCCTTAATGACGGATTCCAACATTTTACCTACCACAGACGTTAAACTAACCGGCCTATAATTCCCCGCCTTTTGCCTGGCACCCTTCTTAAACAACGGCGTAACATTAGCCGTTTTCCAATCTTCCGGCACTTCCCCGGAATCCAGCGACGTCTGGAAAATAACCACCAAGGCATCCACTATAACCTCCGCCATTTCTTTCAGAACCCTCGGATGCATTCCATCCGGTCCTGGGGACTTGTCCACAATCAGCCCCTCCAGTCTGTCGAGCACCACCTCTCTAGTAACAGTAATGTCATTAAGACCCTCCAGTCCTACCACCTTTCCATCGCTAACACCCGGCAAATTATTCACGTCCTCCTCCATGAAGACAGAAACAAAAAAGTTATTCAAGACCTTAGCCATATCCCCATCCCCTACCACTAGCTCCCCTTTCTCATCCTCTAAAGGACCAACGTTCACCCTAGCCAGCCTCTTCCTTTTTATATATTTATAAAAACTCTTGCTATCCTTTTTTATATTAAGCGCTAGCCCAGCTTCATAGCTTCTCCTACCCTCCTTTATCAACTTCTTTGTCAATCTTTGTTGACATTTAAACCTTTCCCAATCCTCTTCTCGCCCACTGCTCTTAGCTACTCTAAATTCCTCCGCTTTTAATTTAACACTTTCCTTCACCTCCTTCGTTATCCACGGCTTATTACCTCTCCTCCTACTGTCCTTTTTGACCATCGGAATAAATTTCTGCTGAGCACCAAGAAAGATCTCCTTAAAGATCCTCCACTGCTCCTCAGCAGACCTACCTTCCAACGCGCTCCCCCAGTCCACATTCGCCAATTCTTCTCTCATCCTACCATACTCCCCTCTATTCAAACAAAGGACGCGTGTCCGGGAACCCACTTTCTCCTCCTCCATCTGCAACAGAAACTCCACCATGCAATGAATATATTCAGCGAGGTAGCCTCCACCACTTCAACGGGCAGAGAATTCCAGAGACTCACCACCCTTTGAGTGAAGAAGTTCCTCCTCAGCTGTGCCCTCTAGTTCTGCTATCCTTTCTAGGCGGGAGAATCTCTCTACCTCTACCCTATCCATCCCCTTCATTATCTTACATGTCTCTATCAGATTTCTCCCCCCCCCCCGACTTCTGAACTCCAAAGAGTAAAGACCCAGTCTACTCAATCTCTCCCCATAGGCCAACCCCCTCATCTCCGGGATGAGCCGAGTGAACCTTCTCTGCACTCCGTTCAAGGCCAATATATCCTTTCGCAAATGCGGTGACCAAAACTGCACACAGCACTCCAGTTGCGGCCTCACCAGTGCCCTGTACAGTTGCAGCAAGACCTCCCTGCTTTTATATTCTATCTCCCTCGCTATAAAGGCCAACATTCCATTCACCTTCTTGATCACCTGCTGCACCTGCAGGCTGGGTTTTTGCGACTCGTGCACAAGGACCCCCAGGTCCCTCTGCACCGTAGCATGTTGCAGCTTTTCGCTCTTTAAATAATAGCCCCTCCTACTATTATTTCTACCAAAGTGGATAACCTCACATGTGCTAACATTATGCTCCATCTGCCAGGTCCTCGCCCACTCAGATCTCTCTGCAGACTTTCCGTGCCTTCCACGCAATTTGCTTTTCTACTCGTCTTCGTATCTACGTAAAGTCACTGTTGTGTTTGATGATCTTGCCTCTCTTCTTCTGATCGAATAGCCTGCTAACACTTGCTGGGATAGGCTCTGGGAGGGTAACAGTTGCCTGTGGCAAAGCACCAATACTATGCAGAAGAAATAATTGTTGGCGAATTGCCAAGTGTGGCCTTAACTTGCTAGTGATTACTGAAGAAATGCAGTGATCTGAGAAATCACAAGAAGCAGTTAGCCACTACTGTGTTTTATTTTGTTTTATCCTTTAACAACATCTATACACCCAATAACTGTAAGATTTGTTAAATATTTTGTATGCTGTCAGCCTAAAAACCTGCAAAAGAACCCTCTCTTTCCTGTCCAAGATGCAATCTTTCTGGCTCCCGTAAATGCTGCTGTGCTGTGTGTCTTTTGGTTTACGCAATGTTACAAGTCTTCGATCAAAAGTTTATTATTTAGTTCCATGTCTGATATGCTGGCTTGAAGAAAAGATCAGAAAATCTTAATTCCACGGTTGTTGGACATGAAATGCCCGATCAGGAACAGTGCTGGAAGCAGAATCTACCATAGCTTTTCAAAGGAGATTGGGTAAATATTTGGTAATGAAAAACATGCAAGAGGAGAAGTAAAGGTCACCACATTAGAAATGAAGCTAAGTGAACATTACTTTGAGGGTTGACAGAGGCACAATTGACCTCTTCCAACACTGTAAAGATTCTACGATTCTACAGCTTTTACAATTTCTCTATCTCTCAAGTGAGAATCTTGATTAATTTGAAAAAGGATTTCAGGACTCTGCTCCGTCATTGCTTTGTGGAAGAAATTCCACATTTTAACCTGAGACTGTTTCTAATCTTTTAATTAATCCTGAGATTTTGGATGGCTCAGTGACACAGTGGTTAGCACTGCTGCCTCTCGGCGCCAGGGTTCAATTTCAGCCTTGGGTAACTGTTTTTGTGGAGTTGGCACATTGTCTCTGTATTTGCGTGGGTTTCCTCCCACGTTCCAAAGATGTGCAGGTGAGATTGATGGGCCATGTTCAATTGCCCTTTAGTGCCAGGGAGCTTAGTAGGGTGAATATGTGGGGTTACAGGGATGGCCCCTGGGTAGGATTGATTTGGTGCAGGCTCGATGGACCGAATAGCCTCTTTCTGCACTGAAGGGTTTCTATGATTTTAATTTGTGCCCAAGTATTACTGTTTAGCAGACCTATCGTAAAAATCCTTCACATTGACTTTATTCATAACCCGATCTCTTTAGTTTTCTCTTAATGTCTGCTTATGTGCAATCCTTCAGTCTTTTCACAACTTTTATTCCTTATCCTTGAAGACATTATACATTGCACCTTGTTCTTGGATAATAATTCCAAAGCTATTATGGAATTATAGCTTTCCATAATGAAGTGCCCAAACCTACATGCAGTATTTCAGTTACAATCAATCTAACTAATATCTTCTGCATGTCCTATATCATTCAGCCCTGAGTGCCTATCTGAAATTTTGCATTATTTCTTTTAGCACCATTTCTTTTCCTCACTCACTCTCTCTCTCTCTCTCTCTCTCTATCTATCTCTCTCTCTCTCTCTCTCTCTCTCTCTCTCTCTGAATAATATCCACATGAGGTGGGTCCATTTAGCTGGTTGTGCAATCTCTACCCAGCTCCTCTATGCAAATGATGATAGAGCCTTTAATTGGTATCTCTGCCATTTCCTTAGTCTTCATCATAAGCAGACTACCTTCCCCTCTTAATAGGCATATCCCGGTTTCCTGCTACCCTTCTGGTGCTGGTTTACTTAAGAAAAGCGTCTTCTGTCCTTGCACAGCTCTCATCTGTTCATTTTTCCTTTTTTTTCTCGGTCTTACTATTATTTTGTAGATTTTCTACAAATGTTTTACATCTGTTCTTTGTCATCAGTTTTTTTTACAATCTGATTAGTGAAGAGCTAAATGTTTTTTGATTCAAATTTGGCTGTATCTTTCTCTATTTGACCATGTCATTCCAACTTTGCACAAAGTCTTCCTTACTGGGGCACTTCATTTGCACACTTTTAATTTCCTTTATCTTTCATCGCTTATCAATGTTCCTGCACGTTAACATTTTCTTCCCCTTTTCTGAGGAAGGTCACTTTTTACCTTGATCTATTTTACACAGTTTGTTTCACTTGTCACGTCACAGTGGTTAGCATTTGTTCGTCACAGCACCAGGGACCTGGGTTCGGTTCCCAGCTTGTCACTGTCTGTGTGGAGTTTGCACGTTCTCCCCATGTCTGTGTGGATTTTCTCCAGGTTCTCCGGTTTCCTCCCGCAGTCTGAAAGAAGTGCTGATTAGATGAACTGGCCATGCTAAATTTTCTGTGTACCCAAACAGGCGCCGGAGTGTGGCAAGAAGGGAATTTTCACAGTAACTTCATTGCAGTCTTAATGTAAGCATACTTGTGACTAAAAAATAAACTTTTACTTTAACTTGAATGAAGTGTTTAATGGGAAATAAATTGAAACTCTCAGATCATTTTCTAAATTTTATTCCTGTTAACTGTCCATCACACATCCATATTACACAGGATATACAGCACAAAAACAGACCTTTCAACCCAACGAGTCCATGCTGGCATTTATACTCCATTCCCGTGCTTTCTTATCCATAAGTTTTTGTACCCCTCTCCCTCATAGGCTTACATAGCTTCTCCTTCAGTATTGTTTGCCTGAGTTGCTGGTGGTGAGCGCCACGTTCCCACTCACTGGGTTAAAGAGCTTCCTTCTGAAACTCCTGTTGGTGACTATTTTGTCCTGATGGCCTCGAGTTTTGCTCTGCTCTGAATGTGAAATGCTACTTTGGAGGTGCAGAGTTGGGAGAAGTTCCAGCTCCTTGGACCGGACCTTTACAAATGGCTGCCGAGACATTGAATTTTTTTGACGTGGCTCGTATCGATTAGACTCGACGCAGACAACCTGGGAGAAACTGAGAAGGTTGCAGAGAGGGTGCTGGGCGGAAGGCCCAGGCTACATAACCCATTCGGGGCCTATCAGAACAGAGCATATAAATCTCGGTCTGTGGAAAGATAGAGTGTGGGTCCAAAGGGAAACAACTGTTAGTGTGCCCTGGAATAGAGAGCAAGACTGTTGTCAGTGATGAGCTTGTTGTTGCTGTTTAATAAATTCCTGTTGCGATTTATAGCTTCCTCGTCATGTAACGTCAGGCTACTACAACTCTCTATGCCATATCTATGCTCCTATCCACCTCCATAACCCCTCGTACCCTCCATGTCAACCCATGCTCCTCCATCCACCACCCGTGCCTCCTTACACCCACCATGTCAAACGGTCTCCCTCCACCCACCCCATAACTCTTTCATACCCTCTGTACCAACCAATGTCCCTCCATCCAGCCCATGCCAACCTATGTCCCTGCACTCATCCCATGGCTCTTTATCACCTCTGTGCCAATGTACTGCCAGCTCATGCCACCCCATGACCTGACTCACCTCCCTTTGCTTTTACTCCTCCACACCAGCTCAGTGGGCACCTGCCATGGCAGGCATCTGGACCCATGCAGAGATTAGATAAGATAAAGTTCTATGAAATAAAATTGAGTGTCTATTGCAAACATAACTCCATTGAAAAAAACACTCTTAAGAACCCATTTACTACATTTATATCCCTTCAACTACGTACAGCCTTATGAGGGAATGCACAATATCTGGTAACAACAGGTATTGGAATTGATGGTCCCACATCATTTGACTTGTAAATGTCAATCAGGTGGCGAATTGGTAGGCACTCGACAGGGATTATGGATTGTTGTGAAATTAATCATGCTGTGCTACCCTCAATCATCTGTCAATAATCAGAGTGAACAAGTAAGCGTAACACTCCAGACGTGTTCTTCAAAGATTTAGAGAACATGGATTTTGAATGCTTTGACAGCTGCCTTTGACAGGTCCTTCTGATATTTCCGATGAATTTCTCAGTAATGGGTAAGCACTTGTTGTACGCATTGTGCCGACTTTTAAGAATCCCAAGGGACACCTGATTTATCCAAAGGTCTCCCTGGATCATATCCAAAGGATATTAACATGCAGTCACAAAGTCAGACCTGCTCTTACCCGACCTAATTTGAATACTTTGGGTTTCACACGCCTGGCCGACTAAATTCCCACTTCAGTGGAGGCAGCTGATGACTTGAATGGCCAGCCTTCACTCCTGACCTGCACGCGCACAATTCCCAGCCTTACTCCAACATCCACCCTCACAAAAGTGGGATAAGCCTCTGTGTCATGGTGAAAATCTGGGCAACTATGCCCACTCAATCAAAATTCAGTCACCCTTCAGCTTTCTCTTTTCAAGTGAAAAGATATGAAGTCTCATAACACCAGGTTAAAGTCGAACGGGTTTATTTAAAATTGTGAGCTTTCGGAGCGCTGCTCCTTCATCAGGTGAACGGCGCTCCAAAAGCTCATGATTCCAAATAAGCCTGTTGGATTTTAACTTGGTGTTGTGAGACTTCTAACTATGCCCACCCAGTCCAACACCACCATCTCCAACACTTGGCTACCAAATGAAGAGAGTCTGGCCTATTCCTCCTTTTCTGACGAGTATAAACTCTCAATTTTGATACCATCCTTGTAAATCTGTTTTGTACCCTCTCCAGTCCCTGTATCATCTATTTTTAACTGCAGTGACCAAACTGCCTACGAGTGCGGCCCAACCAAGTTTTGATACATCAGACGAGTTACACTAAGCCTGTATCAAAACTTGGTTAGGCCCTAGAAATAAGCTCCTGTGCTTGCTTTGCTTTCTTTGCAGCCTTGATGACCTGCATCATGATTTCTAGTGACTTGTGTATTTGTAATCCCAGAATGTGTGATCGCCTGTAATTGTGTGGTTAAAATGTAAAACCGCACACCCGTGTTGCAACTCTTTTGCCATTTATATGACAGTTCTGTGGGTTTATTTTCTTGCAGCTCTTCACAATATTGACTATCCCCCGAATTTGGTGTCAGCCACAAATTTGGAAATTGTGTTTTTATCACTCCAAATTGCAAATTGTGAACAACCGTGGCCCAGGCCCTGTTTCTCTGGGACCCACTTCTGCCATTCTAAATAGCTGTCCTTTAATCCTACTCTCTGCTTTCTGTTTTGCAGTCAACTCGCTACCCATTCTGTTACTTGTTCCTTGACTCTACATACTCTGATCTTGTGCATTTGTCTATTGTCTTATCAAAGGCCTTTAGGAAATCTGGATAAAATACATCCACTGCATTGCATTGTTATTTTAAATTAAAAAAATTAAAATCTTCCACACGGTGAATCCTCTAAAGGAATCTTAAAATTGTTTGTCTTGATTTTGTAGACTCAAATTTAAATTTCCCAAGATCAAGAAATTAAAGACCTTTTTAAAAAAAAATTAAAGGTGGAAACGGCGTAATGCTTCCTCTTTAGAAAACTCCAATCTTAAGAAAAAAAACTTTTTATTGTGCCGATTTGTACAGACCTGTCCCGCACACCCGCTAACTCTGGTCAATTGACTTTGATTTCAACATAACGTTCAGAGAGACAAGGATAGCACACATTGACCGAAACTACCCTTCTTGTATTGCACGATGTTTATTGTTTCTGCACACTACGTGTTCAAGGTAACAGCATGAAACTTAGCACCTCGGAAAAAGCCTCCATTACAATTAACTTTGCAAGATATTGCCAGGAAAATTGCTAGTAATACATTTCATTTCGATTTCTAATATCTGAAGACTTTATGGTGGTAAACAGTTTATTAGTGCGATTTGAATTGGCCCAGTTTGCACAACTGAATTGAAAATATAAAGACTGTGATGTTGCAAGCTTTAATGAAGCCAAATCCTCTGTTGTTTTGTCACCTATATTCAATAGCTAATCAAAATGCATTCCAACAAATTTTTCAAAAATGTTTCTTTTGCATGTCATTTATGAAGACTTTTTACGTTCCATTTTTGTGTGTTCTTTGTTGACTTACCTCCATGACCTATCTAATATATCCTTACCTTTCTATCCATAATTTTGCTGTTTTGGGCAGCTCTGGGTCCTGATTCCTGCTCAATTGGTATAGAAGAGTAATTCTGGTATGTTAACACTCTTTACTGTTTTCCCTTTGTATGAATTTGAGTGCAAGTCAGCTGTTGTGTTTTCATTTGTATGCATAAAAATGGTTAAAAGCAAACTCGGGCTGTCCTACTTGGCCTTTTCGAGGTTATGGTTCCTTAGCCTTTCCCTCAATCTCCCAACTGTACCAGCCCTGAAATCTTGTCACAGAGTTCTCCACTCTGCCCTGTCTTAACTCAAAGCCAACTTGCTGTGCAGGGCCAGTCTGCTGCAGCTTTGGTACTCTTCACTTCCTCTCCCCCACCGCCCCCAACCACCTGATCACACAGCTACTCCTTTAAAACAGTGCTCCCATTCCATTGCCACCTGTCATAAATCCTAACTTGTCCAAAATGTACCTGCCCCCCAGTTTCACTTGTCCGACACTCTGATTATCATTGCCTTATGTTATTTCTGTCTCCCATGCACTGCTGAAACCTTGCTTTCAAAACCCTCCATGACATTGCTGCTTCACGCCCCCTCCCCTTCTCCCTGCGCATCAGCGTTGGTTGAACGAAATACAGTCATTTTGGCTCTAGTCTCCAGAAATCCTTCACAAGGCATTTCAAAAAACCAACACCTCCCTTTCCACTCCCTTGCTGTAGTCTTTGTGAATGAGATACCTTTGAGCTGGAGGCTCGACTTGCAGTCCCCTCCTTTGCTTCTGATTAGCCAGTTCTTCAGGACGTGTAAATGACTCCCATATTTCCTTTTCCTTGTCTGTTCACCAGAGCTGAATTTTAAATCCACAACCTGTCCATCACCAAGACCACCTTTGCTACATCACTTGAACTATCCCCTTCTGCCACAGAAACCATTATCCACGCGTTGGCCAATTTGAATCTTCCATTGCTGGGGTGTCCTCCTTCCCAGCCTCCCAAAGTAACTCCAACTTCTTCATGCCTCGGCCGCCCATGTGTTGCCCCGCATTAAGTGCTACTTTGCCGTCAGCCCCGTCCGTGTTAATCTACACTGCTTCCCTATCCCTCAGTACATTGAATTAAGAACGCTCGCGCTCGTATTTAAATTCCTCCAGAACCTCATCCAACTCTATCGTTGCCATTTCCTTCACCCATCCGTCACCTCCCATTTCCACATCGGACACTCCTCACTTCATTCTGCTGTTAGAAGAAGAACCTCCAGGAGTCTCGGCCCTCCTCTGTGGAATTCCTTCCCAAATTTCCCGTGCGACTCCACTTGTCTTTCCAATATTTAAAAACCTCTGCAAAAGTTATCTCTTGCACCATGAATTGTAGTCCATTACCTTCTATCTAGTTCTTTCCCCCTTTTTGTCTTTCCAACAACTTCCCACCCTTCACGCTCTCCAGAAAAGCTGTCTACATTGAAGGGGAATCTGCATTCTCTGCTATTGCTATCTTCAGCAAATTTTTAGCTTTTTTTACGTTTTGATTTTCACTTGATATCCAAATCTAAATTTGAAGATAGGGTGTCCCAAAGGTACATTGTATATGATGCACATTTTGAATTGATTAGCCACAAGCAATATTCTGTATGCTGCAGTACTTGAGCTACCATACATGTTCTGCTATTCCAAATTATGCCTTCGTTGAAACCAAACTGTAAACAATGAAGGTCAGCAGTGGTTTAAACTGTATGATGGTCTAATGTCTGCTGGTACTTACGACATATAGTTTTTGTGAATTAATAGTTTTTATTCTTGTAGAAGCGAAAAGAAGAAAATTAGTACTCTCAAGATGAGAAATTCTCAGTTTGTCTTTAAAAAGATTCACCAATTACGCTTCCAAAAAAATGAAATCGACTCTGACAAAGGATCATCCAGACTCAAAGTTGGCTCCATTCTCTCTCTCTCCACAGAGGCTGTCAGACCTGCTGAGATTTTCCAGTCTTTTCTGTTTTTAAATCAAATCTTGTGTTTGTTTACCACGCTTATTGGGTTCTTTTTGACAAGTGGTGTCCAAAGCTATCCGGTGTTTAATTGAACCATTGCCTGTTTTGATCCCAGCTTTGCACTAACTTTATTTCGAGTTGGGGAGTAATAAAACTCGACATTTGGCTTCAGTCCACGGGCTAACGAAAGCCAGAATCAGCCTCTCGCGACTCAGAAACCCCTGCTGGGAGCTTGGGCTTGTGTAGATATCAACAAGAATGAGTTTTTATGTGATGCCCTCTGTGCCCAAATAGTCTGTTGATATTCATTGTCCACATTGCATGAAGAATGGCCACCTGGTCTGGGCAGGGGAAGTGTTATTGGTAGCGATGTAACTGCCCCTTCATGGGAGGAGCCCCACGAAGGGGCAGTTACGTTTGTTACAATTGTAGTGCCAAACTACAATTGCAAATGCTTTGCAATTGTAGTTTGGCGCAAGAAGGTGACCAGTCCCTCTGTAACAGTAGCTGATCAGAGGAAGACCACTAAATTGAATAGAAATCCTCCAGCACAAGCAGGGTAGCCAGTGTCCATGTAATGGCCAGCAGACACATGTTTAACTATGGCACACCAGTGTCTGTGTGATTGTACCCCAGCACAAGTGACAATCTATACCTTATGCGACTACTGTCAGGATAAATGGATCACGATTGAATGTACAGTCATACTCTGGGCCAGGAGGTCTGTGGCCTGTACCTAGTGTGGAACCACTGACAGTGTGTGTGAGACGATCCCTGGGGTGGGTAAACTTGGCATTTAAAGAAAACAGCCATTTTTGTTTTCTGACTGCTCTTTATGCTATTCGTTACAGGTTCAGTCATTTTTCAATGATTTACACAATCTCTTAATTCTGGAAAGCTTATGTTTTTGATTATATGAAGATGTTCTTGGGTATACTGAAAAAATTGCATCCTGTATCTTAGAATAGATTTTGTTTGAGGTACTTTACATTTCCACCAAGGAGACACCTCCTCACATTTTACATGTTATTTCTGGTAAAGAAGGCAAATGGTAGGTTGGCCTTCATTGTGAGAGGTTTTGAGTACAGGAGCAGGGATGTGTTGTTGCAAATTATACAGGGCCTTGGTGAGGCCACACTTAGAATATTGTGTGCAGTTTATTTTAGTCTCCTTTCCTGAAGAAAGGTGTTCTTGTTCTCAGGGGAGTGCAATGAAGGTTTACCAGGCTGATTCTGGGTATGATGAGTTCGTGGGATTTAACGGGATTGCAGGTTATAGATAGGCCTGAGAGGTTGGGATATAATCGGCGCAACTTGTGGGCCGAAGGGCCTGTTTGTTCTTAGTGTTCTATGTTCTGTGATGAATGAGGAGAGATTGACCTGAGTAGGGATCATTTTTGCTGGAGTTCAGATGAATGAGGAGGAATTTCATACAGGCTTACAAAATTCTAACAGCACTTGACAGGATAGATGCAAGAAGGCTATTCCCAATGGTTGGGGTGTCCAGAACCAGGGGTCACAGTCTGTGGATACAGGCCATTTAGGATGGAGATGAGACATTTTTTCACCCAAAGAGTGATGAGCCTGTGATTCATGACCACATGAAGTAGTTGATGCATTGTATGTATTCAAGAGGTGGCTGGATGCAGCACTTGGGGTGAATGGGATTAAAGGTTACGGGGAAAAAGCAGGATTAGGCTAAAAAGTTGGACGATCAGCCATGATTGTGGTGATTGGCGAAGCAGGCTCGAAGGGCCAGATGGCCTCCTCCTGCTCCTTTCTTCTGTGTCTCTGTGCACTCTGGTCCAATGTTTAATTCTGTCTATAAAGCCTAGGCCAGAATTTTCCTGATACAGGGCCGGTCTCGACCTCTGGACCCTAGTAGAAGAGTTGATGAGGGGGAGCCGGTGAATGTTGTTGACTTGGACTTTCAGAAGCTTCCAACAAAGTCCTGCATCAGAGATTAGCATGTAAAATTAAAGCGCGTGGGTTTGGGAAAAATGTATTGAGCTGGAAAGAAAACTGGTTGGTAGACAAGCAAAAAGCAGGAATAAATAGATCTTTTCCAAGTGGCGTACAGTGATTAGTGGGGTACAACAAGGATAAGTGTTAAGACCCCAGTTATTCACAAGGTATATTAATTCTTTAGATGAGGAAACTATATGTAATGTCTCCAAATTTGCCAACAACACAAAGATGGGTGGAAGGATGTGCAGTGATGAGGATGCAGAGAGGCTTCAGTGTGGTTTGGACTAGCTGAGTGAGTGGGCAAATGCATGGCACATGCAGTATAATGTCGATAAATGTGAGGTAGCAAAAACAGGAAGGCTATAGAGAGGGAACTGTGCAATGAGACCTGGGTGCCATCGTAAACCAGTCTCTGAAGGTAAGGGTGCAAGTGCAGCAGGCGATGAAAAAGGCAAATGGTATGTTGGCCTTCGTTGCAAGAGGATTTGAGTACAGGAGCAAGGATGTCTTGCTGCAGTTATACATGGCCTTGGTGAGACAATACCTGGAGTATTATGTGCAGTTTTCATTCCTGATCTGAGGAAGGATATTCTTGCTATGGAGGGAGTGCTGTAAAGGTTTACCAGACTGATTGCTGGAATGGCAGGACTGATGAATGTGGAGTTCAGAAGAATGAAGGGAGGATCTCATAGAAACGTATAAAATTCTAATGGATGCAGGAAGAATGTTCCTGATGGTGAAGGAGTCCACAACCGGGGGGGTCACAGTCTGGAGATACGGGTATTCAGTCTGAGATGAGCAGAAATTTCTTCGCCCCGGAGAGTGGCAAGCCTGTGGAATAGGCTACCACAGAAAGCAGCTGAGGCTAATACGTAGTATGTTTTCAAGAAGGAGTTAGTTATAGCTAAAGGAATCCAAGGATGTGGGGAGAAAACAGGAATTGGTGGATGATCAGCCATGACCGTAATGAATGGCGAAGCAGGCTCGAAGAGCCGAATGGCCTACTCCTGCTCCTATTTTCTGTATTTCCATATTGTGGCTTCAGAGTCTCTGTGGGCAGCCACTGGAACCTTATAGCAGTCTTCCTGTTGGCAACGAATGAGCGCTAAATACAGCAAGCTGGCTCTCCAAGTAAGGTGGCCATTGCTGAGGCTATAAGGAAGCAAGGAGCTCCTCCGCTTTGAAGTGCCCTTGAACGAGAGGACAACAAACGTATTTTCCGTCTGGGCCAGGCATGTAAGCCCTAGCAATCAGAGGGGTAACCCTCCCAGTGGCAACAAGTGGAACCGCTGTTGTGGCCATTCTCGATGGGGCCCACCTTGAGACAGGAAGCCTCCAGAAACAAAGGCCCTCCTCGGAAGTCGCTCTGAGGTCACTTCCGTGCAGCTGGTGGGGTGATACTCCTCAGTTAGGCCTTAAGTATGCAAAGTAACCCACCTATCTCCACGCCAAGCCCTTGCCAGTAAAAGGGCTCGGTAGTGGGCTGGCGTTGGGGGTTCCTTCCGATGCGGCTCCCCAACATGTTAATAATCCACCCACCTCCTAATCTGTCGCCCTGGATAATACTGGTAAAATCCAAGCCCCGGTGGTCCAACTTGAGGTAATCTGCATTCAGCATTAGTAATATTAGAAATCCTGTAAGTGGGACAGGAATGAACTGCTGGAGAATTTGTTCAGTAAGTATAAAATTGTGCTTCTGAAGACCATTATACAATAATTATGCATGACCTCTGATCAATAAATTATTTCTCAGCTAACTTAGGTTATTTGTTCAGGACTATTCAGAATTCAGATTTGGAAATTAATGAACAATTCTGCGAATAAGCACTATTAAATTGAATCTCGGTGATAAAACTTTGGAATAATGATCCCATTTCCATCGATCACAGTTGTATGATTTGCAAACTGTGATTTCACTGTTGAAGCCATGGCATTTTCTGATTCAATAAAAGGGATACACCAGGGACTATTGGAAAAAATACTGTACTTTATGGTTCTAATTCTCATCTGTTTTAAGCAAAAGTATTTTATTTGTATCAAACGCAGTCATTTTTATTTTGCCACTATTTGATCTCCATAGATCAAGCTGTGATACTATGTTCCATTCATTCTCTCAAATTTGCAATATTCTTTGATGCTTAAGTGTGACTAGCATTGATGTACGGTGCTGAGGTGCTATGTGAATGTTTGATTATCAAATGCTGAGCCTATTGTTTGCCTTGTGCTGAAACAATCAAAATGTGCATCATCATTCAAAGTAACCATCAATCTTTGATGTTCTGGTGCTGGCCTGGAAGGTAACAACCACAGCTCTGTAGCGACTCCACTCACATTTATTTATGTATTGGGAAGAACTTTCTGAAGCAGCCTTGGTTTTCCATAAATCTCCGGCTTTGTTCTGTGGGCCCTGGGAGAGTTCCATTCAATTACTATGTCCTCTCAAGATGTCGGGGAGGGGGGGCGGGGGGCCGGGGGGGGGGGGTGGGGGGGTGGTTGCCTTCATATCAGTGTTCAGGAAATCGAGTTACTTTGTGATTTCTATCTCATGAATGAGCAAACCCACCTCACTCCTCACCACCCCACACCCTAAACGCAAGACTTTTGATGTCGGACATTAAAAACGTATGCAGTTTGTTCAATCGTGGATGCTTTAGCTGCCTCAGAATATTTTCAATATATTTACATACAGATACTGAAATGAAGCTGAAGGAGCAGCAGAGCTGTGGTTACTAACTACAGGGACACCATGTGTTACAACCCTTCCTACTGCTGGATCCTCGCTCTGTCACTGGGTCCCTTCTTTACACAAACAGGGACACTGTTAGGATTTTCCATTCAATCAGTAAGCCTTAATACCCTTGGCATTGCCTTTGAATATGTTTGTTTGCATTATTTTTCTTGAGGCTTATTCAAGGATGTATCTTAACTAAGTATGATCAATTTTTAAAACAAGTTACATGCTGAGACTATAATTATTTTGGGACAGACGGCAAGTGTTGTTTTAATCTATCTTCATGAAAAAATGTTTCAGTCTTGTGTCGTTTACAGACATGCAGTAATCTAAGAGTCACATTGTCATGCTACTTACCTATGATAAATCAGTAACTGGCTTTTTATTTTCCCAAAGTGAATAAATGTTTGTCATGCATTGAAATCAAAACCCTGTATGTTATTGAAATGTGAAACATCATAACCACTTGGCTCAATTATCGTCATTTTTAAAATGTGAGATGTTTCTCAGTTTTATATTTTTCTGCAGGAACCTCAGATTCGACTGAAAGCCTGAAAAGCCAGAGCACCAACAGTTCCTCTCAGCCTCTACTTGCTGCCTCCAGTTCTGTTCATATAGAGGATGAGAACCAGGCTCCTTGAGAATTAGAACCAACACCAGAATGACCAATTGCATGTGCCATGTAAGCTCTACTGTCCCTGTGTCACAGACTTTGTCTTCATGATGTACCTAACTGTCTTGTTTCGAACTAGTTCACCATGCTTCACGGTGTACTCATTTGACATTTGCACCGTACATTTTAAGAGACGTGTGACTCAGACTTGTTTCCTCTTATATTCCCATTGACTGTAGCAGTTTGACTAATCAATGTTCACACTTCTAATTTATAATGGTTATTGGTCTGTTACATCTTTCAAGATACATTCTGCAGTAGCAGAAAACACCGGTTAGACAGTATAAACTTATTTTCTTTCTACTAATCGCAGAGAAAGCCATGACCGTTCAGGTTTTCATTTTTTAAGAAAACAATACTAACACTTGGTAGGTTAATTTAGAAATTCAATTATACAAAGCTAAAGTATCGTATCCAACACATTAATTAGTGACTCACGATTCATGTCATGTTGTGATTCATGGCACCAGTATACATTGAAGCTGTTTTGGACTTTTGCACATATGAACAACCATTTAATAATGCATGATTGGTTTTAAAGAAACTTAAAACAAATGTCCTGAGTTTGTACTTTGGGCAGTATCTACTTTTGTCACCTGTGCAGAATGATGTTTCTTTCTCGCTGGAGTTGCTTTTTAAAATTTTCTATCTTTCCAATTGTGCTCTACTGAATGGCTTTACCCTTCCATGTATGTTTGTGAACCACCTTTCGTCCAATGAACTGATGGAAATTAAACCCATGTTTTAGAAAATTGTGTACAATAGGACCAATGTTCCAGGCCATTGAATTGTGCACAGGTTATTATTTTTCATCGCAGCTTGCAAAGCATTTAGTTTCTTCTGACTCCCTTCATTTACATTAAAAATGGTGAGTGTAACCTGCAGTGGTATTTTAATACATGGTTTGTGATAACTTGTTTATCTGTCTACTGTTGTGGTATTTAATGCACTAACCTACACGTGAGTACGGCAGTAGAATGTTGAACATTTGCAGCAAATGCGGCCAAATAATTCTGCTGTATCTTGCAGCAGCTAAAACTCAAGCCTTTAGTATGCCTTTGCCTGCATTTTACACTGCACCAAACCAATCTAATTGCTTGAGATTTTACATCTGATTTCCCAAAAAAATTGTTCGTAAGCGATGACTTTTAATTATCAGTTTAATTTGGTCTTTTTGCTTAAAATCTTTGCACAGCTGCATAGACTTAACTGCTGAGATATAATGCTATTGCTACTTTTCCTCCAAGCATTGAATTTCTCCCCGTAACGCTAATTGTCGGTGATTGATTTCCTTTCTGTAAAAGGGTCTGTATCCCTTTTGTATCTCGCGCTGTTTCTTAATCGTTTAACCAGTTTTCATTAGATTTTTATGATGAACAACAGTGATATTGAAGCAAATGGTAAAAATATGCAGGTAAATTAGAGCACAGAAAAATAATTTGTAATAGCAAAAATGTTTTAAATGTTCTTTATTCAGTGTACACCTCCGATTAAAATACGCTATCTCTGATCATGCCATCCATGATCTCTTCACAACTTCATTCAGCTGTACAAAAGGGAAATGATTACCACATGTGCACCGTTTATCCACACTCTGCAAAATGTGTGCGTTACCTTTTGCTGTGTTGACATTATTCCTGAATACTGATGATTTTTGGTCTTGCTATTCAGGGGATGTTAATACAGTACATTCATTCATCTGCTGATATGGTGTCTTTACTCTGTGCCTTGTACCTGATCTTATGATGAAAGTATTTCTTAAAAAAAAGTCTTGTCATTTGATCTGGTGATTGTGATTCAGCAGAATCTGGAATTTCGAACAGTTTTGGATGAAAATACAAATTTTCTATATGCTGTACTGTAAATAGATGCTTAGTTGAATGTATTGTGAAATGACATTGAAAACATACATGAACAGCGTAACGTGGGTTATCCTGCAGAATCACGTTAGAATTTACCTATTGTAGATTTTAATCTTTAGTCGCTCATTTCCATAGAGCTTCATTGCTGCATTATTACAGAATGTATCAAGTGCATCCTTTTAAAAGGTTGAAGAATTTCACTGTAATTTCATATAAATGTGATTTTGCATTTGTTTGTAGTATAATGTATTGTAATAAAACGTAGCAGGCAACACTAATTGGGCTTTCAAGTCTATATTTTAACCACGTTACATTTTACCACATGTTACCCCTAAAAACACAGCACCTGATCATGGTAAATGTAAAGCGTTTCAGCATTAGAAGAATCCGCTGCACTTTTTTTTATATCAGGTCAGTAAACTCTTATGACCAATGGATACTGTGAATGCATCCTCTCACTTGGCGAGAGAGTGGCAGCATTGTCGTGCGTAGATATGTCCACTGGTTGCGTGTTTTAATCTATCCTAACTCGCTTTATGGTTCCTGTGGTTTGAATCCTGCGGGCTTGTAAGCACTTGTACCATCAGAATTGCAGCGGTGAAGCTAAAACGACATAAACCAAGGTTTTAAGTGTAAAAATATTGAAATGTGAAATCTGAAGGTAGTTGAACTGCTTTATGATGTCACAGGAAGTTGCTGTGACATCAGTGCAGTTATTCTGACATAACTAGTGGTATTTTCACAATAGAATGTGGGATCCCAAATATTAACATCTACTGTTAATGTACACGGAAGCTAGGATTTTCCCTTCGCCAGTCTAAATCACCAAAGTACTCTTCGTCTAATCATAAGAGCGTGAAATAAGCAAGGGTCAGATAGCTATCATAGTTTCCCATGACATCCTGTTGCCAATCCACTCCTGAATGAACTGGAAGAAATACATTGAAAACAAAAAGGTAAGGAATTGCTACGTTTTGTTGCATGCCTTTGAGTTTTAACCTTTCTTTCTTCCCTATGCTCCTGTCCATGCTATCCTCAAAATTAAAACACCGCTTGTAGATAGTTGCTGTCATGCCGCTGTGGGATCCTTCACGCTGACATCTCAGAATTGTGAGAGAGAACCATTCGAGGGGCACTCTCGGTGAATAGGTAAGTACAGCACAAGATGCGGAATGGACTGGTTTCTGCACGGCTGATTGGCCCATTATAAGTGGCTGCTGGTTATAACGGGATGTCTCCGTATTGCTTATAAAATATTGCAGAGCGAAATGTACCTTGGCAAGTGCATGATTTTAAAAGCATTGCAACGATTCCCAGTGGAGCCATGTGGAAATGCATTCTGTACCCAAACATGTTGAATGAAAGTGTCTGCAAAAGAATTAGCACAGATTTTGTTCAATGGTATATTTTAAAAAGCAGGTTATACCTGCCTTGACGTTCTATAATACGGTCTAGTAGAACTCTGGATATGTGCTGGCGAGGGAGTGTATGCTTATCTCGTTAAAAATGAAGAAAATTGAAAGATTTAAGTTGCAGCAGCCACTGGTTTAGGTTGTGAGAATTTCAGACTTTGCTGTATCTGCATTTGTTTTCAGTGCAGCCAACTCTATTTCCAAGCACTGTTCAGTTCAGAAATTGGCTCAGGAAGTGGTGTTGGAAGAATGGAGGAGTCCATTTTTTATGGATTTATTCCAGAGAACGATCCTTTCAAATTACTCGTGCAAGTTTCGCAAATTTGGAGGGGGTGAATTTGGACCGATGGTTCCCAAAGCTCTCCAGCACTGGGGGTTTCCTCACCTCGTTTTTGGATGTGTTTTGGCCGAACGGATATAAAGATTAATTGCCACGTGTAATCAACAACTCCCATCACGTGACTGCTAGGGTGGGATAAAGCAAACTGTTGACCTTGGTATAATGTCATCTCTCAATTCCTGTGTTCCTGCTCTCAGAACCGTAGGAAATCAACTCGTGATTTACAATATAAAAAAGCTGCAAAATAATGAATAATGTATATTTTACTGGGCAGTAAAATGTGAAGAATATTCTACGTAGTGCACCAGAGCTGTCATAGGATTAAATCATATTTTACTCCATATAGTATCCTATTTAACATTTGTTTCTGTTTTTCTTTATAATATTTTAATCGACTGTGATAGTGACCTCATAATGGTTGATTATTGAATAGTGTTATGAGAAGCTACGAAAAGACTTAGAATTACCATTGTACATGAATAAGAAAATGCCACGCTAATATTAGACCCACGGGCACAAAGTGAGCAGTTTATTTCCGAGAAGGCTAGAAAGTAATAGTTCTTGCACGATTCGTACACTTCTTTTGGCTCGTAATTCAGCTCAACATTGCATGAGTTGCGTTTATACTGGTATTTTACCCAACAGCTGCTTGTGTCTCATGAACATGTCCGCAATGAAAGAAAGTGGTTAAATTGCTTCAGTAAAAATCAAGGGTTTCATGTTTTCATCCCTGGAGATATATCAAACACACTATGTTGATATGAAGGGTACAGGGGCCCATAAGCTACGCAGTTGTTCTTGGAGCAGAAAAGGTTAAAGGAAGATTTCATAAAAATAAGTTGCCAAGTGTTGATAAAGTTGGAGAGGAGAAATATTTCCCTGGCGAGAGTGTCAGTTAGCACAAGGAATACAGATCTTACATCATTGTCAAAAGTGCCAACAGGATTTTTCTCATTATTCAGTGAGTTATGATCTGGAATGGTAGTGCAAGTGGATTCAATGGTAATTTTGAAAATAATTGAATAAAGGTTTGAAGGGGAGAAGTTTGTGCAGGACAATGAAGGGAAAAAAGTGGACAGGGACTAACTAAGTAACTCTGAGAGCAGTGGGGTGAATGACTTACTTTAGTAAGGTAAGATTTAATAGGGCTATATTGGGTAGCAAAGGGGGATGATGTGTGCTTATCCGACAACTCGTTGCATTCAGCAGATTCACTTCCTTTCTGATCACTACGTGTAGTCAGTGCTAAGTATGCTGCTGAGTGGCTGCACACCTCAGCAAAGCGACCAGATTCATTCGAGGCCTAAAGGAGAGCTATTCTTGGACAAGTGTCTGAGCAGAAAGGAAAATCAGCTACGGTGCAAGAGGAGAGATAGTGTACTCCAAAGTTCTCTGACGTTGCCCTGGGTGCCACGGTCTTGACGAAGAAATGATCAGTCGACAGGTGGCCCTTCAGACAGACTTGGCGAGGGAAGTGGGATCAGATAGTTGGATAGTCAATGCCAGTGGTCCAGCCCCATGGACCTGAATGCTGTGCCTCTAAGTTCAATTGTCTCTCATGAGCGGTCGTAGTCAGTGCATGCATCTTCAAATACCGTAACACGAAGCTCAGGCGCTAACCCAATCACGTGCTGCAATGAGCATGCAGAAGTTCAGTAATGACTTGCATAGAGTATTGCACAAAGCTTGGAATCCATAATTTTCAGTGTGGCCACTGATAACACAATTGCATCCCAACTAATGCCTGATGGCCAATGTCTCTGCTTCCATTACAGCATAAACAGAACCCGTCCAGTGTTTGAATGCTATGGTGGAAGCCTGGACTGGAGCCACTGTGTCTGTGGAATCATTGTTTAAAGGGGCTTGCAGCATATCGTAGCAGTCCAGCAAACTGTGCACCCAACAGAATATCAGATGAGCTGTAAAGACTCACATTATAATCAGGATTCTGTAAACTGTGTGTCCCTTTTATACGCCCTGTTTCTGATCAGAGCTTTCCACTCACCTGACGAAGGAGCAGCGTTCCGAAAGCTTGTGGCGTTTACTATCAAATAAACCTGTTGGACTTTAACCTGGTGTTGTGAGATTTCTTAGTGTGTTTACCCCAGTCCAACGCCGGCATCTCCACATCATGCCCAACAGATTACCAGGATCGCTGAGAAGCGATAATGGTTCCACGAAGCATTATCCTACTTTCCCATTAGGATGACAGCATTTACCCTCTCACCACTGTCATTCTGCCAGTAACCTTGCATTATCCCTTAGCCAGTCAGCCCAGACGTCTACTGCCCTGCTGAGGTGGTGCAGTCCAAAGCCAGGCCTTCTAGAACCAGAGTTGCTCTAGGGTGTTCAACAAGGCCATCTGGAATCTTAAATATTGTAGCCACAGGGGTAGCACTGTGGACAGGTAAAGTTGCCATAGTCCCAGAAGACCGTCAGCTGTGACTGGTGGTCATTTCACCTGAGGATCATCAAACCTGAGGCAAGGTTGAGAAGGTGGGCCTTCGTGAATAATCTGTGCACGGTGTAGGAGCACTTAGGATAAACAAAGTCACGTGAATAACAGACACTTGAGGAATGTGTAAGCATCCTAGACTCAACCATCTTCAGCTGCTTCATCGATGCCCTTCCATCATAAGGTCAGAAGGGGGGGAGTTCACTGATGACTGTTCAGCACCATGAAACCATCCATATTCAAAAGCAACAGACAATATTTAAGTTTGGCTTGACAAGTAACGTTCAATGCCAAGCAATGACCGTCTCCAACAAGCGAGAATCCCCATGACGTTCAAGGGCATTACCATCACTGAAACCCCGTGATCAGCATCCTGGAGGTTACCATTGACAAGAAGCTGAATTGAACCAATGATATAAATACTGTAGCTACAAGAGATGGTCAGAGGCTAGGAATCAACCCTGTGAAGAGTAACTCCCCTCCTAACTTCCCAAAGCCGTCATCCACATGGCACAAGTCAGGAGTGTGATGAAATATGCTGCACTTGCTGAATAAGTACAGTTCAGACAACACTTGAGAAGTTCGGCTCCATCCAGGGCAAAGCAGCCCACTTGATTGCTATCCCTTCCATAAACATTCAATCCCTCCACCACTGACACATTGACAAGATGCACTTCAGGAACTCAGCAAAGTTCATTAGGTAGCACCTTTCAAACCGAAGGCCACTGCCATTAGAAGGACAAGAGCAACAGATACCTGGGTACACCACTGCCTGTAAATTCCCCTCCAAGCCACTTAACATCCTGACTTGGAAATAAATCATCGTTCCTTCACAGTCACTGGGTCAAAATCCTGGAACTCTCTCCCTAACAGTGTACCTACACCTCAGTGACTGCAGATTCAAGAAGACAGTTCACTATCTCATTCTCAAGGAGAACAAGAGATGGGCAATAAATGCTTGACTATCCAGATAATTATGCAAACATAGAACATAGAACACTACAGCACAAACAGGCCCTTCGGCCCACGAGTTGTGCCGATCACATCAACACCTACCAACCTACAGACCTATCTATAACCCTCAATCTCATTAAACCCCATATACTCATCCAGAAGTCTTTTAAAAGACCCCAGCGAGTTCGCCTCCACCACCACTGACGGTAGCCGATTCCATTCACTCACCACCCTCTGAGTGAAAAACTTACCCCTAACATCACTTCTGAACCTCCCTCCCCGCACCTTAAATCTGTGTCCTCTCGTAGCAACCATTTCAACCCGGGGAAATAGCCTCTGAGAGTCCACCCTATCTATTCCTCTCAACATTTTGTAAACTTCTATCAGGTCGCCTCTCAACCTTCATCTCTCCAGGGAAAAGAGTCCCAGCTCCCTCAACCTAACTTCATAAGGCATGCCTCCCAGTCCGGGCAACATCCTTGTAAATCTCCTCTGTACCCTCTCAATAGCTTCTACATCTTTCCTATAGTGAGGCGACCAGAACTGCGCACAATACTCCAAATGAGGCCTGACAAGGGTCTTATAAAGTTGCAGCATTACCTCCCGACTCCTAAACTCAATCCCTCGATTAATGAAGGCCAGTACACCATATGCCTTCTTGACCACCTCCTCCACCTGCGAGGCCGATTTAAGAGTCCTGTGGACCCGGACCCCAAGATCCTTCTGCTCTTCAACACTACTCAGACTTCTGCCCTTGATAGTGTACTCGTTCATCCCGTTGGTTCTGCCAAAATGGACGACTACACATTTATCTGCGTTGAAGTCCATCTGCCACTTCTCCGCCCAGTCCTGCATCCTATCTATGTCCTGCTGCAACTTTTGCCATCCTTCCAGACCATCCACAACACGACCAACCTTCGTGTCATCAGCGAACTTACTTACCCATCCCTCCACTTCCTCATCCAGGTCATTTATGAAAATGACAAACAACAAGGGTCCCAGAACAGATCCTTGAGGCACTCCGCTGGTGACTGACCTCCATTCAGAAAAAGCCCCATCCACAACCACTCTCTGCCTTCTGCAGGCAAGCCAGTTCTGGATCCACAAGGCCAAAGGCCCTTGGATCCCATGGCCTCTCACCTTCTCAAGAAGTCTTGCATGGGGGACCTTATCAAACGCCTTGCTGAAGTCCATGTACACTACGTCCACGGCACTTCCTTCGTCAATGTGTTCGGTCACATTATCGAAGAACTCAACTAGGCTTGTAAGGCACGACCTGCCCTTGACAAATCCATGCTGACTATTCCTGATCATGTCAAACCTCTCCAAATGTTCGTAAACGGCAAATTTTATTTATTAATTTGGTTTGAAATGTTTACCTTGTTGGCTTTTATTTTTGCTTTGTGCCCAAACGTGAAGTTCAGTAAACCTTGTGATGGTAGAAGTGTTGAACTGATGGGTCATGATGAATTGGGACTGTATTTACTGATTTTATTATTGTCACATGTATTAGTATACAGTGAAAAGTTTTGTTCCTTGCGCACTATACAGAGAAAGCATACCGTTCATAGAGAAGGAAACGAGAGTGCAGAATGTAGTGTTACAGTCATAGCTAGGGTATAGAGAAAGATCAACTTAGGCCCGTTCAAAAGTCTGGCAGCAGGAAAGAAGCTATTCTTGAGTCGGCTGGTAGGTGACATCAGACTTTTGTATCTTTTTGCATCTAAACTGGTATCGTGGTTGGGTGAGGCAGTCATGGAGAACCCAGCTAGAAAGTGAGCACGTAGGTTGCTTCATCCCTTTTTCTTTCTCCAGTTTCTCTTCTTCCTCCTCCTTCTCTTCCTGCTCATTTGGCCACCATATGCCTGTCGGCAAAGGCCATCACATCATGATGGCCTTTGATTGAATTTTCTGAGGAGGTGTCCAGGTGTGTAGACGAGGGTAGTGCAGTCAAGGTAGCTCATACGGATTTCAGCAAAGCCTTTGACAAGGCCTTATTTGGGAGACTTATAAAGAAGGTAAACTCACATAGCATACAGGGTAATTTGATTTAAGTGGATTCAAAATAGGCTCAGTTGTAGGATACAGAGTGTGATTACACAAGGCTGCTTAGTGACTGGAAGCCAGTGTCCAGTGGCATACCATAGGGATCTGTGTCAGACTCCCCATTATTCGTCATTTATATAAATGACATTGACTATGTGGGGGGTAGGATTAGTAAGTTTGTGGATGAGACAAAGATTGGCTGCTTAGTTAACAGTAGGCTAGAGTATCTTGGGCCAAAAGAAGATGAAGTCAGAATAGTCAAATGGGCAGATGGAATGTAAGCCTGAAAAGTGTGAAGTCATGCAGTTTGGCAGGAGTAATTGGACAATGGTAGGACACCAAGAAATTCTGTGGAACTAAGGGACCTTAATGTATTTGTCCACAGATCTCTGAAGGTGGAAGGGCATGTTAGTAGGGTGGTGGGTAAATGGCATTTGTCTTTATCAATCAAGGCATAGATTATAGTTGTAAAGAACTTTGGTGAGGCCACAGCTGGAGCACTGTGTGCAGTTCTGGTCACTGCATTATAGGAAGGATGTGATCACACTGGAGAAGGTGCAGAGGAGATACACCAGGATGCTGCCTGGGATGGAACGTTTAAGTTACGAGGAGAGGCTGGGTAGGCTTGGGTTGTTTATGTTGGAGCAGGGAAGACTGAGAGATGACCTGATTGAGGTGTACAAGCTGAAGAGGGACATGGACAAAGGGGATAAGGAGCAGCTGTTCCCTTTGGTTGATGGGTCAGTCACGAGGGGACGCAGGTTCAAGGTGAGGGGCAGGAGGTTTGGGGAAAATCTTTTACCTGGAGGGTGGTGACGGTCTGGAATGTGCTATCTGGGAGATTGGTGGAGGTGGGTTGCCTCACGTCCTTCAAAAAGTACCTGGATGAGCATTTGGCACATCGTAACAGTCAGGGCTATGAGCTAAGTGCTGGCAAATGGGATTAGGTGGGAATTCAGGTTTTCCCAATATGTCCGTGCAGTCTTGATGGGCCAAAAGGCCTCGAGCGCACTGAATGATTCTATGAAAGTGCGGCACATAACAGATCCCCGTGAAATTTACCTGTATTCTAAGTATGCAGGGCTCCTCCATAGTCCTGCAGGCATTGGAAGCATTATTTCAGCAGACCAATCACTTGCACACCATCATATTTCATGTTGTCCGAAATATCACCCTGGACCATGGGGAAGCCTACAATCCTTGTGAATCTGTGCTCACTCTTCTCTCTGGTAAGAGACACAAAAAACAAGCGTTTTCAATGCCTTCAAGTTCGCAGAGTGTGGAACAAGGGAGGCCAAGAGGACGTTGGAAAGGCCAAGTCCAGCGATAACAAAGACATGACTGAGCATTTCTGCAGCAGATGAGCTCAGGTGAGGATGGAGCCGCACGACGTTTGTAATGATCCCCAAGGAATACTGACAAAGCGAACGGAAAGAAAACCACCGGACACAATTTTACTTTTTATTAATTTTACTGTAAAAACCCATGTAATATCAATGTAATTCTAACTTTGTTTGTAATATCATTGACATATTAGAGGTAAATTTCACTTTAAATAGTCAATGCATCAAGGATATACCTCCATATAGTTACAAGCACTTGTATTACTTCCAGCATAAATGTGAGACCACGTGCAATCTTAGTCTTTCCGACTCATCGATGTAGGGTCTCCCCAGTCAATCAGTTCAGCCTGTGTGTTGCTTTTGTTCGATGACCCCAGACATGATGAATGTTACTAAGTCCAAAGCCGACATCTCCACGTCATGATTAACGTTAACCAGGTGTGTGTCTGCAAACCATCTCCGACCTGGGTCACGACAGTCTTGATGACACAGAACCCTCGGATCTTCCCTTATCTGACCCCCTTAGCCTCCAACAACACCGAAATAACGGCAGTGGATCTTGTCCAAACCACAAAACCTTTGCGCTTCTAAAATGTCCCAATTATGTACGGAATTGTGTGTCTACAAAAAAAGGTGTGGTTTGCACGAGTAGATTCAAACTAACAACAGCAAATCTATTCTAGGAGGTTTTGCCTCCAGAGTGAAGTAAAACAACTGCTTTTGTAAACACCCTTATGACACCACCATCAAATCATGTGATCAGCTCTTGAAGCAACCTGCAAACCTTTTAAATTTCGAACATCCTTCCCCTTCTGTGGTCATGACTCTTACTGACTACAATGTTATACATTGGATCAATAATACTCCAGACAGAGTACTATGAATCATTAGTCATCATGCACAGTCAATAAGAAAGTTGATCAGGAGGATGTCTACTCTTGTTTGGCTGCAGATGCCATTCTGAATTTGGCTGCTCTTGACCCTAGAAGTAGGATTTGGAGTGTCTTCCCTTGAAACTAATTCTGCATCATTTGCACATGGCATAGGAGCAAAAACACAATCAACAAGCAACTCAGATTCAACGAAGACAGAAAATGTTGGAAAATCTCTGCAGGTCTGGTTAGCATCTGTGGACAGAGAACAGAGGTAACGTTTCGAGTCCGGATGACCCTTCGTGAAGACAGCTGGAACTCGGATGAGATTTATCCTGTTTTTGGGGGTAGGTGGGAGGAAGTGTGGAGCAGCAGGGGTTGGATAGAGGGACAGCAATAGGTGCAGTCAAGGAAGAGATGGGAAAAAAAGGAAGGAAATGAACAGCGGTGATTGGATAAGAACGGTGCTGATAATTGAACATGAAGAGATCAGAATGTGGGAATGGCAGAACAAAGGTCAGCAGTGTGTTAAAGAATAGGTAATTGATGGGCCTGGTGGGGTGGGAGGGGCGATTCAATTTGCTTTTTGATTTGATTTATTATTGTCACATGCATTAACATAGTGAAAAGTATTGTTTCTTGCGCGCTATACAGACAAAGCATACTGTTCATAGAGAAGGAAAGGAGAGAGTGCAGAAAGTAGTGTTACAGTCATAGCTAGAATGTAGAGAAAGATCAACTTACATTTACCTATTGGAACACATCATCTAGCATCTCTCAGCATTCAACAGCAGTCACCTGAGAGGGATGTTTTGGCCCTGGGATGGGAGGAGCTAAAGTTTCAGTTGTTGCATCTTTTGTGATTGCGTGATATGGTGTCATGGGCAGGGGATGAGGCGTTGGGCGTGATCGCAGAGTGGACCAGGGTGTCGCAGAGGGATCGGACCCTGTGGAATGTCGGATGATGTGTTCCAGCTATCATTCTTTCAATACCAAATCCATCACCTTCCCCATCACAAAATCATTTCTAGTATGTCTCTGAACTCGAGAAGCTGTCACAATCAAATGGTCTACTTGTGACAAATAAAGATTGTTCGCAAAACCACTTGCTGGCATCTGCTCGATAGGTAAATGTAAGCTTGATAATGCATCAGCATTTGCACGGCAGTCTGATCAGTGATATTTTATATTTGTGTGAACGTGCAGATAAGATCAGCGACCTCCCCCCAGCTACCGTTGGCCTTTGTGGCTGATTTGCCCTACCCCTCATGGACCAATTGCCCCTCGCCTTCACAGACTGATCACTCCACCCCCCTCATTCAGGGCGGCCATAAAACATAGGAGCAAAGTTAGACATCTTGGCCCATTGTGTCTGCTCCGCCATTCAATCATGGCTGATAGTTTTCTCACCCCCATTCTCCTGCCTTTTCCCCATAACCCCTGATCCCCTTATTAACCAAGGACCTATCTATCTCTGTCTTAAAGACACTCAATAACCTGGCTTCCACAGCCTTCTGTGGCAAAGAGTTCCACAGATTCACCACTCTCTGGCTGAAGAAATTGCTCCTCATCTCTGTTGTAAAGGATTGTCTTTAGCCTGAGGTTGTGCCTCTGGTTCTAGTTTTTCCTACTAGTGAAAACACCCTCTCCGTGCCCACTCTATCCAGGACTCGCAGTATCCTTTAAGTTTCAATAAGAACCCCCGCACCCCTCCCTCCCCTCCCCAATCCTTCGAAACTCTAACAAGTACAGACCCAGAGCCCTCAAGTGTTGCTCATACAAGAAGCTCTTCATTCGAGGGATCCTTCTTATGAACCTCCTCTGGACCCTTTCCAAGTCCAACACGTGCTTCCTTAGATATGGGACCCATCCCATAACTGCTCACAATACTCCAAATGGGGTCTGACCAGAGCCGACTCCACCATCCAATACAATCATGGCTGATCTCATCTCGGCCTCATCTCCACTTTCCTGCCTGTTCGCCATAGCCCTTCAAACTCTTATTCGTTAAAAATCTGTCCACGTCTTCCTCAAATTTACTCAATGTCGCGGCACTTAGCGCACTCTGGGGCAGTGAATTCCACAGAGTCACCACCCTTTGAGAGAAGTAATTTCTCACCATTTCTGCCATCCTCATCCTAAAAGAATGACATCTTGTTCTAGATTGCCCCTCGGTGGGAAGGATCCTCTCTATGTCTACTTGTCAACATCTTTTTATCATAGAGTCAGTCACAGAGTCATAGAGGTTTACAGCATGGAAACAGACCCGTTGGCCCAACTTGTCCATGCCACCTTTTTTTTAACCACTAAGCTCGTCCCAATTGCCTGTGTTTGGCCCATCTCACCCATGTTAGTGCATAAATGTTTTTTAAAGACAAAATTGTACCCGCCTCTACTGCTACCTCTGACAGCTCATTCCAGACACTCACCACCCTCTGTGTGGGAACAAAATGCCCCTCTGGACCCTTGTGTATCTCTCCCCTCTCACCTTAAACCGATGCCCTCTAGTTTTAGTCTTCGCTACCTTTGGGAAAGATATTGACTATCTAATTGATCTATGCCCCTCATTATTTCATAGACCTCTATAAGATCACCCCTAAGTCTCCTACACTCCAACGAAGAAGTCCCAGTCTATCCAGCTCTCCTTATAACTCAAACCATCGTTCCAAGTAAATTTCATTCTTCGAAATCCCAGGAAGTATCGGCTTAAACTATCCAATATCTCTTGAGACAAACTCCTCCTCTCTGGGATCAATCCGGTGACCCTCCTCTGAACTGCTTCCAATACCACGACAACCTTTCTTAAATAAGGAGACCAAAACTGGACACAATACTCCAGGGGCACTCTCACTAATGCCTTGTATAGACGTAGCAACATGTCCTTACTTTTACACTCCATTCCTTTAGCTTTAAATGCCAAAATTCCATTTGCTTTTCTTATTAGCTACTGTATAGCCCCAGAAACTTATCCTAGCCAGGCCCCTTGACAGTAAGGGACAATTTAGCACGGTCAATTCACCTAACCCACACATCTTTGGACTGTGGGAGGAAGTTGGAGCGTCCGGAGGAAACCCATGCAGGCACGGGAAAAATGTGCAAAGACCACACAGGCAGTGACCCAAGCCGGGAATCGAACCCGGCTCCCTGGCACTGAGGCAGCAATGCTAACCATTGTGCCACGATGCTGCCCCCCACATTAATGGTCCGTTCGTACGCATATTACATATAATAAATATCTAATATACATTTGAAAATAATGATATGAAAAATGTCATTGGGGAAAAATTAGTGTTTGATTTAAAATAAAACGATTTAGTGATTTCTCCCTCTTCTCAACATGCAACTAATTAACCAAAGGTTGTCCGAAAAATTAATCAGCAAGTTTGAAGAAAACGTTCGGGTTGGTGACGCATAGAAATAGAGCAAGGAGCAATAAACCTTTTGCATCCTTGCTGTGAGTTCTGAAGACAGAAAGCAGATCTGCAGCTTCCCTAGCCAACTGCACCATCCAAACTCAGTAAAATACTTGGATCGTTTCAAAGATCGAAAGTGCCCCAAACGGTAAATCTCCCCCTCAGAAACAATGATTTAGCAGGAGTGCAAATAGTCCCAGCCTCAACACTTGGAGATAATGGAGCACGAACTGTTCTGGGGTTATAAATTTTCAAAATAATTCCTCCTATTTATTTTTAAATTGCTGCTCAAAGCTAATAACTCTCCAATGAGTAATCAAAGTTGTCAGTGTTATTACGCCATGCATGCCAGCAGTTGCCATGGCAGCTGGGAGCTGGGGGAGGCAATGCCATGGTGCTTTTCTACTTCCATGGCAAGACTTCTTGGTCTCCTTACCAGGGGCCTGCTTTTTAGATGCGGACTACTTAAACCCTCCGCATTGAGAGCCAACATTGTAAATTATGAAGCATCACGACGCATTCTTTTCGAAATACTCGGTCATGTTAAAACTACCTCATGCAGAGGATCTCTGTGCCGGCTGTGGGATTTGAAGGACCAATCAAAAACAACCACTGAGGTGATGGAATGGACATGTTACTCTGAGAGTTTTCACCCGAGTTGTGCTCCATCTCCCCTGCTGCTGAAAAATCATTAGAATCCTCGCAGTGCCCAAAGAGGCCATTCGGCCCATTGAGTTTGCGCTGACTCTCTGCCAGAATGTCTTACCCGGGCCCTTCCCCGCCCTATCCCCGTAACCCCATGTATTCACCGCAGCTAATCACCTACATATCTAAGCAACGATTTCGCACAGCCAATCCACCTAACAAGCAAGTCTTTCAGACTCTGGGAGGAAACTGGAGTACTGGAGCAAACCCATGCAGACACGGGGAGAACGTGCAGACTCCACACACACACACACACGCTGACCCAAGACCAGAATCGAACCCAGGTCCCTGGTGCTGCGAGGCTGCGCCGCGAAGCCGCAGTGCGAACCACTGTGCCACCCGAAGAAATCATGTACACAGATCTAGAAAGCCCTTTGATGTGAATGTTGGGGAACAGAAACGACTGCACAAACTTGGTTCCTCCTATTATCTGAGGCCATTAGTTTGTTGAACGCAAACCATTAATTTTATTGCACCGGATAAAAGCAAATTACTGTGGATGCTGGAATCCGAAACCAAAAGAGAAAATGCTGGAAAATCTCAGCAGGTCTGGCAGCATCTGTAAGGAAACAAAAGAGCTAACGTTTCGAGTCTGGTTGACCTTTTGTCGAAGCTTTGCCAGACCCGCTGAGGTTTTCCAGCATTTTCTCTTTTGGTTTCAGATTCTAGCATCGCAGTAATTTGCTTTTATTTGGTAATTCCTCTTGCGTTTTGTGTGATTTTTGTTTACCCGTCGCTGCAACTTCCTCATTTTGGCAGATGTATCTGACATCTGCTTACAAGAAGTGACTATTTTTTTTCCTGCTGCGCCATTTCTTTTATCATTTATCTTAATTTTTTCCCTCTCTTATAGTTGTTCTTCGCCCAGTGTGCTTTTCCCCCACTGGGATCGCCTCTGCAAATCTGTAAGTCATTCTCTGGAGGTAAGTGGGGTTACTATAGAGTCGTTATTGGGTGAGATGCACTCTGTATCCACTCATTCATGTAGGATTGCTATGATCAGGGATTTCAGTACGTTTGACTTGGAATCCTTTTTGTTTTCGCTTTCTCCTGGGGATGTAACTGATGGCAATGGCTCCACTTGACTCCAGTTAGAGCCAAAAGGCGTTTTGTGGGCGTGAATTTAAAGAGAGTGTGTGTTAGCTATTTGCCTGAAAAATGTCAGAGTTAAAGAGAGTTGTGCTCCCCGCAGAGTTCTAATGGGGTTTCAGGGATAGGGCCTGGGTGGGATTGAGGTTAGTGCAGACTCGATGGGCCAAATGGCCTCTTTGGGCACCGTAGGGATTCCATGATTCCCCAGCCAGTTCAGGAGTGGGAACCCCAGCTCATCCCTTTTCCCTTTCCAACTAGCTAAATTGGCCACGGACTGGGCGCCAGAGTGGCACAGCAGTTAGATCTGCTGCCTCACGGTGCCAGGGACCTGGGTTCGATTCCGGGCTTAGGTCACTGTCTGTGCGGAGTCTGCCCGTTCTCCTTGTGTCGGCGTGGGGTTTTCTCCAGGTTCCTCCCACGCTCCAAAGATGTGCAGGTGAGGTGGATTGGCCATGCTAAATTGCCCCTCAAGGGTCAGGGAGACTAACTTGTGGGCTTATCCCACCTGGGTGGGATTGCGGTCGGTGTAGACTCGATGGGCTGAATTGCCTCGTTCTGCACTGTAGGATCCTGTGATTCTATGACTTGCTGGTTAGGTTCATTGGCCGTGCTAAATTCTCCCTCGGTGTACCCGAACAGATGCCGGAGTGTGACGACAAGGGGATTTTCACAGTAACTTCATTGCAGAGTTGATGTACATCTACTTGTTGCACTAATAAAATTAAATCAAGACTGAGGAAAGCCAGGCTTGGTGTAATATTAAATCTTTCTGGGTTACCTCCAAGAAAAGCCTTTACCTGCTGGTGAGCATCAACTTATCTTTGGTACAATAGACAGAACCATGAAGAACTGTAAACACGATGGTATTTTGTTGGAATGAAAAGGGAGATTATTGTGGGAACACTGAGCTTGTCAGTCCTTTTGTTCATGCATGATGTACACAGTCCTTTCAGGTCACGCTAACCTTCCTCATGGGGGAGTGGGAAGCGCCTCCTTTTGCTCTAAGCCTCAGATGAGTTTGGAATTTACTGTCCAATGATTTGTCATTCAGGATGACATTAACTCCTCCAGGTGGTGTCATCAGTTCAGTGTTTGCCCCCAGGAGGCCTGCTGGTAAGTCTCATCAGTCTGACAGCACCACAAGTCTCAGGTTTCAGTCCCACACAGCAGTTGTGATGGGCTTTCTGTGAATAACTTAGATATTGTAGGCACAGCAATATGGTCCCTTTTTTCTGTTCAGTCACTTGCCTTTCACAACTAACCTTTTGTCGTTCTATATTAACTATGGTTTTCTCCTCATAGCAGCAGGGTGGTGTGTTTTTTTTTAGTTGAGGTTTATTTGTTCGTGTCACAAGTAGGCTGACATTAACACTGCAGTGAAGTTATGGTGAAAATCCTCTCGTCGCCACACTATGGCGCCTGGTCGGGTACACCGAGGGAGAATTTAGCACGGCCGATGCACCCTAACCAGCACATCTTTCAGACTGCAGGAGGAAACCCACGCAGACACGGGGAGAACGTGCAGACTGCACAGACAGTGATCAAAGCCGGGAATTGAACCAGGGTCCCTGGCGCTGTGAGGCAGCAGTGCCATCGTGCCTGGATGAGTAGTCCAAAAGCTTAGGCCAGTGATTTAGTGATTAGCTTAGGCCAGTGATTAGGCCGGTTAGTTTAACGTCTGTGGTAGGTAAAATGTTAGAATCCGTCATTAAGGAGGAAATTGCGAGGCATCTTGAAGGGAATTGCTTGATAGGGCGGACGCAACACGGTTTCATTAAAGGGAAGTCGTGTCTGACAAATTTACTGGAGTTCTATGAGGATGTGTCTAGGGCAGTGGATAGAGGAGAGCTGGTGGATGTGGTCTTTCTGGATTTTCAGAAGGCGTTTGACAAGGTACCTCACAAGAGGTTATTGCAGAAGGTCAGGGGACATGGAGTTGGGGGTAGGGTGTTAGCGTGGATAGAGGATTGGTTGTCAAATAGGAGGCAGAGAGTGGGGGTCAATGGGTGCTATTCGGATTGGCGGTTGGTGACTAGTGGGGTGCCCCAGGGGTCGGTGCTGGGGCCTCAGCTATTTACCATTTATATAGATGATCTGGAGGAGGGAACCGAGTGCAGGGTGTCGAAATTTGCTGATGACACCAAGATCGGGGGAAAGGCAAATTGTGCGGAGGGTGTGGAGAGTCTGCAGAAGGATCTAGATAGGCTGGGCGAATGGGCCAGGAAATGGCAAATGGAATTTAATGTTGGCAAGTGTGAGGTGGTCCACTTTGGTAGGAAGAATGGTAGGAAGGACTATTACTTACGTGGCGAAAAACTGCAGCAGGCGACGGTGCAGAGGGACCTCGGGGTCCTTGTGCATGAGTCGCAAAAACCCAGCTTGCAGGTGCAGCAGGTGGTCAGGAAGGCAAATGGGATGCTGGCCTTCATAGTGAGGGGGATTGAATATAAAAGTAGGGAGGTCTTGCTGCAGCTGTATAGGGCATTGGTGAGGCCGCAGCTGGAGTACTGTGTGCAGTTTTGGGCGCCGCACCTGCGCAAGGATATTTTGGCCCTGGAGGGAGTGCAGAGGAGGTTTACTAGGCTGATACCGGAGTTGAGGGGATTGAGCTATGAGGAGAGGCTGAATAAACTAGGCTTGTACTCGTTAGAGTTTAGAAGAATGAGGGGAGATCTCATTGAGACGTATAAGATGATGAATGGGATGGATAGGATAGAGGTGGAGAGACTCTTCCCGCTCAAAAAAGACAGTAGGACTAGGGGGCACAGCCTCAAGATAAAGGGGAGGCGGTTTAGAACGGAGTTGAGGAGGAACTTCTTCACTCAAAGGGTGGTGAATCTCTGGAATTCTCTGCCCGTTGAAGTGGTGGAGGCTGCCTCGCTAAATATTTTTAAGAAGCGGGTTGATGGGTTCTTGATAAGAGAGGGGATTAAGGGTTATGGGGAGAGGGCGGGAAAGTGGAACTGAGCCACAACAGATCAGCCATGATCTTATTGAATGGCGGGGCAGGCTCGAAGGGCTAGATGGCCTACTCATGCTCCTATTTCTTATGTTCTTATGATTTGGGGACATGGGTTCAAATCCCACCATGGCAGCTCGTGGAATTTAAATTCATTAATAAATCTGGAATTGAAAACGAGTCTCAGTAACGGAGACTGAGAAAGAATCAGATTTTAAAAAAAAATGCATTCAAGGCATCGCTGGTTGGACCAGCATTTATTGCCCATCCCTCGTTGCCTTTGAGAAGGTGGTGGTGAGCTGCTTTCTGGAATCGCTGCTGTTAGTGAAGGAGTTCCAGGATTTTGACTCTAGCAACAGTGAAGCAACGGCGATTTATTTCCAAGTCAGGATGATAAGTGGCTTGGAGGGGAACTTCCAGGTGGCGGTATACCCAGGCATCTGCTGGTCTTATCTCTCCAGTGGTCGTGGGTTTGGAAGGTGCTGTCTAAGGAACCTTAGTGAGTTCCGGCAGTGCATCTTGTACAAAGAACAACAAAGAACAGCACAGCACGGGAAACAGGACCTTCGGCCCTACAAGCCCACGCCACCCATTTTAACACTGTGAGTGCCTTATTCAAGTCCTCCTTCTACCTATGACTTTTGTCTACCTCTGGTGGACTCCACAATAAAGGGGTGCAAATTTAGGGAATTCTCTGTGCGCCAGATTAAGGGAGATTCAATTCAGGGACAGTTTATTGACACCAATCAGCCCAAAAGCACGTTTTTGGGGTGTGGGAGGAAACTGGAGCACCCAGAGAAAACCCACGCAAGCACGGGGAGAATGTGCAAACTCCCACAGACACCGACCCAAGCTGGAGATCCGACCCGGGTCCCTGTAACTGCACAGCAAACGGTGATAGTCACTGATCTGTCGTGTTGCCCGTCAGTTGGTCCAGTTTTAACGACGTGAAGCACTCGGCAACTCCCGAAGCAACACCCGAGAGCAGCCCTCGCACGACCCACCGCGTGTTTGCCCCTTGTTGGCCATCAAGGCGGACCAAATCGCCTGTGGATGTAAAAAAGGAGGTATCAATAAACATACAACAGACTGTACAGACTATGTAGATGGCACTGTTCAACAGTGGTGGAGAGTTTGAATGTTTGTGGATCCCTGGCGCTGTGAGGTAGCAGTGCTAATCACTGTGCCATATTCAACTGCTTCACCAATGTCCTTCCCTCTATCATATGGTCAGAGGTGGGGGATGTTCGCTGATGACTGCACAATGTTCAGCACCTTTCAAAAAACCTCAAATACAGAAGTCATCCCTGTCCATACGCTTCAAGCCCTGAACGACATTCAGGATAAGTGGCGAGTAACTTATGTGCCAAACAATTGCTAGGTAAGGACCATCTCCAACAAGTGAATCCAACCATTCCACCCCCACCCCTCTTTATATTCAATGGCAATACCATTGCTGAATCCTCACTCCCCAATCAATATCCTGGGGCAGAAAGTGAACTGGACCAACCACTGTGGCTATCTGAGCAGATCAAAGGCCAGGAGTCCTGTGTGACCAGTATCTCCCCCTGGCTCCTCAATATCTGCCTACCATCTACGAGGCACAAGTCACGAGTATGATGGAATACTCCCCCCTTGCCTGGGTGAGTGCAGCTCCAACAACACTCAAGAAGCTCATCACCATCCAGGACAAAGCAGCCCCCCTTGATTGCTACCCCATACACCACCTTAAACATTCATTCTCTCCACCACTGATGGGGCAGCAGTGTGTACCATCTTCAAAAGGCTCCACAGCAACTCAGCAAAGCTCCTTCAAACAACAAAAAACAGCACAGCACAGGAAATAGGCCCTTTGGCCCTACAAACCTGTGCCGCCCATTTTAACACACTAAGTGAGTGCCCCACTCAAGTCCCTCGTCGACACTACCGTCCAACTTCGATTGCACCTTCAAAACAACCTCTATCAACTAGGACAAGATCAGCAGCAGACACAGGGTAACAGCACCATCTGCAAGTTTCCCTCCAAGTCACGCACTGTCCTGACTTGGAAATACATCGCTGTTCCTTCACTGTCATTGTGTCAAAATCCAGAACTCACTGCCCACCAGCACTGTGGGTGTACATACATCACGTGAACCACAAGTGGTTTAAGAATGTAGTTCACCCATCATCTTCTCAAAGGCAATTATGGATGGGCAACAAACTCTAACCTAACCAGTGACACCCGTTCCCTGTGAAAGAATGAAAAAAACTATCTCTTTCTCCAGTTTTGACCTGAAACATTGGTTCGCTTTCACTCTCCACAGGTGCTGAGTGTTCTCGATGTTTTATTTCACGTATTGGGCAATGTAACACACTGAGATACGAGTCTCATGTTTGAGTCAATCTTTGACCAATAATAATCATTTGATGCTGGAATTCATTCTATCACTTTACTGAACAGTTGTACTACATGCTCTGATATGATTTGCCCTGCAAACTGTGTGACCAGTAATTCTCTCAGTGATTGTAATCTGGATTCTTATAACTGGGTGACATATGTCATATGCAGACAATTATGTTGTCCACTGGAGTGCGATGTCAAGGATGTGACAGTGCATATCTTTAGGGATGGCGCGGGAGCACAGCGGTTAGCGCTGCTGCCTCACAGCACGAGGGACCTGGGTTCGATTCCTAGCTTGGGTCACTGTCTGTGGGGTGCTCCGGCTTTCGAAAGACGTGCCGGTTAGGTGCATTGGCAGTGCTGAATTCTCCCGAACAGGAGTGTGGCGACTGGGGGATTTTCACGGCAACTTCGTTGCAGGGTTCACATAAGCCGACCTTTGACACAAATAAACTGAAACTTGGAGTGACTTTGACTCCCTGGCTGTGTGCTGGGATCTTTCTGATCGGTTTTATGCTGCTCTGAGTACATATAACAGTTGTACACAAGGAACTCTGCGATATCTGATCAAGTTGACTATTAATTCAGATTGATCAACGATCAGTCTTTGAATAATCAATCCTCTCGGCCATTTCTCTGGAAACTCAATCAGGCTCCAAGTGTTAACTACGCTGAACTTGTACAAAAATGTGTTTAATCCAAAGATATTGCCCAGGGACCAACACTCTTTAACTTCAGATCTAACTGGTGTTGGCAGTTGACACTTGACTGAGGTTGCTGATAACGTACTGCCTCCCGGACAAAGCCGTTAGAATTTAAGTTCAAATTTTTGAAGCTTAACTTTGAAATTTGATTGGAAAGTTAACATTGTTGAAGAGAGCGAGGTGTTGCTGAAACTGACAGGGTTCTGCCCCCATCAGTCCAAAAATACCTTCTGCGCATCAAAGTTGTGTATGAATTGTAGAATCATTGAATTCCTCCAGTGCAGAAGGAGGCCATTCAGTCTGCACCGACCGCAATCCCACCCAGGCCCTATCCCCTTAACCCCATGCATTTCCCCTCGCTGGCTCCCCCTAATACTAAGGGACAATCCATCCAACTCGCACACCTTTGGAGCGAGGGAGGAAACCCACGCAGAGAATGTGCAAAATGCGCACAGGCAGTGACCCTCACTGGGAATTGAACCCTGGGCCCCTGGCGCTGTGAGGCAGCAGTGTCAACCACTGTGCCACCGTGCCTCCACATCACGGGTGACTGACACTGTGCCATCATGAATTTCAGTGCCAGTGTGGTACCAGGTTTGCGGTGTGTGCCAATGATTGGCCAATTGATTGATAATATCATGGAACTCATACAAATCCATGACCCAACAATTTGATGTACTGTGGTCAGGCGTAAACAAGGACAAAATGGAGAGACGGATGGATAATTTAAAATATTTACACTGACTTTATTTCCTGTGCAACATTTTGGCTTTAACTATAAACGGCAGAGTAAAGATGCTTGTCCCATTGCTTATTCCGATAGGAAGTGAATGGGAAGTGGTTGATGGCTTGTGAAAAATCCACTGGCTCCTGTCCAGTCGCTCGTTCCCGGTCAGGTGTGTGGGGCAACCTGTTCTAATACAGCTCATGTTGGCAGAGGAAGGATTGAGGATAGGGGATCCCTCAACTTTCCTCATCCTTATCCTTCTCCTCCTCCTCTCACTCCGACCAAGAAAAGACAATTTATCTCTTTGCTTCTCTTCACATCCTTGTGGCTCAGGTCTGAGTTAAAATTGCTCATTTGTGGTCAGTGCCTTGGGAAAATGGCCTTCCAGTAGCCCCAGTGAAAGTCCTAGTTGGCGAGACCCAGAGGGCTGAGGGATAAGATAACCGTATAAGATAATGAAGGGGACGGATAGGGAGGAGATAGAGAGATTCTTCCCACTTAGAAAGGAGAGCAAGACTAGACAGCACAGCCTCAAGATAAAGGGGGGGCAGTTTAGATCGGAGTTGAGGAGGAACTTCTTCACTCAAAGGGTTGTGAATCTCTGGAATTCTCTGCCCGTTGAAGTGGTGGAGGCTGCCTCGCTGAATATATTTGAGACACGGGTAGACAGGGGAATTAAGGGTTATGGGGAGAAAGCGAGAAAGTGGAACTGATCCACTTCAGATCAGCCATGATCTTATTGAATGGCGGGGCAGGCTCGAAGGGCTAGATGGCCTACTCCTGCTCCTATTTCTTATGTTCTTCTCACCTGAAAGATGGTAAAATCAATCCTCTGGTGCACAGGGCTGATTTTTCACCTGTTCTCATCGTGACGTTTTCCTGGAACAGGTCGCTGTAGTTTGAGAGGTACTCTCCACAGTGGTTGAGCAGGAGTCTCCCCCAGTCTTAACGCTGCCGTCTTGGATGGATTGTATACAGGGTTGACGTTTGACCACGTTACCAGTGCAGCTTCCTTGGCCGACAAGTCCTGGGGTGGTACTCGAACCCAGAGCTTCCGGCTCAGAGGCAGGGAAACCACCCACTGCACCGTTTGACCGCATGCTCCCTAAATTGCTAAATACTGAATGATAAATACTCGGATGCTGAATATTGCATTTTATTTCCAGAAGGTGGCAGTCTATTCTGCAGTTAGTTTTTCCTGCAAATAAGAAACTTTCAAAACAGCAACAGAAGTGAGGATTTTAAAATCATCCATTGATGATTTGTACAAAGTCTCTTGGAAATGTCACACGTTGATTCGTTTGACACAATGTCTGAATAAGAATGGATTAATGGTGTTGATTTGCCCTGCCTTTTCTCTGCTTTAACTCCTGTTTCACTGAGGTCATTGCTGCAAACACTTCTTCATTCGTTTACACACATGACTTGATCAAAATGACTTTTTCCTTCCAAAATAAAGAAGAGGAAATACATTTTCTTGGACTCACTGGTCTTTAAACTCATCGCTTTGTCGCTAGCAAGATCTGCATCCTTTTTTTTTTAAGCAGCTGGTACTTCTGGTGATCTCCAGGCGAGCTTAAAGTAAAGAGAAACAAAATACCAGAGCCACTGGCAGATGGCAATATTTTGTCTCAAATATTGTGCAGACTTGTGGAAAGGAGGATTGAGATTGGAAAGGTGAGATTGACACCTGGAAAATATCCATGAACATTAAAAAGCTGGAAAACGCTGTCCAGAATTTTACCATGCCCCCCACCGTGGAATTGGAACAGGCGGACGATGGACCTGTCCGTTGGGATTTGACGGTTTCGGGACGAGTCAAGTCCAGCCCAACCAGAGCAATTCCGCCAAATGGTCGACACAAAATGTCAATCAGTCTTTTCCATTTACAACCTCTGACCAATCGACCAACATGAGAGTTTCAGTTTATTTTTCTTTTTGTCATATTCTGTATGTATTTTTTTGAAAGAAGGTATTTAAAATGAAAAAGCGTTCTCTTTCCTTTTGGATTCAAGGCACATTGGAATCGAGACAGATGCTTTTTTTTTTCTTAAGAAGCCTTCATTCTTGTGGGTTCTTCTTTAAATGTGTCTGATATCTGTGACATGCGTGTGTCAGTTATGCGTTTCGACTGGTTCCTCACAAATTTGAGGCAATTCCAAACACGTTTGGGACCTCTCCCATTCATGGGTGGCACGGTGGTGAGCACTGCTACCTGACAGCGTCAGGCACCCAGGTTCGATTCCCGGCTTGGGTCACACTCTGTGTGGCGTTTGCACATTGTCCCTGTGTGTGCATGGGTTTCCTCTGGTGCTCCAGTTTCCTCCTGCACTCCAAAGATGTGTGGGTTAGGTGCATTGGCCATGCTAAATTGCCCCTTTAGTGTCCTGGGATGCATAGGTTCAAGGGATTAGTGGAGTAAATATGTGGGATTAGGGGGAGAGGGCCTAGGTGGGATTGTGGTCGATGCAGATGCGATGGACTGAGTGGCCGCCGCCTTCTCTGTCGGGATTCCATGATATCCTGCCTCAATAAAGTTTGAACCTGAACATGTCCTTATCCTTTGACAAGTATTAATGCCATGGGAGATAACTCTCAATGGGGTAAATAATCCAAATGTTAGCCACCGTTGAGGCTCAGTTAGTAACATCCATGTCTCTGAGTTAAAGCACCAATTGAAAGTGTAACAATCAAGGCTAACACCAACAGTGCAGTGCTGAGGGAGTGCTGCACAGTCGGAGGTGCTGACTTTCAGCAGAGACGTAAACTGACTCCCCTCTGCCTGTGTGAGTGGATATTAAGACACTATGAAAACGATACTGTTTTGAAAAGAGCAGCAGCCTGTCCAAGATTTTTTTAAAAACTTGCTGTGCAGAAAATACCTTCTAATTTAACTCATTCATGGGAAGTGATATCACTGGTTAGGCCAATATTTGGAGGCCATCTCTAGTTATTCTCGAAAAGATAATGGAATGAGCTGTCTTCTTGAACTGTTGCGGTCCACGTTGTGTAGGTACACCCAAAGTGCTGTTAGAGAGAGAGGGAGATCCAGGACTTTGACCCAACGACAGTGAAGGGACAGCCGATATATTTCCAAGTCAAGGTGGTGTGTGACTTGGAGGGAAATTTGCAAATGGTAGTGCTGCCATGAATCCACTGTCCTTGTCCCTCTAGGTGGTAGAGGTTGCAGGAAGTTGCTGTCGGGGGAGCCTTGGTGAGTTCCTGCAATGCATCTTGTAGCTAGTACATCCGACTGCGACTGAGCGTCGATGGTGGAGAGAGTGAATGTTTCTAGATGGGGTAGCAATCAGATGGGTTGCTTTGTCCTGGACGGTGTCAAGTTCCTTGAGCGTTGTTGGAGTTGCGCTCATCCAGTCAAGTGAGAGCATTCCATCTCAATCGTGCCTTGTAGATGGTGGGCAGGCTTTGGGGAGTCAGGAGGTGAGTTACTCGCTGCGGTATTCCTCGCATTTGACCTGCTCTCGCCACAGTATTTACATGGCTAGTCCAGTTCAGTTTCTGGTCAATGGTAACCCCTAGGATGTTACTGGTTGGGGATCCAGTGATGGCAATGCCATTGATTATCAAGGGCTGATGGTTAGATCTCATGTTGGAAATAGTCGCTCGTGCGGTGTTCGTGTTAGTTACCCAGATAAAACATCTCGAAGCGTTAGGTAGACGTGAAAATCAAGCATTTATTTTCTTTCAGCGTTGCATGGTGCAATTTGACTTGTCAGGTGAATCTGATTGCGAATAAGAGGAGCATGTCATTTGATGTAATTTGGGGAGCGTGCAGTGATTAGTTGGATGATGTGCATTGCAGTGGGCTCTGGTGGGGGCTTCTCCAGGTTGGTGCTGGGGATAGAGAAATCCTGCAGCTACTGGAGGCTGGTCAGATTGTCATCCAGCTTCAGTGCCCCGTTCATATTCTCCGAATCCTCCAGGTGAAGTTCTCATCCAGTTCTCAAATTCTGTGTGGATTTCTGGGGCTGCTGTCTGACACAGAAATAGAATCATAGAATCCGACAGTGCAGAAGGAGGCCATTCAGCCTATCGAGGCTGCATCGACCACAATCCACCCAGGCCCTATCCCCGTAACCCCACATATTCACCCCAGCTAGTCCCCCTGACATTAAGGGGCAATTCAGCATGGCCAATGCACCTAACCCGCACATCTCTGGACTTTGGGAGGAAACCAGTGCACCCAGAGGAAACCCATGCAGACACATGGAGAACGTGCCAACTCTGCACAGACGGTGACCCGAGGATGGAAGTGGACCCGGCTCCCTGGCGCTGCGTGGCAGCAGTGCTAAAAACTGTGTCCCCCACCAGGCTTTGCCAGCTCATGTGGGGAGGGTGTCAGAGGTAGTTTGTTGGTACTGTGAATTTGCCCAGGAGTGTCTAAACAGGAACACACATCAAGGACATATCTGGCATGGTAGGAGTAGTTAACTCTGCTGCCTCACAGTGCCAGGGACATGGGTTCAATTCCTGGCCCCGGTCACTGTCTGCGTGAAGTTTGCACATTCTCCCCGTGTCTGCTTGGGTTTCCTCTGGGTGCTCCGGTTTCCTCCCACAGTCCAAAGATGTGCAGGTTAGGTGGATTGGCCGTGCTAAAATTGTCCCTTAGTGTCAGGGGGACGAGGAGAGTAAATGCACGGGGTTATGGGGATAGGGTCTCGGTTGGATTGTGGTCGGTGCAGACTTGATGGGCTGAATGGCCTCCTTCTGCACTGTCGGGACTCTATGACAGGGTAGAATGGTAAAAAGTCTGACAACAGGTTCAAGTCCAACCGATTTGTTTGACAATTATTTACTATCAAATAAACCTGTTGGACTTAAACCTGGTGTTGTGAGACTTGTTACTGCGTTGACCCCAGTCCAACGCCGGCATCTCCACATCAGGGCAGAATGGCACATTGGAGTCAGTTCATTGTGAGTTGAGGCTGGCAGGTTGAGCTCACTGGCAGTGAGAGTGTGCAGTTTAGTGACGCTCCCTGGGCTTTTATTTTTGGCTGCTCCTCTCATTGGGAGCAGTGAAAGGTGAAACCTGGAAACCAGCGGCCAATCAGCTGCCCGGGATCTGTTTAAAGGCTATTATAAAGTGAGTGAGTGAGCCCTGTGAAAGGAGGTGACAGTCACACACACACACACACACAGCCCTGCTCCTGTTATGGAGCCCTGCTCAACTCTGCAGATGTGAAAAAAAATAAAACCCCGCCTGATCAAAGCAACAGGGGCACTGAAAGGGGGGGGTGTTTGATGCCAATTCAGGGCATCAAGAAGTATTTATTTGTATATAACATAGGAAGAAAAAAAAAACTTGAAGATCATTTATTCTGAATTGCAGACCTACCTCTGGGGGTGTTTGTGTGTGTGCACTGGAGGATTTCGGAGCCAGTGTCAGGTGAGGATCTAAAGGCAACAGGTTCATCTGGGCAAGAAAGAACAACAGTTTGCAGGCTGCAAACTCCAGCAGGTTTGGAGAGAGAGAGAGAGAGTGTCAGACACTGGGACTGATTTGAGGAATTGTGCAGAAGATTTTTACATTTCAATGGTATTGAAGGGGATGGAATGTGAGTTATTTTGATACAATTCTGTCTGGTCTCCCCCCGCCCCCCCTTTGTAGTTAGAGACTGTTTAATTATCTGCTACTTATTTTGTAATTTTACAGGTAATATTCCATGTATTTTTAAATTTAAGTTAGTCCTTTGCCTCGCTGTAGTCAATTTGCTGCAGAGAGTCGATTTAATCTTATTTTTGCCCTGGATTCTGAATGCTGTGTTGGATATTTGCATGTTTAGGATTGTGCATTATTATTTTTCCTTCGTGTTTCTTTTTTACCCCCCGCATGTTTGTCCACAGCTCCCTTCGATTTCCCAGTCTTGCAAGTCTTGAGTGAAACGCCTGCTTTGTGTTTTCAGAGTCTGACTGTCAGCGATGCCAGTTCTGACCAGCCCAGAAATCGCCACCAAATTTAAGGAGAACTGGATGATGCTTCACCCGGAGGATCAGGAGAACGTGAACGGGGCGGTGAACCTGGACGACAGCCTGACCAGCCTCCAGTGGCTGCAGGACTTCTCCATCCTCAGCGCCAACCTGGAGAAGCCCCCCGGCGCCCACTGCAAGCCGCATGTGCCAGGCTCGGATGCCCCAGCCTCCCCCCCGGCCGGCGACACGGCCGCCACCGGGATGCCACTCAGCCTGGGCAAGCCCAGCTCCGCGGTGACCGGCACCAAGACCTTGGTGCAGGCTCAGCCGCCCTCCCAGAGCCCGGTGGAGGACGTGGACTACAAGACCAACCCCCATGTCAAGCCGCCCTACTCCTACGCCACCCTCATCTGCATGGCCATGCAAGCCAGCAAGAAGACCAAGATCACCCTGTCCGCTATCTACAACTGGATTACTGATAACTTCTGCTATTACAGGCACGCAGACCCCAGCTGGCAGGTATGAGCAACAAGGCACTCTGCAAACTTCACAGCAACCTTCCTGTTCACTTCAATTTTTTTTTCAAAAATATACTTTATTCATAAAAAAATCTCCAAGTTGCAAACAGTGCAAAAAAAGTCATTTTTACAGTCCTTATACAAAATTACAATCATGACATTTCAAAACTTAAAACTATACACATGCCTTAAATGTTCTTCAATTATGTCAACTTCTCAAATATAGGCTTTCACATGATTGCGGAGTTAGAAAAGCAATTAGAATCTAAATATACATTTAATAGCATATTAAGTACTATCTATATTTGTGTACATTCTTCTATAGTATGTATATCATATGCATATTACTACACCATTTTCATATCCATATTTCAATATTGCTTATACTAAATATACCATTTACTTACATATAAGCGATATATATTTATTTACATATTTATAAACTATTTATATACCACAGGAGTTATTTTAACCATTACATACGCATTTCAATATTATTTATTTACATATAGACTATTCATATTCTATTTATATATTTACAAGCTATATGCCACCATATATATTTTTCAGTACTTTTTTATGCTATTTATGTACAAATCATAGACTATTTATTTACATACTTCGTAGCTATTTATATACCATAGGAATTACTTTAACTATTACATATGCATTTCTATGCTATTTATTGTCAGACTATATATAATATGTATGCAAAATAAATAGCATAGAAATGCATATGTAATAGTTAAAGTAATTCCTGTGGTATATAAATAGCTAACAAATATATAAATAAACAGTATGAAATTGTGTTTGTGTTTATACATAAATGAAATCGTGTGTGTGTGTGTGTGTGTGTGTGTGTGTGTATATATCCTATTTCCTCTGTCTACATTTGCAATGTTTTGACTGGAATTATACTGGGGTGAAGATGACAGTAACGGGTGGATAATGAGGATGGTGTCATCTGTAAATGCTCCCACAATCAGCTTGGTGCTTCACCCACCTTTCAAACTGAACCGAGGATACCCAGAAGTCACGTCATGTATAAAAGCCATAGGGGAGAGCTCAATCAGTGATTCAGCAGCCCACTGTGCTGCTGGCCCTGTTTCTCACCCCAGGATACCAGGACTGTTAAAAGTGTGGATCCTCATAACCGTGTGCCGTTGAGGGTATCCACGGGGCAATAAATGGGTGAAGATGGCGATCAGGCATTCCTCAGCTCCCTGGCTCACTACACAAGCTCAGAGTATTTTCCACCTGATGTCGGATTCAGTGAGATGCAATGTTACTGCCAGGGATCGAATTCAGACATTGATTATTTTTTTCGGTGTTGGCAGGTCACCCGATGTGTTGCTCAGCGTGAAGTATTTTTTTTGGAACAGCTCTTGCCCTTGTTTTGACTGATGATGAATGTGAAAGAGCACATTAGCATAGTTGGCACCCTTTCCTTGGGGAGAAATGGTGGTGGTGGTGGGGGGGATCTCAGTATGCAGGGCCTGACATCACTGTGTTTTGTCTACTGCTGACTTTACTGATTGGTCAGTTAGCAGGACTGTGTCACCCTTGGTCCCCCCCCATTAGCGTTGAGAATGCAATGTGGAAAGAAGATTTATCACACACATTATCCATTAAAACATGGGCCTTGTGTTCATCCCTGAAGAACATTGATTGGGAAAGCAAGTTAACTGGAGCAGTGTAAAATTGCCCCCCTGCTGTGATTGTTAAAGGTTATCGCTGGCAAATGCAGTTATAAATTAGTTTAACTGGAATTATCTTTGGTAACAGAGTTGCCTCTATTCTGTATTTCTAGCCTCTGGGGAGAACAAAATTAAATCAGTATCATGTAGTCAGTGGTATTTTTGTTTAGGCAGGCCTCATGATTGGGACAGGCTTGGAGGGCCGAAGGGCTGTTCTTTGTAAGTTCAGTGGAGAATGCAGGAAAGGCGCCTTCGCCCAGGGAAATGGTTGGGATTGGAACTTTGCTACCACAAAGGGCAGTTGAGACAGAAAGCGGAGATGTATTTCGGGGAAACTGAGATAAGCATGGGAGAGGAAAGGAAATTGAATGATAGAATACTTCAGCACAGAAAGTGGCCATTCAGCCCATCAAACACGTGCTAGCAGTTTTGGTACAGCTATCCATTTCGATCGGTTCTCAGTACTATGAATATTTTCCCATCAAGTATCGGTCTGATTCTTTGATGAAGGTTATTATTAATCTGCTCCCATCACACTTTCAGGCAGTGCATTCCAGATCAGTGTCAGTCTTATCCCTGCTTCCCCTCTTGTATTTTTGGCCGATTACCTTCAATCCCCAGGGACTGAGCCTTCCTCTGTCCCCTCATTTACTCTGCCACAGCCCTTAATGATTTTGAGCACCTTTCTCCCTGAACGTTCTCGGTTCTTAAGGGCAGCCCCTGCTTCTTTTGTCCCCCCGTGGTGGCACAGTGATGAGCACTGCTGCCTCACCGCGCCAGGGAGCTGGGTTCGATTCCCAGCTTGGGTCACTGTGTGGAGTTTGCGCGTTGTCCCCGTGTCTGCGTGGGTTTCGCCTGAGTGCTCCGGTTTCCTCCCGCAGCCTGAAAGACGTGCTGGTTAGGTGCATTGGCCGTGCTAAATTCTCCCTCCGTGAACCCGAACAGTCGCCGGAGTGTGGCTACTCGGGGATTTCCACAGTGACTTAATTGTAATGTCAGCCCACTTGTGACACTAAGAAATAAATTTTAAACAACTGAGGTACACAGTAAGTCGAGCACAGAAGGAGGCCCTTCAGCCCACTGAGCCTATGCCTGCTCTCTGTGGAGTAATCCAATCAGTCTCAAGTTCGTTTCCCTCGAGTCCAGCATTTGAAACCATTGCTCTCTTCCACTGGCAACAAGGCCCAGGTTAATAGCACTCACTGCGGACATTGTCCTCACAACCCCACCTCATCTCTTGTCCAAAACAATGAACTCTGTGTCCACTCGTCCTTGTGTCATCAACCAATGTTCAGTTCATCCCCTCAGCACTATCCCTAAGCCTTTGACTTCCCAAAATTGGCAATGATACTCCAGCTGTGGCCTAGCCAGGGTTTTTAATAACGGTTTTGTTCTCTTTGCTTCATTTGTTAAAACCAAGGACCCAGTGCGTCTCTTTAACAACCTTTTCAAGTTGTCCTCAAGGATTGATCCACGCACTGTCCTAGGTCTCTCTGTCCCTGCACACCATCTCAAATTATAATTGAGTTTATATTGTGTCTCTTTAGTCTTCCAGCCAAAATCAATTACTTCACACTTCGCTGCAATGTACTTCAGCTGCTACCTATTTGCCTATTTCATGGGTCTGTGTCCTCCGGAATTCTCATCCTACTGTTCACAGTGTTTCCTACATTTCCAAGTTTCATGGCATCTGCAAACTTTGAAATGATGTCCCACTTGCCCTTGCCAGATCATTAATATGTCAAAAGATTGTTCCACACTGACCCCTCCAGAGTACGCGACTGCACACATTCCTCTTCTCTGAAAAACAACCGCCCCTCCATTATTCTCTGCTTTCTGTCCTTTAGCCAATTTCATATCCAGCAAGCATTATCCCTTTAATCTCATGAGCTTCTGCTTTGCAAGAAGTCTATTATATAGATTGTAGATTGTATTGGCAAGACAAATGATCTTTTCGACGCCTATCTATACGACATCAACTATGCTACCCTCATCAACCCTCTCTTGTTATTTCGTCAAAGAACTCAAGTTAGTGAATGGACAATAGGGTTAAATGAAGCCAAATGGGAAGGGACTCGTGTGGAGTATTCACTAACATAGACCAAGTGTACCAAATTTCTCTGTTGTTGTTTTATTTAATTCCGTGGAACTCTTGTTTCTCATTTCTCTCTCTTTCTCTCTCTCCTTGGCATAAAAACGGACATAATACATTGTTGACACAGTGAGTTTTAATGTTGACCAGTATTCAATTTCCATGCAAGTTTTGCAAACCTTCAGGCAAAAAATTGAAATGAATTCTTATCCGTGTTTAAATTGGTCACACTGTTTTGATGTTGTTTGTGAATAGGCAGCTGAACAGGAGGAATATTGTAGGATATTATCCTGTGGGCATATCCACCCTGGGGAAAATCCCGAGGGGAATTTCAGTGATTTCATGGAAGCCTACTTGTGACACGAATAAATGAACTTTAACAAAAACTTTGAAGCTTATGAATTTTAAAACTGAACGTGAGGAGTATTGTAGGATATTAACCTCTGGACATATCCATCCTGCACAGTGTGATAAATTAATGGGCTCCATATCATCAAAGCTCAGAGTCTAGCTGTTAATAAGAAGCATAAAAGACAATGGAAACTGCCACTTAATCATACTTGCGTGTGCTATGCCATGGGCAGCACGGTGGCACAGTGGTTAGCACTGCTGCTTCACGGCTCCAGGGGCCTGGGTTCGATTCCCGGCTCGGGTCACCGTCTGTGTGGAGTTCGCACATTCTCCTCGTGTCTGTGTGGGTTTCCTCCGGGTGCTCTGGTTTCTTCCCACAGTTGAAAGATGTGCGGGTTAGGTTGATTGGCCATGCTAAGAAATTGCTTCTTAGTGTCCCCTTAGAAATGTGTAGGTTAGAGGGATAAGTGGGTACAATATGGAGGGATATGGGGGTAGGGCCTGGGTGGGATTGTGTTCGGTGCAGACTCAATGGGCCGAAGGGCCTCTTTCTGCACTGTAGGGTTCGATGATCTATGACCTACTAACCGACTAAGTCGGTATGCAGATGCAGCGCGTAATAAAAATGGCAAATGGGATGTTGGCGTTTAATGGAAAAGAACAGGAGTATTAAAGTACAGAAGTGTTTTCGTAATTATTTAGGGTGTTGGTGAGACCACATTTGGAGTACTGTGTCCAGTTTTGGTCTCTTAATTTGAGGAAAGGATGTGGTGGCGTGAGAGGCAGTTCAGAGAAGGTTCACCAGACTGATTCCGGGGATGAAAGGGTTGATGCATGAGGAGAGATTAAACATGTTTGTGTCTATACTCGCTGGAGTTTAGAAGGACGAGAGGGGATCTGATCGAGGTGTATAAAATTTAAAAAGGGATTGATAAAGTAAACGTAGACCAAATGGGGCAATCTTGGACAAGAGGTTTAAAATGGAGATGAGAAGGAGCTACTTCTCACAGAGGCTAGTGAATTTGTGGAACTCGCTGCCCCATCGCGCAGTGCAGCCTGAATCATTGACTGGTTTCGAGAAAGAGAAAGATAATTCTCATTAAAAACTGGGTAAATGGCTATGGGAAACAGGTGGGGAGGTGGGTTTGAGACCAGGGAGGGATCAGTCAAGATTTGATTGAATGGCAGAGCAGGGTTGAAGGACTGAATTTGCCTATTTCTGCTCCTTCGTTCCTATGTTCCTAACTTACGATTCAGTACTTCCATTTTTAACTTTGTTTTCTTGCGCCATCCAGTCACACAACAGTAATGGAGCTTATGTGAAGTGATGATGGAGGAGACTTTTCCTTTGACATAGCTACCTATGAACCTCAGAACTAGAGAGCACAGCCTCAAGATAAGTGGGGGGGGGGGGGGGGTGCAGTTTAGATCGGAGATCGGAGTTGAGGAGGAACTTCTTCACTCAGAGGGTGGTGAATCTCTGGAATTCTCTGCCCGTTGAAGTGATGGAGGCTCCCTCGCTGAATATATTTAAGTCACAGATTGATGGATTTCTGATAGGGGAATTAAGGGTGATGGGGAGCAAGCGGGAAAGTGGAACTGATCCACTTCAGATCAGTTGTCATCTTATTGAATGGTGGGGCAGGCTCCAAGTGCTAGATGGCCTAGTCCTGCTCCTATTTCTTATGTTCTTATGTTCCCATTCCTGGATGCTTTCACCTGCCTCTGTTTCCCAATCTCAGGCTGTTTTGTTTCAGGTTAGAGAGGAAGGGAACACCTGTTCTGAGAATTATCCATTTTCCTTTCCTGCCATCCTAAAGGTACTTTCCTTTTTCTTCTTGTGACTCTTTGGATGAAGAGAGTGGACAACCTGGCACCCCCATCCCAGGCCTATGCCACAGTCACTCTTTAGCTGTTTAGGTGGATTGACCGTGCTAAACTCTCCCTCAGTGTACCCGAACAGGCGCCGGAGCGTGGCGACTAGGGGATATTCACACTAACTTCATTACAGTGTTGGTGTCAGCCTTTTGATGACAATAATAAATAAACTTCCACTTTAGGAATACAGTATTATCCGGGGGACCGCTTGACTATCAATGGTAGACCATATATTGCTCCCAAACTTAACTTGAAACTGAGCTTTATCCTAAGAAACCTCTGACATAATTTTTCAAGGAAGATTTTACACTGAGGAAAGTATTCTTGTTATTTCACACCAAACTGGAGGAGAACGTTGTCATTTCAAAAAGCAGTTTGGATTTGGTCCAGGTTTGATTTTGTGGTTTGTAATTGCATCCATCTCCAGTTGCGGGGTTGGTATTACGAAGGGTTAGTTGCTAAGAAATCATGTTTAGCGTTTCCCATTTGATCTCCTGTGTTTTGCCAGAACTTGGATTTTATTGGGTTCGCTTCATCTGCGCTAACATCAGTGTGTGCATGGGCGAGGAGAGCATCACAGACTGGTGTAGGAACTTGTAACATTCAGGAGATAATAGGATTCTGTTCTGTTTCCCCAAGGTGTTGGGTAAATATACCATTTTTCTGGAGCAATAGCTTAATAATCTGCACCTCGGATTGTCGGGAATATCAATGTAAATCCGCAATCTTGGCAGCTAAGCTGCTGGTGGATAAGTCTGAAGCAGTGTGGGTAAACTACATTATCGTGCATATGTATCTAGAACTGGAATCACTCCAGGACTGCAGTGGTGATTCAGCATTTTAACTTTGCTGTAAGCCGCGATTTTGGCACGTACTTTTTGTTCTGAATTCCAAATAGTACAACTCTATAACACCATCTCATTTTTCTGGTGATTGTATTTTTGTGGGGTGAAGGATTTGAAGAGTACTGAGGAAGAGTCCTAATGGGGACTGAGCTGTACTTTAATGGAGAAAGTTTCTTAAAGGCATACATTTGGCCATATCTCGATTTATGGTAAATACAGACTGCTGCCTCATCGGGACCCGGGTCCAAAGATGTGCTGGTTGGAGGGATTGGTCATGGTAAGTTGCCACCTCGTGTCAGGGGGACTAGCTAGGGCAAATGTATGGGATTGTAGGGATAGGCCCTGGGTGGGATTGTGGTCAGCGCAGACTTGATGGGCTGAATGGCCTCCTTCTGCAATGCAGGATTCTATGATTCTATTCCACTCTGGCCTTGGGTCACTGTCTGTGTGGAGACTGCACGTTCTCCCCGTGTCTGTGTGGGTTTCCTCTGGGTGCTCTGGTTTCCTCCCACAGTTCCAAAGATATGCAGGTTAGGTGGATTGGCCACGCTAAATTGACCCTCAGTGTCTCAAGCTGAGTAGGTTGGGAGGATTGACCATGCTACATTGCCCCTCAGTGTCTCAAGATGTGTAGGTTAGGAGGATTATTGGGGTAAATACATGGAGTTACAGGAATAGGGCCTGGATGGTATCCTGTTTCGGAGAGTCGGTGTTGACTCGATGGGCCGAACGGTCTCCGTCTGCACTGTCGGGATTCTATAACATACAACCTACACTGATCCTTTCTGAGTTATTTCCAATGGTTCTGCTCGAGTTTCAGTAATTTTGTTTTGTTTTTCTATTTGCCCCACCCCCAGCAATTTTGTCCCTCTCTCCTCTTGTTTGGTGAGGTATCACTGGCGTTGGCTATCCTCTGGCACCATATCCAAGTGGCCATTAAGGCCAACAGGACTATTAAAGACACAGCAATCCAGTCCTGTGCCCAGCCAAAGCCGGCGGAAGTTGAAAAGGATGACCAGACAGTTATCAGGAGCAGGATCCCAACCTGACTTTCGTTTTGACAAAAGTACTGAGCTCGTGGCAACATCGGGCGGCACGGTAGCACAGTGGGTTAGCACTGCTGCTTCACAGCTCCTGGGACCTGGGTTCGATTCCAGGCTCGGGTCACTGTCTGTGTGGAATCTGCACATTCTCCCCGTGGCTGCGTGGCTTTCCTTCGGGTGCTCCGGTTTCCTCCCACAGTCCAAAGATGTTGATTGGCCATGCTAAAATTGCCCCTGAGTGTCCTGAGATGCGTAGGTGAGAGGGATCATAATATGTAGGTATAATATGTAGGGTTTTGGGGTCGGGCCTGGGTGGGATTGTGGTTGGGTGCAGACTCGATGGGCCGAATGGCCTCTTTCTGCACTGCAGGGTTTCTTTGTTTCTTCCCATCTGTATTTCCATCCTGACCACCATTAACCAACTTGGCGCAAACATCTTGGAGAGTGGGACTTACTGGATACGCTTTGCAAGTATTTTGGGAAGAATGGCTTTAGAGGCCAAGTCTCTACGAACAAAAATGTCAGGACATGAGCAGTTTCCTTTGCACGTGTGACTGTGCAGTGGAGTTACCTGGTTAATGGTGAAATGTCTCCCTGTGTTCGGAAGCGTTGTGTTCCATCCCATTTCTCCAGTTCTCGCTATCGTCTAGTGGGATCCACTTGGTCGGCTCCGTAGGCCTAGCTGTCCCGGTATCAAAGGCCAAGTGATGTGGGCACTCTCCTGCTCAGACCTCGGGGGCGAGATTCTCCGCTCTCACCAGCCCCCTCACCCACTCCGCAGTGTGTTTCTCGGCTGTGTACCGTTGGCCAGCGGTGGGATCATCTGCTGTCCAATCCACACTGCTTGGAAACCCATGGAGGGGATTTACCAATACTGGAATCAGAAGATCCCACCAACAAGAACAGCCAGAAGATCTTGCCTCAGATTTTTTGAGCCATTTAATTTTTTTTATATAAGTGTCACAAGGAGGCTTACATTAACACTGCAGTGAAGTTAGTGTAAAAATCCCCTAGTCGCCATACTCCAGCGGCTGTACGGATAGACTGAGGGACAATTTAGTGTGGCCAATGCACCGAACCAGCATGTGTTTTGGACTCTGGGAGGAAACTAGAGCACCCGGAGGAAACTCATGCAGACATGGGGAGAAGTGCAAACTCCACTCAAACAGTGACCAAAGAGCTGGGAATCGAACCCAGGTCTCTTGCACTGAGGTAGCAGTGCTGACCACCGTGCTGCCTACTTGTCTGCCGAGCTGATGGAGGGGAGCAAAGGGGGAGGGGCTGGTTTTGGGAAGGGCGAAAGGAATAATGCAGTGGGTGGAGTCTGAAGAATTGGGGTGGGAGTTCGCGGGCAGAGAGGTGGGTGGGTATGGAGGGATGAGTTGAGAAGGGGACGAGGATCGGATTGTAGCATAATGGGGTGGAATCTTTGGGATATGGAGTAGTTTGGGTTGGCGGGATCCGGTCGCAATGGAGTTGGTGTTTTCGGGGCAGGGAGTGAGGTTGCCAGTTATGGGGTAGAGTTAGGATTATAGGGTGGGATTGGAGGGATGGGGCAGAGGGAGGGGAGGAGAAGATTGTAAGAGTGGAGTTGGGGGTGAAGGATGAGCGAAGAGGATGGGAGCCGAGTGGGCAGGGTAGAAGGGAGTAGAATGACTTGAATTTGGGATCGGTGATTGAATCTGAAATCAGAATGATCGTCCAAACTGCATCCACTGAGCCCAGGTTTCTAGCCTTTAAAAAAAGGTTTTATTTGGTGCGTCCTGTGAGAATTTTGTACGCACAATAGTTGCTGGATAAATCCTACATCACAGCCAGAAGTTCTATTAATATCAAACTTGTGAAAATGAATGGGAGTATGGAGTGAAACTTCCTGGTGTTACATCCCTGCAGCAATTGAAGCTTCAGTATCTTCATCGTTGACTGGTTTGAATTTATTCTGTGGTAGAGTCATCTTACAGCACAGGAAGAGGCAACTCAGCCCATCAAGTCTGTGCCAGCAGTCTGCAGAACAATCCAGTTCATCCCACTCTGCAGCTCCATCCCCATATCCCTGCCAGTTTATTTCCTTGGGTTGTCCGTCCAATTTCCTTTCGGAAGCAGGTTCCAGGCCAGTACCCCTCGCTGCGTGAGAATGCTCTTCCTCACGTTCCTCTGAACCTCTTAGCCGAAGCCTTAAATAAGCACATCCCGGACCTTGTGACGGGAATGCTTTTCCTTCCTCCTGTCCACCTCGATCAAATCTTTCCTCAATCTCCTTTACCCCAAGGGGAACAACCCCAGCTTCTCCCTAACCCTTACCGTGTAGTTAAAACTAACGCCTCTACTTTCTCAGAAGACTAAGGAAATTTGGAATGTCGGCTTCGACTCTCGCCAACTTTTACAGATGCACCATAGAAAGCATTCTTTCTGGTTGTATCACAGCTTGGTGTGGCTCCTGCTGTGCCCAAGACTGCAAGAAACTACAAAAGGTCGTCAATGAAGCCCAGTCCATCACTCAAACCAGCCTCCCACCCATTGACTCTGTCTACACTCCCCGCTGTCTCGGCAAAGCAGCCAGTAAGGTCCCCACGCACCCTGGATGTTCTCTCTTCCACCTTCTTCCTTTGGGAAAAAGATACTTAAGCCTGAGGTCACGTACCAGCTGACCCAAGAACAGCTTCTTCTCTGCTGCCATCAGACTTTTGAATGGACTTACCTTGCACGAAGTTGATCTTTCTCTACACCCTAGCTGTGACTGTAACATTACATTCTGCACTCTCGCCTTTCCTTCTCTATGAACGGCATGTTTTGTGTATATACCACGCAAGAAACAATACTTTTCACTGTATGTTAATGCACGTGACAATAATGAATCAAAAAATTGCTCGTCCCTGGAGCAGTTCTGGTGAATCTCCCTCCGCACACTCGCAGGGTCCCTGCCATCCTTCCTAAAGTCAGGTAGCCAGAACTGGATGTGATTCGCTCGTTACGATCACACCAGAACTTTAGAATTCTTCGGTATAATTTCCCTACTTTCATACTCGATGGACAGGATTTTCGGTGTAACTCACCACGTCCTTCACAGTGGCGGAGGCAGCCCCGCCGTTGGCTGGCAGTGGGATTTTCCGTTCCCACCGGTGTCAATGGGGGATTCCTGTTGAACACACCCTTCCGTGCTGGGAAACGGTGGAGATGTCGACAGGACTGGAAGATCTCAACGGCATGAGCAGCTGGAAAGTTCCGGCCAATGTCTCTGTTAATGAAGCCTGGAATTCCATAGACTTTGCTAACCACTCTCTCTCTCACTCATTATCTCCTGCACTTGAACCCGCAGGTCCCCCTGTTCCTGCGCACTCCTGTGCCATTAAATTTCTACTGCCTTCCCCTATCCCTCCTGCTTCGCACGTCTCTTGTATTAAATTCCATCTACTACCCGTTCTGCCAGCTTATGCGGCAGTTAGTTGGTATCATCCTGACCGTTTGCCGCACCTCCAAGTTTGGCATCATCAGCAAATGTTGAAATTTGACCTCTTCGTTCGGAATATATAGCATCGTGTTCTCAATCTTCGGTTCCCCGTGGAGACCGGTAACTTTCTAAAAACAAAATAGCCCCCCAACAGCAATGCAAAGGAAGCCATCCCTGTTCAAAAATTTTATTCGAACAAGCCAAGTCAAATCAACACAATTTAAACATTAAGCAACAGATATTTCAAATAAAAAGGGAAATTTTGCTTTGGTAGTCGATACAAATGTGTTATCACGTTGTTACAAGCACTTGCCTGAGTTCCCACACAAATGTGGGACCAGGTGCAACCTATGTTGGACTTGATTTGATTTATTATTGTCATCTTTTTGCTATACAGTGAAAAGTATTGTTTCTTGCGCACGATACAGACAAGCGAAGGAAAGGAGAGAGTGCAGAATGTAGTGTTACGGTCATAGCTAGGGTTTGGAGAAAGACCAACTTAATGTGAGGTAGGTCCATTCAAAAGTCTGATGGCAACAGGGAGGAAGTTATTCTTGAGTCAGTTGGTACGTGACCTCAGAGTTTTGCATCTTTTCCCCTACAGAAGAAGATAAAGAGAGAATGTCTAAGGCGCGTGGGTTCCTTGATTATGCTGGCTGTTTGTTCGAGGCAGTCGGAAGTTAGACAGTGTCAGTGGATGGTTTGCGTGATGGACTGGGCTTTTTTCACAACCCTCTGCATTCATAAGTGGTTGTATCCCATCTGAATTCTCTGGGCATGGTTATCACTGACAAGGTACATGTTTGTGAACCCTCAGTCACACAGAATTCCCAGGTACTTCATTCCCTGAACTCTAACCCATTATCTTCCACTTCTCCAGGTTGAATTCCAATTCCTACTTTTCTGCCTATCTGGCCAGTCCATTGAAAACTTCCTGCAGTCCACAGATTGCCACATCGCCAACTTTGATATCGTTTGTAGCCTCCTCCACCTAAATCGTTGATGTGTCCCACAAATAGGATGGAACTCAATACTGAACCCTGCAGAGCCCTACTGGAAACAACCTTCCCATCACAAGCCTTTGCTCTTTGCTTCCTGCTATGGAACTAACTTTGGATCCAACTCGTCACTTTCCCTCAGGTCCCCTGGACCTTTACTTTTCTGATCTGTCAAAAGAAGCCTTGCTGAAAGCTCCATCAAATACTCTCCCCTCATTGAGCCTCTTCTTACTCCGAATGCAGTCAAGCTCGTTAGGCATGACCTGCCCTTCCCGTGTCCATGCTGATTGTCGTTGATTAATAAATATTCATAGCTTAAATAAATAAATGCTTTCAAAAATAATTCTTAATAAGTAATTTACACTGCTCCTCAGGTTTCTTTCTGATAATTGGCTCACATTGAGGTTAAGAACATAAGAACATAAGAAATAGGAGCAGGAGTAGGCCATCTAGCCCTTCGAGCCTGCCCCGCCATTCAATAAGATCATGGCTGATCTGTTGTGGCTCAGTTCCACTTTCCCGCCCTGTCCCCATAACCCTTAATCCCCTCTCTTATCAAGAACCCATCAACCCGCTTCTTAAAAATATTTAGCGAGGCAGCCTCCACCACTTCAACGGGCAGAGAATTCCAGAGATTCACCACCCTTTGAGTGAAGAAGTTCCTCCTCAACTCCGTTCTAAACCGCCTCCCCTTTATCTTGAGGCTGTGCCCCCTAGTCCTACTGTCTTTTTTGAGCGGGAAGAGTCTCTCCACCTCTATCCTATCCATCCCATTCATCGTCTTATACGTCTCAATGAGATCTCCCCTCATTCTTCTAAACTCTAACGAGTACAAGCCTAGTTTATTCAGCCTCTCCTCATAGCTCAATCCCCTCAACTTGATACTTGATCAACCCCTCCCTATCAATTAAACAATCATCCAGTCCTCGACTTGGGGTTGATAGTCAGGAGGGACTGAAAAATACTGTTCAGAGCCTCCGCTATCTCCTCTCTGGTTTCTCATGACAATCTGGCCAGTTGTCCACTTGCAAAGATGCTTGGCTGCTTCCTATTTCCTCCCTCTCTTTATTCCATTCAATGTTTTGCACTTGTCTTAATTATAGAATCCCTACGGTGCAGAAGGAGGCCATTTGAACCGTTGGCCAGAATTTACCATCTCAGCCACGTTGGGGAATTGGGGTGGGCAAGGCGCGCAGAACTGAATTCTCCATCGGCTTCGGGTGGGATTTTGCGAGGTTATAAAATACTGGCCATTGAGTCTGCACCGATACTCTGGAAGAGTGTTTACCCTGGTCCACCCCCGCAACTGCGCACACGTACCTTATTGCCCCTAACCTGCATATTTTTGTGCACTAAACTGCAATTTATCACGGCCGATCCATCTAACCCGCACACCTTTGGACTGTGGGAGGAAACCCATGCAGACACGGGAAGAATGTGCCGCACAGACAGTGACCCGAGGTTTGAATTGAACCCAAGTCCCTGGCATTGTAAGGTAGCAGTGGTAACCATTGTGCCACCCCTTCACTAAAATATCTGCATTGTGACTCTCTTTTGTGAAGACAGTTGCAAAGTGTTCATGGAAAAACTACAGTGCAGAAGGAGGCCATTTGAGCCATTGGCCAGAATTTCCTACACGGGGGTCACCTTTCTAGTCTCTGTCTCTAACTGTTTTGTAAAACACCTTTCACTTAAAAACAAAATTAATTTGCTTATAATTGCTTTAAATTGTAAGCAAAGCACAGAAGTATTTCCAAACTGAGCGATTTGGAGAGTTAATGTACAATTGGATGACTTTGGAACTATCCATTGTCCAGAAAGCACTTGGTGTACGTGGCACAGTGGTTCGCACTGCCGCCTCTCAGTTAATTAGTCACGGCACAAATCAATGTTGGCCTCCCAGACTGCCTGGATCCACACAGTTCGTATATCGCCGCAATAGGTCCACAGCTGACGTCGTCTCCCTGGCCCGACACTCAAACCTGGAACACCTAGATTACAAAGACTCTTATATCAGACTCCTCTTCATTGACTAAAGCCTTCAACACCATTACTCCGATGAAATTCATCTCCAAACTCGTGGCCCGGGCCTCGGCTCCTCCCTCTGTGGCTGGATCCTGAACTTCCCAACCTACAACCACAGCCACTAAGGATAGGCAACAACACCTCCTCCATGATCATCCTCAACACCAGTGCCCCACAAGGCTGTGTCTTCAGCCTGTAATATAGTCCTTCCACACTGACGAAGTGAAAGGTCAAATTCCCCTGCAACTTGATTTTCCAATTTGCTGATGATGCCGCCATAATGGATCGGACCTCAAACAGTGACGAGACACTGTACAGGAATCAGATAGAGAACCTGGTGAACTGGTGCCACCACAATAATCTCTCCCTCAATGTCAATCAAACACAGGAGCTTATCATCGAGGAAGCGTAGTGGAGGACGTGCCCATGTCCACATCAATGGGGACGTAGTGGAAATGGTCGCGAGCTTTTTAGGAGTCCAGGTCACGAACAATCTGTCCTGGCAATCCCCCACCTCCACCCCACCATGCCAACACTGTAGTTAAGAAAGCCCACCAACGCCTCAAGTTTCTCAGGAGGCTGAAGAAATTTGCCGTGTCAGCTGCGACTCCCACCGACTTTTACAGATGACCATAGAAAGCATTCTTTCCAGTTGTGTCACAGCTTGGTATGGCTCCTGCTGTGTTCATGACTGCAAAAAAACTACAAAGGGTTGTGAACAAAACCCAGTCCATCACTCAAACCAGCCTCCCATCCATTGACTCTATTCACACCTCCCACAGTTTTGGAAAAGGAGCCAGTGTAAACAAGGACCCCACACACCCCGGACATTGTCTCTTCCACCTTCTTCCTTTGGGAAAGTGATACAAAAATCCGAGGTCACGTACCAACTGACTCAAGAAACAAGTTCTCCTCTGCTGCCATGGACCTAGCTTGTAGTAAGATGATGTATCTCTACACCCTATCTATGACTGTAACACTACATTCTGCACTCTCTTCTTTCCTTCTCTGTGTATGTTGTTCTTTGTATAGCGCGCAAGAAACAATACTTTTCACTGTATGTTAATACATGTGACAATAATAAATCAAATCAAATCTCAATACCAGGGGCCTGGGTTCAATTCCTGGCTTGGGTCACTATCTGTGTGGAGTTTGCACATTCTCCCTGCGTCTGCATGTGTTTCCTTCGGGTGCGCCAGTTTCCTCCCACAGTCGAAAAGACGTGCTGATTAGGTGCGTTGGCCATGCTAACTTGTCCCTCAAACTGCGGCGGCTAGGAAATTTTCACAATAACTTCACTGCAGTGTTACTGTTAGATAAATTGTGACACTAGCAAATAAACTTTAAGCATTGTGTGTTTTATTCGATGTAGTGACAATCAGTATCAAACGTGGTAGTAAGGATTGTTGGGAATCATCGGAAGGTTTACTTTGTCATTATGTCAGGAAAGGTCCAGTTGGGTAGGAAGAGATCGACAGATCACTCAATAGTTGGGTTTGTTGTTGGATACTGCCTGATTAGTCATTCTGTTTGTGTTCTGCATCACTTACTGTGGTTCCAACAATTCAATTATTCCTTGGCTATGGAGAAATATTGATATCAGGTGATAGGAATTTGGGCCAAGGGTCTCTTATAGGCCAGCTGACAATTAGCCAATTGTACTGAGGCGGGTTGCATTGAGCAGTGTAACAAGATACAGTAACATGACACGTGATTTGGTAATGTATCTCACCAATGACAGAAGACAAGGATTCCACTACCTGGGTCACTGTCTTTCTATAATAGTGACATAATTCCAGCTCCCCTTTGCAGTCAGGATGACTGAACAATGAAACAAATGGCTGCAGGCCTGAATAAAACATGTGATGAATTCTGTAGGCGGTGCAAACCTAGTCTAAAATAACTGCTAACGTGACACAACAGTTTACCTCCCTGTCAGCCCACGTTTCATGTTATCCATGTTGCGTTCATTTTTGTCTTCCAGTTTGATGTGGCGAAACCGGCTCACGGCTAGTCTAACGTTACTTCTCATCGTAGAACAAAGAATGTCAGTCGCGTGCCATCGCTGATACATAAGGTTCATTGGGTGCAGGGGCACAGCTAATTAAGAATTAATTGAATAATGCAATGACGAGCGTGAGCACCATCCTGCAAAGCAAGGACAGCTTCAAGGATGGTGAATTGTCTATTACTATCAAGTGGGGAGGCAGTGGCCTAATGGTATTGTCACTGGACTTATCATCTAGAGACCCAGGGTTACGTCCTGGGGCTCTGGGTTCAAATCCCACCACTGCAGATGGTGAAATTTGAGTTCAATTTAAAAAAAAGACCTGGAATTAAAGGTCTACTGATGACCGTAAAACCATTGTTGATTGTTGTTAAAAAACTCATCTCGTTCACTCATGTTCTTTAGGGAAGGAAATGTGCTGTCCTTACCCAGTCTGGCTCCATGCCACATCGATGTGGTTGACTCTTAACTGCCCTCTGAAAAGGCCCAACAAGTGACTCATTTCAGGGGGTAATTAGGGATGGGCAAATATGCTGGCCCAGTAGCAACAATCACATCCTTTCAAAGAACAAAGAAAAATGTCAACTCTCCTGATTATTTCCCATTCTAAATGGGATTATTAAGTGGTGCACACACATATATCACTCATCAATTCATTTTGAATTGGATGTTGACTTTTGTTCATCGACAAAAGATGTTGTATAATTTTGTACTTTCATCTTGGAAAGAATAAGACATTTTGATCTTTAAATTGTAGATAGCCCATAGCATCAAGTACCTTTACTGTGCAAACCCCTGCCGTTGTATGGCAGTGGTCACCTCAATGTCCATCTGTTACTGATTTTATTTATACAGTTGGATCACTCCGTTCATTCATGGTGTGGAGGTGGACTAGGGTGGGCACAGTCAGAAGTCTCACCACACCAGGTTAAAGTCCAATAGGTTTATCTGGTAGCACGAGCTTTTAGAGGTGCTGTTCCTTCATCAGGTGAGTGAGGAGTTGTGTTCACAAACAGGGTGTATATGGACACAAACTCAATTCCATGATCATGGTTGAAATGCGAGTCTTAACAGGTAATCAAGTCTTCACAGGTGTGGACACTGGCAGTGGAGAGTGGGCTAAGCACAGGTTAAAGAGGTGTCTCCAGCCAGGACAGTTCGTGAGATGTTGCAAACCCAGGCAAGATGTGGGGGTTACAGATAGTGTGGCATGAATCCAAGGTCCCGGTTCTACCTGTAATGCCCTTGACATTGGCGAGACTGTTCAGATGCTGCAATGGGTGAATGGACACCATTTGACAATTAGCAGGCAGGAGTGTTCCCTTCCTGTCAGGAAACACTTGAGCGGTCAAGAACATTCAGCCTCTGATCTTCGGGTAAGGACGACACACGACAGCGCAGAGTCACTGAGCAGAAACAGATAGCCAAGTTCCGCACACGTGAGGACAGCCTCAACCGGGACCTTGGGTTCATGTCACACTATCTGTAACCCCCACGACGTGCCTGGGCTTGCAAAATCTCACTGACTGTTCTGGCTGGAGACGATTCCCACCTTTTCAACCTGTGCTTAACCCTCTTTCCACTCAAATTGTTAAAACTTGCATTCCAATCGTTATCTTGTAGTTGAGTCCGTGTCTGTATATGCCCTATTTGTGAAACAAATCCTGAACTCACCTGATGAAGGAGCAGCACTCCGAAAGCTTGTATTACCAAATAAGCCTGTTTGTTGGACTTCAACCTGGTGTTATGAGACTACTGATCGTAGCAGCCCGATTGAGACCTTTGCCTCCTTAGCCTAGATGCTGCTGCTAGATGTTGGGATGTTGATCGATGGAGTAACCAGCCTTGTAGTACCTTGTACGAGTGGGCCAGTCTCCTGGTTTGTTGGCTCACTCCAAGCTCAGTCATTTTAACTAAGGGCATCAAAGTAAAAGCTAAAGGGAGGTGATGACCGAGTGGTATTATCGCCAGATTATTAATCCAAAAACTCGGCTGATGTTCAGATTTGAATCCCATGGAAGATGGTGGAATTTGAATTCAAGAAAAAAAAAACTTGGAATTAAGAATCAACTGATGAACGTGAAACCATTGTCAATTGTCAGAAAAATCCTTCGAGTTCACTGATGTCCTTTTGTGGAAGGAAATCTGCCATCCTTATCTGCTCTGGTCTACATGTGACTCCAGAGCTGCCCCGAACCGGCCCATCTTTCAGACTGTGGGAGGAAACCGGAGCACCTGGAGGAAGCCCACGCAGACACGGGGAGAAGGCTCCGCACAGACAGTGACCCAAGCTGTGAATCGAACCCGGGTCCTTGGCGCTCTGAGGCAGCAGTGCTAACCCACTGTCTCACCGTGCCACTTGTTCCACACATTTCCCAGGACCAAATCCAACACTGCTCCCCCCACCCCACCCCCCCACTCTGAGTTTCACCCAGACTTGAAACGTTAGCTCTATCCTCTTTCCACAGATGCTGTCAGACCTGCTGAGACAATCCAGCATTTTCTGTTGTTACTGCATCCCCTTCCCGTCGCAGGATCGGCAATATATTGATTCATATCACACATCACATGCACCCACTAGAAGTTCCTCTTTGTTATTTGTAGGTCTACATTCCTCCCAGACTATATTAAGGTAACTAGAATCTCCTCCGATCATTACTCCACTTCTGTTACATACCTTTGAAATTTCCTGACAGATTTTTCCTTCTCCTGTTACGGGTTCCATTAAAAAAGTCACAACAGGATGTAACAGCTCCCTGTCTATTTCTCAATTCTAGCCAAGATTGAGTCCTGGATCGATCTCAAGCTTTCGACTAAATCCTTTCATTTGGAGCTGTGATATCCTTAGTTAGTACTGCCACAAGTTATCCTCTGCTTAAAGAAAGGCAAGATACTGTGGATGCTGGAATCGGAACCAAAACCAGCAAATGCTGGAGAAACTCAGTAGAGGTGGCACGGTGGTTAGCGCTGCTGCCTCACGGTGCCAGGGTTCGATTTCCGATTTGGGTCACTGTCTGTGCGCAATCTGCATGTTCTCCTTTGTTTGCGTGGGTTTCCTCCGGGTGCTGCAGTTTCCTCCCACTGTCCGAAAGATGTACTGGTTAGGTGCATTGGCCATGCTAAATTCTCCCTCGGTGTACCCAAACAGGCGTTGGAGTGTGGCGACGAGGGGATTTTCACCGTGACTTCATTGACGTAAGCCTACTTGTGACTCTAACAAATAAACTTAAAATGAAGCATCTGTGGAGAGAGAATGGAGCCAACGTTTCGAGTCTGGAGGACCTTTTGCCTCTGTTTTCTCCTCCATCATTCCCAAGTATTTGGGAACCAGGAACATCAAGAACCCACACCTTTCCTTTGCTCGATTCACAGGGGGTATTTGGACTTGCCGGGGTAGGCAGGTATCAGGGAGGTTACAAGAGAAGAAATTTCCTGTGTGTTGGGTCTTCTGCATGTAACCTGGGCGTGTTTGTTAGCGTGCCGGTTCCCTGCATGGCACAGGTGAGCCTGAGAGGTTCATGAGCCGTTGGCTGCTGTCATAAGCCTGGATTCTGCCTTTTAATATTGTTTTCCAGAATTCCTGGAAGTCACCAGATGAAACGAGTTAAGGGGACAGTGGGATGCGATGGGGCAGAGCAATTGGCAGGCAAGACAGGCTTTAGATATTGTGACAGCAGCTTCCTTATCTAAGTAACTTTGCTCACAAGGACTTGGTGTGTGAATGGAGGTAATTTCCAAGATTTGCGAGGTTACTTCTGCTACTTTGGACTTTGCTTCCTTTGGTCTTCACTTCCCACCTGTCAGCTTCTTAACAGAAGGGAGCGTTTCTTATCCAGCTCTACCTGAAGAGGAAGACTTGGAGAGGCAAGATCAACGCTGCCAACAGAAACCTTCTCTTCCAGGCAATGGGCACATCGCAGGAGGAGAGAGATGCCCCTAGCGCAGAGTTTGCAAGTAGAGGATTCATCTTCCAGACATGACTGGGCTCCCAGTGTCCCGGGAGTCTCTGAATTTCTCGTCACGTGGTTGCTGGTATCTATAGCCTCCAGGGAGAGGACATCTTTCTGGTGGGCCTCATGAGTACCCGTTGCCAGTGGTAACAACCCTTAATTTCTTCACCCTCCTGGCTCTTTCCCAGGATCTGCTGGTGACATTTGTCCTGTCTCATCAGCTGCTGCTTGCAATTGTGCCTTCCAGGGGATGGATGTCAGGGCTGGCACACTTGTCCACGTTGTTGCTGAGGAAGCTCGCCAGCATCAGAGAAGCCTCATCTTACCTGCATTGAAATCAGGCTATGAGGTGCCACTCATGTTCTGTGGGCTGAGAAGGACACATTCAGCATATGTAGCACAGTGGTTAGCGCTGCTGCCTCGCAGCATCGGGGACCTGGGTTCGATTCCCGTCTCGGGTCACTGTCTGTGCAGAGTTTGTGTGTTTCCTTCGGACTCTGGTGTCCTCCCACACTCCCAAGATGTGCTGGTTAGGTGCATTGGCCGTGCTAAATTGCCCTCAGTGTCCCGGGGTGAGTAGGTTAGCGGGACTGGTGGGGTAAATAGGTTGAATTATGGGATAGGACCTGGGTGGAATTGTTGTCGGTGCAGACTCGATGGGCCGAACGGTCCCCTTCTGCACTGTAGGGATTCAACGAACACAGCCATGCAGTCATTCATTTCACTTGGTTCCATTCTTGCCTCATAGCGTGCTGCAAATACTTTCCAATGTGTTGGTCACTCGCCACATTTGGCGAGCTGGGAATGCAAAGGTTTACAATTGCAGAAAAATAACCAATAACCGTTGTTCTTCTAATTTCTTTAATGGGATGTGGCCATCACTGGCAAGAACAGTATTTGTTGCCCGTGGCTTAATTGGCCTTTCAGAGGGCAGTTGAGAGTCAACCTCATCACTGTGGATCTGGAATCATGTGTAGGCCAGACCAGGGTAAGGACGACAGATTTCCTTCCCGAAAGGGCATGAGCGAACCAGATGGGGCTTTTCCAACAATTGATGGTAGTTTTATTGTCATCACTGCCGAGACTAACTTGTGAATTCCAGACGCCTGGGATTTGGGTGGCCGAAATATTACTTGCCATTTGTCAGCCCAAGTCTGATTATTGTCCAGGTCTTTACAAGTAATTCGAGGTGGCCATACAAAACTGGCAAAATGGAGCCAGGAGGATGGCATTTGTTTTTATTCATTCCTAGGACATGGGCGTCGCTGCCTGGCCAGCATTTATTGCCCATCCCTAGTTGCCCCTTGAGAAGGTGGTGGTGAGCTGCCTTCTTGGATCGCTGCAGTCCACGTGCTGTGGGTTGACCCACAATGTCGTTAGGGAGGGAATTCCAAGGTTTTGACCCAGTGACGATGAAGGAACGGTGATATATTTCCAAGTCGTAACTTCATTGCAGTGTTAACGTAAGCCTACTTGTGACAATAAATAAAAGCTTTAAACTTCTTTAAAAAAAAAATGTCAGGATGGCGAGAGGCTTGGAGGGGAACTTGCAGGTGGTGGTGTTCCCCATGTATCTGCTGCCCCTGTCCTTCTAGATGGAAATGGTTGTGGGTTTGGAAGGTGCTGTCTAAGGTGAGTTGCTGCAGTGCATCTTGTATTTAGTACACACTGCTGCTACTGAGCGTCAGTGGTGACAGATGTTTGTGGATGTGGTGCCCGTTAAGTGGGCTGTTTAATGCTGGATGGTGTCGAGCTTCTTGAGTGTTGCTGGAGTGTTGTTTGGCCCCTGGAGCCTGCTGTGCCAGTTAATAATATCATGGCAGATCTGATTGTGACTTCAATCCCACTTTCCCAACTCCACCTTCGTAACCTTTGAATCCTTTGTTCGTGAAGAATCTCGATGTGGAGATGCTGGCGTTGGACTGGGGTAAACACAGTAAGAAGTCTCACAACACCAGGTTAAAGTCCAACATGCTTATTTGGTAGCAAAATCCACGAGCTTTCGGAGTGCTGCTCCTTTCTCAGGTGAGTGGGAGTGCTGTTCAGAAACAGGGCATAAAAAGACAAAGTCAATTTACAGAATAATGGTTGGAATGCGAGTCTTTTCAGGTCATCAAGTCTCAAAGGTACAGACAATGTGAATGGAGAGAGGGTTCAGCACAGGTTAAAGAGATGTGTATTGTCTCCAGACAGGACAATTAGTGAGATTTTGCAAGTCCAGGATTGCAATCATTATTTTGTAAGTTGAGTTTGCGCCTTTATATGCCCTGTTTGTGAATAGATCTCCCACTCATCTGACAAAGGGGCAGCGCTCCAAAAGCTAGTGGCGTTTGCTACCAAATAAATCTGTTGGACTTTACCCTGGTGTTGAGAGACTTCTTACAGTGAAGAATCTATCAGGCTTTGCCTTAAGATTATGCAATGACCCTTCCTCAGATGCCAGTTAAAGATCGAACTAATTCGTAAACAGTGGGTTCACTGCGAGCAGGAACTGTCCTCGCCCACTGTTACCCATCGCTGCTTCTGCCCGGCTGCCTGGGGCAATCTTTGCTGGGTGTCTAGCCTTTTACCTGGAGCTTTTCAGTTGATTTAAGCTCAGTCTCTGCCCTTGCAACATGAGTAATAATTCCCAGTACTAGGACAGTGGCATGTTTCAGACACGTCTGGATCCATTTGTCACAGTGTGAGCTCGCTGTCTGAAATAAAAATCTCCACCCAGATGTGTGTCTCCTGTCTCGGTATTTGATGGCTGGCACAGACGTGATGGGCCAAAGGGCCTCTTTCTGTGCTGTGAAATGCGATGGCTGTGACATGCCCACGTCTCTTCTGGTCAGTTTGCGTGCGTGGAGGATATGGCTGGATTTCCTGTACAGATACGTTCGCTCACCAAAGTGTGTTGAATATCTAATTTATAACATGCAAAATGTTAAATATTGGATGTAATAATATTTGTTCTTCATCGCATGGATACATGGAAAATTGTTTAGATACGAAGTTGTGATCATTGTAAAATGTTGTCAGAAGGAGCCAATAATTGCTTGCAATTTGGAAGCAGATTCTGAGCTCAATATGTTTTCAAAGTCACATTGACACAGAATCTGTAACCATAGAAATCATAGAAACCCTACAGTGCAGAAAGAGGCCATTCGGCCCATCGAGTCCGCATAGACCACAATCCCACCCAGGCCCTATCCCCATATCCCCACACGTTTACCCACTAATCCCTCTAACCTATGCATCTCTGGACACTAAGGGGCAATTTTAGCATGGCCAATCATCCTAACCCGCACATCTTTGGACTGTGCGAGGAAACCAGAGCGCCTGGAGGAAACCCACGCAGACTTGAGGAGAATGTGCAAACTCCACACAGACAGTGACCCGAGCCAGGAATCGAACCCAGGACCCTGGAGCTGTGAAGCAGCAGTGCTAACCACTGTGCTACCGTGCTGCCCAGTTTGACATCAGTGACACAACGGGTGGCACAGTGGTTAGCATTGCTGCCTCACAGTGCCAAGGATCTGGGTTCAATTCCAACCTTGGGTGACTATCTGTGGAGTCTGCACATTCTCTCCATGCCTGCATGGGTTTCCTCCGGGTACTCCGGTTTCCTCCCACAGTCCGAAGATGTGCAGGTTAGATGGATTGGCCATGCTAAATTGCTCCTTAGTGTCCAAAGATGTGCAAGTTGGGTGGATTGACCATGCTAAATGCATGGGGTAATGGGGATAGTGCAGGTGAGTGGGCCTAGGTTGGGTCTTCTCTCAGGGGGGCGGTCCAGACTCAATGGACCGAATGGCCTCCTTCTGCACTGTAGGTATTCTATGGATCATAAGACAGTTGATCTCAGCTTGGTTTAATTTGCAAGACACGATCAGAAACCCTCTTGAGAAGCTGCGTTCCCAACGTTAGCTAATATTTTTAAAAAGCTAACCTTTTATTAATAAATTAGCGCAGTGGTTAACACTGCTGCTTCACAGTGACAGGGAGCTGGGTTCGATTCCCAGCCTCGGGTCACTGTCTGCGGAGACTGCACATTCTCCCCGTGTCTGCGTGGGTTTCCTCCGCGTGCTCCGGTTTCCTCCCACAGTCTGAAAGACGTGCAGGTTAGGTGAACTGGCCGTGTGAAATTCTCCCTCAGTGTACCCAAACAGGCGCCGGGGTGTGGCGACTCGGGGATTTTCACAGTAACTTCATTGCAGCGTTAGTCTCAGCCTTACTTGTGGCCCTCGTAAATAAACTTAATCAAAATATTAGCAGGATTTGGATGTCAGTTATCAGGGTGAGCCTGAAGTTGACTGTGACCCAGCAGTGAGCGGTGTTGACCCAGTGGTATAATTGAATGCTTTCAATTGAATTATTTTTTTTGACGCAGACATGAGCTGCTGCAGAACAGCCACATTAATAAAAGATATGGCAGGTTAAGTAGCTAGCTAGTTAGTAATCGCTTTGAAAGTCCTGACACACCAGACTTATTATTCTGACGTTGGTGTTAGTAGAAGTATAATCTCTGAAATTTCAATATGTTCGGGTCATACAATACCTCAAAGTGATGCTAATTGCTAACATGTACCCATCCATTCATCACCCCCTAATACACACTGACCCCTACCTTGTACGTGGTCCAGTCATATCCTGACTTTTAATTATCTTATCTTTGTTGTTAAATCCCTTCATCAACCCCCACCCCCTTCACCCCATCTCTCTGTCACCCCCTCCAGCTCGAGAACCCCACAGGATCTTTGCGTTTTCGCCATCTAAAAAGGCAGTGGGTTAAACAATACAATCCTCCCTCTCGCTACTACACTGAAATTCTAACCTGAAATCTGAACTCAAAACCCAGGGTGGGGCTTGAAACCTCGATCTCCGAGCCGCTAGCTACTAAAGCTGAGCCGACGCTAAGTGCACGACAGTGTCGCTGTTCCAAGCAGAAGCTCGTATTCAGTGCTTCTAGAACATTCCCAATTAACTCTCAAAGAATAAGTCAAATTAATTGGGCCAATCTTAAAAGAGGCCCATTTAATCCTACTTATTCTTTGAGCATGAGCGTAGGAATTAATTGTGTTGAAGTTATACAGGTTAGGTTTTATTTACCAAAGGAATGAATGGGGTGTTCTTGGTAGTCTAAAATATTGTAGTTAAGATCATTGCAACACTGAAGATTTTTAAGAGATTTGCCACTGGTATCATCATGGTGACCAAGACTGAGTGGAGAAACTGCATGGAGGTGTGTGTGTGTGTGTGTGTGTGTCCGTGCACGCATGTGATTGTGAGAGAGATTGTGGGCGGATGTGTGTGCGCATGGACGTGTGTGGGTGTGTGTGTGTGTGTGTGTGTGTGTGTGTGTGTGTGTGTGTGTGTGTGTGTGTACATGGGTGAGTCTACTACATTGCACATGCACAGTCACATGCACACTCACAGATGCGCTCAGTCAAAAGTGCAATAGAAAGTGATAGCTTCATAAGGAAAGTTGATAGTAATGGTTGTGGAACAGAGAAGATAATCAGAGGACAGAGAAATGTAGACAACAGCAGCAGCCGGATAGCAATTCTTTCCTGCAGTTAGCACAATTATATCATGTTAATATTGCATTTCGAAACAACTGCAACCCATACTGAATCCATGCTTTTAGGCTCTGCTCTCGGACAAGATTACCAGTTAAAGAAGAAGTTAAATTAGTGCTGCTAGTTAGTCCGATGTCAGTTGTTGCAAACAACTGGAATCCACAATCCCAGAGAGAATTATCGATCGTGTAGAAATGAAGAGATCCATCAAGGATTGACTTTACAATTAAAGTCAAGTTCGGTCAGGTAAACGGAATGTAGTAAATGGAACAATAGAAGTGTTTGGTAAAGAGAAACTCAGAAGTGACCCATTAGTAAAATCCAGGTGCACGACCTCGGAGGAATCACAAGAAGAACCCATTGGTTGACAGACAGCAAAGAGAGGACTCGGTGAACTCAATGTTTCACAGCGGACAAGGCTTGGAATTAGTTCAGCGCTGGGCCCGTTTTTGTTGATGCTAAATATAAATGTTTTAGTCTTGGGGAGAGGAGCTGTGCACAGTCAGTCTTTACAGATGAAACGATAAACCCGTCTCTGTTGTCGCGTAGATGTAAAATATCCCAAGATGCTATTTTGAGGGAAGTTATCGGTGGTGTCCTGTTCAATATCTGTCTAAATATTTTATTGAGGGTGACATGGTGAGATGGTGGTTAGCACTGTGGCCTCACAGCACCAGGAACCCAGGTTCAATTCTGGTCTCAGGTCACTGTCTGTGTGGAGTTTGCACGTTCTCCCCGTGTCTGCGTGGGTTTCCTCCGGGTGCTCCAGTTTCCTCCCACAGTCCAAAGATGTATGTTGATTGGCCATGCTAAATTGACCCTAATATCAGGGGATTATTAGGGTAAATGTGTGGGGTTACGGGAATAGAACCTGGGTGGGATTGTGGTCGGTGCAGACTCAACGGGCTGAATGGCCTCTTTCTGCACTGTCGGGATTCTATGATGGAAGTATTTATCCAGAATTTAATGCCCTCCCCCCTGAGGTGAGTTTGGTGTTGGAAGGGGCAGGGTTGGGGGTTGGGGGGGGGGGGGTCATTTAATTGGACAGGATGGTGGGGACCCAACTGCCCTCCCATCTTTGCAGGGGGGGGTGTGGTGAGAGGGTGGGGAAGGAAACCTCTGAGAGATGCTCCCCACCCTGCTCCCGAGAACCACCCCCCAAATCTATGGTCTGGGTCCCTCAGAAACCTGGGCTGTGGGTGGACACATTACTAACAGCAATTGCCACTAGGAGGAGGCCATTCAGCCTTTCAAGCCTGCCATTCATGAAGAATCTTGGCTCATCGTCAACTCAATAGCCTCATCCTGCTTTCTCCCCATAACCTTTGACCTCGTTTGCCCCAAGTGCGATATCTAGCTGCCTCTCGAACACACTGAATGTTTTGACATCAACTGCTTCCTGTGGTAATGAATTCCACAGGCTCACCACTCTTTGGGTGAAGAAATGCCTCCTCATCTCTGTCCTTAATGGTCTACCCTGAATCCTCAGACTGTGATCCCTGGTTCTGGACTCCCCCGACCATCGGGAACATCCTCCCTGCATCTACCCTGTCGAGTCCTTTCTTTCATAAGTGTCTATGCGATTCCCCCCTCTCATTTGGCTGAACTACCCGAGTCAATCTCTCCCCATACGTCAGTCCCGTCAGAGTTACATACACCATACATCGCTGGTCCCTGGGAAGATTTACCGTTCCCCAGTTAAGGGCCTGACTGACTCTTAATGTGGGGGGAGCGGGGAGGAGTTCCGAAAAGTGGCTTTTGCCATTGCCTCCATTAAATTTTGCTCATAGACAAGGTAGCAGATTGGGTAGATTTGTAGGAGCTGCAATATTAATAAGTACAGTGCATTTTATAGAAAAAGCAAAAAATAGAAATTTCCATTGAATGGAGGAACAGAAAAGGCCCACAGAGAAACCTGAGGATAGAGTTATTTACAGAATTTTAGTTTCACAAACAGGAACACAGAGTACAGTAGGGGAAATGCAATCAATTTGTACAGAACGTTGGTTAGTTTACAGACAGAGAACTTAGTTTTGTTTGGGATCTCCGTTGTAGATATCAGAGAACGCAGTTAACCAGGGTGACTCCAAGGGTGGGGAGAAGAAGTTGAAATAATGGCCCACTACTCGATATCTGAGGTGAATTCAGCATGGTTTGAAAGAGTTGAACAAAGTGTTTGAGAAACACCTGAGCTTGAAGAATGGAATGGAATAATTACCTCTGGGATTAGTTCAGGCAGGGACAGTTGCCTCTTTTGACAGAAAAATAAATAAATACTTGAAGGAAAGGAATTCAAAGAAAGACGTTGAAGAGAGCAGAACATTGTGATTCATTTTTGGATTGCTTTAGCTAAGGGATGATGAGTATGGAGGGAGCGCAGCGAAGATTCACCAGACTGATTCCTGGGATGGAGGGACTGATGTGTGAGGATAGGTTGACTTGGTTGGATTATTTTCGTTGGAGTTCAGAAGAATGAGGGGGGGATTTGTAGAAACCTATAAAATTCTAACAGGACTGGACAGGGTAGATGCGAGGAGGATGTTCCCAATCGTGGGGGAGTCCAGAATCAGGGGGGTTCACGGCCTGAGGACGCAGGGTAGGCCAGTTAGGACTGAGACGAGGAGACATTTCTTCACCCAGAGAGTGGGTCATCCTGTGGAATTCATCCCCACAGAAAGAAGTTGAGGCCAAAACATTGCATGTAACTCCAAGATGGAGTTGGATGTGGCTCTTGGGAGTAAAGGGATCAAAGGATAAGGGTGGGGGGGAAAGCAGGAACGAGATATTGAGTTGGATGATCAGCCATGATCGTAATGAATAGCAGAGCAGGCTCAAAGGGCCAAATGTCCTACCCCTGCTTTTATCTTTTGTTTCGATGAGTGGCTTTCAGTTGTAATGGTTAATGCAAATTGGACTGAATGTAACACTGAAGACAAGATTATTCCTACAAACTGGGGAGTAAAATATAACCGTCAAGAAATGTTTTGCAATTTTAATATGGATTGACGTACCTTCAGTACTATTATTATAGACACGGTTCAGAGACAATAGTTTCTTTCATGCTTTAGATATAAAATACGATGTCATTTTAATACCTCCTTTTTTTTTCCCATCTCATTTGCAGAATTCTATTCGCCACAACCTTTCTTTAAATAAGTGCTTCATGAAAGTGCCAAGACAGAAGGATGAGCCTGGTAAAGGGGGTTTTTGGCAGATCGATCCACAGTATGCTGATATGTTTGTGAACGGTGTGTTTAAAAGGAGACGGATGCCTGCGACTCACTTTAGCACCCTCAAAGCAAGCAAGCTTCCTTCCGTGCCCACGTCTGAAGTCTCGTTAAATCCGTCCACTCCCTCTTTCCTCTCTTACTCTGGGCCTGGACACACATCGATGCGCTACGTGGAAAATGCCCACAGTAATCAAATCTTCAACTCCTCGGACAACCAACGGATCGCAAGCAAACGCAAGCAAGCCTTGCCAAAGCGAACAATGAAGGTGGCCAGAACTTCCAAGTCTCCGCTCCTGGCTCACGACGACCGAGAATCCGATTCGCTGAAGGGAGACTTCGACTGGGCCTCGGTCTTTGACGACGTGTTCAATGCGAACGGGAGCAATTTCGAGGACCTGGACATCAACGCGGCGTTGAACTCGCTGGGCACCGAGCTGGATCTGACTGTGCAAGGAAGACACATTAGCCCGCAGTCCAAATGGTGCTCGATGGGAATGGACCAGGTTCTTGCAGAAACGACCAGCCAGACCTCCCAGTTTGAAGATTTTACTTTTTTCTCGGATGCTCAGCGGCATCCGTGGGAGGAGATGAAGGAAGAGTTCCAAGTGACCCCTTTGGATATAGACCAAGGCTTCAACTTCTATGAAGGATTCTTCAATGAACTGCATCAGTGGGAAAGAGGGGACACGTTTCTGTGACAAGACTGCTCCCCAATCGCTCAATCTTGAAACATTTGCTACATTAGCATTAATGCTCTTGATTGTTGGAAATTGTACAGCTTACACGAAGTTCCTTTATACTGTTGGAAAATGGCCCCTTTGTTATTTTTTATCGTTTATAATTTTTACACTGGAATACCATTTAAGAGATTTCTGTCACGGTTGAAAGAAAGCGGTCTGAAATTCGGAATAGTTTTAAGGGCGTACCGTCTGATTACAGACCAGATTGCGCACCCGCGAGCGGTGCAGTGCTGCAATCTTTTGAAGGGATGTATTGTCAGAAGCTATTTGCCATTTCAGATTCTTTTCCTCGCTCAGAAGCGAAAATTGCTCAATTGCACTTGACACTTTGGAAGACCATGTTACTGAGGTGAAAATATTAAGCCAATAGTCAAGTCAAGTCAAGCAAGCATGCGACAAATGGAACTGCGATGGCATTGTTTGAATACAGACAGTTACGAGCTAGCTAATTCTTAACTGCAGTGGTTCTCTGAGAGCTAGTTGATCCAAAAAAAAATCGTACGTTGAAGTATATTGCACTTAAAAACTTTACTCCTAAAAAAAAAATGACTAACCCTAACTCGTGTTAATATGATTTCCATTTCGATTCACTTGCATTTGCAGCAGTGTTTGCCATATGAAGTAGAATTGGAAAAAGCAAACAGGGCTAAACTAGATGTCAATTCAAGTTAATTCCCCACTTTTTTTTCTTGACTTGGCTATTGAATGAATGTTAAGCTTTTGGTTCAATGGCTTCACAGAATCAACACTCACTCCAGGATGAGAGGCACAGTTTTGACCATATATTTTTTCCACAAAGTTGTTATTTTACTCAGATGTGTTAGTGTTAAAAGTGTAGTTTCTATTTTGTGGAATTGACTCGGTGACTAACCCCAGTTAAATTCTCAAACAGAAGGGATGTGGGTAAGATTTGATGCAAATTTGTTTTTTTTTCGGATTGCCCTTAATCATGACAAACTTGAAACCCAGATGATTGGGTGTAAAGAGGGCAGTTGCACTTGCTTACATATCTCAGAGTGAAGCAAGTATCCTGGGCCGTCTCCATTAGCATGGATCATTTTTTTTTAAAATACAAAAACTGTGTAATCAAGGCATCGTGATTCTATGCAGAACTCCTTTCCTCATTGTGTTGGAACTGCTGCTTTTGCAATGAAGTTATGGAGGCGCTCCGTCCTTTGCAAAGAGCTGCTATGTCATTCCGAAGATGAAGTGAACAATGTCCACTGAACTGCGTAATTTTGCCAATCTCTCTAACTCGTGAATGCAGACTAGAGGAAAACAAAAACTCGTCAATCATTGAGCTGAATGGATAAGTAGTCACTGTTAGATGCTTGTTTTGTAACAAGGAAAGTGTGTTTGCTTGGGTCATTCCTGTTAACTTGACCAATGGAGCAAATCACTCGTGTGCAATCTCCCATTTTCTATTCTGGCTAAATACTATTTGCCTCACTGCAATAAAGATTGTGGGGTTTAAAGCTCATTATCTGGAGTTTTATTTTGACGACTTTTGCCCTCCGTTTTCCCGATTGGAAACGAGTGCTGTTCTGTAATATCAGCGTCACAAAGAAATTTGGTCATTTGGATGATGTGGTTATATGTATAAGCCATAGTAGTGTGTGTGTATGTGTGTGTGTATAATAGAAACAGTAAGTGTGGGTCAGAAACCTCAATCTACTTGAAGTGAAATCAGTGCAATTGATCCCGGCCTGGATCCGTGGTCGTGCTGGAATTCCCCACCGGAATACTCACAGGAATATCTCATAAGGTTATTCCATTTATCGTTTGTGCAATAGGTTTGACCACCACGATGAGGGAACGATGTTGACCAGGAGGAATATGATTACGCTTTGGAACAGTATTTGGAACTGTACTTAGCTACATGAAACCCAAGTGGATGTGAGATGGGGTATTTACTGTGTCTCTTAGACTAAAGCAAATAGCTTGGGTCGCCTCCTCCTCAATGCAATCTCTCAGATTTATACCATCCTAAGCGATGGGGAAATTATTTTGACCTAGAACTTGGTTACAAGATCTCATTAGGTGGGGTTTGTAATTAGCCATTTGAATAGAATAAAGGAAATACTGTAACAGATCCAATGTATCCTTATCTCGTGCTGAGTACGGGTGAGGTGGATTGGCCATGCCAAATTGCCTCTTAGTCCCCTCAGGGGGACTAGCCAGGGTAAATGCGTAGCCCCTGGGTTATGGAGGTGGGATTGTGGTCAGTGCAGACTCGGTGGGCCGAATGGCCGCCTTCTGCACTGTCGGGATTCTATGATCCTGAAGTGCGAGGGTTCTTACTCATGTTGCTACCTCCTCAGGAATAGCATGGAGATTTAGCCCAGCGTTGTAAAGTATCGACAATTCTTCTGAAAATGGAGCGGAGAATGTGCCGGCGGGAAGAACATTGGGATCAAGGTTACTCCCGCGACATGATGTGCAGCTCACGTAACACAACAGTTGTGAACTCTTGCTTTGACTGTGAACACTGCGGTGTATCGAACTTTCTCCATGAAAACGGGCGAGCGGCACCAACTCCAGGTTGGAGACTCTTAATAAAAAATGACTTAAAGGTATTAGCTCAGCTACTTAAATACAGACTTTGATCTCTTTGGAGCAAAGCATTTCAGGGAGAGTGCATGAATTGTAGCTTAGGAGCTGGAGTGAGCTGAGGGTCACGTCCCTCTTTGAGGGAGATCCTTTGAAAGAACCAGGTCTTTGAGACCGCCACTTCTGAGACGCGCCGAGAGGCAGGGAATCGAACCTGGGACTTTGCTTTCCCGTATAGTTTACCGCCGTAGCAAATTGGAGATTGTCTTCAAGTTGCAGCGTTTCCCACCCAGTCACTTGGCGAGCAAGTCTCCGCACTCGTTTTAGTCCGAAAAATTTTGAGGTGATCAGACATTGAGTTTGGAAGTACCTGCGCTCACCCATGCACAATTTTAACCGTGCGTGTATCGGGGGAAAACCGGTTGCTACTTGTTTGTGCCTGCCGCAAAGTTAATGACGGCCCAAAGCTATCAGCGGCAAAAACCCTGAACTCAGAGAATTAGCTCAGACGCTTCACTGTATTCTTTACAATAGACCATTTCTCGATTTACAACAATTTAATTAGGATCTATTTTACCAAATAAAGTGAATTGCCTTCGAAGTGTGTACGCATATTTATTAAATTACAAATACGTTCCGTTCGCTTTGGTGAGCCACAGTCTTTGGGACTGCGGACCAGTCTGAGGGGAGAGCAGCTGAGTAAACAGACTGTCCGATCTTGTCTCGACGACAATCATTCTTTTAAATATTAAAATTAATCTCTTCCACAGTGATTAGGTTGAATGTAAAGAATGGAAACTATGCTGAATTAAATTAGAGAGCGGTAATGAAATGCAAATCAGGCCAGCAATCAGTCAGAAAATGTAGGCAGGAGTCATTGGAGCAAATCTAATTTACGAGAATATCAAACAATTTTATTAGGCGGCTATTTAATTGGTGTATTATTAATTTTATGCATTGTTCAGTCAATACATGAATTCGTCCGGGAGGAGAGGGTTAGCCTGGTGTGTTGTAATAGTCAAAAATGAAGAGGTACAGATAGGGTGGATTCTCGGAGGCTATTTCCCAGGGCTGAAATGGTCGCTACGAGGGGACACAGGTTTAAGGTGCTGGGGAGCAGGTACAGAGGAGATGTCAGGGGTAAGTTTTTCACTCGGAGGGTGATGAGTGAGCGGAATCGGCTGCCGTCGGTGGTGGTAGAGGCGAACTCGCTGGGGTCTTTTAAGAGACGTCTGGATGAGTACATGGGATTTAATGGGATTGGGAGTTACAGATAGTTCTATGGCTTGGTCGGTGTGGATATGATCGGCGCGACTTGTGGGCCGAAGGGCCTGTTTGTGCTGTAGTGTTCTATGTTCGATGAGAGGAAAACTTATTACCTTAGTATTTTTCACTAACTTTTACTTCTCTCAAGTCCTTGCTTGCAATTTTGCATTTTCGTCAGGTGCTTGTTCAGGTCCAGCTCCCAGAAATGAGATGAGAGGACGCCCACAGTGTCCCCACTTGAAGTGGGTGTTGGGCGCTGTGGGTGGAACTCTACTGGCAGGTCCGCCCGAGATTTGTACGATCCCACCCGAGGGGGAATGCCGTTTTCCAAGCCTCGCCTGCCCCCGGAATTGAGATGCGTGTGCCGGTCAAATTTGGCCCATGGTTGAGTTTTTTTTTATCAAGTTTATTTATTAGTGTCACGTGTAGATTTACATTAATACTGCAATGAAGTTGGAGTGAACATTCCCTAGTCGCCACACTCCAGTGCCTGTTTGGGTACACTGAGGGTCAGTTCAGCATGGTCAATGCACCTAACCTGCATGTCTTTTGGGAGGAAACTGGAGTACCTGGAGGAAACCCATGCAGACACGGGGGGAATGTGCAGGCTCATCAAAGATAGTGACCCAAGCCGGGAATTGAACCTGGGCCCTTGGCGCTGTGAGCTAACCGCTGTGCCACCTTGGTTGAGGATGCAGACATGATATTGTCTCATACAGTAAAAAGTCTGACAACACCAGGTTTAAGTCCAACCGATTTATTTGATAGTAAACTCACAATCTTTCGAGGTTGTGAGTTTACTATCAAATAAATCGGTTGGACTTAAACCTGGTGTTGTCAGACTTCTCGCTGTGTTTACCCCAGTCCAATGCCGGCATCTCCATATATTATCTCATAGCCTTGGAGTGTAGAGAGGAATCTCCCTGTTTCGTGTGGAGTGAATCCACTTGGCTGAAGACTGACAGCTGTGATGCTGGGAACCTCTGAAGGAGGCCAAGATGGATTTGAATTGGGTGCAGTTCCCTTCAGGGATTTCTCAGTGTGGACTATTCAAGTTTTGGTGGGACAGAACTTGGCAGAATTTGAGGAACGTTTTGGACGGATAGGGTCAAATGTGGAACTTAGAAGTGAATATGTGTGTCAGAAAAATGCTGGAAAATCTCAGCGGGTCTGACACCAACTGTGGAGAGAGAATAGAGCCAGCGTCTCAAGTCTGAATGACCCTTTGTCAACTCGAAACATTGGCTCTATTCTCTTTCCGCAGATGCTGTCAGACCCGCTGAGATTTTCCAGCACTTTCTGTCTTTGCTTCAGATTCCAGCATGTGCAATAATTTGCTTTTATTTAGGATGTTATTCCAGACTGTTGTCATTTCTTTCCGGGTAAAACAGCAGCAACTTGTTCCCCTATCCGAACTGGAGGACAGAATGCTTACTTTCTATTGTCCGTTCTACTGCTTGATCTCCAGCTGAAACAAAGAATTATTTTTTATTTATTTGTGGGACATGGGTGTCGCTATCTGGCCAGCATTTATTGCCCATCCCTAGTTGTCCGAGGGCAATTGAGAGTCAACCACGTTGCTGTGGCTGTGAATTAACATGTAGGCCAGACCAGGTAAGGATGGCAGATTTCCTTCCCTAAAGGACCAGATGGGTTTTTCCGACAATCGACAATGGTTTCATGTTCATCAGTAGATTCTTAATTCCAGATATTTTTTATTGGATTCAAATTCCACCAAATGCCATGGCGGGATTCGAATCCTGGTCCCCAGGGTAGTTTGTGGATTAACAGCCTAGCGATAATATAACTAAGCCACCACCTTCCAAGATTGGCGATATGTTAAACATTATGCAGGATAAGGTTGGCACCTTGTTGGAACCGACTGACTGTCTTCCTTTTTTGGTTGTTATTTCTCAGCGCTGAAATTGTAACCTGCTCTCACCCTTTCTTCTGGGACAGAATCTTCAAGGAGCTACAGGGACGGGTCTGAGGGTAAGTGACGGTGGCGGGAGGGAGTGGGGAGTGCACCCGAAGGCAGGAGGGAAATCCTGCCAGACTGGTTCCGTGGCATGATCCTGGTTCCATTGGATTCTCTGAGCTGCAGAGTGATGGTACCACTGGGTTATCCATCCGCACTGCGGCTGGTAATTCCACTCCTTGCGCTCTGGGTTTTCCAAGTTGAATATGGGTACCCATAGTATGAAGCAATGGGAGGCTAGGTCACTATCAGAGCTATATCTCTGTTCAATGGGGAAGTGTGTGTGTGTGTGTGTGTGTTAATAATTGGCCACAATCCCAGCAGTGTGGAAGACTTTCTCCCTCCTTTCCATGGAGCATTCTGACCCCTCTCATACCTCCCGTTTGTTTTTGGGGAGGGTGGAGTGGGTGACTGGGAATGGGGGTGTGCTGGGCCCTACACTCACCAAAAACATTCACCTTGACAGTGTAGTTACCAAACTTTGATTCTGGTATCGCCTCCTATTGGCCCAATGGGACGTGGCTCCAAAAGAAATTGGCCACCTCCCTCCACATTGTCCCCAGCATTTGTCCGTTCCCAGTCCACATCCCATCGCAATGGGATTGGGATCCAGGAATGTAACTTCTGCTCCTGGAATCTGATACAACGAGGCCTCATATCAACGTTCTCCATCAAAGGTGTGCAAAATGAGAGCTCGTGGTATCGGGGGTAATATGTCAACAAAGATAGAGAATCGGATAGTGAGTAGGAAACAGGAATAGGAATGTAGGCATGTGCAGAAGTGACTGTCTGTGTGTGTGTGTGAGAGAGTGTGTGAATGTGTTCATGCGGAAGTGAGAGAGAGTGTGAGTGACTGTATGTGTCCACGCTTGAGGGGAGTGGTCTGTGTGTGTGTGCGTGCGGGAGTGGGTGAGAGTGTGTGAGCGTGCGTGGGAGTGAGTGTGTGTGTGCGTGCGTGGGTGTGTGTGTGTGTGTGCGTGGGAGTGAGTGTGTGTGTGCGTGCGTGGGAGTGAGAGTGTGTGTGCGTGCGTGGGAGTGAGTGTGTGTGTGTGTGCGTGCGTGGGAGTGAGTGTGTGTGTGTGTGCGTGCGTGGGAGTGAGTGTGTGTGTGCGTGCGTGGGAGTGAGTGTGTGTGTGTGCGTGCGTGGGAGTGAGTGTGTGTGTGTGTGCGTGCGTGGGAGTGAGTGTGTGTGTGCGTGTGTGGGAGTGAGTGTGTGTGTGTGTGCGTGCGTGGGAGTGAGTGTGTGTGTGTGTGCGTGCGTGGGAGGGAGTGAGTGTGTGTGTGTGTGCGTGCGTGGGAGTGAGTGAGTGTGTGTGTGTGTGCGTGCGTGGGAGTGTGTGTGTGTGCGTGCGTGGGAGTGAGTGTGTGTGTGTGTGCGTGCGTGGGAGTGAGTGTGTGTGTGTGTGCGTGCGTGGGAGTGTGTGTGTGTGTGTGTGTGCGTGCGAGTGTGTGTGTGTGTGTGCGTGCGTGGGAGTGAGTGTGTGTGTGTGTGTGTGCGTGCGTGGGAGTGAGTGTGTGTGTGCGTGCGTGGGAGTGAGTGTGTGTGTGTGTGCGTGCGTGGGAGTGAGTGTGTGTGTGTGCGTGCGTGGGAGTGAGTGTGTGTGTGTGTGCGTGCGTGGGAGTGAGTGTGTGTGTGTGCGTGCGTGGGAGTGAGTGTGTGTGTGCGTGCGTGGGAGTGAGTGTGTGTGAGTGCGTGCGTGGGAGTGAGTGTGTGTGTGTGCGTGCGTGGGAGTGAGTGTGTGTGTGTGCGTGCGTGGGAGTGAGTGTGTGTGTGTGTGCGTGCGTGGGAGTGAGTGTGTGTGTGCGTGCGTGGGAGTGAGTGTGTGTGTGTGCGTGCATGGGAGTGAGTGCGTGTGTGCGTGCGTGGGAGTGAGTGTGTGTGTGTGCGTGCGTGGGAGTGAGTGTGTGTGTGCGTGCGTGGGAGTGAGTGTGTGTGTGTGCGTGCGTGGGAGTGAGTGTGTGTGTGTGCGTGCGTGGGAGTGAGTGTGTGTGTGTGCGTGCGTGGGAGTGAGTGCGTGTGTGCGTGCGTGGGAGTGAGTGTGTGTGTGTGCGTGCGTGGGAGTGAGTGTGTGTGTGTGTGCGTCGGAGTGAGTGTGTGTGTGTGCGTGCGTGGGAGTGTGTGTGTGTGTGCGTGCGTGGGAGTGAGTGTGTGTGTGTGCGTGCGTGGGAGTGTGTGTGTGTGTGCGTGCGTGGGAGTGTGTGTGTGTGTGCGTGCGTGGGAGTGTGTGTGTGTGTGCGTGCGTGGGAGTGAGTGTGTGTGTGTGCGTGCGTGGGAGAGAGTGTGTGTGTGTGCGTGCGTGGGAGTGTGAGTGTGTGTGCGTGCGGAGGAGTGAGTGTGTGTGTGTGTGCGTGGGAGTGAGTGTGTGTGCGTGCGTGGGAGTGAGTGTGTGTGTGTGCGTGCGTGGGAGAGAGTGTGTGTGTGTGCGTGCGTGGGAGTGTGAGTGAGTGTGTGTGCGTAGGAGTGAGTGTGTGTGCGTAGGAGTGAGTGTGTGTGCGTAGGAGTGAGTGTGTGTGCGTGGGAGTGAGTGTGTGTGCGTGGGAGTGAGTGTGTGTGCGTGGGAGTGAGTGTGTGTGTGTGTGCGTGCGTGGGAGTGAGTGTGTGTGTGTGTGCGTGCGTGGGAGTGAGTGTGTGTGTGTGCGTGCGTGGGAGTGAGTGTGTGTGTGTGCGTGCGTGGGAGTGAGTGTGTGTGTGCGTGCGTGGGAGTGAGTGTGTGTGTGCGTGCGTGGGAGTGAGTGTGTGTGTGCGTGCGTGGGAGTGAGTGTGTGTGTGCGTGCGTGGGAGTGTGTGTGTGTGTGCGTGCGTGGGAGTGTGTGTGTGTGTGCGTGCGTGGGAGTGAGTGTGTGTGTGTGCGTGCGTGGGAGTGAGTGTGTGTGTGTGCGTGCGTGGGAGAGAGTGTGTGTGTGTGCGTGCGTGGGAGTGTGAGTGAGTGTGTGTGCGTAGGAGTGAGTGTGTGTGCGTAGGAGTGAGTGTGTGTGCGTAGGAGTGTGTGTGTGTGCGTGGGAGTGAGTGTGTGTGTGCGCGTGGGAGTGAGTGTGTGAGTGTGGGAGTGAGTGCGTGTGTGTGTGCGTGGGAGTGAGTGTGTGTGTGTGCGTGGGAGTGTGTGTGTGTGCTTGGGAGTGAGTGTGTGTGTGTGTGCGTGCGTGGGAGTGTGTGTGTGTGTGCGTGCGTGGGAGTGTGTGTGTGTGTGCGTGCGTGGGAGTGTGTGTGTGTGTGCGTGCGTGGGAGTGTGTGTGTGTGTGCGTGCGTGGGAGTGAGTGTGTGTGTGTGCGTGCGTGGGAGTGTGTGTGTGTGTGTGCGTGCGTGGGAGTGAGTGTGTGTGTGTGTGTGTGCGTGGGAGTGAGTGTGTGTGTGTGCGTGGGAGTGTGTGTGTGTGTGTGCGTGGGAGTGAGTGTGTGTGTGTGCGTGGGAGTGAGTGTGTGTGTGCGTGGGAGTGAGTGTGTGTGTGCGTGGGAGTGAGTGCGTGTGTGCGTGGGAGTGAGTGCGTGTGTGCGTGGGAGTGAGTGCGTGTGTGCGTGGGAGTGAGTGCGTGTGTGCGTGCGTGGGAGTGAGTGCGTGTGTGCGTGCGTGGGAGTGAGTGCGTGTGTGCGTGCGTGGGAGTGAGTGTGTGTGTGGGAGTGAGTGTGTGTGTGTGGGAGTGAGTGCGTGTGTGTGTGCGTGGGAGTGAGTGCGTGTGTGCGTGGGAGTGTGTGTGTGTGCTTGGGAGTGAGTGTGTGTGTGTGCGTGCGTGGGAGTGAGTGTGTGTGCGTGCGTGGGAGTGTGTGTGTGTGTGTGCGTGCGTAGGAGTGAGTGTGTGTGTGTGCGTGCGTGGGAGTGAGTGTGTGTGTGCGTGCGTGGGAGTGTGTGTGTGTGTGTGCGTGGGAGTGTGTGTGTGTGTGTGCGTGGGAGTGAGTGTGTGTGTGTGCGTGGGAGTGAGTGTGTGTGTGTGCGTGGGAGTGAGTGCGTGTGTGCGTGGGAGTGAGTGCGTGTGTGCGTGGGAGTGAGTGCGTGTGTGCGTGCGTGGGAGTGAGTGCGTGTGTGCGTGCGTGGGAGTGAGTGCGTGTGTGCGTGCGTGGGAGTGAGTGCGTGTGTGCGTGCGTGGGAGTGAGTGCGTGTGTGCGTGCGTGGGAGTGAGTGCGTGTGTGCGTGTGTGTGCAGTTTGTATGTGGGGGAGTCTGTGGGTTGGAAAGCGTGTGCACGCGGGAGTGACTATGAGTGTGGGAGAGTGAGTGTGTGTGCACCTTTCTCCCAGTCTTAGATTTCTCTCTCACACCCACTTCCAAAAAGTGAATGAGTTAGTGAGTGAACATTCTGGCACTCTCTCTGACCCTCTCACACTCTGGTCATTTTTTTTTGTTAATTATTCTTTTTTAACCTTACAATTTATAATGATGACATTGCTTTACTTTTGCTCAGAAGTTGTTTCTTTCCTGAATTCTCCCATGTCTTTTCTGAAGTTGAGTTTATTGCTGTGAAACACCCGGTGGGGTTTTTGGTGGAACCCATGGCGTGTTTCGCAGTGGCCCAGGCTGCCTGCTGCCTCTGGCTCACAGCGGGATCCTCTGCTCTTACTGTAGTCCCTGGGGTTTCCTGTTGAATGCATCCTTTGCCGCGGGCAGACCCCGTGGTGGGGGTCCGCTGTCGACAGGACCAGAAGAATCAGCTGGGCTGAACAGCCAGAAATTCCAGCCTTCCTGAAATTTGTTCATCAGCCTCTTGAGTGAGAATGAAATTCAAATGTGCCCAGCTCACACAGCTCGTGAAGCAGAGTCTGAGAAATAGAGGGGGCAATGTGTGTGTGTGTGTGTGTGTGTGTGTGTGTGTGTGTGTGTGTGTGGGGGGGGGGGTCAGTGTGTGTGTGGGGGGGGTCAGTGTGTGTGTGGGGGGGGTCGGTGTGTGTGGGGGGGGGGGTCGGTGTGTGTGTGTGTTAGGGGGGGTCGGGGTGTGTGTGTGTGGGGGGGGGTCGGTGTGTGTGTGTGTGTGGGGGTGTCGGTGTGTGTGTGTGTGGGGGTGTCGGTGTGTGTGTGTGGGGGGGGGGGGGTCGGTGTGTGTGTGTGTGTGTGGGGGGGGGGGGTCGGTGTGTGTGTGTGTGGGGGGGGGTCGGTGTGTGTGCGTGTGTGTGGGGGGGGGTTGGTGTGTGTGTGTGGGGGGGGGGTTGGTGTGTGTGTGTGTGGGGGGGGTTGGTGTGTGTGTGTGGGGGGGGGGTTGTGTGTGTGTCGGGGGGGGGTTGGTGTGTGTGTGTCGGGGGGGGGTCGGTGTGTGTGTGTCGGGGGGGGGTCGGTGTGTGTGTGTGGGGGGGGGGTCGGTGTGTGTGTGTGGGGGGGGTCGGTGTCTGTGTGTGGGGGGGGGGTCGGTGTGTGTGTGTGGGGGGGGGGTCGGTGTGTGTGTGTGTGGGGGGGGGGTCGGTGTGTGTGTGTGTGGGGGGGGGGTCGGTGTGTGTGTGTCGGGGGGGGTCGGTGTGTGTGTGTCGGGGGGGGGTCGGTGTGTGTGTGTGGGGGGGGTCGGTGTCTGTGTGTGGGGGGGGGGTCGGTGTCTGTGTGTGGGGGGGGGGTCGGTGTGTGTGTGTGGGGGGGGGGTCGGTGTGTGTGTGTGTGGGGGGGGGGTCGGTGTGTGTGTGTGTGGGGGGGGGGTCGGTGTGTGTGTGTGGGGGGGGGGTCGGTGTGTGTGTGGGGGGGGGGTCGGTGTGTGTGTGTGGGGGGGGTCGGTGTCTGTGTGTGGGGGGGGGGTCGGTGTGTGTGTGTGTGGGGGGGGGGTCGGTGTGTGTGTGTGGGGGGGGGGTCGGTGTGTGTGTGTGGGGGGGGGGTCGGTGTGTGTGTGTGGGGGGGGGGGTCGGTGTGTGTGTGTGGGGGGGGGGTCGGTGTGTGTGTGTGGGGGGGTGTCGGTGTGTGTGTGGGGGGGGGTCGGTGTGTGTGTGTGTGTGTGGGGGGGGGTCGGTGTGTGTGTGTGTGTGTGTCGGGGGGGGGGTCGGTGTGTGTGTGTGGGGGGGGGTGTCGGTGTGTGTGTGTGTGTTGGGGGCGCTCTGTGTGTGTGTGTGTGTGTGTGTGTGTGTGTGTGTGTGTGTGTGGGGGGGGGTGCTGTGTGTGTTGGGGGCGGTGTGTGTCGGTGTGTGTGTGTTGGGGGCGGTGGGTGTGTGTGTGTGTGTGTGTTGGGGGCGGTGTGTGTGTGTGTGTGTGTGTGTGTGGGGGGGGTTGCTGTGTGTGTGGTTGGGGGGGGTGCTGTGTGTGTGTGTGTGTGGGGGGGGGGTCGGTGTGTGTGTGTGTGTGTGTTGGGGGCGGTGTGTGTGTGTGTGTGTGTTGGGGGCGGTGTGTGTTGGGGGGGGTGCTGTGTGTGTGTGTGGGTGATATGTCTGTCACAGGTGAATAACTGGCACGTTGTGTGAGAATGAGACTTGCTGCAATGTGAACGTGTGGTGGTGAAGATGAATGTGAGGTACAAATTCTGCTGGAAACTGGTGATGTGATGGGAATACGGTGAATGTTTTCGAGTTGATTTATTAGTCACAAGTCGGCTTACACTAACACTGCAATGAAGTCACTGTGAAAATCCCCCAGTCACCACACTGCGGCGCTTGTTCGGGTTCACTGAGGGAGAATTTAGCACGGCCAATGCACCTAACCAGTGTATCTTTCAGATTGGGAGGAAACTGGAACATCCGGAGGAAACCCATGCAGACACGAGGAGAATGTGCGGAGTCGGCACAGGCAGTGACCCGAGGCCGGAAACGAACCCGGGTCCTTGGCACCGTGAGGCCACAGTGCGAACCACTGTGCCACCCGAATGTAGCAGTGTGTAAGGCTGGTGGTAAGATTCAGAATGTAAGGATGCATTCACTGAGCTTAACAACTTGGGTGGCACCTCGTTCAGGTCACCGGGCACTGACCAGGAGCCTCCTGGGCACTTGGCTGGTGGGTTCTTTGGCCCTTCCTGAAGGAAGGGAACCTCTCTTCTGCTGTCCATCTGCAGCGAACCCTGCAGAGAGTTTGAGAAGCTGGGGAGGGGGGCAAACTCCCTCACCTGTTCTGCTCTGTCCTCCGGACCCTCCAATCTGCTGGCAGCAGTTTTCAGCCTTTCCCGCAGCCTGAGTGCACGTCCCCTTTAAGCAGCGCGTACCGGCTTTAAGTGGAGTGCACAAACACGGACCCCCTGCTGAGATGCGAAGAATGCGGCACTGCCACAGCTATGGAAATGAGCAGGCAGTTTGTGTGCTGGTTGGTGTCAGTTCATCGAGTAACTGTGCACAGCCATCCCTGTGCCCAGTGTGGAGAGTTATCCTGTTTCGCCCCTTCAGAGTTTGCCTATAGTGCAGGCTGAAGAAGATGCAGAACTGGGAGGGGGAGAAGCAGTGCCAGACCTTTATATAACCTGACTCCATTTACCAATGTAGGCATTTGATAGCTTTTTTTAATATAATAGCTGTTACAATGGTGCCCTATTCCCTCTGAGAAAAGCACTTCGTGCATTATGATTTGATTTATTATTGTCACATGTCTTAGCATCCAGTGAAAAGTATTGTTTCTTGCGCGCGATACAGGCAAAGCATACCATTCATAGAGAAGGAAAGGAGAGAGTGCAGAGTGTAGTGCCACAGTCATAGCTAGGGTGTGGAGAAAGACTTGAGCTTGTGCTTATTTAGGGTGTGGGAATATCCTAACTGTTCATGATTTTAATATACCTCAGTTTGGATAGGAAAAAGTAGTTTTATCAGAAGCGTGGCACAGTCGTTAGCACTGCTATCTCACAGCACCAGGGACCCGGGTTCAATTCTGGCTTTGGGTCACTGTCTGTGTGGAGTTTGCACATTCTCCCCGTATCTGCGTGGGTTTCCTCCGGGTACTCCGGTTTCCTCCCCCAGTCGAAAGATGTATGAGTTAGGTTGATTGGCCGTGCTAAATTGACCGTTAGTGTCAGGGGGACGAGGAGGATAAATGCAAGGGGTTACAGGGATACAGCCTGGTGGCCTGGTGGACTAAATGTCCTCCTTCTGTACTGTAGGCATGCTATAATTGAAGTTAGGAAAAGGAGGGAAGAATTGGTATGAAAGGAGAGGCGATGTCCTATTATTGTGAGACTATTAATCCAGAAACTCAGCCAGTGTTTTTGGGGACCCGATGGGTTCGAATCCCATCACGGTAGATGATGGAATTTGATTTCAATATAGAATATCTGGAATTAAGAATCTACTGACGACCATTGTCGGAAAAACCCATCTGGTTCACTAACGTCCTTTCGGGAAGGAAATCTGCCCTCCTTACCCGGTCTGGCCTACACGTGACTCCAGAGCCACAGCAATGTGGTTGACTCTCAACTGCCCTCTGAAATGGTCACAGCAAACTACTCAGTTCAAGGCAACTCGGGATGGGCAATAAATGCTGGCCCAGCCAGAGGTGCCCATGTATCATGAATGAATAAAGAGAAAAACTTGGCAATTCTGGCATCAGCGATGGAAATGTATTCTGATTTCCTTGAATCTTCAAGTTGTTGAACTCTCTGGGTGTAGATTTAATGGCACAATTGTAAAGAGTGTCAAGGGGCAGAGAGACTGGGGTGCGTGTGCGTTGGTCTTCGATGGAAGCCAGACGTATTGAGACAGTGATTAGCAAAGTATATGGAACCCCGAGTTTCACATGTCGAGGCATTGAGTACACAAGCATGGAAGCTGAATCTTTCTAAATCTCTGGTCAGGCTCCAACTAGAGTATAACATCCCACTCTGCTCACCACACTTTAGGAAGGATGTGAATGTCCTTGTGAGGGTGCAGAGGAGATTTACCAGACTGGTCCCATGGATGGAGGGTTTTATAATCCCGACAATGTAGAAAGAGGCCACTCAGCCCATTGAGTCTGCACCAACCACAATCCCACCCAAACCTTACCCCCGTAACCCCATGCATTTACCCTAACTAGTCTCCCTGACACTAAAGGGCAATTTAGCATAGCTGATCCTCCTCACCTTCACGTTGCTGTAGATCTGGAATCACATGAGGCCAGACAGGGTAAGGATGGCAGATTTCCTTTTCCTAAAGGACATTAATGAACCAGATGAATTCATAGAATCATAGAATTCTACATTTGGCTCATCGAGCCTCCCCCAACAACAACCCCACCCAGACCCTATTCTTGTAACCTCACATATCTACCTTGCTAATTCCCCCTGACACTAAGGGGCTATTTCTCACGGCCAATCCACCTAACCCGCACATTGTTGGACTGCGGGAGGAAACCCCACGTGCAAACTCCTCACAGACAGTGACCCAAAAGCTGGGAATCGAACCCGGGTCCCTGGCACTGTGAGGCAGCAGTGCGAGGCACTGTGCCATCCTCAGTTCTTAATGACAATTGTTTTCTAGTCATTGTTGGATTTTTAATTCCACACTTCAAATTTCACCAGCTGCTGTGGTGGGATTATGAACCCAGGTCCCCAGGGCATTACCTCTGGATTACGAGTCCAGTGACAATACCATTATACCATTGCCCTACCTCCTGTGATGTCGATGACTTAATGACACTCTGACAGATTTCTGAAATCACCTTCTGTATTTTCCCCCTTATTATTATGGAAAATAATTTTATCAGATGGGTATTTCTTTCATAGGAGAATACCCGCCAATTAATGTATTACTACAATTAACAAGCTTGTGTTTCGAAACTTGTGGGTTTTTTTAAAGCATGTTTTTCCTCAATGAGATCTCATTGAGACCTATAAGATGATGAATGGGATGGATAGGATAGAGGTGGAGAGACTCTTCCCGCTCAGAAAGGACAGTAGGACTAGGGGGCACAGCCTCAAGATAAAGGGGAGGCGGTTTAGAACGGAGTTGAGGAGGAACTTCTTCACTCAAAGGGTGGTGAATCTCTGGAATTCTCTGCCCGTTGAGGTGGTGGAGGCTGCCTCGCTAAATATATTTAAGATGTGGGTTGATAGGTTTTTGATAGGCAAGGGGATTAAGGGTTATGGGGAGAGGGCGGGAATGTGGAACTGAGCCACGACAGATCAGCCATGATCTTATTGAATGGCGGGGCAGGCTCGAAGGGCTAGATGGCCGACTCCTGCTCCTATTTCTTACGTTCTGATGTCCTTTTCTTTTCGAGATTGTCCACTTGTATCGTGCTGGCGATAAAGCCAAGGATCCCATGCAGCTCCATTTTACATGAGGGCAAAGAAGGACCAGTGTTAATACTACATCCCTTTAAGAATGAATTCTAACCTGACCGTCTGAACCAAGTGTGTCAGTCATTGTAAACAGACGTGACCTCTTAAATATCCCCGATAAATGATTCACAGAGATACAGGCTGTTCAAGGCAGTAAGTACGAGATTTTCACATGGATGAAATCACTCTGTGTGGTTCGTAAAAAGAATTTCTCCAGGGATCTAGGAATAATGATCACAATTTAACGTGAGATTGATATTACGGCTCTATTTTAAATCAAGTCGCTCTGTAATCCCCCCATTCTGTCCCCCCAATATGCCCTGTTGACATTGTAAAGCACGTTGTGTAGTGTCCTCTGAACCAGACAGGCAACAACTGTGCCCCATGTCGGTGGACTCACAATCTCTTTGAGAGCAAAACATTCATTACAAGGTGAAGTATTTTATTAGGAACGCCACTTCTACTCGCTTACTTCTACAATAATGCAGAGCGACTGTAAACAGTTACCAGGTTGTGGAGTTAGAAACATAGAAACGAAATAGCAGGAGTAGGCCATTTGGCCCTTCGAGCCTACTCCAACATTTTGATGATGGCTGATCGTCAAATTCAATATCCCGATCCCTCCTTCCTCTCACGTCCCTTGATTCCCTTTCGCGCCAAGAATTATTTCTTCTTGAATTCTTCGAATGTTTTGGCCTCAGCTCCATTCTGTGGGAGTGAATTCCACACATTCACCACTCTCTGGGTGAAGAAATTTCTCCTCACCTCAGTTCTGAAAAGTTTATCCCTTTATCCTCAAACTCTGACCCCCCTCGTTCTGGACTGCCCCCACCATCGGGAACATTCTTTCTGAATCTACTCTGTCTAACCCTGTTCGAGTTTTCCAAGTTTCTAATAGACCCTCACCCTTCTAAACTCCAGTGAATATAATCCGAACCAACTTAGTCTCTCCTCATATGACAGACCTGCCATCCCAGGAATCAGCCTGGTAAACCTTCACTGTACTCCCTCTATAGCAAGGAACATCATTCTTCAGGTAAGGAGACCAAAACTGCACACAATACTCCAGGTGTGGCCTCACCAACGCCCTATACAATGGCAGCAAAACACCCCTATTCTGCTGCTCAAATCTCCTTGCTATGAAGGCCAGTTCAGAGGTCACCTTGAAGCAAACCTCAAGTATTTGATGAACCTCATTTTTTTTGATTTGATTTATTATTGCCACATGTATTAGTATACAGTGATAAGTATTATTTCCTGCACTGTACAGACGAAGCATACTGTTCACAGAGAAGGAAACGAAAGAGTACAGAATGTAGTGTTACAGTCGTAGCTCGGGTGTAGAGAAAGATCAACTTAATGCAAGGCAGGTCCATTCAAAAGTCTGATGGCAGCAGGGAAGAAGCTGTTCTTGAGTCTGTTGGTACGTAACCTCAGACTTTTGTATCTTTTTCCCTGTGGAAGAAGGTGGAAGAGAGAATGTTCGGGGTGTGTGGGATTATGCTGGCTACTTTGCTGAGGCAGTGGGAAGTGGAGACAGAGTCAGTGGTTGCGAGGTTGGTTTGTGTGATGGATTGGGCAACATTCATAATCTTTTGTAGTTCCTTGTGGTCTTGGGCAGAGCAGGAGCCCATACCAAGCTGTGATACAACCAGAAAGAATGCTTTCTTTGGTGTACCTGTATAACTTATAGTGAGAGCCATAGCTGACATGCCAAATTTCCTTAGCCTCCTGAGAAAGTAGAGGCATTGGTGGGTTTTCTTGATTATCGTGTTAGCGTGAGGGGAACAGGACAAGTTATTGGTGATCTGGACACCTAAGAACTTGGAAGCTTTTGACCCCTTCTACTTTGTATTTTGAGAGCCCCAACTGGATTTTAATATGAACCACTGACTCAAACTCTTCATCGATTCAAATCCTTCTCTGAAAATAGATTAACCAAAACGTTTGATTCCCTGTACTCGGTTATTTCAATTATATAAGTGAGAATAAAATTATCTTTTGGTCTGAAAGATTCTCAAATCAAAATGAGTTCAGAGTATCGTACATTTTTATGGAACGAGATTGGGTGGGGGTTTGGGGGGGGAGGTGGAACCAAATGGGAAGGTCTCAATAAGGAGGGGGAAGGAGACATTGAATGGCAAAATGGATGGGAGGCTAAAGGGCGGTGGTAAAACAATATGTAAAGAAACAAAAGTTTATTTTTATTTACTAATTTATTCGTGTCAGACGTGGGCTAACATTAATATTGCAATGAAGTTGCTGTGAAAATCCCTGAGTTGCCACACCCCAGCCCCTGTTCGGGTACACTGAGGGAGAATTTAGCACAGCCAATGCACCCAAACCAGCACGTTTTTCAGACTGTGGGAGGAAACCAGAGCACCCGGAGGAAACCCATGCGGACACGGGGAGAACATGCAGACTCCACACGCACTGATCCACGCCAGGAATTGAACCGTGAGGCAGCAGTGCCTAACCCATTGTGCTACTGTGCCGCCACTTCGTGAGGCTGAGAGGAGGTATAAATGGTAAGAACCAATCATTGGCCAATTGCTGCTGTTCAAGAAAATGGAAATTGTTCAACTTAATGTTGAGTGTGGAAAGCTGTAAACTGCCTCTGCAGAGAATGAGACACTTCCTCACAGTGCTTCATTGGAACAGTACAGGGCAGAGCGGTCACTGTCAGAGTACAAGGGAATAGGTATCTGACATGCACACGCAAAAACAGCTACCTGTCTCACACACACACACACACACACACACACACACAAGCGCTTGTCACACATACAGGTAATTGTCGTACACACACAGGTATCTGTCTCTCTCTCTCTCTCTCTCTCTGTGTCACACAAACACGAGTGTCATATCCACACACAGGTACCTGTGTCTCTCATGCGCACAGGTAACTGGATTATACACACACACACAAGTACCTGTCACAAACACACACACACACACAGAAACCTATCTCTCTCTCTCTCGCTCGCACACACACACAGAAACCTGTCTCTCTCTCTCTCTCTCGCTTGCACACACACACACGCACACACACACACACACACACACACACAGAAACCTGTCTCTCTCTCACACTCACACACACACACACACACACACACACAGGTAACTGTTGCACTCTCAGACAGGTACCTGTTTCTCTTTCTCTGTCACACACACACACACACACACGTAACTATCACATGCACAGACAGATAACTGTTACCTCACCAAATGTAGGGATCTGTGAATAAGCACCCAAGGCCCACCTGTTCCTCTGAGCCTCCCAGTGTTCCTGCCAGTTATGAAATCCTCCCTTGCCTGGTGTCTGCTGATGGTCTGTTCTGATGACAGGAGATTTTGTTACATGAAAGTTGCCATGTAAATGAAAGCAGTTTGAATTAAAATCATCAGTGTTGCCCTCTGTTACAGGCGGGTCACATCAAAGGGATGATTCTGCAGTGGGGAATTTGAAACAGGTAGAACCGAACAGGGGAGACTCCTGAACACCGATCCCTCAGGTATCTTTTGGAGTTGGAAACACTTAATAACCTCAGTCTGTGCGATAAGCCACATGATATCATCATAATCATTGGACTTTATTTTTCTTTAAGTTATGACGGAGCTTTACAATAATCAATGTTCAACCTTGACTCATGTATTTTGATTAATTTGCACACACACACACACACACACACACACGTGTCACATACGCACACAGGTACCAGTTTCTCACACGTGCACAGGTAACTGTATCACACACACACACAGGTACCTGTCTCTCTCACGCGCACAGGTAACTGTATCATACACACACAGGTACCTGTCTCTCACACGCGCACAGGTAACTGTATCATACACACACAGGTACCTGTCTCTCTCACGCGCACAGGTAACTGTATCACACACACACACAGGTACCTGTCTCTCTCACGCGCACAGGTAACTGTATCACACACACACACACACAGGTACCTGTCTCTCACACGCGCACAGGTAACTGTATCATACACACACACAGATACCTGTCTCTCACACACACAGTACAAATTAGACACACACACAGTACAAATTATGCTTTGCTAGCTGGCTCCTCAGTCCATAATATGCAAGGAATTTTTGTCATTGTATTCGGTAACTGTGTGGTTCTGAATGAATAGAGGGGAGGAAATTATTCTGGGAGAAAATGAATGTATTTGTTTGAACCAGGGCGAGCCCAGTTCGAACAAAGTGTCACTGAACAAAGGATTCAGCGAGCAGAGAGGCACCAGATGTGACAGTACATTCTAGAAGGTATGAGGGCTGTACGAGGGAGATGAACTGGTATCACTCGACCGGGTTTCTATCTGAGTGAAATATTAATGGGGACAGCTCGACGTGGAGAGGAGTCAGAGAGAAACAAGTGATTAAAAAGCTCATTGTGCAAAGTTTTTTCATTTAATACAAATCAAAGAGAGCTTGAATTTCTATAAAGTTAATCAAATCAAAGGAATGCTCACTAAAAAAGATAAAGTTTATTTATTAGCGTCACAAGTAAGCTGACATTAACACTGCAATGAAGTTACTGTGAAAATCCCCGAGTCGCCACACTCTGGCGCCTGCTCGGCTACACTGAGGGAGAATTTAGCATCGCCAATACGCCTAACCAGCACATCTTTTGAATAAAACCAGAGCACCTGAAGGAAACCCACGCAGACACGGGGAGAATGTGCAGACTCTGTACAGACAGTGACCCAAGCTGGGAATTGAACCCGGATCCCTGGAACTGTGAGGCAGCAGTGCTAACCGCTGTGTTACCGCACTGCACCATCAATAAAGGTGCACAAAACTAGTTCGCTTCTTCTGTTCGAAGGTCCAGTCTAAAATATTAACTTTACAGCTTCTAGTGAAAAACCTCCCAGTTGCTTTAATTTCTGCTTTCCATTGGAATGATTTCCTTATTTTAATTTCTGTTCATGTCAACAAGCGTTGCTGTTGGGGACAAGCAAGTCTAAATGCAACAAGATCATCTGTAAGAGGAGACAAAATGAATAGCTTCTATAACTCTGATGATGTGGTAATCCCCTGTCTGTGTCACCGAGCACCCGATACACCCCTGGTTAATGAGAATGTCTACACAGGGGCATCACCAACTGAGTCACCTCTGAGCCCACGTAAAGTTCAGCTGAAATGAAATCATTACTATGCTGGGTACTTCCAGAAAGATTTCCACAACTAGAAATAATCCTGGAAACAGAGAAAGTTCGAGAATAGGAGCAGGAGGAGGCCATTTGGCCCTTCAATCCTGCTCCACTATTCATCACCATCATGGCTGATTATTCAACTCGATAGCCCAATCCTGCTTTCTCCCCATAATCTTTGATCCCATTTGCCCCAAGTGCTCTCTCCAGCTGCCTCTTAAATACATTCAATGTTTTGACACCAAATACTTCCTGTCGTCATGTATTACATAGGTTTATCGCTCTTAGATACGGTCATGACTTTTCAGGGGTGTCTTGACAAATAGAGGGATATGATCCCCGGAAAGATAAGGAGTTGGACAGAATACTCAGCACAGACTTGGAAGGCCGATGGCTCTCTTCCTGCGCTGTAATTTTCTTTGGGCGAAGAAATTTCTCCTCATCTCTATCCTAAACCGCCTACCCTCAGACTGTGACCCCAACACTCAGAACATCCTCTCTGCATCGAGTCCCATTACAGTTTTATAAGTCTATAAGAGATCGTCCCCCTCCTCGTTTTTCTGAACTCCGGTGAAAACAATCCTAACCAAGTCAATCTCTCTTCATACATCCAGCCCCGGAATCAGTGTGTTCTTTTGTACTTGCCATGCAAAAGTGCTTTTTTTAAGGTGTGACTCTCATTGAAGGCTCGAAACCGATAACTCAGTTTGAGTTTGTTCAAATCTGAAGTGAAGGTGTTTTCTAAACACCTTTTAGACGGTGCAGCACGGTAGCACAGTGGGTTCGCACTGCTGCTTCACAGCTCCGGGGTCCTGGGTTCGATTCCTGGCTCGGGGTCACTGTCTGTGTGGAGTTTGCACATTCTCCTCGTGTCTGCGTGGGTTTCCTCCCGTAGTCCAAAGATGTGCGGGTTAGGTTGATTGGCCATGCTAAAATTGCCCCTTAGTGTCCTGGGATGTGTAGATTAGAGGGATTAGTGGGTAAATGTGTAGGGATATGGGGATAGGGCCTGGGTGGGATTGTGGTCGCTGCAGACTCGATGGGCCAAAGGGCCTCTTTCTGCACTGGAGGGTTCTATGTTCGAAACAACTTTCTGATTGCATAGTGTGACAGTCAACCAACACCCTTTATTGCCTTTTCAGAGTTCAAGGCCTCAAGAATGAACCCATTCAGCACAGTATCACACAAAATTCTAGTCCCCATCATTGATGGGGTGGCACAGTGGCACTGGTTAGCATTGCTGCCCCACAGCACCAGGGATCCGGGTTCAATTCTGGCCTTGGATGGCATTTGCATATTCTCTCCGTGGGGCGAATTTTCTCATTGCCCACCACGGGAATCATAGAACATTACAGTGCAGAAAGAGGCCCTTCGGCCCTCGATGTTGCGCCGACCAGTGGAACCAATCTAATGACCCTCTAACCTCAACTATTCCAATGTTATCCATATGTCTATCCACTGACCATTTGAACGCCCTTAAAGTTGGCGAGTCCACAACTGCTGCAGGCAGGGCATTCCACGCCCTTACTCCCCTCTGAGTAAAGAACCTCCCTCTGACATCCGTCCTATAATTACCGTCCCTCATTTTAAAGCTATGTCCCCTCGTGTTAGCCATCACCCTCCGAGGAGAAAGGCTCTCACTGTCCACCCTATCGAATCCTCTGATATTTAATACCAGCCGGGGGAGGGGATGGACCTTGGGCGGGATTTTCCAAGTTGGCTGACCTTGGGCGGGATTTTCCAATTTTGCGTTGAGTGTGGCCGGAAAATCCGACCCACGTCTGTGTGGGTTTCCTCCGGGTGCCCTGGTTCCCTCCCTCAGTCCAAAGATGTTAGCTTAGGTGGATTAGCCACGGAAAATGCAGGGGGTTATGGGGATAGAGCTTGATGGGATGGATGGGCCTGGGTGGGGTGCTCTTTCGTGCAGACATGATGAGCTGAATGGCCTCTTTCTGCATTTTAGGGGTTCTATGATTCGATAAATATGCCAAAAAATGACCAAGGTAAGGATTATTAAAGTGGGCAATCTGAACGTAATATTCTTGGGTTAACTCGTTCAAGTTTAGTGTGAAAAGATCCCTTAAATATGTGCCAGTTGTGACTTAGCCTCTCACCCCTTAGTCGGAAGGTTCTAGTCTCACACCAGGATTTCAGCACGGAATTCAAAATGGCCTCTCCAGTCAGCACGGAGGGAGTGACCGCCTGAAACAGATTATCTGGTCTTTGTTCGTGAGAGATTGCTGTGTGCAAAGTGACCTCTGGGTTTCCTGTATTACAACAGCAACTATGCTTAATACATCGTTAATTGCAAAGCGCCTTGAGATGGCTGGTCATTGTAAATCGATAAAAGAATCATAGAGTCCCTACAGTGCAGAAGGAGGCCATTTGGCCCATCGCATCTGCACCGATCCCACCAAGGTCCTATCGCCATGCATTTAGCTCGTCCCCCTGACACTAAGGGTCAATTTCGCATGGCCAAACTAACACACCTTTGGACTGTGGGAAGAAACCAGAGCGCCCGGAGGAAACCCATGCCGACATGGGGAGAATGTGCAGACTCCACACACACGGTGACCCAAGCTGAGAATTGAACCCAGGTCCCTGGCGTTGTGAGGCAGTGGTGCTAACCACTGTGCCGCTGTATTTGCCTTAGAAGAAGTCTGTATTTTCCAAAATATATTCCTTTGTGTAAGAATGCTTTCCTGTTAGCCTGAGATGGGGACGTTCAAGATGGGCCTCACGGCGCCACAGACCCGGGTTCGATTCCCAGCTCGGGTCACTGTCGGTGTGGAGTCTGCACGTTCTCCCCGTGTCTGCGTGGGTTTCCTCCGGGTGCTCCGGTTTCCTCCCACAGTCCAAAGATGTGCAGGTTCTCCCTCAGGCAGTGTGATTTAACTTTGTTTTTGGATTCTAATTCAATACGTGGCAGACAGAGGTTATTGAATTATCCAGCTTGAAATGCACAGCTCGCAAACAAATTCTCAACAGTACGTGCTTTTAGGCGTTGTGGGTCGGATGGTAAGTTTAACAGGTGAGTGATTTATCATTGCAAATCAACCAGCAGATTGTCATAATGTAAAAACTAATCCGACAATGTTTGGCCACATTGGCGGGGTGGAAATTTTGCCCCAAAACCACAAAATCCATTCTGAGGCTAAATGCATGGTCCATCCCTCCCCACCCACTACGATCCCTGTGGCAGGCGGATGGGAAAGCTCTCTCCGTAACATCAGCTATGATCTTCACCCACGCTGTCTCTTGTGCAATTATGCAAAATGCTCGGAGTTAAACGAAATTGAATTTGTGGCCAGGAAGGCTCTGGGTTATCTTTCTCCCTCGAGGTCTCTTAATATAACTTAGCCTGAGGATGTGGCTGGCAGCATGCAGTTTCCACTTATTAATTCAGCAGGATACGGGATAACATGGGGGGGGGGGCGGGGGAAGGGTTCCTTTGTGAACAGCTCTTAGCAAATTCAGAAACTTCAAACACTTGTCCTTTGTAAAGAACCGTCTCTGAGATTCTTACTGCACTTCTCAGTGTGAGGACAACTTCCCCGAATGTTGGAATTAGGTTGTCAGCGTAACTTTACAAAATCTTGGCGATGGTTAGTTTGATTGGTGATGTGGAGATGCCGGCGTTGGACTGGGGTAAACACAGTGAGAAGTCTTGCAACACCAGGTTAAAGTCCAATCAGTGTATTTGATAGTAAGCCCACAAGGTCTCAGACTAGCCCTCCACACACCTGAGGAAGGAACAGCGCTCCGAAAGCTTGTGGGTTTACTATCAAATGAACCTGTTGGACTTTAACCTGGTGTTGTGAGGTTTCTGACTGTGTTTACCCCAGTCCAACGCCGGCATCTCCACATCATGACCTGATGAAGGGGCAGTGTTCCGAAAGCTGGTGGCTTTTGCTACCAAATAAACCTGTTGGACTTTAACCTGGTGTTGTGAGACTTCTTAATGTAGTCACATTCACCAGGGCACACTGAAGAACTATGGAATTCTTTTACGTTGCGCTTTCTCCTGAATAATATATCTTGATAATTTACAACAGAATTTGCCAGTGATGGAATGGATCTGTTTCTAATATCTTTCCAACTTTTGCTATTTTTATTTTGAGGAAGCGATTTCTTTCATGAATTGTATCTGCATTCATTTAATATTGTATTTAATTGTAAATGTAATTATTATCGTTGCTTTCCTTTAGCCTGTGATGGGGAAGTTCAAGATGGGCCTCACAGCGCCACGGACCTGGGTTCGATTCCCGGCTTGGGTCACTGGCTGTGTGGAGTCTGCACATTGTCCCCGTGTCTGCGTGGGTTTCCTCCAGGTGCTCCGGTTTCCTCTCTCAGTCCGAAAGACGTGCTGGTTAGGTGCTAAATTCTCCCTCAGTGTGCCCAAACAGGCACCAGAGCGTAGCGACTTGAGGATTTTCACAGAAACTTCATTGCAGTGTTAATGTAAGTGACACTAATAAATGAACTTAAACTTCAAGACAGCCACAACTCCTGAAAATTTTAACCGCACTGCAATGTGAATGGTCTTAAAGTTCAAATATGAAAATTAAGGGGGAGATAGTAAGTCTGAGCACATTTCATTAGAGGGTTGGGGTGGGGCTGGGGGTAGGGGGGTGTGGGATTTTTAACTCATTTGTGGGACATGGGCATCGTTGGGTGGCCAGCATTTATTGCCATTCTGTAGCTGCTTGAAGGTAGTTCAGAGTCACCCACCTTGCTGTGGCTCTGGAGTCACATGTAGGCCAGACCGGGTATGGAAGGCAGATTTCCTTCCCTCAAGGACATTAGTGAACCAGACGGGTTTTTCCGACAATCGACAATGGTTTCATGGTCATCAGCAGATTCTTAATTCCAGATTTTTTTTATTGAGTTAAAGTCCTGTCCCTGATGGGATTCGAACCCGAGTCCCCAAAGCATTAGCTGAGTTTCTGGATGAATAGTCTAATGATAATACCATGAGGCCATTGCCTCCCCAGTTAAGTGCCGGTTTGGTATCTAATATGGAGATGGGCCTTCCCAAAGGTGGGCGATGTGGGGTTCTCACTGGCGTCCCAGCCAATGGCTCAGACGAATATCGCTTGCATTGAATTCAACCCAAAATGACTGAAGACATGAACTACCATCAGTTAGGGTTCAAGGTGAGGGGCAGGAGGTTTCGGGGGGAATGTGAGGAAGAACTTTTTTTATCCAGAGGGTGGTGATGGTCTGGAATGCGCTGCCTGGGAGGGTGGTAGAGGTGGGATGCCTCACAACCTTGAAAATTTTCCTGGATGAGCACTTGGCACGATCTAACATTGAAGGCAATGGGCCAGGCGCTGGCAGATGGGATTAAATGGGAACTCCGGTGTTTCTAACGTGTCAGTGCAGACTCGATGGGCCGAAGGGCCTCTTCTGCCCTCTATGATTCCTGTGGTTTCGATAGAGAGTTCCAGAAGTCTCTTGGGAAAGTTTTGCTCGAGACGTTGTTCGCAGAAACCAAGAGTTCAGGGAATTGTAACTGGGTTATCTTGTGATGTGGGTCAGTGATAGGTTCAGAGGCCACACCATCAAAAGAAGTAATGACATTTTACAGTGGTCATTTCAACCAACTGAAGAGCAGAAGGATCTTGAGGTCCGGGTCTGCAGGACTCTTAAATTGGCCTCGCAGGTGGAGGATGTGGTCAAGAAGACGTACGGTGTACTAGCCTTCATTAATCGATTGAGTTTAGGAATCGGGAGGTAATGCTGCAACTTTATAAGACCCTTGTCAGGCCTCACTTGGAGTACTGTGCACAGTTCTGGTCGCCTCACTATTGAAAGGACTTAGAAGCTATTGAGAGGGTGCAGAGGAGATTTACAAGGATGTTGCCTGGATTGGGAGGCATGCCGTATGACGATAGGTTGAGGAAGCTGGGTCTCTTCTCCCTGGAGAGACGAAGGTTGAGAGGCGACCTGATAGAGGTTTATAAAATGTCGAGAGGAATAGATAGGGTGGATTCTCAGAGGCTATTTCCCTGGGTTGAAATGGTCACTACGAGAAGACACAGGTTTAAGGTGCGGGGAGGAAAGTACAGAAGTGAAGTTAGGGGTAAGATTTTCACTCAGAGGGTGGTGAGTGAGTGGAATCGGCTGCCGTCGGTGGTGGTAGAGGCAAACTCGCTGGGGTCTTTTAAAAGACTTCTGGATGAGTATATGGGGTTTTATGGGATTGGGGATTATAAATAGTTCTATGGATTGGTAGGTATTGATGCGATTGGTGCAACTTGTGGGCCGAAGGGCCTGTTTGTGCTGTAGTGTTCTATGTTAACTGGAAGCTACATTCTCTGTTCATTAACTCCAGGCAAGATGAAGCTCCTCCCATTTAATAGGCCTCATTTTGTTGGGCCAGCCTCTACTCATAAGGTTCATTCCGGGTGAACCAAGAGGAGATTTATTTGATGTTATACCCAGCAGACAGCAGTAACTGTTATCAGAATGACTGAAGTATGATTCACTCACTACTCTGAATTTGATTTGATTTATTATTGTCACATGTATTGGTATACAGTGAAAACTTGTTTCTTGCACGTTGTACAGACAAAGCATAGAGAGTGAGAGGAGAGAGTGCAGAATGTAGTGTTACAGTCATAGCTCGGGCGCAGAGATAGGTCCGTTTAGAAGTCCGATGGCAGCAGGGAAGGAGCTGTTCTTGAGTCGCTTGGTACGTGGCCTCAGACTTTTGCATCTTTTTCATAGAATCATAGAACCCTACAGTGCAGAAAGAGACCCTTCGGCCCATTGAGTCTGCACCGAACACAATCCCACCCAGGCCCTACCCCCATATCCCTACATATTTTACCCACTAATCCCACTAACCTACGCATCCCTGGACACCAAGGGGCAATTTCTTACCATGGCCAATCAACCTAACCCGCACATCTTTTCCTGACAGGAGAAGTTGGAAGAGAGAATGTCCGGGGTGCGTGGAGTCTTGGACTGTGCCGGCTGCTTTTCCCAGGCAGCAGGAAGTGTGGACAGAGTCAATGGATGGGAGGCTGGTTTGTGTGATGGACTGGGCTTCGTTCAAGACCCTTTGCAGTTTATTGGGCAGAGCAGAATCCCACACCAAGCTGTGATACAACCGGAAAGAATGCTTTCTATGGTGCATCTGTAGAGGTTGGTGAGAATTCGAGCAAACGTGCCAACTTCCTTTGGTCTCCTGAGGGAGTAGAGGCATTTGGGTCGTTCTTAACTATAGCATCTGCATGGAGGTACCAGGACACGTTGTTGATAATCTGGACACCTAAAAACTTGAAGCTCTTGACCATTTCTACTTCATCCCCATTCATGGGAACTTAAAAATACACAGGCAAATCACAACGACCATTCATACAACACACACATCCCTCTGGGTATGTGTGTACGCGCGCGCATACACACACACACACACACACACACAAACACGTCCAGAGGATAGCGTAAAGGGTGTTTTATAGTTTGTGAAGAAAATGAGTGGTGATTCCACATTGCAGCTGTTCTGTGTCATCCTGGGTACAATTGTAAGGAGTGGATATTCACAAGATCTTGGCTCGCAGCAAATTTCACTTCTCAGGATGGTTACTTTGCAAATCTGGGCACAACACTTCCAGAAGAGAGAGGGAAAGATGAGAGAGGGCCATCAGTTTCAGCAACCTGTTTCAGTATAGCATTGACTTCATCTCTCTGGCTTAATAAATAGACTCA